>NC_138668.1:14261988-14861988 GCF_964273445.1 Streptopelia decaocto | reverse complement strand
ACTTGAAGCATCTACATTTAATTGTATTATTTCTGAACACGATTCTTATTCTAGATGCCTTTGATTTGGTTTGGTGCTCCTAATACATACATATACACCGTCAAGAATTTTATACCTTCTTGATATCTGTCAACTGATTTGCTTCTCACATCCCAAAGTACAATTATTTGTGGGTGATCTTGGTGACCATCCTTTCTCGCCAAGATATTTGCTTCTTGAAGAAGCCTATGGAGCTGAAGTCCGGCAGACACTTCTGATCTAGTCCTCTACTGGACATCTGGACTCAGCGACCAGCTAGACCATCTAGATTCAGAACTCTTCTTAACACTAAGATATCAATGCCTAGAAATCCTGGCGACTGCGCTAATCCCACTTTTTCAAGTGAGGTAGCAAGGGTAAGAGGGAAATGAGCTCTTTGTGCACCGCCATGTGCTTTACGCTTGTGACTTTGCTATCATCATCTCCCACAGGATTCTCCCATAGCAAAGCCTCACTGTTTTCTCTTGGCAAGAAATAGCTACTGATTTTTCAAGACCGCTGGCACAATGTGTTCTACAGCCACAAAGTCTTTTCCAGCAGTTAGATGATATTTTTAGACTATCGGCAGCTACAATAGCCTTTGGACCGCAAGAGCAGGAACACACCTGGCTAATCTCCCAATGCAGGAAACCAAACCAGCACAAAATCACCTTCCCCTCTTATCCCGCCTTGTTCAACTGTCCTCAGCGCTTTGAGCCTTCCTTACACATGAGGAAAATAAAACTTGAACAAGATTATTCCTTTTAGGTCCCTTACATGACACAAAACACTCCTGGATCCCCACAGTGTTAGTGTTTTCTAAGGGAATGGGTTACCTGTGTTGTTCCTATGGAGTTCAGTGTGACACAGTCAGAGCTTGACCAGAGAACAGCATCATCCCCGAAAATACCGGGTGTTCTACTTCAGCCCAATCCATCCCCGCTCCCCAGAGTGGTCATGAAAAAAATCTTGCAGTAAACCAGGTCAGTTGTTTTCTCAAGAGGCAACATGTATTTTAAAAAGCCAGTAAATTTTATCACTCAGAGGCATGGAGGTTTTAGTGCATCTTTTCCATCTAAACGAATAAAATCAAAATTGAAACAATACATTGTTTTGCTTAAGCAGTTTGCTATTTTACAAGCTGCACCTCACTTGGGCTGTATTTTTAAGATACAGCTATGCTAACAACTTGTTTGCTTTTTCAAACCAATTTTAAAACCTTTCTAATCTTCCGCTTTGCTCAGAAGTTGGTGTGAGCTGCCTCCCAACCGCAGAGAGACATGGAGACTACAGAATGAAACAGGACAGTCACAAGGCCCATATTCACTATCACCACTTTATGACATTCTCTAAAAACAGAGGAGACAGCTAACTATTGAAAACCTGATTTTGATATATTTTTTAAATACAAAGGTATATTAAATTCACCATATGCATATGCAAGCCACTGTAGTAAGTGGGTGATTAACTGCTTTGTGCTAGATTCTGAAGGTCATACAAAGACTTTTGCCTTCCCAGTTGCTTTGCAATCTATCCTGTTTTACCCTGTCATAAACACCTGCTGTTCTGACGACTGCATTTAAGATGGACTAAAACATCATAACATCCGTCTTAACTAGAGCCTGAGCTGGCCCTGGGGACAAGGCCTTAGCAGAATTCTGTGTTGGAAGGAGGACAGCTGATGAGGAGACAGGGATGGAGTTAGGCCTGGCTGAACTTGGGAGTGCAGGTTGAGAGACACATCACCTGAGGGTCTGGAGGGAGATGGGACGGGGGACACCGCAGGCTGAACGATGACCCCGGCTGCTGCGCAGGGAACCTCAGAGACGGAGCTCCCAGCGTGGGGCACTGAAATAATTACTGATGTTACGTGTTTGCATACATGTGTACATTTACACAGGCACCTAAAGGAAAACCAGTAGGTAAACTGGGGTGAAAAGCATAACCAGGCCACATGGGGATGAATTGCAGATGTCCTTTTAGCCTCCAGGACTCATGAGCTGTGGAGCCAAGGGACAGGTTAGCTCTGGTTAGGTGGGGACATCTTCCCCACTCCAGACCTCTCACAGACACCAGAGGACCACAGTGAGAGTCCATTCCAGGTACCAAGTACAACTACCCCAGAATGTCAGGGGTTGGAAGGGACCTGGAAAGCTCATCCAGTGCCATCCCCCCATGGAGCAGGAACACCCAGATGAGGTTACACAGGAAGGTGTCCAGGCGGGTTGCAATGTCTGCACAGAAGGAGACTCCACAACCTCCCTGGGCAGCCTGGGCCAGGCTCTGCCACCCTCACCAGGAAGAACTTTCTTCTCATCTTTCAGTGGAACCTTCTGTGTTCCAGTTTGCACCCATTGCCCCTTGTCCTGTCACTGGTTGTCACCCAGAAGAGCCTGGCTCCATCCTCCTGACACTCCCCCTTTCCATATCGATCCCCAGGAATGAGTCCCCCCTCAGTCTCCTCTTGTCCAGCTCCAGAGCCCCAGCTCCCTCAGCCTTTCCTCACACGGGAGATGCTCCACTCCCTTCAGCATCTTGGTGGCTGCGCTGGACTCTCTCCAGCAGTTCCCTGTCCTCCCTCACCGGCTCAGCTCCCAAGGGGTTCCCTGTCACACCTTTGTCACCTCAAGTCCCTGTGTCACAACTTCGTTTGGACAGAGCAGCACATCTGTTCTGTTTAATAACTGTTCTTATCTTGTCAAAGATCTTTTGTAGTCTTGCAGAGCAGAGATCACGTTAAGCCTAGACTGACTTTTACATCAACATCTTGCTGGCTAAAAAGCCTTCTTTTATCCTGTATTGTATTAAAAATAGCATTAACATCCACTGCAGAAACAAGAGGCTGGTTAACACCTCCTATGTGAGGCTGGTTCACGCTTGTGCTAAGCCTGGGTATGGTCCAGCTGACACAGGCAGCGAAGTTATTGGGCTGCCAGTTTAATATTTTGCCATCTGCTAACTGAAAGCTCGGCTGCCTGCTGGGTCCCATAAAGACTTTTATTTATTACATTACACATGGCAACATCTGCCACAGGATTCAGCTCAGCTCAGCTTCCTAATTAAACAAACAAACACTACATCTCTAGTACACGATTGGGTCTAACTATTATTTATAAAATCTGAGATGCGTATTTAAAAGATATACATCATTTGTTCCAGGTGAACAACTAACCCTCCAGCAGTTTGGGGTGGGGAGGAGGGATTGTTAGAACTAGCTTAAGATTCTCAAATGCTCCATTTTGACATCACAAAGCAACCAGAAGCTGCTGCATTTGTTACTGGTTTGCTCTTATTTTATTCTTTAAATTATTCAATTTACACTAATTAGAAAGATAAGATTATCTCAAAGCCCTATTAGCTGCTCCCCTGAGTACCGCCTGTCTGCAAACGCAGGGGAGAATACAAGTGCCTCACCTCACACTTGATTTCAGAGCAGAAAGTTGGAGCAGATGGAGAGAGACACCTGATCTGAGCAACACTGCCCTGTGGAGCCATCACAAAAGACACCAGGAATGCGCTGCCCAAGCCCATTTCCAACGGCATGGGAGAAACCCCACTGAAACACCATCCCGGGCTGTGCCCCGACACTGAGGCTCCACCACCCGCACCAGCCACCTGCACTTCAACCGCACCGGGAGGAGAACTGGGGAAATCCAGTAGAAATGCCACAGGTTCTTCATGTTTCTTCAGAAAAATCAGTCCTAAACAAAAATTTAAATATTACTTCAACTTTAACCCTTCCTTTACCAATCTGCTTCCTTACAAACCATCTCTCATTGTAATCATTATAGGAAGGGTGGCTACAATTCCAAACATGCCACCTCCAAAAAAAAAAAAAAACCTTAATTTTCCAAGTTTATCTTTCAAAAACCAAAGGGACAAAATAGCGGAATTAGAGTCACATTTTCCATTTTGCCAGTCTTTCATCTAGTTCTCATTTACTGCATTCAGCTGCAGAAAAAGATAAAAGGAGAAACAAAATGAACGATTGGGGGTGGAGGAATGACTAATTCTGTAAAATACAAATAAATTCCTAAAACAGGTATCTTGGTTCCATTTGTAACCAACCCCGGTTGCCCCTGGTGCCTGTGTCACACCAGGGCAG
Source organism: Streptopelia decaocto (assembly GCF_964273445.1). NCBI lineage: Eukaryota > Metazoa > Chordata > Aves > Columbiformes > Columbidae > Streptopelia > Streptopelia decaocto. Next base: position 14,857,865 of record NC_138668.1, on the reverse strand, counting down.
CCCTTTTATTCTCTTCAAAAATTGGCCTCATTCCCCCTTTAATCAAGAACCAGCAATCATTTAATTTGCCCCAGGACGATAGGTGTGCGCTGGCTGCCAACACCCCCCGCTGCTCTGGGGCAGGAGGTCAGCCCAGCTAAAAAGGAAAATATTATTCTATTTATGAAAATTACATGGTTTTTCAGTTAAAAATCATTGCCTTTAAAATATTCTTTCAAACCCAGGGGTACCCTGGAGATGTTTCATGTGCACAGTTGGTGCTGAGGGTGGGGACCAGAGTGGCCAGGGCTTCACCCAACAACGCGGTTCCCAGAGGTGCCGATTCATCCGCTTTGCTCTGATGTGCCAAAATATGCACCTCTACGGCCATAGAAATGAATCAATATAAGATTATAAAGGCTGCCAAATCATCTGCTATTAAAAAGCTCCAGACACCGAGTATTCGGCAGTGACTTAACAGACTCCCTGTCCACCCGAATCTTTCGATGTTAGAAAAACTCCCTATAAAAGTGTATACAGCTTCATTGTACAATTCCTTTGCCACAACACAAATAAGATAAGACCACATTAAACCACTTATCTCCTCCATGATCCACAGCACCTATATATGGAACATTTATAAAAACCCTTTTATTTCTAAGGTGAAACACAAGCCTGGAAAAACTGGCAGCTCTACATGTTCAGATTAGGCAAGATATGCTACAGGCTATGTTTGATGTTAACTGCTTTCGATTAATTTTGGAGTGTACCATTTGGATATTTACAGGCTTAAAGAATTTTTTATTCTTTTTTCCATATCACTGGTACCTGCTCAGTGAATTATTTATGACTGAATCATCACAGACAATCCCCCTAACAATACATAATCTTTATTATCTTCTCTACCACAAATATTTAGTCTGCCATCACTTTTCTGAAGACCCTGTAGTTCAGAACAAAAGGAGGTGGCAAAAAAAGACATAAACCTAATTACTTGCACATACAAAGATAAACACGCCAGGTGCTGTCAGGACCAACAAAGACGAGGCTCAAACTGCTAGAAGTTGCCTCTTAGAGCTGACAATCCCCATGTGCCCCGAGCTTTTGGGCTCACTGGATGCCTTCCCAGGTGGCCTTTAATTACTGACACTTCCCTGCTTTCCTGTCCTGGCTAGTTCTGGCCTTAACCCTGGTTTTAAGAGCCATGATCCCATCCCAGGCAGGTGCAGGTATCAGTCTGTTCAGGTCTGGGGCTCAGAGCGCTGAGCCAGGTAAACAGGTGCTGGAGGAATTTCACAGAACTCCAGAATGTCAGGGATGGGAAGGGACCTGGAAAGCTCATCCAGTGCAATCCCCCCATGGAGCAGGAACACCCAGATGAGGTTACACAGGAAGGTGTCCAGGCGGGTTGCAATGTCTGCACAGAAGGAGACTCCACAACCCCCCTGGGCAGCCTGGGCCAGGCTCTGACACCCTCACCATGAAGAAGTTTCTTCTCCTCTTTCAGTGGAACCTCCTGTGTTCCAGTTTGCACCCATTGCCCCTTGTCCTGTCACTGGTTGTCACCAGAAGAGCCTGGCTCCATCCTCCTGACACTCCCCCTTTCCATATTGATCCCCAGGAATGAGTCCCCCCTCAGTCTCCTCTTGTCCAGCTCCAGAGCCCCAGCTCCCTCAGCCTTTCCTCACACGGGAGATGCTCCACTCCCTTCAGCATCTTGGTGGCTGCGCTGGACTCTCTCCAGCAGTTCCCTGTCCTGCTGGAACTGAGGGGCCACAACTGGACACAATAATCCAGATGCGAATTTGGGGCGCTTTGCTCTGTTGTATCTCACCATACCTGGAGGCGCAGCCTCTCCTTCTGGCATTGCAGTATCTTTGGAGGCAGCTCACGCCTTTATTCATCCACCCATTGAAGCAGAGGGCTGCTTCTTTTCCATGGCTTTGTGACACAAAAACTCCCTGCGCTTCAGGCTCAGCTGCATCTTTCATTTTTCACGTCTATGCATGACAAATAGGGACAACTTCTCTGATAATTACATCCATAAAAATAAACAGGTTAGCAATCCGGTCTTGTTCATGAATGTACTTCTCTCCCTGCTGAAAAGCTGTCTCAGGAACAGCTGGACAAAAGCAGATACATAGCAACATGACATTTCTCCCCATCAAATGTCCCTGTGCTCTTCAGTATCCCAGTTCCGATATTTCTGATGCTGTACATCACTTTCTCTTGATCTAGCACTCTGTGTATCGGGCCCTAAAAATTACCTCTCATAGAACTGATGTTTAACGCAAGCAAGAAATTTCAAATACTTATGGAGAAGTTAATGGAATTTGACAATTTGCATCAAGGAAGAATGTGTCCCGTCCTCAGAAGAGCCCTGGGACGAGGCTGTGACAGCTCGTGCCAGTGCCACAGAGAGGGGGAATCATCTCGAGGCTTTGCCAATCAGCCATGCACTTCACCGTGGGGAATTACGGCTCCTGGTGACACGAGCTGGACAACAGTATCTGTCAAACTGACAGGTTTCTGCTTTTCTGTAGTTGCTTTTTCTGTGCACGTTCCAGCAGTGGCTCCTGCAGCCACTCAGTTCAGCTGAACCAAACCCCAGCCTTCACGCAAGAGTCAAAAGATTTTGCCACTGACACAGAAAATCCCTCTTAATGCCACGTAATTCCTTGTGCTCCTGGGTCAGCTCCCGATCCAACTGGGAGCATGTCCCAGATGTTTCCTATCACTGTTAAACGCAACAGTTCATTGCTGTTCAGAACCATTGCTAGGAAATGTTCTGTTCACAAGATTGTCCTCTATGCACAGAAAGACCATTCCAAAGAGGACACAGAATCACAGAATCGACTGGGTTGGAAGAGACCTCAGAGATCGAGTCCAACCCTTGGTCCAACTCTAGTCCGTTTACTAGATCATGGCACTAAGTGCCATGTCCAATCTCAGTTTAAAAACCTCCAGGGACGGGACAATCCTAGTTGTCTCCTACACAAACATGAGAGCTCAGGAGCTGCTCTAGGAGACAAAATTCCCTTCCACTGACATTTCAGCTTATGCACTTTCAAGCCAGTGGCTCCTGAAGATGAGGCAAGAGTAAAAGAAAAACTTGAAAAGCAGAGTCCATATTAAAAAGAGAATGTGTCTATTTGCCACCTGCATCATTTTTCTGGGTACACCAGCTGGATTGTGGCCCCCCATTATTTCAGAAAGCAGTATGTCTGCCTGCAGACATCTTACTGTCAACAAAATAGCACTCAGGCCTCAAAATCTAATGTCATTCTTTGCATACACTAAGAATAGATTAATACCATAATTACCAATGAACACTCAACAACAGTGTTTGCAGCAGACAAATCCATATGTACTATCGGTTATGCTATCAACTGATAGTGATATGATACATCGTAATATCATATCTCGCCCAGAGAAATACTTAGTCGCTGCTACTCTGAAATGACACCGATTTTTTACCCTCTCCACTGCAGCTTTTTAGGTGAAACATCCCCTTGGATCCCCACCAGGGCTCTGCAGTGGCAGGGGACAGGCTCAGGTCTCCTCAACAGAATAGAGAATAATGCAGAGCTGGTCAGGTGTTGCTCCTTCTCCTAATAAAGCCCAACAGAACATAGCAAACCAGATAAACTCTATACCTAGAAATAAAATAAAACATGCTGTTGATGGAAGAATGACCAGCGATTAAACGGCATCATTGCCTCTGTTTTTACAGGTACTTTTGCGTAACCATACAAAATCCTAGTCATGGCACAAAGAGTTTTCTCCATTTTTTAATAGATTCTTACTGGTTTTGGGGGGCAATTACATTCAGTAGAACTTTTCCATGGAAATCCCCTCAACTGTTGCTCTACTAAATTCCTCTTAGTCCAAATAACAGGATGCAATTCCCAAACCCTTCTCTGATCCAAGGAGGCCTAAATCTGTGGCATTCTGCACTTCGCATTTAAGTTTTCCTTGAAATCAACTGACCCAGGTTTTGCTTGCCAAAACACTCATTAACAGTGAAAATAAAAGAAACAATCCTATCAAAAGCCATACTGAAAGCAACTACTGGGACATTCACTTTTAAAGATTTACAGAATATGACTGCAAAAATGACAAGTGAAACTTCAGCCTAATTGAAAGGAAAATTGGAGAGAATATCAAAGTTCCCCTGAAACGGCTGATTCAGTATGCATGGAAAATCTAGACAAACATTGCGTGAGCTCCCTGGACCCTTTGAGACATAAACAATGCAATTAAAAGGAAACATTTACTTCCACTCTTGATGGTATTACCTGAGGGACAGCAGATGCCAGATAGTTCAGTGTTTATTAGAAGCAAGTAACAAGTTTGGCAACTGGAATTGGCTCAACCCCGTCTCACGTTTTTGCAATTTTCTAACACCATATGGTCACTACAGATTCTCCGACTGCCTTCCGGTTCGAGTTCAGCTATTTCACAGAACATTTAAACTGAAGTTAAACATACTGAAGATACAATGATAAGCAACAAAGATATTTTAGTGGGGGCTGTAAAATCATGAAGAAGAGCAGATTGCAACTTGAATGAGTCAATATTGGTTAATAAAATGCTTTGTACCGTTTGGTCTCTGGGTCTGGCCGGCCAGGTGAGGTGCACACTGGTCCCCAGAGCTCCCAGGACCGGAGCGGGACCCCGCGAGCACGATGAACCCCAAAGCACCGGGACACACCACGGCTGCCAGCAGCTCGGGACATGGGCACACAGGTACAGCACAGTTCAAGCTCTATAGAACTTCAGAGCACCCTGAGCTGCCTTCAGAAGCGAGCAGCAGACCAGCATTATGCACCCACTATCACTCACCCAGGTGAAAAGTAATTGCATTTTGCTAAAACTTTCAAGGATGAAAAAAAAGCCAGTACTGGGAGGGTGTCGTGATCCTGCACTAGTATTGTCATATTAGTTTGTACCCCACATTCTTCTACACTATACTACTACACTAAACCCAGTCTTTCCATGCCGCTGCCTTCCTCCACCATTCCCTCTCCGGAGCCAGGACAGCTGCAGCCTTTCAGCAAGAGAGGGAAAACGTTGCGGATGGGCTCTGACAGTCCTTCCAGCACAGAGGGACGAGGCGGAACAGAGCTGCTCAGTGTGGGCTCGGGAGGCTGGGGCAGGAGTCCCTCACCCCCCCACAAGAGCCAGAGCCCCAGGGGTGTTCAGGCTGTTCTTACACCACTGCTCCCTAGTGGTTGGTGTGCAGTCCTCCAGGGACAGCCAGGCCAACTCAAATCATGGGGAATTAGGAATTTAGCAAGCAATTCTGCCCCTTCCTCTTCTCCAAACTTTTCCTTCTGAAGTTCCCTTTGACCAAATATAATTTAAATAAATTGTGATTCTTGTTGATGTTGAAATGTTTTGGAGTCGGGGTCATGAAAAGTTGCATGCTGTTGCTCATTTACAGCTTGTCCTACAGTTACAAGGGCAGCAAAAAAAGCCTCAGGAGAAAGGCAACCGCCAGGGAAGACCCAGCGCTCCATGACAACAGCACACGGAAACTGGCACAAAGCTCGTTAGACCTTTTCCTAAACCACTTTCAGGTTCTCGGAGTTCAGACATTTGTTGTCACTCATGACAGAAGCAGCTCCTGCAGTCATTTTACTTCATGGAGCACAGGTCCTAGAACAGTGTCTGTTAGGAATGTTTAAGTTGAGCTGCTGTTCATCTTAAATATGTGACAGGTTTCCTCACCTTGCTGTCAGGCTGGGCCTGCCATCCACCTGCACTATGAGACAACAGGGGAATGAGCAGAGCTCTGCAGAAGGGTTGTGCCAACATCTTTTGCAACTAAAATGTAACTGTGGGTCTCCTCCTCTTATTTTTTTTAAACACATTTCCATCCTGATTTTATGGACTAGATTTTGGGCTGGGTTTCTTATGTTTCTACTACAGAACTTTTCCTTCTAACCTCTCCCCACGTAAATAGGAGAGGGAAAACCATCCACTTAAAATTAACTCCATCTTGGCAAGTATTTAAACCAATATCTGAGGAAATGGGAACTCAAGTTTCCAGCTTCTGTAAATGGCCTCAGCCACACAGTGACAGAAACCAACCTTGACCTCCACTGACAGCAATTACACTCAGTCTTCCAGTTACAGCATCCAGAGAAGCCACCCACATGCTCTCGCCTAAACTGGTTTTCTCCCAGTGGAGCCCCATGGTCCTGAAGCACAACGTGAGCAGCGGAGCTGCAGGAGGACCGGCAGCTCAAACCATCATTGACCGGCACGTTACGGTGCCAATCAAATGCCACTGACTTCCCAGGGAACTGAGGGCAACAAGAGCTCTACTTAATGAAGTCCCACATTTACTGGATTATCAGCAAAATGTATTCGCTAAAAATGCATCGCAGAAACATCAGTGTGACATGGCAATCTGTTTTGCTAACAACTTATTTAACTGTGCAATTTATCGGTAATGTCTATGGCAAGGCAAGGCATTCACAAGTTCTCGCTTCTCCATGGCAGAGAGCAAAAATACACAAATCATATAAAACACAAAAACCCAAGAGGGTATTTAAAGCCTGCTCTTATTTTAGCTCCACAGACTTCAACAGCGAGTTCAAGCCTGACACTACGGCAATGCAACGGGTCTGGGCCTCATTAATTTTTAATCAACCTTTATCCACCATAGCTTTTGAAACGAACTGTTACTAATGACTAGTCATATGTCAGTCTAATGAATGGAATGCAGACTTCCATTGAAATCATGAAATTAGCTTGTTTGGGCTTTTGTTCCAGTTCCATGGCAGGCAGCCTCAGGTAATTACAGTTAACGCTACTCACCCATATTAAAGTCTGTTTATTTACTTCAGGTCTTTAGTCAGGACATCCCAATTTAGCTCATGTCAGCTGTTTTTTTATGACTCTGGGAGTACTTGACTCTTTGTTAAGAGATAAATACATGCAGGCAGTGCAAAGTGCTAAAACATCAATTATGTACACACAGATACGCGAAAATAAAAACATTCTGAAAAAAACAAGTAAGCACACAGTGCCTGGCCATACAAACACATTTCAGTGCTTCCCTGGGGCAGCAGCAATTACTTTGGAGAACCAAAGCATGGTCTGAAAGGCAGCTTTGCTAAGTAAAATTTGGCCTCTTCAACAACCTCTGTCTTTTAAGATCCTGAGTATAAGTAAAAATAAACTGAGCTAACCTTTCCAATATTATTATGCTTTAGAGTATCTATGTCACAACACACTGTGATGACCTTATTTTTACAAGTGTATCAGTCTGGCCCCTCACCATGCCCCATAAGAGGGAAGGTACCTTCAGCCTAGTTTGCAATGAGGAGCTATTATTAATATGTTATTACAGAAAAGTTATAACAACAACAATGTCGTGAGTAGATCACACTCAAAACTTCACAACAGTTTCTTCCAAAGTTCTTTGGAAGCCCCTACATCCCATAATCACAGATAACACCTGAAAGTGCTGTGGACCAGCCCTGTAGAGGTGAGTTCTGGAGCGGCGGGAGGTTTTGGTGTGAGCGTGCAGGACCAGCAGGTGAGGAGTTAAATGCACTGCACATCTTACCGCTAACAGTACTTTCTAAATAGCTGCCTCTATTCTATATGACTAAACCAAAAAAAAAAGTCTTCAATAAATAACCTCAAGTGCCAAAGCAAGACTTGTTAAAGTAAGAATGACTTGACAGCCATCACTAAAGCTACCTGGCAAATCAATACAAGACTCAGTGAATGCATCGTATTCCTTTTTACAGTTTTAATTTCTTTTAGGTTTTTGTTGAACTATTCCAATCTGTACTGGTGCTTCAGATAAAATCCTATAGTAGAACTCTTGAGAGGGACAGAGGCCACTCCTGCTCGTCCCCACAGATGCAGGGGACTCAGCAAACCCTCTGCAGACAGGGATTCACACAAGTTAAAAGGTTTCCTGCTCACACCGGTCAGAGGCGGAGCTGGGAAAGCCAGGGCTTCCCTCTCCTCCTAGGGCGGGAAAAGCCACCAGTGTTTCCACCAGCCCCAAAATATTGTACCTGAAGCAGAAGAGCAGACAAACCAAGAGTTTTGCAACAGAAAACATCTTTCACAAAGAACACTGATATGACCCAAACAAAAGTGTTCCCAACAATTCATTTATTCCCCATATGCCTACAAAATACTGATATAGATAAACGGTTTCTGGAGCAGGGACACCAGTGAGTCCCTCCTTGCCCCGAGTGACAGACCCTCCCCTTTCCTTCCCCACATCCCTCCAGAAACCTCCAAAAGATCTTTTGTCTCATTGCTGGCTGACAAATACACAGCTTTCTGACAATCTCCACAAGATGGGGAGAAAAATACTCCTCTTATGAATTATATGCCTGCAATAGACTGTGTTTACAAACAAAAAAATCATTAAATATACAACAATTGCCACTTTCTGAATTCAGTTTCCAGTCCCAAATTGAACAGAATATTTCCATAGCCACAACGTGAATCTCACATTTCTTTCCTCAGACACATTCAGCCACCCTGTAGACAGACAGATCTGGAGCAAATGAAGCCAGGACAGAGCCCGTGATTTAATGGGATTTAGCAGAAAGACCCCAGGTTAGTCCAGCTGACAGCTAGAACTGATGCCACAACATCTCAGAAGTGGCTGGAGAGACGGAGGGCAAGTCTGCAGCCAGAGACAGCGACCACGTCAGAGCTGACGTCCAAGGCGGGATTCTCCCAGCTCTGGTGTGGTTGGTGTCCAGCAGCCAGACAGGACCTTCCCCTGGCACAGCGGCCACCAGGAGCAACAGCTGGTACCAAATCAGGGCAGATCAGACCAAACTCCGTTACCTTAATGTAAAACTTCTGCCACAGGGCTGGAACCAGACTTAGCTGTAAACAGCATTGTTAACCAACTGCTGTAATCGTATCCTGCAGTTCAAGTCTGTTTAATGTTAATTTACACATATTTTCATAGAATCACAGAATCATTTATGTTGGAAGAGACCCTCAAGATCATCGAGTCCAACCACAACCCACCCCTGGCACTGCCCCATGTCCTGAGAACCTCATGTCCGTCTGTCCAGCCCTCCAGGGATGGTGACTCCAGCACTGCCCTGGGCAGCCTGTTCCAATGCCCCACAGCCCTTTGGGGAAGAAATTGTTCCCCACATCCAACCTCAACCTCCCCTGGTGGAACTTTAAAGTACATGAGACTTGATGACTATTTGACTAATATAAATCACAGCTGATGAAGTCTGCTGTTTGTTTTTCCTGAACCCTCGGACTACATAGACACTAAAAGAAGATTTCTGCAAAGATGGAACAAAGGGAAAATTATATCAGATCTACTTTGCTCTCTATTGTTAGCTTCCCCCTGAAAAACAAAAAGCCCTGAGTTGACCAGATCATCTTTCTGGGAGAGCCAGGCACAGAAACAAGCTCCTGTTGCTGTTCTGTCCCTCCCACCACAAGCCAGGACACATTGATCCCAGCTGAGTTGATTTAGCTCAATCTGCAGTCTTTCTCTTTTTATATTACATTAGGCCCCGATCCATCTTTCAAATTACCTTTGGCAATTAACTGAGGTGGCTAATTCAGGAGCTTAATTGCTCTCTGTTACTCATGTAATCAATATAGACAAACCACTGCAGTAGCATACTAGGTAACTCAAGTATCAGAGTTAAAAGTTCCATGGTTTATCCCAAGCAATCCGCTGGTGTGCAGTCCCGCACCATGTCAGGTGCTCTGTGGCTGAGCCCAACCCGATGTTCCAGGCAGGATTTAGAAATAGATAATCAGGTCTACAACAGGTCAGTTCCCAACTATCAGTAGGTAAAAATGAGCTTGAACTCTTGGAGCACAAGTTTTTTATTCTTTATTTTTTCCCAAAGACTGTGGTAGATTAAATAGTCTTGTGAACTTATGCAAATTTCCAGCCCCGCTCTGAATTTCTGGACTCCACTTAACCCTCAGGGCAATGAGTCCTGCGATGTGGATAAGAATGAATTCCTTTTGCCATGTCAGAATTGCTTGAACACCTGGAAAAAGCATTCTGTAATATTAAAAGACAAAAAGGAGAAACAAATGTTTTAATTAAAACCAAACCAACCAACCTGAATCAATTATCAATTCCCCTATCACCATAAAGGAAATAGCTTTTAAAATGTCTCTTAATGTGCCTGTTCCTTCCTCCCCAAACCTTCCCCAGTTCTACCCCAAATTGAGAGGGGAGCAGCCGCTCCAGCTGACAGGTATTCCTCCCATTTCCCATGCAGGGAGAACTGAACCTGCTTTTTGCACATGCACACTGACACCCCAGTTTCTCTCCTGGACCAATACAGAGTATTTAGATCTCAACATGATGTGCTGATGTGTAATATATTTTTTTTCCCTCTGGTATGTATTAGCAACAGCTGCATTTCACAGGATCTATCGCTTTTCGCTGTTGCAAGTGCCCTTGCTGGAATCCTCAGTTAGAATGAGGTCCAAATAAAGAAAAAAATCAAAAAGTTAATTTGAAAAAATTGCCATATTTTGAAAATAACATAAAACTTGTAAAGAATAACTACTGCAAAAACAAATAGCTAAAACATGGGATTTAGGGAATATATTTGCAAAGTTTTGTGAGATCTTCTGTAGAATAGGCTCGCAGTTAGAGTTATAAAAACTGAGATGAAATGGGAAGAATATTTCCTTTCCCCTGGCAATGTATAATTTGCCTGTATTTAGAATTACTGCCATAAGTTATAAGTGCTGTCAAACAAGGCTGTACTGTTAACAGCACTCAGTAAGACTCATTTATAACATACCGTAAATACCATAAGGAAAATTAATTTTTAAATGTCATTAATCTGCATGCCACAGCTATCTAGCAAAGAAAAAAAAAAAAAAAATCATGCTTTTCCTCACAAGTTTTTTTTTTTAACACTCGCATTTTGCTGGGTGAGGTCTGAAGACCTCCATGTGCTGATCAGAAGCCAGCACATGAGTGAAGACAGAAGGCTCGAGCATTCAAAATCCTGGAGGATTTTACCATTGTGCCTGTGCTATGAGGGACATGGGCAGACACCCATCGTTCCCGCTGACCCCACACATGGCGGCAGCAGCAAGACAACCAATGGCAGGACAAGGGGCGATGGGTTCAAACTGGAACACAGGAGGTTCCACTTAAATATGAGAAGAAACTTGTTCCTGGTGAGGGTGGCAGAGCCTGGCCCAGGCTGCCCAGGGAGGTTGTGGAGTCTCCTTCTGTGCAGACATTGCAACCCGCCTGGACACCTTCCTGTGTAACCTCATCTGGGTGTTCCTGCTCCATGGGGGGATTGCACTGGATGAGCTTTCCAGGTCCCTTCCAACCCCTGACACTCTGGGATTCTGTCAGAGAAGGGAACGGAGCTGGTGAGGGGCTGGAGCACAAGTGTGATGGGAGCGGCTGAGGGACCTGGGGGGTTCAGCTGGAGAACAGGAGCTGAGGGGAGACCTTCTGATCTCTGAACTGCCTGAAAGGAGCTTGGAGCCAGGGGGGGTCGGGCTCTGCTCCCCAGGAACAAGCGCCAGGAGCAGAGGAAACGGTCTCATCTGTCAGATGTTGTTTAATTATTTGTAAAGTAGAGACCAATAAGACATCTATATATACCCCTACTCTAGATTTACCTGTGGGGTGCTGCCTCACCTTCCCTGACAGCACTAACTCCCCAAACCAAACCATACATTTGCTTAACAGGTTGCAGATGCCATCCACGCATTCGCTGACTCTTCCCGAAGTTCCTGGGAATGCAGACAGCGTTATTTTTATTGCTGCCACAAATAACACTGAGTTTCCCTGTTCAGGAGTCTGCGGGCGGGCAGGTGTGCGGCCACGGGCACCCGCGGCTCCACTCTGCTGCTGCCAGTCCCGCAGCAACTCCAAAAGGCAGCAGAATATTCAGAGCTGCTGCCAGACAGATCAGGCGTAGGCAGCAAATCATAGGAGATTAACTTGGCAAAACATTTTTATCCTTTCATATGCAGCTGTTCCAATTTCTGTAGCAAAGGAGACCGTTTCGTTCGGCTCTAATATTTGGATGTACCTTTGCAACACAGATGTGGAAGGTATGAACAGAGCTCTACCCAGCTTTTTTCAGACAGAGATGCCTGCAATACAGACATCCTCCCTGAGAACGCAATGGGAACCTTTCTGACCAACTCCAGAATAATATCAGATCAATAAACAGAAGGTTAACAGCAAGAAGCAGGAGCAAGGAACAAACCAAAGTACCCTTATTGCTTATTTATTTTTCTTTAATTAAAACAAAAGTAATAAAAAAGGAAAGGCATACTAGAAGCAGGAGTAGACCCCACCTGCCAAATAGACACCAAACACCAAAAGCCAAGCACATTTAAAACTTGGATTCTTCAGACATTTACTCACCTGATTTTAATTTAAGCAAATTCAACTCAGATTCAAATTTAATTTTTTGTGATACTATTTATTTTCTTAATTGAACCAGGAATTAAATTTTCCAGTTGTCTTTAGATAAAATCTCTGAACATGTGATGCCAGCTCTGCAGCTGTACTGGCTCGCCCTGGTGTGTGTTGTGTTACAATATGAGCCAATGAATATCATATTAGGCACCAACAGAAATACAAAGAATTTTTCCCTATCATCCTAGGCTTCCCATTGCTGCGAACACATAATGCACATGAATCTCTGATAACACAACTCATGACTGAGGTTAACAAAATAAACCAAACTCTGCTACAGCTGCTGTGACACTGGATTTGATGGTCCTGCCTGCAGTTCCGCAGCATTGACACGTTCTGACTACACGTGGCAGTGCGGACAAAACGTACTTGCTGTCAAGCTTCCCAAGTGTAAAATTCCTGCACAAGCCAAACTCCATCTGCATGAGCGTGTACAAGGGTAATTCCTGCCCTTCTCACATTTAATAATGTGCAAAGACTAATGAAGGGGCAGCACAAGACCAGATGCCAATTCATTTGGAAGAAAGAACACAATATACTTTTGGGTTGCACAATGCCACACACACTGCCAGTTTAGCCACCTCACTCCTCCCCAAACTCTGCATATCCATGCATTCAGCAATCTCTGAAGGCTGCTCATGATACTCAGATACGTTCTATTGTTTTATGGCAGCCTAACTCCAGGCTGCTGAAGAACCATACGGTTTCATGGTTCACTAAAATAACTTCTAATCCTCCCATCTTCCTCCAAGTTCTCTTCTTCCTTCACCATTAAACATGCTAGCAAGCTCAGAGCCCAACCCATAAATCAGGTATTTAACCGCTAAACCAAAGCTGAGTTATGATAAATCATTAGAACTAAAATACCATATTCCAAGTGCGAAAGTCTGCACTAAGGCTGGACAGCTGCTGGCTTTATCTCTATAGAAAAAACAAGCTCACCATTCGCTGAGGCACCTGTTAGGCAGAGGAATAACACTCTGCAGCTCCTGGGTTTTCTCAAATGTAATTACCCAGCTTTGGAAGCACAAACAAGATTCACACTAATGAACAGAACAGCTCTTGAAGTCTCTCTGACTCAGAGCAGGAGCCAAAGTCTACCCAGGTTAATGAATCAAGCCAACGTAAAATACAGATGACAGCGGCCTGTCTGGTAATGTCCCTGTGTCCGTCTGTCCAACAAAATGAGCTTCGTCCTTGACTACTGCTCCAGCACACACTATCTCAGCCCAAGGCCACTTCTTAAACCCTGCCAGGCAAGGCTGAGCATTTTAGGCGCAGCTTGCCCCAGGTTGGGTACAGCTGCTGCCACCCCTACCTGTACCATTCCATAGGGGTTGTGCGTTCAATCTTTGTTAGCCTGGCTATTGAATCTATTCAAGGAAAAGAAGCTGCTTGCACTTTGTTTCCATGACAACAACCCTAAGAATTTTGTCTTCATATAAGTGAGTTATTGCTTTTTGCGCTTCCATAGTCTAAGCAGAAAAATTAACATAATATGGTCTCAAGAAAGACAATCTTCCTATCCTCCCAACACTCCTACGGGCAGCAAATTCTTTGACTTCATTACAGAGGTATAAATGGGTTGAAAAGCAATCCTCGTTCCTACAAATATTAACACCGGAGAGACTTAATTTCAAAATAACTTCAATTAAAGAAGGCTCTTTTGATGTCCATGTTTCTGTACACACTGACAGAGAACAGCCGAGCTGATTATTGCCTGTCTTCCAATTTCAGCCTTTTGAAAGCAGCTTTGAGATGTTTATCCATAAACTGTGGTGGCTGTACTCCTCCATATATTATTTCAACCCCTACTTATGGGTGATGTATTCACAATATTTTCAGTGCTACAAAAAAGTGAGTTTCCTCGGAATGTAAAGATCCAAATCTACACAAGACAGATATTTGAAAGCAGAGAGAAAGGAATGCTCAGGATACGAACACCATGGACTTGGCCTTTGAATGAGTTGGGCTAAAACGCTAATATATGTACCAAAACCCCACTGAATAAGTACAATGCTAAAAGTGTCATTCCTATTGAAACAACAATGAAGCTGCTCTCCTGAGAACAGTGAAACTGGATCAAAAAGTCTTCATCGCAGAAGGAGGAGACTTCAGACTTGAGCTGAACTAGTCAGTGACTTTGAGAAATGAATATTTCAGGTAAGGGGGGAGGAGGAAACTCTTCCACATCACTCAGCCCACACTTCAATATTTATGAGGTGCTACACGAGCATAGAAAACCACTTTCACAGAAAACAAAACAAACTAAAACCCAGAATATTCTTATGTCAAAACCAAGTGACATGCTGAGACAGATCTCATCGTGTGGTACGAATTGGTGCAATTCTGCTGACGGGGCTAGAAGGCTTATTACACCAGCTGAAACTTTTGACCCACTATCAGACACTTTTATGACTGTGATTACTCCTCTTGGCATAGAGTAAGTCACAAGAAAAGAGTGAATGAGGTTCAAACAAAAAATGTGGGTCACTTACCCAGCTGGGCCATCAGATCTCATGAGGTCTTTGCCGTTGACAAACACAACTAGTATCACATGTAAGATAGAAGGGGTATTTGCTACTAAACAAGTACCACCATAGGTGGGACTTATTCTTACAACTAGGGGCATAAAGGCCTCAGCTCAGCACCCCTGCGGTAATTAAGCATTTGCTATGTAGGCCTGCACTTTCAAACCCAGTGTCTACGTAATCCTGGTTGGCGTGGGGAGAAAAACCACTTGTTTCCATTTAACCCTTAATCGAGCATGTAGATTCAAACTCAATCTAGCCTTAAAATATTGAGAAATCCTGGGTAATCCTGATAAATTCCAAAGACGGGCAGCACAGTCTTAAAAGAAGCGGTGGAATACTAGGAATTAAATTAATGAATTTGCACAGGAATAATAAATGCAAAAGTCACAAACAGGAAGTTCATTAGAGATCGTCCTAGTCAGAAATGTTACTGACCAAAGCCAGACATTCTGGAGAGCAAGAACAGAGGTGTGTGGGGACAAAAAACCAGGATCAGCAAACCACGACCTGCAGGAGCAGACAGGCTTTTTTTGAACTGAACTGAACCTAGTTCTAAAATGCCTGATTCCTATTATTATTTTTAGGCAGAAGAAAGTTTCGTTTTCAAAACATAACTGCCTTGCTATTGTCTATGGTATCACAAGTCTCACTTGGTATCCTCCATGTATTATTTTTGCTCCTATGCTTTTTTTTTTAATATAATTTACCAAGGCTGATTTTTCTTTTTAATCCCTTTGCAGTCTCCTACTTCACTGCTAAACTGTTGCCTTGAGATGATTGATGACATGTTTGACATTTACATTTTATTGGAAAGCATGTAGATTACATCTTATCTGTTCCTAAAACATTTCCTCCATTCTTCCACAACACATTTTTGGGGACAATAGGTGCATCCCCATCCATTTTCTTCAATTCATTACACACTCCTTCAAATACAGACTTTTCAAAGTTTAATATTTTTGTGCCACTACTCTTTGTACACATTGTAGCCTCATGAATATTTCAAATCCAGTACTATTATGATCACTCAACCTTATAAAAGCTCACCAGCATCTACCTTATTTATGCTACAGATCCGGCTTCATTTCCTGGGACTACGTCCAAACTATCCTCCGAGATATTTTTTTTTCACTTGCTTATATAAATTATAAGAGAAAACAATCTTACACTACCACATGTAGCTTTTCTCAGGCGTTAAACAATTCTTATTCCAGTCAAATGTGAAGTAATTGAAATCCTCTGTGATCAGTGCTCCATCCGCTCAATGAGTCTCCACAAGTGCATAAATATTTCTTGATTTTCCTGCTTACCCTCTCATGAATAACATGCTTATGATCATAACCTTAACCATTTCCACACTGTATTTTAACTCCCATGTCTCAGGTGTTTTTCTTACCAAGCATCATACAGCCTCTTCTCTGTTTTTCCACTTGTCCTTCTGTGTTCCCCACCGCTGAGCTCCAGCGGTACAATTCTGCAACATTTCATTGACTAACATTCCCGAAACATTTCTCAGACTCTCAGTTTAAACAGGGCTTTACCTCTAGGACCCTGCAAACAAGGGTGAAGACTCACTCAGACTCCCCTTTTATCAAAGAAAGTCATTGAAGATCCCACTCCAAACGCACCAGAAGTTTTTTAAAGCATCCAATGCCAGCAGCTCTCACTCACAGTAGACTGGGATGTTGTTTGCCACAGGGATTTCACCCACTCAGGTGACTTGTGGAGCATGGGCGGTTTGGTCGAACACACAAAACTGTCCCTGAAATAGCCATGGATGGTGAGGACTCCACAAGAGTCGAGGCTGCTGCATCCTGGCTTTCCAGCTCTTCCCCCAGCAGCAGCACAGGGCTGGGATTCCTGCCACAGCCCGTGTCTGGCTGGGGAAGTGAAGCTCCGCACGCATCTGGTGAAAGGAGCTCAAATCCCCACCCAGCAGGCTGAGAATCTGGCCACAGCAATCAAGCTTCTCTATGAATAACTATGCCTGCAGCAAGATCAAGTAGTGCATCAGTTATTTCCAGATCATGACGTTATTGCATCCGTCTGCCAAAATGTACGTCTGTTAGCCAGAGAGTGCTGGCAACAACGGGTGAAGAACCAGCAAATTAATGAACTTCTCTGCACTCATCTGGTGAAAGAATACTGACTGTTCTACCACCTGCAGAGAAGCAGCTCTGCTGGGGAAACAACTTCAGAGACCATCCAAAGGACGGGGTGCTTGAAAATATTTGTCAGTAATTTATTTCTTATAAAACTCAGTCTTAATCTAAGATCCATATGCATTCATAGGTCAAAATCCCTTTGTAGCATATTAGCCTGGGCTCTTGCTTTTTAAGCCAAGTGACAAGAGCTCAGGTCTATGCTTGTTTCAAAAAGCTGCTCTGAAGGCAAGAGCCAGAAAGCAGCACAGCATTTTGGGGTCTGGTGGCTCTTCTGTGGCCATCTGAAAAATAAAACACTTTAAGAGCCCAAAGTGGCCCCTTGCAGAGGAACCAGGTGATGAAAACTCTGAAACACACCACTGCATGGTGTAGAATGGGGGAAACCCATGAGATAAGGCAGGAAACTCTCTGTTGTTCATACTTTCTTCAAGAGAAAGAAGGTGCCTGATCCTGACTCGGCACACAGTCCAAACCTCCAAAGCAAGTGTGATGCAAGTAATAAAGGCAGCTGCTGAATAATACAAACTGAGGGCAAATAAAACTATTTGCTTACAGAATTTCAATAGCTTCATTTGCAATTTTAATCCCACCAGGCTTCTCTAATTAAAATTAGATGAATTTTCAAATTATGCTCACATCCTCAACAGCTTCTATTCACTGGGGTTCTCCATCATTTCCACACAGTCCCCAATCTGTCTGTCACCTCGGTATCAATCATTAGAAACCATTCATCAAGATCCATCTCTCCAGGTTCACCTACAAAAAAATGAAGGTCATTTACCCTCTTGGCTGTTATCCTAATATTAGTCTGAAGTTACTCTTCTCCAGGGCTTCTCTGTTCTGGGGTGAATGGAAGTAGGAGAGCAGGGAGCTATCTGGGACTGTGGGCAAGTTGATATTTTTACATCACAGCCTCTTCAGATCTCGGGTGAGAGCTGTCCCGTGCAGCACCTGGATACGCTCAAATACACAAACCGCACAAGGAAATAATCACCCAGATGTCCACTTTCAGTCATCACATCGCCCGCAGTTCCAGATTTCCTTCTAAGCCTCTCAGCAAATAAAAAAACACAGCCTGCTTTCCATTTTGTTTCTTTTCTTAAATACAAGGCTACCCCAGCCTTTCTGATGTACTTTTGCAGTTCCTTGTGGAGGCAGCTTCATTTCAGCAGCACGTAAGTCATCACCACACATTGTCTGTAAAGTGCTTTCTGATCTTCCAGGATGAAAACCACTTAATGGCAAGCTATTAATAACAACAATGGGTGGCTTGTGCCATTGTGTTTAAATATCACTCTCTTACACTTCTCTTTTAATAAAAAAAAAGAAGTGATTCAATCGTTTAAGTTATTCAGGCAAGACAAAAATCGAAAATTATGTTTGGGAAAAGACAACACTAGGTACAACAGCCTCACAGGCAATGGGGGGAGTTTTGTGCACTTTAAATGGAAAGCAGAGCAGAGCTCTGAGGATTCCCACCTCCCGGGCGCAGGGCTGAGCAGCTGTAGCTTTGAGCATCACTTGGACTCGGGATCTCTGAGGAGCAGCAACAAGAACACACAGACTGCAATCGTCTGGACCCTGGGGCAGCTGCACCGTGTCTTACAGGGGAAAATGATGGTGCTGCACTAAAGATGGAACAAAGATTATGCCCTAATTAATACAATTTTTAAAATAAAGAAAAAAAAAATCAATTAGTTATAGGTAAGATCTGTTTTGGGGCCCTGGGCTTGCTCTCTGCACAGCAGCTAATTTCTCCTTAAGAAAGCAAATAGCATACTAAAAGGCAGCTAGGCTGCAAAAGGTATTTGTTGTCTTGCACACAGCTGAAACCAGACTCTGCTTTAGCACAGAACATTCACCTGCAGCGAACACCTCCGACAAACAACTACCCTGCTCATCTACACGCGTTCAGGCGTCTGTTCTGGGTATATTCAGTCTAAAGGCTCCTTATTGATCCTTTCACTTGGTAAGGACCTTGCTAAGTGGCAAAACTGTCCACCCACTTTCCCTAATTAAGAAAAATCCAATTACCACACAGAAGTGTAAACTGTGAGACTATAAATACCACCCATCAGTCTTAAGGAATTGGTACAACTGGCATATATGTTCCCAGACCATCTGTACAGTGAAGGACTCATTAAAAATGACTTGTCAACTTCTGTATTAGTTTGTAGGACAACAACTGCTGGAACGTATAAGCATTTAGAGACGATTACAGAGTCAGAATTGGCTACTTTCTCATAGTGCGAGAGGTTGTGGTCATAGAGGGTTTCCAGAGCCTGAAGCAGACAGTTCTGCTCTAAATTCAGGGCAGCAGCCTCACAGATCGATCCCTTCTCCACAACCTCCACAAGAAGATCAAGTGGCAAAGCTCAGGGCGGGGTGGAAGCACAGAACGGGGCTGCAGAACACAGAGAATCAATGGCAGCTGCCAGAGGGGAACAGAGCAAGCAAGTGGAGATGACACAGTATCACACCTTGGAAACCACGTCTTTAAAATTACACTCAATGGGACTGCAGCCATGGGAAGGAACAGAGCTGCAATAGAAAAATCAAGAGCTTGGGGCAGAGATTGCCAATGCAATGAAGAATATACAGAAGTCTTGAAATAATAGTTAAAATAAGAGATCCTCTTAAATATTTAAAGCAAGCCCTGCCTTCCTCACTACAACGCAAAGCAAATTCAGTCTCAGCACAGAACAGGGCTCTGTTTCCTCCCTTACTCCCATGTCTGAAGCTCCAGAACACTGTAGTGCGATGGTGAGGTGATTCTGCACCCACCAAAAGAATCTCCTGAAGAAGAACCACAGAAATTTAGATCTGACCCATTTAGGACACAACACACAAGTGCTGCCACACTTGCCACAGGCTACTTCAAGAAAAATAAGAAAATAAAGAGTTTTTAATGAAATTGACAGACTTAAATTTTCTTTTTACGTTTTTATTTAAAACACAAAGAATAGCATAAAGGAGGAAAATGGCACTAAAAGGCAAAACATGCGGTAAGGCAGACTTAGACAAAGGCAAGAGTGACAACAAATGGTTAAATGTGAAAGATGGTGCCAAAGGGACTACAAGGAGTTTCAGGTAATAAAGATTCAGGAGACTGGAAAAAAATGGAAGAGGTGGCCATAGGAAGAACACAAAGAAAACGGAGAATTAACTGCAAATACCCAGGCTAAAACCAAAGAGTAGATAAAAAGATACGGTCATGGGGGAATTACGGGTAAGGCTGGGATGTGGGCTGCGCCATAGCCTTCCAGAAAACCGCGTTACGTTTGTGCTAAAGTAGGAACCGGAATGGCAACAGGGAGATCAGGCATTAGCAAACTCCACAAACAGTGTCAGTGCAAACCTGCTGCTCACAGTAAAACACCATAACCTGGTGCACAGTCTCAGTGCCTGGATTGCTACAGAGCAGGAACAGTCTGGGCAAAGGCATACCAAATAAATGCAAAACGTATCTGTCCCTTTGATCTGGCTAACTAGAGACATCAATGAAAGTTAGAAGCAAGAGCTATCAACTTCTATACAGATTTTGCATGATACACTGTTTTTTGCAGTGTGAATAGACATATCTATGGTCCAAACGCTGTTTTCTAACGGCGTGTGAAGGTGCCATGCAGGTGGTCAGACCTTTGGGAAGCTGTGATTGCTGCGTGATCCTCCTCAAAACACCCGCATCATGCCAAAGGCAAATGTGCTCTCCTTGGCATTCACCTGCTAGACACGCAGTCCCAAAACCAGCCTATGCCATACATGCTGTGGGACTTGCTCAGCAAGAGAAAACGCAAAATAAAGAGACAAGAGAAACACCAAAATGTCACATTCAGATTCACGTAGTGGACAAAAAGTCATTCACCAACACATGCAAGCCCCTGGTCTGCATAACTCAGTAACAGCAAGTAATACCAACTGAGGTGATTTATTAAACTCATAGATAGGTATACCTTGCAATATGGATGGTGGATGCCACGCTCGTTTTACAAGGATTAGCTTCATTTCTTTTGCAGCTTTTAAAATCTGAACGCAATTCATTAAGTCTGTTTCATTGAATGGCTGAATTCTTTTTAACTGACTGAAAAAAATACTTAGTAAAAACCACCTTGTCCCCCACACAGGATGCAGTGCCCCTACACCACAGCCAGGACCACCGCAGGAACAAGAAGGAGCCTGGGCAGGGTGTAAGCAATTCACCTGGTTCTATGTGCGCTGTTCCCGGTATTGTTTACGCTCCTTACAGTCCATATAATAATTAATCAGTAACCTGAGGACTCAGATGGACGGCTGCACCAGTCAGGCAGCAGCACCATTGATTTCCATCACTGACAGGCACCAAGCGCTCTTTCTGCTGAGGAAAAGAGGCAGTAATGGAAACCCTGCCATCATCTTAATTATAACATCTCCAGCTTGATGCCAGATTAATGAGGAGCAGTAGAATAACATTTTCGAAGTTTAACCGAGGATGGCTTAGATGATGACTGACGTATGAAGGCACCTGCACCAGAAATGGTCCAGGTTTGGACCAATTTGTCCTATTACATCTAACAATATGACAAAAAAAAAAAAATAGAAGTGTCTTGAGAACTGGAAAACTGATTTAAGAGATTTCATTCCTTATGATAAGGTATGGGAAACCACCAATGTTGAAAAAAAAGAGTCTTTTTAACCTGAAAAATGTCAAATATCGCATCTTACTAAGAAAATGCAAGAAGAGGATTTAGGACACCAGTAACCATACATAATTGTTCTCTGGTTTTGTGTAAACAGTGACACAAGGAGGAGGTTTGACACAATACATTATAATTCCGTTCCACTTATTTGTTTCATCAGCACCAGCTTCTGCCAAAGAATGAAAACTAATGGGAAAAAAGGCCTATCCAGTAAAATGAAGATACCCACACACCCATCTCCTTGAGGTAAAACCAGAGAAAGGTGACATTAAAAAGCTTTTCCATGTTCAAAGGACGAGTCCAGCACAACTAAGGAAGAGCAACTGCTCCAAATCTATGGTCAAGAACCAGGAAAGTGACTAAACAAACCCTTCCAGCTCATCTTTATGCATCATAAAACAAATTAGATTAGGTTTTTGTGCACTCTGTTGTGCAAAAAGTAATTTTGTCAGGAGTCACTGTGATGAAGTCAGCCTGCTGCTCAATCACCGCACAAACAGCTTTTTTCTCAAAGGTTATCTTCCAAGGGGATTTAAGATACAAATATATTTGTATGAAGTTTATGCCTTTCATACCTAGCAGGTTTACTTCAGATGTGTGCTGGGAGGCTAAATCTACCTACAGTGTTGATATTCTGGTTTCTACATTTTATTAAAATCAAAGATGCAGGAATTTTCTCACAGGCATAAGACAAGGAAAAACACACATTTTATGAATACTTACTAGTTACACTAAAAGGCATCTTGTGGGAAAAAAAATAAAAGAACTAAAATCTATGTATATAAACAGGAATTTTGTGTATTATGCCGTGGTTTTGTAAATATAAGAGAACAGCAGATATCAAGGGGATATTTACGCCTCTTCAGTAAAGACAGAACATTGGAGGGGAAGGTACTCTCATAGTCCTTGAAAAACTTCCATTACAAGTTTGGCCATGGTGACAGACTCCATACGAACTTCTGCCCCGTTCACATAAGGAACACGCAAAGTTACACCTTTTCTCCAGAGAACAACATTCGCAAAGTTTGCTTCATTCTTTATGTAGATGCATTTCACATTTATAAAGACCACACCTTACCCGACAAGCCTTAACTGCTATTTTAGCCATAGGAACAGGGTTTAAACAGTTGCCATGTTTTCAACAGAAATGCTGCAGAAATACAGGACTGATTTTCAAGATGAAAACTATACTGGTAGAAATGAGTTAGCCTACACGTATTTATATATGACTGTAGACAAGTAAGATTGATAGATCTATATTAAGCCATTGCATTTTGACAGTAGAACAGAAATATGCCAAAAGATTTAGAGATTACTGCAAAATATGTATTTGCTAGAGAAGCTTGCAATAGAAACATCTCTCCAAGAGAAAAATCCTGCCATGCAAAGGTGTCTGGGAAAACTTTAAATGACACAGTTGAGGAGGTAAAAGAAAAAAAATATATATAAATTGGTTTATCAACTTCAGCACAGACAATGAATGAACAAAAAGCAAGCTTTCCACCTAAGTCAAACTCCCCTCTTTCAAATGCCTATTCTTGTCTCATAAGCAAATATTTTTTTAACCCAAGTTGTTGCTGAGTTAACAAGAGACACTCTTCAACATGCTGAATGTTAATTCTGTACTTTGAGAGAACTCTTTAAGTGATGCAACTAGAGGGAGAAGAGCAGCAGCCAGAGTATAGCTGGACCACGGACCCAGTTCAGTGCACGGTGCCATGATGGGCACAGCCTGGGTGACCTACAGCCCCTCGGGCGCTGCCCTGGGTGACCTGCAGCCCCTCGGGCGCTGCCCAGGTCCCTGGGACCATTCCACAGGCTGTAAGGCAGGCTGCTCACCGCAGAAGCAGGAATTCATTTCCCTGGTTACCTCACTGGTAACCTGGGTTGCTTCTCACACAGGCATCAATCCATGTTTCCTGGGGACAGAGACCCTGCGCGCCAGCTGCTGTCACCTCCGAAGGGCACCCAGGTGTCACATCCTGCTGCTCGACAGCTCCTGCGTGTGACTGAGGGTGGTGCTTGACAGAATGGAAGGAAAACCAAAATGCAATCAAAATTCAAAAGATACTGGTAATATAGCAGTAATTTGCCCTGTGAGAAGACGCATGTTGTCAACTGAGCGAGAGTCAGAGCCGTCACAAAATACAAATCAAAGCACACAGCACACCTAGTGCAACAACTGAAACATTTCCCAAATGGCCCTAATAACCTAAGAGCATCTGGAAGGTGAGGCATGTAGACCATAAGACTTTTTATTGGATACACTGCAGCCTTTATGAACTTAATATCAATTGCTGAAAATTTTTCAAGCAAATGTTTCAAATAAAATTTCTGAGGTGCATGTTTTTTAATCTGGATGGCTGGAAGGCACAAATTTAGCCAGAGCAAATAAACATATAAAATTACATTTTTCAAGTACAACAAATATTTCTGTCAAACTAGTCCATTGAAATGATTGCCGGAATACTATGGAGTTAATTACATACAGGCTTACCCTAATGAGAGAAAAATAGACCAACAGCCCTTTATGTCAGCCAGAGACAGAGCTGCCTGTATTTGAGCTGCACCAGTTTATGGAAGATAAAGCTCTGTCCCTCTGCAGTTCTTTGTGTTCCTGCCAGATGAGACAAAACGTCCTTGCAGAGAAGGTCCAACGAGCAGCCCCATTAGAGGCTCCCAGTCCCAAGATCTGTACACCGATACCTTTACACTTCTACATCTTGTTATGTTGCAAACACATCTTCTCCAAATTCAAGTTTGGTGGGAGAGGGCTAACATCTTCCATAAAAACACTCCAAACACAATATCCCTTGACCCTCAGCGTGTACGCATTTGTTCATCACTAATAGCCATTCTTGCTACAGAACTGATACAAAATAGTAAGTTAAAAATCACTCCGCTCAAAAACCAAAACAAACCAACCCCACAACCTCTAAAGCCTAAAAATTCAGCACCTATGGATGAGGACGTCAAAGCTCAGGCAGCGATCACACAGGGTCTCGGAGGAACGTGATACACGTGTTCTTTCCTGGGGCAGCCTGGTGACCCCCAGCCTGTCCACAGGCTCTGACCTGCTCTAATTAAGAAAGTGTGAGACCGGGAAGTGGAAAGTATTGTTTTGTTTGCAAGAAAAAGGCAACTTTGGCTCTGTTTCCTCAAAGAGTCGTGGGTTTGCACGTGTCTACAGCTGGTAGAACAAGCTGAACACAGAGCAGTGTCGGTAAGATAATTGGAATTTGTGATTATAGCAGAAACAGCCAAAGGTTATAGATATAATTTTAGCGATACATTGTATTTCACATACAAAACCAAGTGTGGCAGTGTCAAGCATTCACAGCAATCATGCAATCTGTGTATCCCATAAACGTATTGCTCTCAAAAACACAGGACAGAATTCCGACAAGGCAGTATTTCCATCAGTTAATCACACTTTCGCTTTGCGATGACCCAGCTGCAAATCACCTTGGGATATACAGGGGAGGATTTTAGTAACAGACTGATATTATAACAAATGAAAACAAGTTAAACGGAAATTTGAGTTTCTATTTTAAAAACTCTATAGGCTTTTGTTTTTAAAATGCCTTCTAGTAACATTATTTGTTTTTCTCCCAGTCAAGCAAATACCTTAATCCAAGACATTCGGGTCTACAATTGACATTCAGTTCCAAAATACTTCTTTCTCCAAAAGCCCGTCTCCACTTCACATAACACTCCTGCCGTTATATCTGCTTCTGTCTCAAAACCAGCAGAGTACAACATAAGGGGGATGATGTAACCTCGAGGTTAATAGCAAGATTTTCATAACAAAACTCTAATGCTTGAGAGCTTTCTCATGAGGTTCTGCAATTGCATTTTAGAATTAGAATATTACATCTAGCAATTGTTTGCTGTAAGATGAATAATACTGGAAGAAATGATGCATATATGATTTTTTTTTTCTTTTTATGTTTGCTGCTATTTGTAGGTCTACTGTAGAAAGCTTAATAGCAGAGAGATGAGGAGATGTGGTAGGTGAGCTGCAGCAAAAAGGGGCTGATGTCAGGGAATCAGCCCTGAAATCCCACCTCTAGGCTGGAATACACAGCCCTGGTTTTGTATCAAATAGTCATTACCCAGGTGAACAGACACGAGCAGGCAGAATTTGCAAGCATCACTTACAGGCTCACTTTAAAACTAATGAAAAATGTCTAATATTATTTGGAAGTTTTCACGTTACTTCCCCTAAAAATCTGAGGATAGTGCCTCTTAAATTGTTGCTGAACTATTATACTTTCATGTATCGAGACAATGCTGGAATTCATCTGGTTGACACAAATGTTGTCAAGGTTTGCCCAGCTAAACACAAGTGGTAGCTAGAAGGTATCTTAAAAGGTTACAATGAACTATTTCAACAGGGATGATATTTATATTAGTAACAGCTCCTCCTCATGGTATCTCTTCTTTTCCCTTTCTTCTCCCACAACAGCAAGAACATGCCCTTCACCTGAATTAAGAATAGTTTGCTTAACATCAGGAGCAGAACAGCATAGAACATGTTTCTCCTTTTCCTTGGTTCTCATTTCACTTGAGTGTTTTACAAGAAATATCCTGGTACCAAACTCCGTGAGCCTTCGTTACAAATGGCAGGCAACCTTGTTCCCAAACTACACCATACTCACCTTTTGACAGGCATTCTGGTTTAACTTGGCGTTATCTTACGCATGAAGCCGCTGACAGGTGCAACTTTTCTTACCCTGGTCCGAGTATCTAATGGGATTGATCACCACCTGCATCAAGTGGACCAAGACCATCTCTACACTCCATATCGACCGGTCCGCCATTTTTATGTGTTCAGAAATTGAACAAATTATCTTTTTCTTTGTCACAAAACAGAGCATTTGAGGTGATGGCCAAGGAGATGACCCCTTTAAAAAAAAAAAAAATCTTTCTCAATAAACCAGCATCAAACCAATCTGTATCAAATATATATTAGATGAGCTTTGTGAAAAGAACCCTTGGTGGTAACTTTTAGAAACAATATCAGCTAGTTTAAAAAAAGCAAACAATAAGTGGAACAATGATTTTGATAGCTTTGTGCAAATATTAATATCAAATATGGTAAATCCAAATTCACAGCTAATATAAATCCCACTAGGTCTGCTAAGGACTTCAGTATTGCAGAGTCTGACTTTTCAGCAAAGGAGCCACAAAGAGAAGCCTATGGGAATCTCTGCTATATGGCAGTATGCAGTGCAGTTGGGTTTCCTGCACCAAACTCAACTAAGCTTTGTATTAATGACAATGATACCTCCAGGCTGACTGGAATACTACAGACTAAATGCACCAAGACACTGTATTTGCCATTTGGAACCATAAAACGGCCTCTAAGTGGTGACGGAGTTTTTACTACAAACCTTCTTCACAGGCTTTCTTTTCACCCACAAATCATCTCTGCACCTTAAACTTTCAGTTTTTGGTTGGTTTAAAATTGCTACCAAAACCAAAAGCATTTTGCTGGACAGAGTCCAGTTCAGAATTCAGGACGTTATCACCTTTATGCTGGAGTCTCATCCAATGTTGGAAACACTTGGAAGAGAGAAA
This sequence comes from Streptopelia decaocto, assembly GCF_964273445.1. Classification (NCBI taxonomy): domain Eukaryota; kingdom Metazoa; phylum Chordata; class Aves; order Columbiformes; family Columbidae; genus Streptopelia; species Streptopelia decaocto. Next base: position 14,830,474 of record NC_138668.1, on the reverse strand, counting down.
GAGAGGAGATACTGCACGGAAAGGGCTCTTCTGTTCAGGAGATGGGAAAAAAAAAAAGCTTTGAGTCAACATTTAAGAGAAGGGTACGGTGGTTTTGGTGTAAGCAAACAGCTTATTGAGAGAACAGCCACCAACCCCAGAGCACTCTGTGCTGCCACAGCAATGGGCACTCAGTAACTCTGATGGTTTGATTGTTCTGAAATCTTTATCACCAAGTAGAAAATAGAGTCCCTGTGTGTGCTTGCACACATGGGCACGTGTCTCTCAAAGCTGCTAGAAGAGGCAGGATTTCAGGTGCTCATCGACATCCTTTATCTTGATCCATTATTCATTCACATTTGTAAAGCTCCATTAACAAGGGTGTCTCTGAGCACCCTCTAATGAAAATAAATAGAACTAAAGCACATAATCAGCTAAAAGCAAGGGCTACAGAATATCAGCAAAAACAAAACATAACTATAATAACACTAAAAAAAGAAGTCATGAACTATGGGGACTTTTTCCATTCACATGTTAAGATTATACAAACTTAACTTCCTTACCACTGAAGTATTCCTGTCCCCTAAGCAGCAGACCACCAAAGTACAGAATTCAAAAAGCCCATTCGTATATCACTAGATTGTAAGAGTGGCAAAGAATAACAGATGTTTTTTCTACCTCAATTGACTGGTACACACACAGTATGCAGTAGATTCCAGCTTTTCTAATGCTGGTGGGAAAAGCAGCAATATCAGGGGTTTTAACCAGCTCATTGTGGTTATCAGTCTCTGCCAGACGGGCAGAGATAAAAATCAAGAATACTGAGGGAGATACTGGTCTGTAGCAAAAAGCAGAATAGATGTATCTGCACCTTTCAAGAGCTAGCAAGGAGGGTAAGGGAGCACTGATGACCTTGTCACCACCTGTTCTCCCAGATGTGAAACACAGGATAATTGTAATAACTGCATTAGTCCCTGCCAGCAAACACTGCCTATTGAAGCAGAGCGCAATGCTCTGTGTTCACATGGGGTTCCACAGAAAAGAGCAATAGCTGGCAGTAGTGAGACAGAGAAAGCTGTCCTGGGGGACAGCAGGGTGACCATGAGCCAGCACTGGGCCCTTGTGGCCAGGAAGGCCAATGGTACCTGGAGTGGATTAGAAGGGGGGTGGTCAGTAGGTCAGAGAGGTTCTCCTGCCCCTCTACTCTGCCCTGGGGAGACCACACCTGGAATATTGTGTCCAGTTGTGGCCCCTCAGCTCCAGCAGGACAGGGAACTGCTGGAGAGAGTCCAGCGCAGCCACCAAGATGCTGGAGGGAGTGGAGCATCTCCCGTGTGAGGAAAGGCTGAGGGAGCTGGGGCTCTGGAGCTGGACAAGAGGACACTGAGGGGGGACTCATTCCTGGGGATCAATATGGAAAGGGGGAGTGTCAAGAGGATGGAGCCAGGCTCTTCTGGTGACAACCAGTAACAGGACAAGGGGCAATGGGTGCAAACTGGAACACAAGAGGTTCCAATTAAATATGAGAAGAAACTTCTTCATGGTGAGGGTGCCAGAGCCTGGCCCAGGCTGCCCAGGGAGGTTGTGGAGTCTCCTTCTGTGCAGACATTGCAACCCGCCTGGACACCTTCCTGTGTAACCTCATCTGGGTGTTCCTGCTCCATGGGGGGATTGCACTGGATGAGCTTTCCAGGTCCCTTCCAACCCTGACATTCTGCGATTCTGTGAAAGCAAACCTGCAGCACCCACCACCTGCAGAGCTGCACAGGCAGAAGGACCCTGCTTCACCTAGTAACAAAAAAACACGGTTGCTGTTCCAAATCACTACAACTGTGTGTTTCCAGCGACTGTTTTGAAGCGTAAGTGATTTCCTGCCATTGATTCATTCTGGCACAATGATGAAATCAGGTCAAATGCAAGCCACTGGAAGGCAGTAAGAATCACAGGGATAACAGAGCCACCACTCCACTGTTTGCTCCATCCTGGGCTCCCACTGAGATCCTGGCAGTTCTGATTCAGCAGAAATATACACACACTTAACTCCAAACTTGTTTTGACAGTTTCCTCGCAGCCATCTCAGTGAGGAAAACTTTCTGTATTTACATATGGACATCTATTTTCTCATCTAACTCTTTAATTGAGGTTTATATCAGAAGTTACATTTGCTTCTTCCACACAACTCTCATTCTGCAGAGGCTGCTGTTCCTCACCTACTCCATAAGCCAAACTGTTTTCCCCGGTGTTATAACCCAGCAACAGCCCTTCTGCACTGATATCTTCAGGAGAAAACTGATCCGGACGGGGCTGCAGGTCACAGGGCGGCAATCGGGGATGCAGAAATCACCAGTGATCGGACACCCGTGGCTGAAGATGCCAAAGAGGTGCTGGTAAGTAGGAGCATGGGGAACTCACTATGTGCCTTCTCATCCCTTGCACTGGAGCCGCTGCAGCCAATTTGATACCTGAAAAAACTCTCTGTAGCTTTCCCTTAAAGTCAGAACTGAAGCTGGAATGCAGGCACAAGCAAGTGCAAACCAAGAGAGAACAGGATGGCTCCTCCAAGATCAGACCAGTTTAATGACCACTGTTGGCAGCAATCGACATCTCCAATACAACCTTCCATTCAATACCTTTTTCTAATTTTTCCTTCTCTCTTACAAGTATAAATATTGTAGAACAGAAACTAGTGGATGCTAAAAAATAGAAGCGAACTTCTCTTTTCTCTGCATTGGTTTTAAAACTTTGATGAGCCATAGGAGAGATGGGAAGATCGAAGATAAGCAGCTGGTGTGAAGCAGTTTGAAAATCTAGAAAAGTGTAATCTTGTAGCTCTGCGATGGGCTGTGATAGGACGGGGAAAACAAGCAAACAAGGATGGTAATTCAGTTCAATTTGGAAGAAGAGAAGGGAGCACAAAAGGAAAGGTGAGCTTTGCTGAAACAGCATGAGGCTAATAACACTTGCTCTGTTTTTCAATTTTAAAAAAATGCATAAGTCTCCATTCCAAGCATCTGAGGAATGCATATGCAGCCACCACTGAAAGGAACAGCAAAGGTCCTTCATCCACATACGAATGATACTGAGCAGTACAAGTGAGTGACAAGATTTCTCAAACAACACCGGGAGCAACAGACAGGCAATTCTCCAGCACTCACCACGTATCTTTCTATAAAATAAGTGATTTAATATTTAGCTTTTTGTTAGAGGGACAAAACCCATTGCTTGCAATTGAGAGCAACGTATTGTCAGATCCTCCCATAAGTGACATGTTATATCACAACACAGCAGAGCTATTGCTTGGATAAATAAACTAAAATAAATAAGTGTCAGCAAGACACAAACAAGCTGGATCTTCAGATACATTTTAGCTTCGAATTGATACTAGCATGTTGCTCTGCACATTAATATGTAATCATTGTGGTGATTATCTTCCTCCAAGGGCCTAAAATTAGAAGCAAACACTACCAAGTGTTGTTTTCACACAGGGCTCCTAATGTCTCTTCCGTTTATCTCCATGTAGTGAGATTCTAAACTATTCTCCAACCCCAGAGCAGAAATCCCAGAGGGATTTTGGGAGCACAGGCCAGAGAACAGACCAGACTGTGGTGCTGATGTGCCATGTACTGCAGTGGCTTCCTAGAGCCCCTCGTGTTCTTGGCTGGCAAGCTGGCGACAAGTGTAGCACAGGTAAACTCACCTTAAATCAGAATTGCCTGCTCAAGCAGAAGCAACCTTGGCTTTGATCACCATGTGAATCTGTCAACTTCTGTTTCTGTATTTGCTCAGCACTGTTAGAACCCACACCATTAGTACAAACAGCTATTTACTTTAACCTGTCATTCCATAATAGTTATGATGTTGGCATTGTTTCAACGTACAATTCAATTTTTAGTGACACGTGCTGTATCCTGACCCCCTGTAGGCAGCAAACTGCCCTATTCCCTGTGGTTTTGTAGTGATCTTCTTTCTTTGTAGCAAAGGCGAGAGGTTTGTTAAAAACAAATCAAAACAAGTCACTAAGAGCAGAAAAAACACTTCAGCCAGCAAAACTGGGAGCAAAAGATCTGCTGTAGTAACTGGGTTTAATATTTTCAATAGTCTGAAGTTCATCTTTTGCACAGGTAATTATTCCACATGCAAGATGAGTATCAGGCATTATTCAAACTGGATGACTCCAGTATTTCAAAATAACCATTATAGACTACTTTAGGTTAGAAACGCTGCCCCGATCGCAGAGCATCACTTTTTCTAGAGGGTTGTTTTCCCTTCACTGTCAGATAGTGATGCTTGTAGCTTATTTACATGAAGGAAATTAAAAGATTCCCTTTGAAACAGAGAGGAGATACAGTGAAGTAACAGCAGAGCCTTTTGTTTTCAGATTCCTAGCAACAATCCCATGCATTCCCCTTTTCCATACAGTCTTCTCTCTTTTTGGCGCCCCGGGCATAAAACTACTGAAAGGCGTAGTCTGAGCTGTCTTAAAAATCACTAACCCTGTGAACAAAGCGTTCGACTAACATTAAGAACGCAAATGTTAAGAGCTTAAGCTAAATTAGTCACTTCTTCCATTTTGAATCTGCATTTAAATATGTAAACATTGCAGCACTCAAAGATTTATCTGAGATAAAATGAGAACATCAGCAATCTCCTTCTAGAGGGGCAGATGTTCAAGACATTTTGATGATTTTTGACACATGTTCCTCTCCCAGTATATTTAAACGAGATTTCTATCTCAGTTCCGAAAATCCACGTTCTCATACCAAAATGCAAGGAGCTGATATAGGCTGTGAGCACATTTCATAACACCAGCACAAACGGCCAGGAACAAACGCGGAAAAGGCTTTTGCATCCACAGGTATCCCCAGCAGGTTCCCAGCGTGCGGCAGGGTGGGGTACACTGCACCTCGGCTTCCGTCAATTTGTTGATGTAACTAAGGAGATAACTAATTGATCATCTCCATACAGAAAACACTCCAGGATTTATTATCCATATTACAGAGATGCCATGAGGTCTCAGAGCAGATCACTGGGGGAGTTTCCAGGATGGAGAGATAAGAAGGCCAAAGGGGAAAAGCAACACACATTTCAGATTGCTAACAAATTGTTTAATGCTATTAACTGAGTCACTGCTACTTAACAACACACAGCAAAGGCAGCAGCAAGGAGCCCATCCCTTACTGCTCTTTCAGTCCAAACAAGAGAAAACAATGACACTTTGAAATACAATAGAAGGGGAAAAAAACTTGTTCCACAGAGTCCAAAATCAGGGACAGGAGACAAAGGGAAGATGTGAAAACCTCTCCAAACCTTCTCCTAAAATGAAATTAAGCTTGAAGCAAGAGCACTGCAGGAAACAGCAGCCTCGCAGGCTTCCCCTAAATCAGCCCTTTCATGGGCTGGGGACAAGATCAGAGGGACACCCCACTCCCCAATGTCTGCTTTATGCCACAGTGCACTTGTCACTCACATCGTGTCCTGCAGACATTCCCCCATTCCAGGCAGGTTGAAGAGCCAAGCCAAGCAGTTAGGTGTCCTAAGCAAAGCAAACAGCGCTTGAAAATATCTGCTGCTTAGCAGTTTTAGGGTCTGCCTCACCTGCAGCGATGTTAAGGAGGAATATTATTATTTAAAGTTAATGGCAAGCAGAGAGCAGGCAGCAGAGCTGTGAGAGAAGAGAATCCAAAAGATCATTTTGGTGGCTTGTCTCTGCATTAGCAGCCCCAAGCACTGCAGCAGTCAGAGCAGGAGCCAGACAGGACATCAAGATACAAACACAGGATGCTACAAATCTGAGAGAAATAAGAATGTGCATTTCCAAAGGGGAAGTTCAGCAGTGAAAAATGGGTGCCTGCTGTAGCACAAATCAGATTTTCTAGAAGCTCCTAGACTGTTTCATTAGGTCTCCCACAGGTGTTTGGAACAAGCAGATGAGGGATACAAAAGAAGCTAGAAGCAGATTGGGAAAAGACATCTTACCAAGTGACACCATTCCTCCCCTTGGCTCCTGTGTAAGCCTGCACATCCCAATCTGAGTTACAAAAGCAATGGTACTGAATGGAACAGGAAAAGATAAAGCAGCCTTCTTATAGCCACAGAAAGATGAGTCTCTTGCCAACAAAATCCACTGTGTGACCAGCTTGGTGTTTCATAATCATGCAACGCCTGTTCTATAGAAAACGACAGTAAATTTGTTTAAAAAAAACAAAACACACAGAAAGGTGCAAAGTATTGAAAACTTCATAATCACATCTCTCTATATCTCCTCCAAAGCCTTTCCTCTTGTAACATTAGGAATAGCCAGGTAAAGGTGCCCCCCTCAGGGAATGCTGCAAGGGACTCGATGGGATACAGATTAAATGTTTCAGTATCTAGAACTACACACCTGTAAAACCTACTGTGAGATCCTCTCAGCAGGTGATTATAGGCAGAGCAGCCATACACAGAGAGGTTTGGTAAGCTAAACAACTTTATTTTGCAATTTATCTTGCAGCCAGAAGTAGGTGCAAGGAGATGGACATCTAAACCCTGGATAAGAAGCAACTTAAGCGGTCATGATATGTATTTTCATCACTATCAGCTTACAACAGCACACGAGTGCTCACTGCATGCTAGATGGATCAGATCACAATCACCACCTTTTCTTGCCCAGCAACTGGAGCCCTGGTGGAAGTGAGACTGGGAAACCAGTGATTGGGTGAACAGGAATTACTTTCTTATTTCTCCTCACTAATGCAGCTCGTGCAGCTCTTCCAAACAAGTTCTCTGTTCTGGACAATCATTAAAAACATTTTTCAGCTGAAGAAATAAAAGGGGCAAAGGTCTTTGGACTCTGACAAGCTCTGCAAGGCCACTCGCTTCAGTTCAACTCCCCTCCTACATCTGCTCATTAGCACCATCGTTGGCATTTCAAAAAATGTTTTCCTCTCTCTAATCTCTGATCTCATTTATCTCGGGACTTAAGTTCTAACACAGAATTTGTCTCATCAGAAGCCTTATTTCCCTGGCAACACGCTGATAGAGCTACAAATATCAAGCAGGAGACAATAAGGAAAACAGAACTGCATTCAGAGAGAAGCATTGCCCTGCATAAAGATTCTCCATCTGACACACCATCACTCTTGCTCCAGCTCTAAAAAACTGTTCTCAGAACACGTTTCCTCTGTTTTCTTTCCCTCTGCTCAGAGCGCAGCTGATGCAGCGCAGTTTGGGAACTCTCTGACACCGTGGGGACCACAGCCAGGTGCTGTGGGTTCCCAGTGTGACTGTGGTTATTTAAAATCCCAGCCCTACTGGAAAGGGAACCTCTGGTAACCTGGTTTGCTCAGGTGTTTGGGAGAAGCAGGTGCAGGTTTGGGGGAGCTCAGGACCAGGGCTGGGTGCCCCCTTCCCACAGAGCTTTAGGTGTCCCATGGGCAGCCAACCCAATGGGTAAATACAGGAGAACCAAGAGTATGGGAGTTTCTTCTCCAGAGTTTCACTAAAATAATTCAGTTGTAATTGGAAAAACTGGGACTCATGGAACATTTTCCTTCCCAGGAGGCAGATGAATCTATGATTTGTATTCTCTGATTTTAAATGAGATTCTCACCCATCTTCAGTGTATTTGATTGATACTTCACACGAGGCCACTCAGTAAAATGATATAGTGTAGATCAAAGCATGAAAGATAATTTTCCCCAAAATGTATGTAGCTAAGGGTAAGTTATGATTCTTTGTTTCACAGTTTATGGAACACAATTTCATTTAAAGCCTAAATCTGTCATTTCAGCATTGTTTATCAAAATGCATCCAATAACCTCTCCCCCTAGAACAACAATGTCAAGTCAAAGGTAGAAAATCAAACCAGTACAAAGAAATTATTTCAAATATCTAACCATAAAATAAACTCGTGGAGAACAGTTTGTGAGTTGCATAAATATTATCCACATATGATGCACTGATGCAAGCAAAAAGTAATTTATCTGCAAGAGAAATACCCAGAGTGGCAAAAGGTGCTATAAAATTTATGACAGGAAGACTGGTTGATGTGTACCTAAAGATGCTGTGAACTGCCTTCACCTGCTTGTATATCTATATTTCATAGCTTGGGTTTATTCATGCAGGAGCTGAAAGATATTCCCAACAATTATCATTTTTAATCTCCATTCTTCATTACCTGGTTTTTGACTCCCTGGCACTTTGGGAGTATATTTTTCCTCAAATACTTTCACTGCCAAATTACTATGTGCAACATAATTAAAGCCACTCTTTTTCATTACAGCTGTACCAGGTTGGTTGGTTCTAAGCCACCTTACAAACACCCCTAGAACTTCTCCCCCCATAAAGCTGCATCACCACTTTGAGTTAATGTTTACAAACTTAATAGGCTGAAGTGAATTTGGGAGAGGTTTGAGAAAGAAAAGCAGTGATTTATAAGAAAATACGTAGGACAAGAAGGAAGAGGAAAGGAGATGGAAACACAAAACAAAATTGAAGCTACTCTATGCTTGTATTTCATATTTATTTCTGAAAAACTTCCACTATACATTTAACTAGGGACACCTTTCTGGAGAGCAAGAAGATGTTACATCAGTCACCTCAGCCCTGGAAATCTCACGCCAAAACCTGTCTCCCATTATGCCTGTGGACCATTGGATCCTTCAGAATTACTTTTGTGCTCAGCCTGGCGCTGTTCCGCTGAAGTTTCCAAAATTCACAGATTCAGGATGAATGTCGTCGCTCATGTTTTGCTCTTCCCTAAAAGCAATGCCCTCAGCCACAGGGGATGCCTATGTGACTTCATTGTGTTTGCGATATTTCCACAGCTGCTTCGTTTGTTTTGTCTTGATGGCTGGAAGAATCCTGTGTGTAGTAGGATGACATTATATGGTATCATTGCATATATTTACAGCTACATGATGTGATAACACAGTATTAGCAAAGATGTGATGATGTGAGATGTCCTGATGCTGTCCTGCCAACCATAGAAAAAAAATCATGGAGTCATTTAGGTTGGAAGAGACCCTCGAGATCATCAAGTCCAAACACAACCCACCCCTGGCACTGCCCCATGTCCTGAGAACCTCATGTCCGTCTGTCCAACCCTCCAGAGATGGTGACTCCAGCACTGCCCTGGGCAGCCTGTTCCAATGCCCCACAGCCCTTCGGGGAAGAAATTGTTCCCCCGATCCAACCTCAACCTCCCCTGGCGCAACTTGAGGCCGTTTCCTCTGCTCCTGGCACTTGTTCCTGGGGAGCAGAGCCCGACCCCCCTGGCTCCAAGCTCCTTTCAGGCAGTTCAGAGATCAGAAGGTCTCCCCTCAGCTCCTGTTCTCCAGCTGAACCCCCCAGGTCCCTCAGCCGCTCCCATCACACTTGTGCTCCTCATAAGACCCATGATACCTTCTTGGCTCAACCAACTCCATTACAGACAACAGTTAAGGGAACAGGATCAGGCAGACTCTCTCTCCATGGGAAAATTCATGCTTTCAAAATCATCTACACTTGGATATGCAGTCAAAACACTTGCTCAGGTTTTCAAGCTCAAGAGCTAAACATCAAAGTTGACACTAAGCAATTAAATTATCACGCGGAAGCAGCATTCGAGTTGTAACAGGACAGAGGACAGATGCTGTAATGAAGTACAAAACAGTTCAGTGCACTCAGTTAAGGTTCACAGAAATTCAAGGAACATACAAAACATTCTTGAAACAGATTGTGCAGCTGCCAGCCTTGCAAGAAACAGCAACCAAGGCTGGTGAGACTGACCCAGGTCCTGCCCTCTCCCTCCGCAGAAGAATGCACAGATGCGGGGTCTGGAGAAGGGGAAAGGTTGTCTGAAAGCATCATGAGCAAGAAACTTGAATGGCCACAGCTTTAAAACAAGGCTTCTTGTTTAAACATAGCATAGTCAATCCTGATCTGAAAAATCTTAGCCTTAGTCTCTCTACTTTTTACAGTTTTGCAAAAATACATTTAATTTCATGGAAAAAAACAAGCAAGCATCAATTACCTGCAAACAAGAACTTGCTCTGTGAAAGAGTGTCAAAGGTTTAGCATAAAAACACCAAGAGATCCTTCTCTCTACTTTATCTGATTAAACTACAGCAAAACTGAAAATTAATCTTGTAAATCAAAAATACCAGTGTAACCTAGAGGTAAAGTGGACTTAATTAGAAGTTGTGAGGTTCAGTGAGTATCAAGCAAGCCTGTCATCAGCACTGATGCTCGCAGAAGATGGGCCTGATCCTGCAGTCAGGGCAGGGGAGCGGAGCACCAGCATCCACACAGGAGCAGGGTTGTGCTGCTCTCAGAAGTTTATGGCAGATAGGTAAAACAGCTCCTAGCTAGGACACCTAATGTTCAGTTTAAATCGAGGTTCAGGACAGGTCTAGATGAACAGAGGAACCTGGTCACTGGCCTGTGTCACCTCCTCTGCTTCAGCCCCATGGCTCGCTCTTCTCCTACAGAAATAAGAAGCTCCCTGGCTGAAATGCAGAAAGACTACACAAACCCTACACAGACCATAAGAAATGCAAATACTGCCTTTGCAGGGAACTTTCAGGAGAAAAAAAAATACTTCTAGATTTGCCAAAATCCTGTGATTAGTGTATTTGCAAATAGACTCTCTCCCTCTACAGGGCAGCCTGCAGGGGAGTCAGCAAGACAATGTATTTAGGTTACATATACCAGAAAACTTGGTGTTTTTTCAAACATAGCTCCTCAGTGGAAACAAATTCAGGTTATTACTAAGTGTAAAGCCCTGCACAAAGCCATAAAAGCACAGCTTTTGTCCTGCTGCACAGGAGGAGAAACAGGGTGGCTTATTATCCTGTAAGAAATGCCTACAGAAATTCTGCAGCAGGTTCTGCTAATGATACACTGCTTTAACGCCAGCAACAGAGACGTCATTTTCAGTTATACCTAATATGGTTTGTCAGATTTTATAACCAGCTAAAGGAGTTATAAATGGCCATGGGTCATTCAGCCACTTAAACTAGAGGGATTTCTTTCCCCCTGTCATAACTTAAGAGCAATACATAAATAATTAAATCTGAGATAAAACAAATTTCAAACCAAAATAACAGATGCACAGATTTTCACCCTCCTGCCCTAGGCCTGTTGATGGAAATATTACAAGCGATTGTTCTCTATGGACAGAAAACTGAAAGGCAGCCATGCTTCCAGAGATTACTATTACTTCTTTTTGGTGTGGAACCGCATCAGTGTTACATCTGGACAATTTCTGACATATTCCCCTGCCATTTCAGTTAAAACTTCAGTTCTTAGTTACATGTGATTCCTCCCGTGTCTCCCGTGGGAGTGCTGGGCTGGATGGGAACACATCATCTGCAAAGACCTGGAGGAAAAGCCTGGTGGGATGTGTCCTCCAAGGCAACACGATGCTTTGATTTTTCTAGTTTAACCTCATGATATTTCTGCTTCCAGCCCTTGAAATAAACGGGTCTCTCCTTTCTCCCTTTCCCCTAAATATGCCAAAATAAAGGTGGAAGCATTTGGGGGTTTATGTAAAGTATCTGAAAAAGCCCCTTTTAAAACAAAAAAGCTTTATGGATGCTCTTGGTTCCTGACCATTTCAAACCTCAAATGAGTCATACTACCGAAATGGCCACTCCACAGCAGTAGGAAATCAAAAGAGCAACTTAGTGTCTATTCATCTTCAACACAGGCCAGAGGTTTAGGCCCAAACTACCTTGCACAAATGCCAGTATTGTTGTTCATCTAGAGATTCAACATATATTTGGTCTCAAATCTCTGCTCTGTTTTACCTATTATACCATATATACGTAAACCTGCATGACAAGCATCAATTTACGAAGCCTTTATTTTCTGTCACACAGCATCCTGTGCTTATAGATGTTCAAGCAAAGCCAATTACCTTTTCTTCATAAAACATCAGGCTGTGCTTGGCAGCATGAGCATCTACATCACACCTGACAATATATGGGAGCCACTCCTGGGACATCCAATTGAAACAAGCAGGCTGTCTGGGAAAGCATTTATTATTGTCTCTCCATTAATATCATATGGCATAGAAGTGATGGCGTTGGAACGGTTCCTGTCAAATGAGGCGGCGTGGTGGGCTGACCCTGGTGGGGCACCTGGTGCCCCCCAATCTGCTCCATCACCCCCTCCTCAGCTGCACAGGGAGAGAAAATGTAATGCAAGGCTTGTGGGTGGAGAGAAGAGCAGGGAAAGATTACTCAATAATTACCATCACAGGTAAAAAAGACTTGATTTGGGGAAATCAGTTTAATTTATTAGCAATCAGATCAGAGTAGGATAATGAGAAATAAAACCAAATTGTACAACACCTTCCCTCCACCCTCCCTTCTTCCCAGGCTTAACTTCCCTCCCAATTTCTCCACCTCCTCCCCTGGTAGCACAGGGGACGGGGATGGGGCTATGGCAGTTTGTCACATGTTGTCCCTGCTGCCCCTTCCTCCTCAGGGCAGGACAACTCCCCCTCTTCCCTGCTCCAGCATGCGGTCCCTCCCACAGGAGACAATCCTCCCTAAACTTCTCCAACATGAGTCCTTCCCACGGGCTGCAGTTCTTCACAAACTGCTCCAGCAACCGTCCCTTCCACATCCCCTGCCTGGGCTGCAGGTGGAGATCTGCTCCACCACGGAGCTCCCCGGGCTGCAGGTGGAGATCTGCTCCACCACGGAGCTCCCCGGGCTGCAGGTGGAGATCTGCTCCACCACGGAGCTCCCTGGGCTGCAGGTGGAGATCTGCTCCACCACGGAGCTCCCCGGGCTGCAGGTGGAGATCTGCTCCACCACGGAGCTCCCCGGGCTGCCAGGGGACAACCTGGCTTGCCATGACCTGCAGGGGAGACTCTGCTCCAGCACCTGGGGCACCTCCCGCCCTTCCTTCTTCACTGGCCCTGGTGTCTGCAGAGTTGCTTCTCTCACATTTTCTCACTCCTGTCTCCAGCTGTTGCGCAGCATCTTTTTTCCCTTCTTTAAATCTCTTTTCCCAGAGGCACCATCACCGATGCCTTGGCCAGCAACTGGTCCTACTTGGGCACAGGGGAAGCTTCTGGCAGCTTCTCACAGAAGCCACCCCTGCAGCCCCCCCCCCGCTACCAAACCCCTGCCATGCAAACCCAATAGAGTACAGAACCTCTTTGTCAGTACAGGAAGGTCAACATCTAAGACCAGGATAGTTAGTCAGTCATTTATACACACCATGATGAAAAATGACAAAACTGGAGACAGACCCACCACTAGAGCTTCACTTTGAATTATTCAGTAATCATTTTTTTCTTCTCCATGGAACCTGACAATAGTTTGCATATTTTTAAATTGCCCTGATAAGGCCAGGGGAAATGTTCTACTGATAAAAGTGCAGAATACAAATTGGAACTGGATTTACTTAACTGCCCACAATAGATCATCCTGACACACTTTTCCCCTTAAGCAACAACATGGAGGGAAAAAAAGCAAGCAGTGTTTTACTTCCAAGTGTGTATCAGACAAATGTTTCTATTTTAAGCTAAAACATGAGACAAGTTAAAAAAAAAAGAGGGGCCTCACAGGAAACCTTTTTCCTATGTGCAAATGCATATATTAAAAAAAAAAATCAAAGTAATTTCATTTTTTAGATTATTTTTTCTAGTAGTAAGAAATAACAACAGGCCCTAATAAAAGGTAGATGGAACTGTTTGAAAAGGGGAAATAAAAATCTGGATGTACAGAAAAAAAAAAAGCCAACATGTTTCTCTCTCTCTCACCATTATGAATCCCCAGAGACTGGTTATACAGCTGAAGCTTGTAATTATTAAAGCAAACAAGTTGCTTTATCACAACTGCTCGCTGTGACTGTTCCGCTCCTGTCCCTGGGATTCGGAGCAGCACTATGATATTACACAGCAAAGAAAAATTACCTGTGAGGTTCCAGAGTTCATCCCCAGCCACCTGACACCTTGAGAAGTGGGAAATAAAACACACACACAAAAGCTTTCTTCAAGAGTTTTGCAAAAAGGGGACAAAATGTCATCTTTCCCAGCTCCTCCTCTGTCCTTGGAGGACAATGGGTGGTTTATTTCTTTATTAAGGGCACCAAAATGCACAACATAAAGCACTTTTAGCCAAAATGAATGGGCAGATAGCAACAGAGGACATGTCACCCCTTCTCCATGCCCTTCTCCTGAGAATCCCCCCACTGTCCTGCCAGGGGTCCCACTCACAGCTGGACCTGCCCCCAGCTGCAGCCAAACAAAATCTGGGGCCTCTACACAAAAGACTTCTTTCCAGACAGGGCAAGATACCGGCTGTGAAGAACATTTCCTAGAAGCATTCCAGCTCCCGTTCTCTTCTCCCAGCCAGGATTACTGCAGGATCTGGTTGAAATAAGCAGGGCAGCGGCAGAAGGGAAGGGATTTGGCGTGAGATGAACCCTCTCTCTCCATCCAGCCCAGGCTTCCCAAAGCTACTCCCATGGAGCAGACGGCAGCACCAGGCTGGGAACTGACTGATGGCACCCGTACAAATTTGTGAAATGAGAATCTTGTCAGTGGTGCGTTCACTTCAATTAATTCCCAAGAAAGACCGCTTTCTTTAAATTAACATTCTGCCAAAAGCAGGGAGTGGAGAGAGGGGAAACCCAACATCTTTAAAAGGGATAATAATACCTAATCGACTAACTTTCTGATAATTAATTAAAATGTTAGCAGTTCTCTAATAGAAAAATGTTGAAAGTATTCCCCAGAACCTTCCATTATTTTTTCCATTACATTAATCATTAGAGGACACCTATTACAGATTACCCCTTTCAAACACAATCTTCCCAATAAAGAGAGGCAGGAATGCTGGCAAGGTCAAACGCTCAACTAAATCCCACTGAGAGCAAGCAACCAGTGTGTGCAGCCCTCAGTAAGATTTAGAAAATGCCAAACTATGAAGAAGATAAACGATGGCTTTCCAAATTTAAGGCAGAACACATGAAGTGTAGCACACAAGTCAATACTTCCCTATGAATAATGTATTTGCCTTGTGAGGTGGTCCACATCCAAACCTACTAGTTCCCTACTCTGTCTTAAAAGAACTAAGTTAACCAAAGAAGCTTTAGGTAGGATCTATTTAGACAGAATACAGCAGGAAGAGGGTTTTCTTCTGTAAGTGACAGATATCCCATAATATCTCAATATTCTCCCTTCAATTATTTTTTGCAGGTTACAGAGATTTTCCTGCATATTATTAATTATGGCATTAAATACATAGCTCACACTTAATATCAGTATACTTCTACTCCTTTTCAGGTGCACAAAATTCATCACAAAATGAATTCATTATCACCAGAACACCAAATAAATACTTTCCACGAGCAGAAGTTATTTTTGTAGAAGCTGCTGTACAGGAGCCAACTGTGGGTTGTCTCTTAATCGATAACTTTGGAGATCAGAGGAAAAGGCGGCTGTGAAGGGTGTTCCATCACACCCTTCAGACTGCTGGTATTTCTTTCTTTCTACCCACTTCATCATTTTGTCTAACAAATACAAATGGCCACATAGCAGTAGTATTATAGGTACCAGGTACCCACTCTGCCCTGTTGCACTCATCTTGAGATAGGAAAGTCTCTGCAGAGACAGCAGGATTCTATGGCCACAGTTTCATTGGTCTGAATGTTGGGCATCTGCAGATTTAGCAGTTTGGTCCCTCCTAAACCTGATGCCTTCAACCACAGAGAAGCTCCACTGAACACCGGAGATGGTGCTTCTGACCTCAAAACAGCATCTCACTGACTCCAGCCAGTGCACAGCACCAGCAATTCACTGCCAGGAGTCATTCCAAAGAAGTTCAAGTCTCCAGTTCACCATTATCCCAAAATAAAATATGAAACAGGCTACTTCAAAGAAGAACAGTGGATGGAAGTCCACAGAGCCAATTAGTTGCTATTTGTTCCCTTTTCTCAGAAAACGGATCTTACGGCCGTGCTTCATGTATTGAGCAATATGTTTGCTCAGCAGCGGTGTAATGGGGAAACCTGTACAAACGCTGGAACTGTGGTTACAGTGACATTAGCATTTTCAATTGCTAGTTTAGTTTATGGTCCTTGCACATGTCACACTGCTTGTCTTACACGTGCAAAGAATACATTAAAACTGCAAACCCCTGCCAATGGGACAGGCTTCTTTATGCTTAATATGCTTATGGTTGTAATAAAATTTATTTTAGGAGAAAAAGTAATAAAACAAGTATCAGAAAGTAGAATAATGGAATGACGATGCTCTAAAACCAAATGTGCTTTATGTCACCATTTCATAAAGTCAAAACAATTTATTACAGTGGTGCCTCAACAGCACCCCTATAGCAAATGGTCAGTTGGTGCTTCCATTATATGAAGGACTTGAAAAGCAGGGTTTATATTTCAGCAACTCTAGTTTGTATTAAACTAGAACTTGGCACATCAGCAAGTTACCAGCACAGATGCAGCGCTACACAGCTACAATGGCTAAAATTCATTTGTAAGATCAGGACACATTCCAGGGGTGTGGGAAGAGGTTTGCTTCCAGGAACACAAATGAACAATAAGACAGTATTAGTTACAGAAAAGTGTCTTTTTTTTCTTCATAGTTCTTTGTGTTTTGTTTGTTTTTCCCCAAGCTCTTCTCAGTGTCTGGAATTGCAGGGATAAGGAACAGAGCAGGTCCTTAGGCAGGTTAAAGTAAAGCCCATGGGGCCAGAAGTAAGGTTTGTCTTAAAAAAGTCAGGCCTGTTATTTATGTGCTAGGAAAAATAAAGTACCAGGTATTTTACAGCTACACAAGGAGGTCATGCCCTGAATTTCTCATACATCCAAAATTTTTATTCACTAGAAGCTTGGGAGATGAGGAAAAGGGGATCAAGAGTAATTTCTTCAGTTAAAGAGGAGACATATGAAGGAGAAGATATTTTGAAGCATCAATAGGATTTCAGCTCTACATCACTAACGGTACCCTGGGCAATTTTACCTCATACAAACTAATAACAGCTGAGGTATTTAGAGGGAAATTAGAAGGGGCATTCTGTAATATGCTGTCAGAATGCAAGTGAGGGAGTTGTACCACAGGCTGAACATCTGGTGAGTTCCAAGCTTTTGAGCCGAGTCCTACAGAAACAGATAGTGTCATTTCCCATTCTTCCAGTTGTTCCTTGCTCCTGTTTCTCCAGCTGCTTCTGGAGGTTCCAAGTGAGTCCAGGGCTGCCTCGCTCAGCACCGACCCCTCCCAGTCCTGGCCCAGCCGCAGCTCAGCACCCTGGGAAGGCTATTCCACCCCTTATCTATCATCTTGGGCACTCTTCCTTTGTGTCTATTCAAATTTAACTGGCATTCAGCATCAGTAACATTACCCAACTGGAGACATTCTGCAGAGAAGAAAGGTACCACAGGTCATCTAGAAAAATCTCCATGTCCTTCCCCAGGCAGTGGCGAGACTGCAGGGAAGTCCACAGTCCAAACTTCCAGATTCATTCCGAAGCTTTCCTATTTACCACTTCTTCACATCAAATATAGATTAGTTTCTTTAATTGCCCTAAATGAATCCATAGCTGAAATGTTTGACTTGCCCAGAACTAATTGTCTGTCAAGAAGATATTTTGCAGCCAAGCAGATAGCTTAATTGGATATTTAATTTAACTGCAGGCTTTGTTTCTTCACATTTCAAGTCTTATTCCTTAATGTTTGCTTAGTTATGTATTCTGAACACATCCTCAGATTCTCTGTCTTTAAGTGAATGTTCTGTTGTTCTTTGAAAATAAGCATGTTTCATTATTAGCTTCTAGCTCCCCGTCATTTCTGACATGATTTTCCTGGTTTCCAAAAAAAACCAACCAACCAGCCAACACCCCACAAAATGAGACACCACGCACACGACAGGCAGGTCCCTTCAGGAAATACAACACAGATTGACTCTGCTGTCTCCAACCAGTTAGCATTTGGTTATGATATATATGGCAATATTTCATCTATCTGCAGAGGCAAAGTGTCCCTGGCACTGAAGCGCGGCCCATCTCCCGGATCATCGCACTGACCTGCATCTGCTGCTGATGTGACTCCAACCTCCCTCTGACACAAATGTACATCAACAGCCCCACAGCCCCATGAACACCTCCCCACACAGCCCTACAAGAAGCCGAGCCCAAGCAAAACCAGTGGAAGTTGGGATTCCAGCCTGCATAGTCCACACAACACACTGCCAGCAATGGCCAAACTCAATCAAACGAGGAACCTCTCTGCAGTGTCCTTGTTTTCGCTGATCCTTGCTCTCACCACGACATTACCATTCTCCTGATGAAGCTTTTATATTTTTGTGTAATGATCAGTGTACACGAGAAAAGAGAACATATACACAGAATTTATATCCTGGAGCATATGGCAAATTGGATAAAGAGCATAGTAAACGGAATAAATTACATAGACAAGGATGCTTCTGATTTTATTGTCAACCTTGTATTTGGGCATCTGCTGTTCTCTTTGAAGCCGCACGAGTTTTGCTGATAATGGCCTCCCTCCTCCTGATTAGCACGGTTATGTGATCTCCATTGTGTCACTGATTAGACGTTTGCTAATAATTTTTCAGCATCACTTATACAGACACTATTGATTTTCAAATGCATCTGATTGCATGACACTCAGAACTTGTTTGTAAAAAGCCTTTTATTTGCATGAGACAAGATCAAAATAATGGTGTTGAGTCCGATGAGAATCAGAAAACTCACTTCCACAGGTCTTATATGCACTTGAAAGAACCTAATGCCCTAGTCTCCCAGGGAAAAGTAAATCGGTTCACAAAGCTTCGCTGAATGAAACCTGAGCATCAGGTACTGGATCTGGGTTTTTAGTTAAAGCAGGTTTCCTAGGTTTGGCCTAGGAAGATCTACCCAAAACCCATCTGGGATTTGAAAGCACTTGGCTGTACTGACTTTTTTCATCTTTATTCTTTATGGTCACTAGTGACATGAAAACCTCTTGGACTATTTTATCATTCCCTTTTAAACAAGACCTAGTCCATATTTCCCTTTTACTTCATGACAGAACCTGGCTTTGACAAACCAGTTAGTCGCAATACAACTTCTAATCTCTTCATCAGGATTTGGAATACTGATTCCCAAGAACAGGCATCCGTGCGGAGTGGAACAAATCTGCTCTGCAGAGCAGGAAGCACAGGATGAACTGAGTGTTCAGCTTCAGGATGAAGGCAACTTGAATTTAGCTGTAAAGCTGCGGTGTAGGATGCTTTGCCAAAAAGCATGCACTGCACATCATACGTCACTCAAAACACCCATCTAGCAGGAGCAGTGATGCTTCTACCCATTCAAAAGGATCTGATAAAGGGAAACAGTCTTTTGACTAAGTTATGATAAAAATAAGTAGTGAACACCTACTGAAATCAAGACAGAACACTATATGGAGTACATAGTGAATGTATATACAGAGAGCTGAGATCTTGCCTTTCAAACAGTTAATGAATAATTAATGGTGCACTCAATGAAATGGAAATTATGAAAATAAGCAAATTCATACTGTCAAACCCTTTGCACCCACGTCAAAAAAGGGGACAGGAGGAGGGAGAGAAAATGGCAGTTAGTTTGAAAGCCTGCTTCATTAATATTCAACACCACCCATTTTGCAGCAGCCATTTACAAATCAAACAGTGTGTGCCATTTTGCATATCAATGATATTTTAATATGAACATCAAATTTCAACTCCAAGTAAATGAAGCCAAAATCAGCTCTCAAACAGAAATAGGCTAGACGAATAGTGTAGGACTTCACAGAACTTTAAAGCTTTCTCTCTGCTCAGGGTAAGTTAATCCTTTACCCCACAGGATAACATGGAGATTGTATCTGGTTTCCTTAGATGGGCCTGATTTTCTTGTACTTTACACTAATTTCATAGCAAATGAAAGGAATCAAACCAATAGGAAATGAGCCCAGCAGCCTGGCAAATGCTTGTGTTCCCCCACACACCCCTTGCAGCTTTTATCCTACATACTTTATCAGCAAAATGAGATCTCTTGAAAATAATACCTGTTTCTGCAAAATACTAACATTAAATATTGGACACAAATGTATGGATAAAATGTCCTTGTAGGTAAACATGCAGGAATAAGCATCCTCAATTCTGATGGAAATTAACTTTTGCATTTCTTTTCGTGTACAGATTTAAATAGGCATGTAGAAGAAAAATATGATTCTCACTCTTGAGGGCTACTCATTATGCAGAAATATTCAGTGCTGTGTCATCCATACAACTTTAAATAGAGGCAACTTGGTTTACATCCAGCTCTGCACAGACCCAGAGAACTGAGCCTGTCTTTATTTGATGTCATTTATTTATTTGATGTCACTGTCAATTAGTAAACAATCACCATAATGCACTAAGTACAAACTTACTGGCAGCCCTAAGTTTTTAACGTATTTATCGTACTTCCAGCATTCACCGTAGTTGTTAATGGACCAGTAACGATAGCAAAGCATTCTTAGATATGGGAGTAAGACTAAAGGTCTCCCTAAAGGTAAGAAAAAACAAACACAACCAAAAAGTTTTGCATGTTATAAACCAAAGTACACTTCCCTCCTAGCAAGCTTTGGCAGGAGTTCCAAGTGCAGCTAAGTCAATTTCTCTTCTCCCAAACCAGCTTGCCATGATTTTAAATAAGTGTTTTCTATCAGAAAGTCATCTAGATTTCAACTACATAAAAAAATAATCTCTGGGGCTCCAGTGTGTCTTCTTAAGACATCAAACCAGACCTGCTTAATTCAGAGCTCCTGCCTGTGGTGAAAATGCTGCCAAGGTGCCACAGACAGGACAACCAAACCAACCAACCACAAAACACCACACACCACAACACACACACAAATCACTGCATTATGACTAAAACAAGAGAGGTTGCAATCTACCTGGTGAAATAAGGAACCTTCTTTCCATCATATGTTCTGTCCAAAACGTTGAACATGGCAGCAGCATATTAAAACTGACAATAGTTAACATGCTGCAGTGACTAGTAAAGTCGATTTTCCATCCAAACTATGTCCTCGCTGCATTAAATTGAAACCAGGATGAGCAAAGGGACTTAATAACTCTAACAGCAAACCATGGAAGAAGCTTTGTCCCCAAGTTTCCAGTTTTGGCCACCATGCCCTGTTCAGAACTGCCTTAACACATCAGTTTATAAATGGAGGTTTCAGGAAACCAGCTCAGTTTACATACTTGAGGTTCCACACAGAACCTTCATAAACAGCAGGACAAGACTGCAGTCAAATGAACGTGAAGAATCAGTAATTCTGGATGAAGCACTCAGTTTAGTGCTAAAAATGTTTACAGAAGAGGACAGCCTGCTGTTGATAAAGGACAAAAGGAATCTCAGTGGTCATTGTGGCACAAAGGTCAATCTGGGATGCATGTGCAGCTATTGAAAGGTTTGGTGTGACCAAGAGGCATTATAATAGTAATTTTAATCTGATGCATTAAAGCATTGACCCACACAGCATTTACAGACTGGAAGCAGCAGGCCAGAGAAATGCTAGAAGGTAGATCAGAGGACTATCAGGAAAAAAAGATGCATTATAAAATACCTTTTAGCCCAAATACTTCACTGATGGTAGGAGGAAATAGTAACTCTGGATGTCACAGAGGACTTGGCCACAAACACTCAATGAAGCCATCCAGAGAGGCCAGTGAACTGGAGCAAATTGAGGAGTCGGAAGAGCAAAAGGGCAAAACAAAGATCTGAGCTAGAGAGCCCAGGCACCCAGCAGGGAAGGCTATGGGATCAAAAATGTAATTAAAAATCTGCAGACAGGAATGGAAATATTGACCAGGAAAGCTACAGACCTTCAAATGTAGAGACAGCAGGTAACTCCAGAGAGAGGGAGAGAGGCACTGAGGTCAGCCTAGGCAGGATTCCAATCAAGAGGAGCAAGATAACACCTGGTCAGAGGCTGAGAGGGCATGAAAATTAATCTGTGAATGCTGCAGAGGCACTAGGCTGCTGCCAGAGGAGAAGCCTGGTTTAAATTGGACAAGTACTACATAGCAGCCTAGGAGGTACTGTAGACATACCATACCAGTAAAGTTGCCTAACCCTGGCTAAATATTTTCATTAGATCAACAACTGATGGCTATTTACTACTTCAGAGAAAGAAACAAATATTGGGAGAACAGTAAAGATGGGGTTTTATTCACTCAGCAAGCCCTGCTGACCCTGCAGAGAACGTGGCCATCACCTACAGATGTGAACCTAGCATAGATTTGCTCCCATTCCCTTCAGCGAACAGCCAACCCATTTTGGTAACCTTAGCAGAACTCCTGCTTCATTATAACGTCTCTTCCAGAAAGGCTATTTAGCCCTGTTTCAGCAATTCGAGTAACAAAATACATTCATGCCCCAGGCTTTTTGTTCTATGGTGCCTCATCCATTGATACAAATGCACTTTCTTTCTAATGTGAATTTGTGTGACTCTCATTTCAGGTCCCATTCTACACTCTGTCACACACACTTATTGTGCATCTCTGCACTAATTTCCAGAAGTCTCCAACACCCAAGATTTTATCCCCAGAAACACTTTTCTAATCAAGCAACTTTTCCATTATCTTTTTCATACACCAAGTGGATTATACTCACACATTTTTCACTTCAAGACACATTCTGAAACATCTGAAATATTTCTGTAAATATTTCCCATATCCTCTAATTTTGCAGCCTCCAGGACTACCCGGAACAGAGGCATTTGCCTCCAGTTTCCTCCAAGCCCTGCTCATTATTGCCCAGAGTCCCATTTGTTCCTGCTGCTTCTAATCAAGTGTCTCCAAAGGGTTTGGAGGAGGTAAATTACTGCAGTTGTATCCGAACTGGTAATTTCGGGAGAAAGCACTAGGTTTGCTTAGGGTTATTTTCTACACAGCCATGTAGATGGACTTTAAATTCTTCTGCTTATAGAACTGATATTTCTCAAGAGCTTTTTACTTTTGTGCATGCTTATTAAAAGTAATATAAATTCTAAAAATTCTGCTTACAACTGTTCTTTTCCTAGAAACATAAGACTCGCTGCTTTTTCTAGCCACCACGCAAGAACTCTCCCCTTCTTCTGTTTTCCATGTCTTCCCTTTAACATTTTTAAACATGTTTTTAACCTTTTGTTTACATTTATTGCCTTTTCTTTCCTACTTGTCTCACCAGTCTGTTGATTTGTAGTTGCTGGTTTCACTTCACCATTGAATGAGGAAAGTCTCCTGGTTAATACCATGATGCCCTAACTAACGAATCACACTTTCATTGTGTGGTGAACTTATATTTGGGCAGTGCCAATTCTAGGTGTTTCTTATAATTTCTAAGGTCTTAGAATGTAATGATTTTTCTAAAAAAATTGCTCATATTTCCCCCCGAGTCTGTGGATGATTTGCACTTTTGAATCCCTAGTCTTAGATGTTGAAGCAGAACATAGTGTCACCCATACATGCCCATCACAGTTACAGTACACACAGTAATATTTTTTACAAATGATGTTATTGGAACAAAGGGTTATTTTTGAGTGCCTTTATTCCAGGTTTCCTTGGACGTTAGTCTTGACATCTGTCAGCCAGTTCCCACTTCCTCCCATTTGGTCCATCAGGCACTGAATGGTACCCAAGGTGAGGAAGATGTGAACTGGTGGGATGGCCAGACAACACCACTGCTGCCCACAGCTGCTGTTTTACGTAAAATACACCGTGTAATTTAGAAAACATGACCTGCTCACATGCCAAAGGTCCAGCTGGATATCAGGCTGCATATCAGCTGGAGATAACACTTAGGTCTTCAACTACAGCTGCATCTACTGAACTTCCACATTGTACAGCTGGAGCTCAGAGATTGTGATGAACTACTGAGTGAAAGATTCTGAAATTACAATTGGCAAACAGCAGCATAAATGTAGATTAATACCTGAGATACAGAGAAACAAGTACCCCTTCACAGATATTAGTTAAAAATCTGGCTAAAGTTTACATCGATGCTCCAAGGCACATTTCAGTCAGCTGTAGCTCCCATCACTTTTAGACCACACTAGTTTTCAATCCAAACATTTTCAGTGCTGACTGTGCAGACTTGATTTGCCTGTCAGTTGTGTTTTACTCCTATTGATTATTACTTCGTCATTTGGGCTAGTCACATCTCAGTCTAATCACTCATCAGTTTAACAGAGATGTGAAATAACTCATTATACTAAAGCCTAAATATACAATTAGACTCTGATTTGAAGACAAATGCAGTGGTCAGACAGCTATTCAGGCACAATGCATTTAAAGCCACCTACAAACAAGCACATCTAAGATAAGTGTCCAAGGAAGGACAACTATTTACCCTTTGTAGCTGATTTACCTTTCCCTAAAGCAGCATCACTCCATTAGATATTTCGGGAAAAAAAATCCATAGGATATCTTTACCAGTTTTGCACCAGGAATTTAGAGATCAACAAATAAAACTCCAAATGCATTTTTTTCCTCTCTCCCATGCCTTGCTTCCCCAAAACACCCCAGCATGGCTTTTAGCTCTTTTTACACAGCTGCTGAGAGCTACATTCTGCTGTTCATAGATCACGGAGTCTGTTATGCTTTGGACGATATCTAAAGATGATCAAGCTTTTAAAAAGTAAGCTAGTATTTACATTGAATTCACCACTCCAAGGAGACCCCAAAAAAACCTTACTGAAACATAAAGTCTACCAGTTGTACTTAAGGTAACTGTTTGACAATGTAAAAAACTGAGATGGATGAATGTAAATCTACTGTAACACTATTTGATTAGTGTTTTCTTTCCAACTGAAATTGTTGTCAAACCTGTGATACCATCCAGCATACAATTGTGCAAGATATTTATATTATATTATAAACCCAAGAACTTTCTCCTACTTTTAAAAAGGTCATCTTTTCAGGATTAAGCCCTTAGTTTATTGTAAGGGGTGTACGACAACAGAACTAAAGGGACTGGTGTTTGGTATGGGATGCTTGTTTGGTTTGGGTGTGGAGTTTCTAATTGGCTTCGGATTTACTTGGAAGAACACATTTTTCTTAAAAGCACAAACTTCAGTTTCATGACTGAGCCTTGAAAGCATTTAAGTCATGTTTCTTATATCTATAGATTTGGAATGTATACTTGGAGAACATCACCCCTGACACATCTTGAATGTAGCTGCTGCATAATCAGATCTTACCTGTGGTTTCAATAACAAAAATTGGAAGGGGACCCACAAAAGCAGAATTTCCAAGAGAAATTCCCTTTTCAAACAAAGTCCAGCTACAGCAATCTCTTTGGCCATGCAAGTCCTACCTGGGACATAGTTCTCCATAAGCAAAACCAGGAGAAGTTTTTCTTGCTGCACAAGTCACCTCTCCATGCACCTCTGGTGTCACTCAGGATGTTCCTTATAATTACCTGGACATGGAGATGAATAATGTACAAATTGGGTTGGGAACAGAACCAAAATATACATTAAAAGTTCATTCAGCTCATGCAAAAAGTAGAACACTAAGATGTTTTAAAGGAAGACAAATGCCCTTTTTAGGTGAATCTCTAGTTTTACCCTGAAATATTTATGGGGACTAGAGGTTTAAGGAGAGCTTCTTCCCCAAAGGGCTGTGGGGCATTGGAACAGGCTGCCCAGGGCAGTGCTGGAGTCACCATCCCTGGAGGGCTGGACAGATGGACATGAGGTTCTCAGGACAGGAGGTAGGGGTAGACTTGGTAGTGTGAGGTTGGACTCTATGATCTTGAGGGTCTTTTCCAACCAGAATACTAATGTAATGTGATTCACTGCAAACACTTATTGCAAAGTTTTAACAAACAACACTTCTGAAGGTTTTTCTGCTGCTTATGGAATTCTGCATTATGTCTGCAAAAAATGCAACTCAAGTTTTAAGTGATTTGTCTCCTCAAAAATGCATTCTTCAGTAAATTCCTTCTCCAGAAAAAAAAAAGTCTTAATTGCATATAGATCTGCTTGACTCCTTACTTTTAAAATGTCAGTGCACAGATAAGAATGAGAAAGCCATCAGTTTCTATTATTTAGTCCTTGCAACAGGACTAAGGCTTTTAAAAAGAGTTAAGACTGTATTTCCAGTCTTTTATATGTTATTTGGTCAAAGACAAGTTAACTCCAGTTTACACAGATGCACATTGGAAAAGTGTATCCAAGTAAAGTCTTCCACTCCTCTTTTAAACATACCAGTTAAAACATGAACCCCATGGACACCCAGGCTGTCAAGAGCTGCTTAGGCTTCCTGTGTTTTCATAAAATAACATAAAGCTGAATCAATACTAGATTAGACTGTTCACACAGAGCAGTTAAACACCTTTCAAGTCATATGAGGACACTTAATAAAACTGTGCCTGCGCACCTACATTACAAAGCTCCTGGTTATTGCCCAGCTCCATCTAATCCCACACAAATGCGTGTATATGCAGAGTCTTCACTAGTACCCATTTCCAGTCTATGTAACTTTAATTTTGCATGTGTGTTTCCTAAGGTGTCTGTTAAAAGTGTTTAGGCCAGCAATTAGCTTTCAAAGAGTGTTCAACTATCCAGGGAAGATGCACTGGCTGCCTGTCTACCTTCCATAAAGAATTAAATACGGACTGCTAAAAAGACAGTTCTAATGCCATGAACAGAAAAATACGTTTTTGATATATGGGAAGGAGTTACGGAAATTCACTACTTCAGGTCAGCAGCTGTATTTCAGGGGGAAGACCCAGAACTCTGCCTCCCTCTGCAGTTTCAGCATTAATGCATCAAAACTGCCAATCAAATGGTCTTGATAGTCTCTTCAGATCCTAAGTGTACATCTATTTATAAATAAATTATAACACACACAAAACTTGAGATGTGGGTCATTACACGGGAGTATAATTAAATCTGACTGGGTTCCTACAAGCTTCCTAGAAGCCACGATAAAATCTTCTTGACTTGGATTAAAAATAAATTGCTGAGTAAATTAGATTTCCTGGTGTTTTATCTAATTAATCCACCTCTTAACTCAAATTGGTTGGCTTTTTAATTACCAGCTAATCGCATTCATATGATAAGGGTTTTTTCTGTTCATACATTTTCTTTCAGGTATACTCTGGTTTTCGTGGGGGCTGAGGGTATGTGATGGTGTGGAGTTTTGGGGTTTTGTTTGTTTTGGTTGAAAAAAAGTCTGTCTTATTTACTTGCATGGGCTTATTATTGGAAACCAAGACCTGAATGATGTAGGTTAAGTAAAAACTAACTTGTGTTGCATTCTTCTACTTTTATATCACACTATTTTGCACAACCATATGGCTGGGATGCAACCCCAGCACATCTAAAGGATAAAAGACAAACACCATTGCTCTCCAAAATACATTAAAACTCCCTTAGGTTGCAGTTTCATCTCTCAAGTTCCTCAAAACAGTGCCAGAGGGGGAGTGTCTGAAGGCAACTCCTGAACCAGTTTAAAAAACAGAAAGGGATCTCTGTTTCTCCTCCTTCTCAAGCCATGTTGAAGCAGATGACTTGAAAGCAACCTCAGTTTTCAGGATTTGACTGCTCCAAGAGGGAAAAAGAAATTCAAATCAGCACAAGTAAACATGAGTTCGGTGGGGAATCTCAAAAGCTTGGGGAGGTTTTACACTAATTTGAAGTTTGCTTGAATCCTGTGGGAATTTCAGACCAATTCAGATAATACTTTCTGCAAGCCTACAACATTCTGACTCTACACTTTTCATTTTTACACACAGTCTCAAACTCAGACTGTGTTCCTGCACCACAATTGTCTCATTTAACCTATTAACCTTCCCCTGCCTTTTAATTTGCTCAGAATTAAGTATGAATTCAGATAAATCCTTCTTCCCCTTTAATCCCTCCCCAGCCACACAACAGGTAGTAAATCTGTTGCCACTGGACACTGCAAAGGTCAAAAAAAGCATAAATGGGTCTGAGAGATTAGGTGAGTCCAGAGTGCTCATCAGGGATGATACGACTCATGAATCCCCTCTGCAGGTCACAGCTGGGGAGTCAAACCATCAGCTCCCAGAGAGGACACTGGGGAACAACCACTCTGCGCTTTCGTGGATTCCCCTCAACCTTAATATCTACCCACTGTTGACAACAGAATGCCTGTGTGATCAGATAAGAGGTGCCTCTAAACAGACGAACTGAGGCATGTATGTCATCTATCAATTCCTATCACTCCCTCTCTAGACATCCCATGTTTTAATCCTGTGCTCGGTTTGACAAGGCAAAGCACAGGCACCATGCCAGAGAAACGGGGATGTGGATCAAGCTCCCTTACGCATTCAGAGGAAGCGGCTCACTCCACCTTTTCTAGAACTGCAAAAGTCTGCATTGCTCAAAATTTGACCTTCCTCAGTGCATTCCAGATACAGGCCTTGTAGGAGGTCGGCAGCGTGACACCACCAAGAAGAAAACAGGTTTCTCAGACTGAAAACACAAGGATACTCCCAAAAGACAAACTTTGCTAAACCAAAAGTGCATCATCTTTAGTTCTTCAATCATTACTGAAACATGTTGCACTTTTATTTTCAACTCTACCCTGGAGGTAACCATGTGAAACACCTCCCACATTTTCTGATCTACAGTGTTAACTCCCTCCTGCTTCAAGTATTACTTTAGAACAGCAGCAAGACCAGAGTACATTTCTTATTCCTTGCCGCTGGTATACAAGGTCTTCAAGGTGAGCTATTGACTAATTCTGTTATAATTCATAGGGTTTGGTATTACACAAACAATTTTAAAAGAAAACTCATTTTTCACTTACTTCTAACACTTAAGCCAGATATTTAAAATAGCATATTTAAAGTGACCAAGATTTAATCTTAAAAAACTACACAGCCAGGTCTTTCAAAAAGCCACAGATATTTTTGAATGTGATCTACACCATCTACCTCTAAGCCCTCAGATACAGCTCAGATTTGAAAACCTTGTTCTGTTGACTTGATGTCTTGCCAATACAAATCACAATACTTTTTTTAGGTTATATATGAAAAAAAAAGAGTGCTAAGCTAGTACTGTTAAGAGCCTTCATTCATTTTTAAGCATCTCACTCTTCAAGGAAATTGCATTTTGCCACCAGACACATCATTCACAACACTTTCCTCCAAATCAGCTGCCACCTTGTTTGTTTGAAAATGTTCCAACCAGAAGCCAAAAAAATTAACTTGAAAACTGAAATAGTATAGGGAACTTTCTTAATCATCCAAGAATGTTTCCCCAACACAAATGCCCCAGTATTTACACAGCCACATGTCATGCAAATAGTTTATATGTCCCTCACAGAACATAGCCATATATGCTGAAGTTGATCAAACACAGAATCATACTAAAGCTTTACTACCAACACAGTGTAATAAAACAATTTCTGCAGACAAAACACATTTATTAAACAGATTCTGCTGCCCTCAGGGAGGTCTCTGTACAACCACCTCTGTCCTACTTGGCTGCAGACTGAGTAAAACAGAGCATATTAACTGCTACTAGCAGATCGTATTTATGGGGCAGCCCAAACATTACACAATAACAACTCACACACACCTTAGAAGATGAAAAAATTAATCTGGCTCTACACAAAACAAAGGACTCATAGGATAAGTAGGAAGACAAGGCCATTGCTTCATATATTTAAATTTGATGGAGTTATGGCATTTGCTAGTTGAACACCAGCACCTCACAAGGTGATGCTCCACAGAAGATCCTGCTCCTCCAAGGCAGCTGCACAGTACATGCGAACCCAGAGCATTTGCCATCTCTCGTTGCCTGCCTGCCTCAATCCAGACTGCAATGAGACCGGGATTTTACACTCTTTACAAGGCACAAGAGGGATATTCAGATTTTAAGTTCTCTAATCTCTACCCAGGAGAGCCAAGAAGCAGCACAGGGGGCTGAGCATTCTTTATGCCAAACATCCAATGGCAAGAGAAACACACAGCCTTCAAAGTTCAGCAAAAAGGGAACGTGATTTAAGAACCTCAAAGTTTCCAGTAGCAGCAAACACTGATAAGGAAGCATCATTTGTCACAATCTAGAGGCTGGAAAACTTCACTGCAGGTGCATTTTTTCCTGGCAGTGTCTCCAATATCTTACAAGCCTTATAAGCAGATCAGTAAGATCTGACATGAAAATGTAGGTTTGTAACTATAAACAACATCTCAGCATTAAAAACCAGATCTTGAGCTGTTGGCTCAAGTAGTATATAAAAAATGCAGAGAGAGCTTAAATAGAGAGAGATTGACATGGCAAAACCACATTAACTACATTCCTACTTCACCTTAGGAGGCATTTTGACAGGATTATGTTAAACAATCAAGTTTTCATGAGTAACCTTCCCTGCAGATTACAGCAATATGCTCCATCTCATCTCTCTATCTTTCCCAGGCATCAACATTTATATGTGCCAATCTCCACAGAGCCATGAGCTGACAACAAGATAGATGCAGACACGTCATTATTTTCATAAATTTGCTGTAGTGAAAGATTAACCCAATGATGTACAGTCACTAAAGTCTGACGCTGTAAAGGCTGCATCAGTGGCTGTGATTTAGATGCTGCTATTTCTGTTTGAGCAAAACGTTTAAGAGCCTTAGGAATTATTTCTTCCACTCATCACTCCATAGCAAAGGACTGCCCAGCAGGATAACACAACATTAGCGCTATTCCGCTTTTCCGGGCCCAGCTTTCCAAACCACCACTAACCCCATGTTGCCTGCACCTCTGAGACACCAAGATAACTTGGTTTCCCCAGCTCAGTGGTAAAATATTTCCAGTGTGTTTCCTCACTTTATTGAATTATTTTAAAGAAAACATCCAAAACCACTTTCTTTAGGTAGAAGGCTGAGGGGGGACTACACCTCAATTTGCAGGGTCCATTAGGAAGCCCAAAAAGTAAACAGCAGCTAATCGAACAATTAAAGTAATCAGCCGTTTAGAGAAGTATCTTCAAGGAAGCCTGAATATACTGTCACTGTTTAATAAAAAAAGAGGCAGAAGAAATACCACCTCTCTCCCATCTCACATTAAATTCACCTGTGCTCAGATTCATGAAGTGTTTTAGTGAATGCAACCAGTTGTCATCACTCAGAAGCTCAATTACACCTTTAAAAACAATCAGTTTTATTTCATGTCCCTTGCAAAGCCTGTATGTTTAGCACGTTGTTCAACACCAGACAGTCTTCCGGTACAACTACATCTTCCCATCTGACAGCAAGCATGGAGGAAATCTTGGGCTGGAAGATAAAGACGAGTAATTCTTCCAGCCTCACACAATTCATCACAACCACCTGCCACAGCATATACAGTTGTGCATTGAATGATTGATATTGTGTGCATTAATGAACAGATACTGTGAAATGCTATACTTGAAGACAAATTGAAACCACCTTCCCTCAAACTTAGCAGTCTGGGATTCCCCTTTCTAGATATTGTGTACAGTGTGACAGCTCTTAAAATCTATTTAGATGACCCTGGTTTTTAAAACAGCCACAAAGCTGAAATGCTAATAGCACTGAACACTGCATTTATGATTCAATGACTTCTTGACGTTTCCAAGTCCCTTTTCCACACAGCTTCTAGAGAAAAGTTGATGTTTCTGACCAAAAATTCACCTTTTTCCAGCTGTACGTGACTATTTCCTTCAAAACATTTTCCAACGACTGCGACTTATAAAAAAGATGAATCAATTCAAACAGTTTTCAGATACATTGACATGTTTTTTTGTTTTCATTGATTCATTTGCTGGCAAAAAGTCACTTTCTCTTCTGAAATTAACACTATTATGCTTAGTAGAGCCGCTGGAAAAAGGATGTAGGATGCATACAAAAATAAATGTTTGGAGAAACTCATCCTAACTCTTATCATTCCTGCATTCAGCTGGGTGTTAATTGTCAGCCACAAGTGACTCCTATCGACAAGTCAATGGGTCCCTTAGCCCAGCAAATTCCAGACCTTGCTGTAAATTCACAAAATTGCTATAGCCCCCAGGACACAAGAAGCTACAGTCCAGCAACTACAATTAGCCTGTCATTCGATATTCTCTGCTCAGGTGCACTCAGTTAAAGGTTGAATTAAAAGCTCCTTCAGATCAGGACTAAGAAATATCTTCAGAGTTGCACCAAAATCCAAAAATCCTGTTCCCCATCTATATGCAGCGTGTCTTGCGCAAGCTAAATTCAATGCTATAAACAGCTCACTTTCATAAGCATTCATATAGCACTATAATAATATATATGTCTAATCTTTAATGCTACCTGTCTACTAGCAGGGTTAAAAAAACAGAGCTTTGAAGCAAACAAAAACACATCAGCTATTAGCAATTGTGTTCATCATAAAAATACTCACTGTTCATAAAAATACGCATTGTTCTGTTGATCTCAGTGTGCAACTTCAGTGCAGCTCCAATATATATTTCCTTGACTTGCCTGCCTCAATTTCCCTACCAGTAAACTGGAATTAACCTGTATTAGGAGACAGGAAATAATTAGTATGAGAAGGCTTTTCAAACTACTACTAAAGCCTCAGGAAAATACAAATCCCTAAGTCATAATTCACACCTCCAGCACAAACAGATTAATTCCCGCTTTGCTGTTAGAGAAAATACATCAGGGAAGATGGGAGAAACCTCTTCCAATTTGCACACTACAATACGAGGCACCTGTATTTTTATATAGATAACCACATAAACCATCCAATACTCAAAGTAGCACTGTGACTAAAGTATTCGATACTGACAAGAAAGGCTTTGCCATTTACTAATACAACTCCATCTCTTGAGTTTCACTCCTCTCTTACTACCAGCCTTTGGCAAACAGTAGTCTAAGCAAGATTTCAATTTCTTTTTTTTTACCCCAAGGCAAACCTTTTTCTGCCAGCCGGTGCAGCTCTTTCTCCAGGACTCTGCTCTGCCATCGTTAGTTATTAGACACGGAACAACCCTTTCAGCCATCAACAGCCACACCGAGTCTACAGCAAGTCGGGCTGTTTCCAGGCTGCGCCAGGGAA
This sequence comes from Streptopelia decaocto, assembly GCF_964273445.1. Classification (NCBI taxonomy): domain Eukaryota; kingdom Metazoa; phylum Chordata; class Aves; order Columbiformes; family Columbidae; genus Streptopelia; species Streptopelia decaocto. The sequence goes on along the minus strand of NC_138668.1, from coordinate 14,797,501 downwards.
TGCAATGGGCTCTGCGTTGCGCGTTCCCGACCGGCTGTTCACAAGGCACAAGTCCAACAAACAGAGGTAGCTGTTCATAGTTTCCAAGCTCCGCAACTCTTACACAGTAAAGAAAAAGTTAACCTTAAAAAACAAGAGAAGTTAAGAAAGGGAGGTATAGAGGCATCATGGCTAGCTAGCAGCAAGAAAAGATGGTTTGGGAAATCACAAATGTTTGCCAGGATTGAAATAAAAAGAAATCAGATCTTTGACAAAATAAAGTCTGCAAGCACCTTCAAGAGAAAGGCTGGAATTCTGACAGACCAACTGCAATAGATCAGGATTAAAAGGTTGTTTAAGGAAATGTTCTGTTGTTCCCTGTTGGTCTCAACCAGTGCTCCCAGTCCCAGGCCAGGTTTGCTGTGGGGCACAGCAGGTGCAAACACACAGACTGCTCTATTTATTATTTAAAGTCTGCAATAAACATTCACATGACTTGACAGAAAGCACACCATAACTAATATTCCTGCCTAGCAATTATACAACACCTAGATTTCAAACCAGTACCTATTTATTTAATAACATTTTACTTTTTGTTCATAATTACCTCTTCCCTGATCTTGCCATATCCCTGCTTGGAAAAGCAGGGGCTGCAACCCAAACATTAAAGCTCTTCCTATGTAATCTGTAAGTAACAGCAACAAACTGTGGTAGACTACACAAGACTGTATATAGTGAATAATCTAATTGTTCCTTGAATATCAGAGAAGTTGAATGACAGGGCAAACTGAGTACACCTGAACATTCAGCAGACTGTCACCCTAACAAGCCCCTTTCAAAACAATCTCTTTGAAGTGTTATGACAGCTGTTGAACTTCCAGTGCTAGAGTTTTCTGGTTTGCCTTTTGATTTCTTTGTAAACAGAACGGGAAGATGGCAAAAATCGCCATTATTTAGAAAAGGGTCAAGAAACACACCAGGAAACTAAGGAGCATAAAGTTTAACATCTGTTGCACAATAAATCTTGGAAACTGTCTTGAGATGTGCAGGAAGAACACCTGAGTGCATGCAGTTGATTAACAACAGGTTTGCTGGCATTTTGGGGAATAAACTGCTCTTCTATGCATTTCCCTGAAGTATTTAAGCTTTCAGCAAGCAGCACACTGTTCCCAGAGATGCCTCGTTTTTTTGTAGTGATAAGAGTCACAAGAAAACTTTTAATGTACAGGAAGAACAGACAAGAAGGCATTAAAGGCCTCTCTTGAGTGTCTGACCCACTAAACATAGGATCATAAAATGGTTTGGGTTGGAAAGGACCTTCAAAGGTCATTGAAGCCAAGCAGTTACACCTGTCCATTCAAGAGACACTTAATGACTCAAACCACCAACAGCTCTTTCTCAACAAGGAGATGGTTTCACAAAACCACTGAGATGGTGACTCAGCCCTGCTAGTATGTGTAGCAGTCCATACAGCATCCTTAAAAACTACTTGTAGAGGCTCAGACCAACAGAAGGAGTCAATAACGATATTTTCCTGGAAGATAGTGTGTCAAAGAAAGAACGCTGAAATGCACAAAACCCATGAAAACCAGCAGTCTCTCCCCTGTCTTCGCTGAGCAACCTAATTTTGTTCCAGGACAGTAACTTTTAAACGCCTAAGAATACAAGTCAGCTCAAAGACACATATGGGACCTACTCCAGAATTTCACAATCTCTTCCCTCCTGCATTTACCAATATATCCAAACACTTGTTCCAGTGTTGTAAGGCCAGTAGCCCATGGGTATGAGAACCTGGTTCCACCAGTTCCTGTGGCAAAACTCCCAAACATCATCCATGGCTGTAGATGTTGCTGTGTGCCAGTTGTGGTACAACAGGAGATCAAACTACGCAGTCCTGCTTTTGAAAGCTGATTTCTAAAAACTTATTCACATGGGAAGCCTGTCTGTCAAAATATTTAACCTACATGTTTCAAGCCTAGCTGTTAAATATATGTCTAATAATAAAATCAGTGTGTTTCTGTATAACACATTCCTGTTTAAAAGGACAGTTTAATTGACAGAGTTTTCAGTTACTGAAATTAAGCCGTGACAAAATCCCCCAAAAACTCATGTAGAAAAGGCAGGGACAAGGGAACAATAGAAATGGGTTATTTGTATGTAGGGAGAATGTAGAAGATCCCACATCAGGACTCAAGAGAGAATTTTGGGTCTAGAAGAAAGGGCCTGAAAGCAATGCAGCCACTGTACCCATGGGCTGCTTGCTCGCAGTGACCTGGAGGACATCAGCAAACGCTGGTCTCACACCTGGGGACACAGCAGCCGGTCCAGGGAAAGATGCTCTTCGAGTGACCTGCTCTCCTTCGCTCTAGATCCGCAGCACTGATGGGTTTGGTCCACAGTACCATGCAGCAGCAGAGCTTGCCACATGCTGGCGTGACATAAAGGCCGCACAGCACGAGATGGATGGTGCAGTCAGAACAGGACTCTAGAAATATCCCTGTTTAAGGCTAAGTCTCCCAAACCACGCTTAATCATCATCACATCCAACCTAAAATGACTGGCAGCCACAGCTAACCTATATTTGAGCATGCTCACATAAAAGTCCAAGCATATGTGTGTAATTACATCCACTTAACTTTTAGTCAACTTCTCATCTATCACCATATTAAAGCCTAAAGTACTGCAAGATCTCGCTATTTCTCATTTTCTCTGCTAGTTAAACTTTAAATCCTGTGCTTGTATCTAAGATTGATTACCAGAACTTTCTCTTGCAGCACTTCAGAGAAATAAAATACTCACACTGAAGTCTTGAAGAAAATTCCTCTGCTGGGCTTCAAATTTAAAAGACAATGATGTGTTCAAACCCAAGGTATAACTTGTCTTACAAGAAAAAAGGTCTTGTGGATAATATGCTATAGCTTTCCATTGCCTTGGGAAAAAGAGAAGGAAGTTGAAAGGAAATATTCGTGATGAACCAATAACCCACCCCCAGCACTGCCCCATGTCCTGAGAACCTCATCTCCATCTGTCCAGCCCTCCAGGGGTGGTGACTCCAGCACTGCCCTGGGCAGCCTGTTCCAATGCCCCACAGCCCTTTGGGGAAGAAATTGTTCCCCAGATCCAACCTCAACCTCCCCTGGCGCAACTTGAGGCTGTTTCCTCTCATCCTATCACTTGTTACTCAGGAGCCGAGACCAACACCCTCTGTGCTACAACCCAGAAGATAAAGACAGTGCTAGAATAGTCACCAAATACATGCCATGGATGAGCTTCTATGTTCTTGCCCTAGAAAAGTCTGAGGTGGCCAGAGGCATTGGTTACATAATTCATAATCTTGGTGGTTGAAGTGGGGCTCAGATTGCATTACCTGTGAAATTCCCAACTATCAGAAGTAGATAGACCGCAATTCCTCTGCCTATTAAAGCAGAACTTAATTGATTTTTTTCTTATTAATTTTATTTGTTTAGCAGTCCAGACGATGCACAGCTTCTGAAAAATGTTTCTTGGTTTGCTCCAACCCGTGGGAATAAACATCCCACAGTGTGGGCTTAAGGCACTTTAATGTTAACACAGGCACCTTGACTCATTTTTTAAACATGAAAGTTCAAACTGCTTCTCCCAAAAAACATCTGAAGCATCTAGTCCAATACTTCTTGTGGCTGCTGAGTTGAACATGCCAGCATACACTTATCCCCTGCAGATACCAGTTAGTCCAGCACTTTGCCACTCCCATTACTACTGTGTAAGTGTAACCACTGAAACAAGACTAACAGTTAAAGTCTGTAGCTAGTAATTTGTTTTGTGTGTTTACAGTTGGTTTGGATTTAGGAGGACTACTTTGATTTTTCATTGTGAGGTCAACCCTGTCACACAATCCATTATATTTTATTATTGACTAATGTGTCTGTATTGTTGACTGTCAGTTTCTGGTTGTATCCAGAGAGAAGGAGCAGAGAATAATTCTAGAAAGAAGAAATTACATTTTTAAAAGCCTGTAATAGAAGGAGTAAACGATCACAATCACTGTCTTTTCTTTCGCATCTCTCATTCCTCTTACACACCTTGTTCTCCCAAGCTTAAAGGGATCACTGCTGCATCATTTACTGCAAAGACACGACCTCTACACAGAACTACGAGAGCCACATTAAGTCTCCAAGCGGGACTGCATTGAGTGAGGGGCCTGCAGTGCAGTGTGTGTATAGTTGGTGAATGTGCATGGTATGCGTCATGGACAGGCTATAAAATCCTACCCTCACTGATAAGAACACCTGACAATATTATATTGTTATAGAAGGGCTTAACTATTCGCATGAAATCGCACAGGGTAGAACTTCCAATCAACATTAAGGACACAAATGCCACATAATTTGATTCTCTGAATTATGCACACTGAAACCACCCAATATAAGCTGTGCTTTGGTCACAAAAAGCCCAGCAAAGCAGAATTATTTGGTGTGCATTCAGTACGATTCACCCGGGCTCAGATTGCTCAAACAGAAAGATCTTAATTCTGGAACTCCTTTGTCTGAGATTTACCATCAAAACCTCCCGTGTTTAAACAACTTGATCAGTCCTCTCACAGCAGCTGTCTCACTAGTATTATCTAGAATTCGTAATATCTCTGCTGAAGAGGAATAATGCATTTGTGTTCATACTCCGCAATATTTCATTTGTCATAAAAATCAATAGAAATTTTCAGAAAGGGCATCTGGTGCTCTGAATGTGCTAATGTGACATTCACTGGACCAAATTCGCCCCTGAAGCAGCAACTGGCTTCCTGGAGTTCATGCTGTGCCTGATTCAATATGAAAGCCCAGTCTTTTTTTTCCCCATCATCTACAACAGGGGAAATTCCACCCTTGGTGATGTGCAGAAGACAGCAAAGAAATTATGACAGTTCCACTTCAGACTTGCCATCTCTGTTTCAGTTTGTCAGACTCCTTCCAACTAAGATTGACAAGTTTGTCTCCCATGATTCACTCCCCACCACCCTCTCCTTGTAGGCTAGCACTGCATCTCCTGTTTCCTAGTGGGAGTTTCACACAAACATGCTTTGTCTACAGCCCCATTTAATTTGAATGCTGAAACTTCCATCCTGGCCAAAACCTCAGCCACCCACACTTGACAGCACATTGGGGGTTTCCAGAGGTCCCATCCATGGATGGGCTCCAAGAACAGGACAAGGACCTTGGATTTGACAGATACGAATGATTAAGAGAATGAGTTTCACAAACCAAATTGCCTCAGATCCTCAGGAGAAACCAGCTGGCTTCCCCCAGAGCTGACAGCTGTACTGCACCTGACAGAGACTCAGGTATATCAGCAGGATAAATCTTCTGCTAATACCCCAAGATCAGCTTGGAACACCCTTCTTTCCACTGGGACCTAGAAACTGACGGGGTGAAGGCAGCTTAGAGCTCTGGCCTTCTGCCAGAGGGCTTTGGCAAGAGAAAAACCTTCACTACAGAAGACACGCAGGCTTCCAAGAGGAACAGCAGTGACACTGTGTCAGAGATAGGGAAATAAATAGCTTTCAAAAGGCTCAGAGGATGCAGTTCAGCAGTCACAAGCTAATGATCATCAGCAGGGCTGTGCTAAGCAATACAATACAAACACATTAAAAATAACAGGCGAGTCCTTAACCAACACCTAAAAAAAACCCTTTTAGAAGCTCCTTTCCACACCATTGTGCCTGTTTTGTGAAGATCTGTCCTGTATCTCTGTGGCTCAGCCACACAGTCCCCCACTGAGGGCTGCCCAGTCCCAGCCAGGTCGCTGCCTGGGCATCCACTGGGGTCCCAGGCTGCCCCCTCTTCGGTTTAGAAACAGCAGCCAGCAAGCACCCCAGGCAATCCTGTCACCTCCACTGCCACCTAGTGCAGTTTAAGAGAAAATAAAAATCCACACGAGCAGAAAACATGAACCAGTGACAACATTTGCTGCAAATCATCCCAGCTCCACTTCCCACCTCCAAACCAACCTGAATTGGAACACAAGAGGTTCCACTTAAATATGAGAAGAAACTTCTTCCTGGTGAGGGTGGCAGAGCCTGGCCCAGGCTGCCCAGGGGGTTGTGGAGTCTCCTTCTGTGCAGACATTGCAACCCGCCTGGACACCTTCCTGTGTAACCTCATCTGGGTGTTCCTGCTCCATGGGGGGATTGCACGGGATGAGCTTTCCAGGTCCCTTCCAATCCCTGACATTCTGTGATTCTGGCCTTTTCTCAGCACTCTCTTTCACACACCCTGCGATCCACAAGCACTGCCTTAGAGGGTAAGCTATTTAAATACAGACAGACCAGAACTGAAGTATGGGCCAGAGAGCACCTGTCTGAAGGAACAATGCAAAAGCCTAATCCAGTTCTCCAGAGACCAGGTTCTTTGGTTCCTCAGACAGCCAGACCAGTGCTGAACCACCAGCAGCACCAGTTGCTCCACAGCCCAACACAGGGCTGGTTCAAGGGAAGGGGAAGGAGGGAATACACACACACTGGCCATGGAACCTCACTGCTTTGGGGCAGGGAAGGAGCCCTGTCAGTGTCAGGTATTGCTTATGTGTTGATGGATTTTCATATCCCACAAGGGAAACACCACACCAGTATGACACCAACCCAGAAACAAGAGCTCACACAAAACCAGCTTGTTTCATCCTGAAAGGCAGACAAGCTTGTGGAGCACTGTCCTAGTGCTGCTGTGCCAGCCATGGATTACCAAAAATGTACAAGGGATTTCATCTCATACCACATTATTCTTAAAGAAAAATAAAGGGCTTTGCTTTACTGTTGAAAAACTTTTAGAGACTGGATGTATAATTCATCTAAACAGTATCTGCTCCATCAGACATGAATTTTGGACAAGTTAATGCCAGCCTGTCGCACTTTTCAATGAGCAGCACCTTTATCTTGCCCGTGCAATTCAAATACTGCATATAAAAAGCTAGGAGGAAAAACCATGAGAGATGGAAGAATGTTAAAGTAAAATAAAATTTAAATGCATTTACAGCCAAGAAAGCAAGTGCTAAAAAGAATGGCACACCGTTCCACAGCAAAGCTTTACAAGCAAGTTGATTTTTTTGGTTCACTGACAGAACAACAAAAAGAGAAGTTTTTGCTCACAGCAACATAGTATTACTTTACCCTTATTTAAGTAAAGGTAGAACATTTTGAAATTAAAATATTTGCAAGAGAAGAATCCAAATATTATGTTTCTAACTTCCATATTTTCCTTCCTGGCCCCAACAACAAACTTAAGTAGTTTTAGTTGACCAGAATTTTTTTCCTTCATTAAGTCTCAGCAGATCTAATCACTCTGCACATCCATAGGTGTCTGTTTAGCTATGATCATATTTCCCCTCACATGAGCATCACCTGAAAGCTCCACAATGGTAATAACTTTCCTGATATTGAAAAGCTGGAGATCACTATTGGACAACCAGTGTTACAAATCTACTGTGATACTGAAGAGTTAAACAGTACTTAATTACACATATATGCACACAACCTCTAGGAAAACAATAGAAAGATCATGCCATTGCTCCCCCTCCACAAGAAAAAGAAAAAAAAAAGGCTTAGAAAAAACAAGGTAAAGGTCACATAGATTGCAAGCAAAGACTTATGAACAACTCACAGCTGCAGTAGTTCATGTATAAACACAAGCATCTAGTATATACATTTTATACTGTCTGCACATACATACCAAGGACAAAGTACATCCATACTTTCCAGGGTTCCAAAAGGTACATAAGGCTTAGAAACACATTCTTCTTAAATATGTCTTCATTTAATGTTAAAAATTCTATTGTCAGCTGGAAAAAGGCAAATTTAATAATAAAGTTCAGGTGTCAAAGCTAAACTGTTAGTCTAAATTTAAAACATGCAGCTTCTGAAACGACTACCATCAAGCGGACATTTAATTTTAACACCACTGCAGAGGCTTTTTTCTTTCAGAACTTTGTAAGTGTGCTGCAGAACAGCCTTTCCACATAGAACCCACTCTGCATCCTTCCTAAGCTGCTAGAAATAAAACATAAACAAACCAAAAAATCTCTGCTCCAGTGATTTTTTTTCTTCTTTATCACAATTTGTCTGTGATGTTATTAAAAAAAAAAAAAGCCCAAACACCACCACCACACAACCAACACACTGCACAACAAAATTGAAGTGGAGCTCATGTGTTCAATCAGCACTCCCACCTCACAGGAACCAATTCTATTTTCAATAATGTTAATTACTTTTCTTAACAGTCCTCCTTCTACATTCACAGCTCCCATTTTAAGACAGAAACTTCTGCTAGGGTAACTCATAACTGTTTGAGACACATTAACACAATAAAACTATCCCAAATTGATTGGCTTATTATTTATTGAAGAATCAGATCATTGCTGGCAGTCAATAAAGGCATGCTGCTTAGGAAGCAATCTGATTATTTGGTAGGTTTCCTGTTAAACCTGTTAATAGCCCATGTCCATATAGCGGTTTGGGACTCTAATTCCTCAGTGAAGTGCTCAGACTTGGTGGTGGGGGTGATGTCACACTGCATCTGACATATCCAATACAACCGTAACATCTCACTAATTAACAAATAATATTAATAATTGTTAAATTATATTTTAATTTCCACATTAATTTTATTATATTGCTATTAAAACTGTATTACTGCTATTATTGCACACATACATTGATAAATAATAATTTGTTATTAAGATAACTAATCGCTAGCAGTGAGAAAACACCCAGCCCTACTGCATTAGTAAAAGCATCGCTCCTGATTTCAGTGTAGCCTGGGCAACCTTTCTGTATCAGTCTTGTGCACAGAAACAACTTGGATATCACCACATACCAACATTTTTCAGTAAAGCTGGCCTACCATTTACAGAATACTACCCATACTAACTATCTGACTTCCTCTCCATGGCAAGTTAACTAAAAAGATAAGGGGAATTACAAGCCACCAAAGCTTTCTTGTCATGTAATCCCATGTCCAGAGACACTCGACATGTTTTTGTTTCATTTCCTTTTATACCACCCAGAGGCAGCAGGTGGAATTTGGTCACTAGTCAGACCAAGGGGGAACAGTAGAGCTCTGGTGTACCCCAATCACCACCAACACCCATCACCTTACACCTTTTGCTTTTATTACTGGCACACAGCAAGTGTCTTACTCTGTTTCGTGGTCAATACGATTTCCAGCTGAAGACAGCAAAAGGCTGCAGTGTTTAATGAAGAAAAGGAGGTAGTAGGTATTGATGTACACTTCCGAGCCTGTAATTCAGTAGATTTAGCAAATGTAGTACTCTCATTTCCACACGCATTCTTCATCATGTGTTCAAGTATGATTATACAGACTGCTTAATATTTCTGAATTAAGTAAAATGAGCCTCTTGTGGCTAGAGATGTTTATTATTTTAAGTATTTTAGGTTATTAGGCTAATTTTATTTAAATTACTATCCACTGCCTTACACCCTTAATATTTTCCATTGATATGCCTTCAGGGTTTTATTTTCCCCTAAAGTCAACTTTGCTGAAACAGTATATTTGATTTACCTATCATTTTACCATTACTAATTCTTCACGGCTGTTCATACATAGCACATCTCTAATAATCCTCAGTAATATGGAGACACTTTTTATTCCCTATTCCATTTGAGTTGAACCCAAGTTGTCGGGAACACTCAGCTTACTGCAGAGCCTGCTGCCCAAGCACCCACCAAGTTTTGCTGTTTATAAGATAAAATATGAACTTTAAATCATGAGGCGTTACGTTTGCACAGTGAAGCTTGAAGTGACATTTTCTCAAGCTCCCCGCAATACAGTTGTCTCGTTGATCCCCAAAGGAGATCAAGGTCTCATTCTTCAGCAACATCTCAACCCCAGCAGGTCCCAACATCGCAGCTGTATCCAGAACATTGACTGTGCTGCTGACACAACACGTGGCGGTTCAAATGGGACCCCACGTGCTCCATCAAGGCCAGGAAACTACCCCCAGGTAGTGGTGGGAGCTCAGACTGCACCATCCCAGGAGAGCTGCAGCAAGGTCCTGTTGGGCTGTCACCGCAAGAGGTGACAGAGACCAGACCTGCCACTGCCAGGGAACATGCAACACTTGGTTCCAGCCTCACTACCACTATTAACACGTAGCTGGTGTAACTAAATTCCTCAGCACAATGCTTATCTGTCACCGCTGGAGATGACAAAGACCAACACTTTGCACATCAGTCAACACGTGCATTCAATCCATGCTTTGCTGGCAGCCCCCTGCACAATGGAATTCAACTCTTTCTGCCACATGCTTTACAGTATTTGTGGCAATAAACATTTCTCACACAAGATGACTGGGGAAATCACACAATATTAGCAAAGCAAGCTTTTTAGTGCAGAGCAAGAAAAGCTTCATGTCTAATTACAAGTTTTACAATAACTGTGATACAGTAATTGGGATGGATTTGAAGTGCCTTCAGCAAGCTCCATTTTAAAAAAAAAATTGAGACAGTGAAAATAATATTCATTATATTCAGCCATTAGTAAATATTCTCAACTTACACAGTAATGGGAAAGAACAGCTCCTAGAAGAAACATTTCTGGTTTTCCTATAATTACTGGAAATCAAAACACATTTGGTAGGATGAAAATTAATTGTTTGCCTACACTGACAAACTTTGCAGCTATGCAGGGTTTGGTTTTTATCCTCCAATTAATAAAACATTGCTTCAAGAACCAAACTCATTTTCTCATTTCTTTTCTCCATTCCTATTCATTCCTTAGACTAACAAGACACTATTCCAGAATTAAAGCATTATTCTCCTAGTACTCTAACTCTTAACATTCATTGCAGTGACTACACATGCATTTGTAAAGCTGAACACTTTCAAAGTCATCCCTTATTGCTTGTAACTCTTTGAAATTTAGAATAAAAGTATGTGATTGAGCCTTGCAGTTTACTTTCAGCACACATCCAAGCCAGCAGCACACTACCAAAGTCGCTTAGAGAAGACTTGATTAATAAAATGTTTTTTCTGTCAAGGGTATGGTAATTCAAAGCCACTACAAAAATCAATACGAATATAAATTGATTTAACAGGACACAAACCAATGTACATGCAAAGTTGTGAGCACGTGTAAAATATCGGTGCCCCTCCAGCTCATGTCGGCCAAGATTCCAGCTCCACAGCAGCAAGCCTGTACCTTGTCCCCAATCCCATGCTGCTTGTGCATCAACAAAAACCAAATATCTCAAAAAAACAACATGAGAAAAGCACCTGCTGCCAACAGACTGCAGAGTGTGTTCACTATTTATGCTTCAGCCCTTACTGCTATTTCCATTCAATAAAAGAACAAAGCACATGGCAAAATTAATTCCTACAAGCTCTTCTGAGTTGGAATTGTTTTTTAAGCTGTCTAGTCTATGTATTAGACTGTAAGATAAACTAACTACAGCATCTTGTGATAATATTACGTACAACAAACACACTGTCATATGCCTGAGGATTTCTTTATCTCTAATATGATTTGTATATTTTGTCCTTGTCCTTGCAAGTGTAAATTACCTTCCTTGCAGCTCTTATCACTGGAAGGTCATCACACTATCAGCCACCATTCAGAGAATGCCAGTTGGCCAATAAAGCACTCAGTGAAGCTTTCCATCCGTCTGCCTAAGGACTGCAGAGGGGGGCTGGAAAAGGAGTTGTGTCATTTGAAAACATCATTCAATGTCAGACTGGCTCATATACCACAGTATCTCAAACGTGTAGCTCAGATGCGTACTTGTACCGTCACTATAGCCTTAGATATAATCATAATTTTCATCAGGTAGCTAAGAACTCATTCACTCCATCATGCAAATTTTAATCAAGCATGTCACCAGAACACCGAACCTGGCCGAAGACAATTTGTAACAGATCCATCAGATGGGATTTTCAAAGGCTCCAAAGAGTCAGATGCACACCTCCAAACAGGGCTCAGCTTCACCTGGGCAGCTCTGGCCTCCCTCCCTGGCTCCAAATGCCCCCCTGGCGATGGGCTCTGTGCTCCAGCTGTCACAGCAGCTCCTTCCAAATGAAGTGCTGGGAGCCTCTGCTGAGAAACTAGAGCTTGGGCTCCATTGCTTCCTTTACAACAGAGATAAGCTAAGCCTTAGGAATAAACCTGGAAGTGTTTCATGTGCTAGGAAAACATGTACCCAAGTAATTATAATGTCATTACTAAGGATTAAACATATTAATAAAATTCCTTGCAGAGGGTTCAGTTGATTGCTGGTATATTTCATATTAATTAATACTTGGCACTGTATAAATACTCAGACTGTATTTTACTCTATTACATTCCTATAAGACAGCTTCCAGAGCACTTTTAGGTAGCTGCTAACAAGAAATAATAGTTGTCGGAGCAAAGCATTGGACTAAACTGAAATACAAGGCTTGGTTCCAGAATTTAAGAGCTGCCCATCATTCCCAAGAGGATGACCTTCACTCCAGCTTTTTGATTCAGACCCATACCTAGGGCAGATGGGCAAGCTCCTCCAGACACAGGAGCTCTGCCATATGCATCCATCTTTAACTATTTGCAGGACAATATCCTGTAGTTGGGATTAGTCCCAGAAAACGATCAGTTCTGTGTATGCGTACAGAAATGTCCTTGGTGCACCCCTTCCACTCAGCAGAAAGAGTCAGGCTTAATTCTTTCTTCAAGATCTAAATTCAAATTTGTGTCCTATCTGCAGACCAAATGCTGAAATAAGCTTGTCTGGCATCTTCACCTCTCAATGACCACTGTAGTAGCAGTCATTTTGGCACACATCCTTTCCAGAAGGGACAAATGGGGCCTATGTAGCTTCAGTCTGGCCGCAGGGAAAAATTCATTTGGGCCGTCAATAATGCTACTCTCCAAAATGCTGGCCAAACACTACCAGAGACAGGCTAAAAGGCCTTCAACCCAGGCTAAAACACTGGCTTCTTCACATCTGTGAAGTGCAGATATTCATTTAAATAGCAGTTAGGGACCCTGCAGTAACACTTGGTTGGCTGCAGAATGATCTGACCTGTCAGATGGGAACAGTTGTCCCTGCTGCCCCTGTATCTTCACTGCTCCAGATCACTTGGGAATATAGCCTGCTTCTGTAGCCAGGAATCACCCAGTTCCCATCTATGATTTCATCTGATCTTCTCCCAGTTACAATGCAAACCATCTACTCCCTCAACCAAACCGAAACACACTGCCAGCACACTGCCAAATTCACATGTTAAACAAAAGAGGGGTAACTTAACTCCTTCCCTTTAAAGGAATAGGTATTTGCTGTAGCAGTAAAACTTCTGAAAGAAACACACTGCTCAAGCTGATTATTTCATTTTTTCCACTGAAAATTAAACTGTAACATTTAGCTCATCCTTAGCAGCCAGTCAAGATGCTCTGGCTTTATTTCTGCAAATGCTACAACAATCCTTCATGCTGCAAGAGAATAATCATTCCTTGGTAAAGCAGAAAAAAAATAAAAAGCCCACAACCTTTCCATATCCTCCCTAGGTCACCAGGATTTGTGGTGGTCCTGCCGAGCTCAGAGGATGACAGCGCTAGGCAGGTTATCATCATGCTGTCAGAGACTCTTCAAGCTGCCAGCTGCTGCTACTTCAGCCTATTTTTCAACAAGCCCAGCTCACGCTGCTGCCTGCCAAAGCCTTCCCCTGCTCAACAGCCACCGCCGGCTGGCAGGGCTGCTGCAAGGAGAACGGCTGCACTACATGTCTGCTTTTCTCCCCACCTCCCTCAAAGTGTCATTTACTGACAGGTTCCTGTCAGCCAGGAATGACTGGCAGGCTGCTTGTGTTCCTCTTGAGAACAGATTTTGTAAATACATGCTTAAAACTTGGAAGAACCCACAAGTCAGAAAGCTTAACAAGTAGTTCTTCAAGAACAAGGACGATTTAAGGTTAACTGCTTCCTTAATGTGCAATAGTAAAATAGATTTACATAAAGTACTTCGAGTTTAAGTAACACTCTTTCTCCTCAAGCAGTTCCACAGCAGAGGAGACTCTACCTTTTTCAAGCACCCTTTGAACTAACAGCGTAGGAAATCTTTCAGACATAAGTTTCATAGATTCAGCTCGCTAAAGGAACTTTCTCCCTACAGCAGGGAGGATGATCAAATATTTGTTCCAGGGTTTTGCTCAGTAATGAATAGATTTGGTGAGAAAGCATGGCAACCTTGTCTGGGACTAGACTACGCTGGTACAGCCCACCTGCAAGAGGGCCAGAATAAACCACAGCCGGGCATTAGATATAAGCCACACTCAGTTCTACACATAACCACATCTTAGGATATACCAGTCAGGACCTCCCTGTTCGACTGTGCTTTCCTACTGCCTTCTCAGACAAGAAGATGCCACAATACAAAATGCTATCTTTTCCAGCTCCCACCCAGGCTGTTTACATGGGAGTTCTCATCTGAAACCCAAGACAAGGATACACAGAGCACATTTGGTGCAGCACCCTTGCTAAGCCATTGCAGGGATTCTTTCCAAGTGCAGGTGTTTCTCCTCTGTCAACATTTTTAAAACAAAAAGAAGGAAAGAAACACCACAGACTTGCAGCAAGCAGGACAGCCCATCTTAGACAAAGATCCATGAAATAAGGCCCTGATCTTGAATACACACATCCTTGCAAGCATTTCTTACCTAAATAGCTCCAGTGAACTCCGTGAGAGCAAAGTGATACATGAGTTAAGAATCTGCAGTCTGTCAGGTCACGCTGGATGCTACAGAATAAATGTCAGGGTATGCAGGCATCCCCAAACAACTTGAATATTCCCTGCATTAAAAGCAAAAGTTTAAGAACAGGATAAGCAAAATATCACACAATAGCCCTAACTGCAAAACTTGTGGAGGTGACCAAAAATGCTTTAACTGTTATGTACACTGTACAAAGGGTTGGAAGGCACATCTCAGGGACAGCCACAGGCACCTCCTCGACATTTTGTGGGGAACAGCTGTCCCCACACTGTGGAGAAGGTAGAAACCTGAGGAAAAGATGCTTTCCTGAAGGAAAAAACATCCCCTAAAGCTTGCTGGTTCTTCCAGCTGCACCTGTTGGTCTAGTAAGAGATACAACACCTGCCTACAAGCCTCGCTTTGTGGGCTGGATCTAGGGCAGAAAGAAAAAATGCCTCCCCCACTCTCAGACAGAATGTGCCCTCAGTACCGGGCCACAGGGATCACTGGTGCCTCAGCTCAGCCATCCCACCTGCTCCAGCCCTGAGGTAATGCAGCCGCCATCTTGTGCGCCCACAGCCATGCTGAGGGATGAATACAGAATCCCCATTTGCAGGGGTGTTGGCTGCTATTAACAGCTCCAGGTGTCCTTATGAGGAGCAGCTGCACCCATACAGGGCCCTGGGTGTCCAGAGAAGTGAAGGTGCCAGTGCAGGTTATATGGAAGAACAGACGTAAAAGCAAAGACATTGTCAAAATCTGTGTCCCTATCCTAAACTCTAAACGAACCTGCCTCCCTTTCTTTCAAGCCATCACCACCAACTCCTTACTTCAATTCTAGAAGAAAAGGAAACCACTATTTGGATGAATTTTCAGAATTCAAGTAAGGTTTGGAGCTCATTTCCAGGAGACTTAACTCTACTTGCTTTTAATGCCCCTGACTCCACTTCTGAGTGCTATATTTGTCTGGCTCCACTATTAAAAAGTATGCATTCCAGTAACTGTGCACTATTTTTGGTTACACTATTTGCCTCAATCTAAAAGCGCATAAGTAGGAGAAATTTTGACAGTTTTCACAAGAATTACAAACCACAGTCATCATCCTCTAAAGGCTCAGAGCTTTCAATCAACATTCTGAAGGGTGAAATCTTGCTGCCTCACTCCTGTAAAAGCTCCGCAGCAGAATTAGGGAGGGGAGAGTGAATGGTATCCCATGCCTGTCAGGTCAATGCTGCTCCTGAACTGATGCCATACCCAAGAGACACACCACTCTTCAGTAGGAAATAAACTGCATTCTCTATTAGGATGATTTTCCAGACTGCAGAATGTGTCTAATTTCAATTTCCTACACACAGATAATTGACTTTATGCTGAGTTGCCGTCATTTAATGTTTATCGTGTTCAGATCTGATGAGCAAACTAAGGAGTAGAAATCACTTTTCTCAGGTTTGATCTCTTTATGGTAACTTTTCTGAAAAATCTTTGACTCACTATCCTGTGAAGACTGTTTCATGGGTGACATACCAGGTAATCACATCTGTACATCATACTTTTTCAGTGTTATCTGCAGAGACATTACTGCTGCGGGTGGTACTTTAAGCAGGAATACCAAGACGCAGGTTATTGTTTTGCCTCCAATTCTTCCATTCTTTGGCTCTTCACCACAGCTCACTACACTTACCTACAGCTCTTCAGCTTTCTCCTCCACTCACAGTAACACCTAATCATCTAAAGCCCGTACAGCATCAATCTGTGCTCCAGCACAGTCACACTCAAATATTGTACAGTTCTTCCTACTGCTCCAAGAAAGATCAGATGTGTTTTGATACTCCAGTTCTCATTGTATCAGCAAGGCTTTGCTCTCCTTTCTCAAAAGCACTCAGCACCACAGATACTGCTTGGCTTGCAGCCACATCATCTCATATCGCAGCCCTGAGAGAGAACACACGCACACAAGGATTGCGAACAGCAACAAGAGACAACAGCTGCTCCAGATCACAGTGGCGCACAGGAGAGGATCCTTCTTTCACATCACAGTGGGTCAAGATGAAACACCAACTTTCTTTCTCCCCTTTTAAAAGTTACATTTTAAGGCTTGTGTGCTGCCTGGAATTCATCCATAATTATATCCTACTAGAATTCCACTATATTATCAAGCCGCCCTAGTTTTCTGGTCTGAGGTGTGCATTATTGCTGTGCCTATCAAACAACTCTTCTGCTTTGATAACAAAACAACAGGCAGGAGGTAAAAGGCAGGACTTCTGAGAGATGTCAGTATAAATCCTCAACTTACTGCATAGGAATTGTGAATATCAATTACTTACAAAGGTCTAGGGAGTACCAGGTTACACATACTGAAGAAAACATACAAAGTTTTGGGAATAGCAATATGGCTGAGCACTAATTGAGACCCACTTGGTGCTGGAGGGCATATGTCATTGCCACATGGTGAGTCAGGAAGGTGTGAAATGGGATCGTTTTGATCTTCTGCCCACCATTCGGCAATAATAATGAACACAATCTATTCCTCATTGCTCCCAGGAACAGCAAGACTCAAAAAAAGAACACGAATACGAAAACAAAAAATACTGGGGAAGAAAAGTGATTTTTCAAAGTTAACTCCGAAACAGTCTGCCGGGTCAAGCACTTGCTTGCAAGCGCATCTTCATTTCAGTAATAATTAGATCCCCAGTCAAAAGAAGCAGCATTCAGCAGAGTATCGCTCATTTACAGCAATTGCAGCACAGCGCAAACCTGCGCCTGAAGAGCTCTGAGCAGGAGAAGGCTCAGAGCAGCGCTCGCAAGGCGCAGGTTTACGGCCTCACACAGCTAGGAGCTCGCTACAGACTCTTGTTTTCCAACTCACCTCCACACACACACAGCAAACTCCTGGAACGGGCCACATCAGACACACACAACTGCTGCTCTAGTCATCTTTTGCACAAAGTGCTAAACCTCATTCGTTGAGGGAGAAATTCACTACACACAGGAGAAAGCAGCCAACAACATCACAGGAACTGGAAGCCAACTCTTCTGTTATTACTACATTACTACACAGAAATATTGAGGCACTCTGCTGTCCATACTGAAATACAGAAATGAAGAAATACTCTGCTGTCCCCAGAAGTGACAGACACTGGTGGGACAACTCACCTCATGGTGCAGAAGGGCCCGTCTCCTCTGCAGACTCCGCTTGCACTGCAGCCTTCCAGGGTCAAGCCTTTCTTCAGGACATCCAGATAGAAAACCCCACACCTCATAAGACTTAAGTCCTTTGGCTGTAAGGTTTCTTCATTTTATAGCTTCAGGTTTCTGGAGGTTGAAGTAATACCTTTTGCCACGGCAGGAGAAACTTCTCAGCTCCTGTTTCTGTGGAGATTTTTGGTCATAGCAAGGTCCCCTCACAGCTGCAGGGCCCAGCCATCTTGTAGCTCCCAAATTACATCAGTCCCTCCCCCACAGACTTCCTACCTCCCAAGCCAACCGTAAACTTGCGCTTTACCTCTGTGGGCTGGGCCTTTTCTAGCAGCCCACAGCCCCAGCTGCTCTCACTAAGGAGCAGGGCGTTCCCGGGGCCGTGCCCGCCCGGGGAGCTGCCCGAGGGTGACCAGCCCAGCGGAGCTGCCGCCAGCACAAACCTGAGCCGCAGAGCTGTGGGAGCCGGGTTATTTACAAAGACAAGGCTACAGTGATGGTCCCCTGAGATATTTACAAAGACAAGGCTACAATGATGGTCCTCTGAGATATTTATCAATAATCAGGGAAACCTTTCTGAGGCAGGGAAGTTATGTTGCTCCTCTTTGCATTTCTGCTGCTGCCCAACCCAGGAGGTGTTCACTGGGGCATGTGAATTGGGGCTCCTGTTTACTCTGCAGTGGGGAAAGTGCACATGCCGTATGGGATCTTTCTGTTTTAAGGGGTTTACATGAGCCTAGTGATGCTGCAACAAAAATCCCACAGAGCAGAGAGGCCCTGTCCCGCTTTGCCAGGCTGACACCAGCAGTGAGACAGTCCTAATGACACCACAGTGTCACTGTTCTGGGGAGGCTGTGTGCACCCATGCTCTAATAGCCCCTCCGGTACTCCACACGTTCTGAGCTGTGATAAATCTATCTCCCTATTTATCCCTTTCCCTGGTGTAAACATTCTCATGGCTCCAACAGGCTGGATTAGCCGGAGGTTTGGGTTTTGCTAATCATACCCTAACTCCAAATCCTGCACAGGGTTGTTGTCTGCAGCTGCAGAACAAGGTATTGTTGGCAGCTGTGGGGAGCCCACAGCCACCTGGCTGCAGCATGTGGTGGGGGCATCTGAGCTCCCCAAAACTATTTCCTTTGGTGCTAGTAGCTTTTTAACGAGGGTGCTGTGAAGTTGCTGTCCCTGCTTTATTTAACCATTCAGGCTTTCCTGTGCTGAGTTTAACACTGCAGCAGCCAGTTTGCAGCCCAGATTGCCGTGTCTCCTTCTTGAGATGTTGAGATCCCCTTCACCCAGTCTGGCAGGGAGGAGTGACCTGAATCTGAATGATTTCCTGCGCTCCAAATGAGTCTTCAGGTGTCAAAGGTGGGACTGGGTGTAAAGGAGTGGAAAATATTTCAGGGAAAAACTGAGGAAAGCCATATTTATGTCCTAGCCTGGAAGAAGAAGGAAACTATTTCCAAGCTCCAAACCATTTTAGCAATCTGGAAAATTCTTTCCTGCTCAGACCTAATTTATCTTACTGATAGATTCCCCCTGAGGAGGGTAAAGGATGAGGCAGCAAATTTCTGCTTGTTCCTCACGATGGCAAAGCCGCAGATGAAGGAGCACAGCGCGGGCCACGGGTGTCACATCCCCACCCAGTGTCACCCACCAGGCAGAAACGCGAGCCTGGCGCCCTGCAGAACGCGCTGGCTGCTCTGCTTGGAGCCTTTTGGATACAGAGGTTTCCTTTCCAGCAGAAAGACCTTCAAATTTCAGGTTTCTTTCTGCTACAACATGAAATGAAAAAGAAAAAACTCCAGTAAAATGAAATTTCCAGAGTTTTTTTTAGGCAAATACAAACCTGTTTTTATTAAATTAAAAATTCTCATTCCATTTTTTAGTTTTCATATTTATAGTAAGAAATTTACTATATAAGATATAATAGAACGAAAAAAAAGAGAATAAAATTAGTCTATCATTATCACAGAATCGGTTTATTTCCAGTCTTTTGAAATGTGTTTTTACTGAATACTTCCTGATTAATTTAATCCATCACGATTGTTTTAGATTCTTATTCCCAGTGTTAACCAGAGTACTTAGCTTCTGTAGAAAAAATGTGATTACATGCCATAGAGTCACAACATATTCTCATCTCGAATATAAATGGAAGTAACCTTTCCAAACAGAATATATTAACATATGCTGGAGAATCCATTGGTTATTCTGAGACCTCTTTCTTTCAGTCTTTAATCACTAAAGCCATCATTTCAGAGTCAGTTTTACAAATGGCAAAAGGACAAATAGCTCTCTTGAGAATGAATTGGGTTTTTTTTTCTCAATCCGGGCAAGGTCTCACAAATGCGCTATGTTCTCGTAATTATTTTTAAGCAGAAATATTGTCCTATTCCCTACAATGATAAACAAATCTGATTTTCAGAATTCCATTAAGCTCCTTGCAAATGAAATAATCCTCATCTGAGAAGTACAAATATGCAGATGGCTTCACACTGTTATATCTTATTCTTTCAAACAGAAGGAAATGAGAAGAAATCAGAAACTAATAAATATCCCCAGGCAAGGTTTGCAAGACCCTGAAGAAAATGGAGAACCACATCTGTTGCTCTTCTTGCAATAAGGAGAACAAACCTGATATTATACAACACACCCACAAAAGGGTCCGGTGAGGAGAAAGGAAAGGAAGGAAATTGGCAAACGCTCAGGAGAGATGTATCATCACATCTTTTAAAAGACCAACTCTCTCTGCTCCATCTTAAATCGATGAAGTTCAAGCCCCTGCCCTTAGGAGAAGGTACAAAACTAAGGATTTCAGTGGCAATATGTGCTTTCTGCCAGTCCCTTCTGCTCAGGTCTCAGAAGCACCGTGTCTTCTTCTCGAAGGTACATCCAAAGGCTTTGGCCACCAGGAGTCTGAGCAATGGGGGATGTGGCTCCTCGAGCAGGGAGCAGCTCCCCGGGGACGGTTTTGTCTTCAGAGGTACCAATCACCCCATACGTAATTAGTGCAACTTGCCTGCCCCAGTTTGTCTCGCATAATATAACAAGCACCAACTACCATTGGTTATTTTTGGGAAATGGCAGTTTTTAATTTGATTTGACGCTGTGCTCTCCGCTTCCCTCCCAGCAACAGCACATAGGACAGAGGAAGTTTGATTTGGAACAGATATCTATGTGTTTATATAGATCAAGGCAGAGGTATTATTTCATATATAAAAATTAATGAAAGCAATAATCATAGACAGCATTCACGACCAGAAAGGATGTAGGCTCATTGACCTGGCAATAAGCTCAGACAGGGCTTTATGGATAGAGTTTTTCACTAATCAGTTTGATGGAGAAATGTTGCACAGCACAATGCAAAATAAAAGCTAAATAACCAAATATGTTTGTGGCCTCATCTTTTACTTTCTCCGCCACTTCCTCTCCATACTTATTCAGCTGATATTTAAATGACTGAAGACTCTAACAAAGAGGAAGCCTTCTAGTTGTGTAGCCCATCTTTTCTTTATTGAAAATCTGAGCTTTTTCAATATTTTGCATTTTTTGCTGTAGAAGATGCCTAAGATGCAGCAGAAGCCTACCTGAAGCTGTATTGACACACAAGTCCACATCTGAGCCTGGGCCTACCCAGCAAACATCTTGTTGGGGCACAGCCTCGGTCTGCTGGGAGTCATCGTGCTTGCGGCCTGGTAATATTAGGTTGGTGCAAAAGTTCTAATATTATTAAAACCCTGTGAAATAAAGGCATTGCTTGCCTAAATCCTTTTAGAAATTCCATCTCTTCAGTACTGAAATATCCCTAAAAATTGGCCCTCAGTGCTCCAGAAGCCTAGTTACAGAGAAAGGCAGCAGGAGAATGTCAGTGTGTGACAGCAGAGCATCCAGCTAAGGTGACGATCACTACATGGCCTAGAAGCCCCTTATTCTCTTACGGGAAGAAAAAAAGAGCAAGTGAGCAACTGAGGATAACTTAGGTGTCTAATTCAGCTGCCACTAAAGACAAATGCCTGCATTCACAAGTAACCCATTAAATTTATTGAATATTCATGTTTAGTGATAAATCTCTAGTGGTTTTATTTAGGGTTTTGTGATGTACATGCAAACCAGCTTTAGTACTGATGAAACTAATCATCTTATCCTCCCCCAAGGTCTATGGGTATCTGTTGTCATTTCACATGGTTGTTAACAATATTGTTTCTGAGAAGATTTGTTTTGTCTTCTCTGCAAAACCTGAACTGCTCCACACAGGTGGGTCTCAGCCTGAGATCCATATCTCCATGAGCCAAAGTCCCAGCTCAGAGAGCTGGAAGCTACACACAGACAAATGAAAGTTATTTCCCAAAGCACCAAGGTCTCTTTTTGGTCACAGAATAGTTTAGGTTGGAAGGGACCACCTAGTCCAACAACCCCTACCAAAAGCAGGGACATCTTCAACTAGGTCTGGTCATCTTCTACCGTGGTGCTCACCTGAACAAACAAAATACATTGAAAGCAAAATTGTGACTTCACAAAGTGCATCCATACCATAAACAGTGAAATTTGTGGTCTTTTTCCCCATCCTTCAGTCAGTGCTCACTGTGCAGAACCACCGTAACACCAGTTACTCCATTCTCACACCTAGGCCACAGAGAAACAAGCAAGCATTTACTAAGGAGAAGTGTGAAAACACAAATCTAAGCTCTAGAGAATGCTGAAAGGATGGGTTGTGCTCCTGCTGCTGCTGCCTGGAGAAAATGTGATTTTCCAGAGATGAGTCTGGATTTACAAAGTGTCCGTTCCCCACTGTCTCCCCTCTTATCTCTGCCCCGGAGCAGCACTGAGCAAAGTGGCCCTGATCCCCTCAGATCATGGCTGCCTCCATCTGCAGGAATTACAAGTTAATCTGGAAATAGTCACCCTGGTCATGCAGAACTGTGCCAAGAGTTGGTTGTATTGGCGTTGAGAAATGCAAATGAGATGACAATTTTTAGAGGCGAAGTTCAGGCATCTCTCTGTTGAGGAAACTCAGTGCTACGTTCCGGATCCCAGCAGGCACGCTAAGGGGTGTCACCATGGGCAGGGGACGGCAGGGCTGAGTGCGTCCACAAGTCCCTGTGGATGCAGCAGGACCGAGGGGTTGCAAAGCTGGCCACACTGAGAGCTGAGCGACGGAGGGAGTTTGGGCTGCAGCAGGGGAGAACAAAAAGAAATAATACCAGCTGCAAGACAACGCAAATCTGCAATATCTCAGCATGGCAAATTAGAATGACACATCAATGTCTGCAGGCACGCAAATTTTTTTGTAAGACAGCAGGAATAATCAACAAGACAGCTGATGAGTGACATTACACAAACCATTACACAATCACGGATAAGATTTATATAGCTATAAACATGAAGAGCAACATGTGAATACATTTTTTTTAAAACTTTTTTACTTTATGGAGTCCTGACTTCATTGTACATGACCAGTTCCACATCTGCTCACCATGGCTTGAGATATCACCGCTGGACTGGGCTTTGTATGAGCACATGAATCCTCCCTAGTACAGGCCTACAGCTCTTACAGAGCTTGTGTCACTTAGTGCTCACTGTTGGTCTTCCCTTCCCTTCCCTTCCCTTCCCTTCCCTTCCCTTCCCTTCCCTTCCCTTCCCTTCCCTTCCCTTCCCTTCCCTTCCCTTCCCTTCCCTTCCCTTCCCTTCCCTTCCCTTCCCTTCCCTTCCCTTCCCTTCCCTTCCCTTCCCTTCCCTTCCCTTCCCTTCCCTTCCCTTCCCCTGCAAAGAATGACAAGCCCCAGGGCAGGGATGGAGCACACAGACCTGGAGACCACAATAGTTCCTTTTCATAAGTTTTACTTAAGCCCCTATTAGTTTCTTTAGTGCCTGAGAATAGGAAGGCTTGGAGTGGGAATTTGGTGGTGGTTTGCCACAACCCTAAATTAAAAAAAAAAAGGTAGCTAGACTCAGTGTGATGAGAGGTCTGTGAGGGAACTCGGTTCTTCATGATGGGGCTTTAATTATTCTAGTGTCAACAAAAATGAGAGTTAAAGGAGGAATCAACCTGCAGACTTCCAGAGGCAGTAAAGCCCAGGTTTATCTTTCACTATTTATTGAGCTCTTAGATATGATAAATTCAATAATGGCCTGGTGGGTGTTTAGCGCTTTATGATAATATATCATTGGGCTTAAAGTAATCATGGTCTTAGGCTACGAAGGGAACAAATAAGGCTTCAGACAGCGTCATGTCACTAAACTCCAATATTCCCAGAAAGATGGTGGGAAAGGAGGGGGCAGAACAAGGAAAAAAGTGATATTTAAACCAAACAGAGTAAATAATTCAATCATGTTGATCCCAGTAATAGCAAATGGTTAGAAGTGATAATGGAAGTTACTGGAGTAAAGCAACAACATATCAAATATAGACAGAAAGCAATTACAAAAGGTATAATAGAAAATGGAAAGGACAAGCTGGCTGATGTAAAATGCTCACAAAAGCTCTGTAAAACATTCAAGGGGAAAAAGTTGCACTTGCTAATAATAATCCATGAAGACTCAGAGAATGCTAATTAGCGTAGAGCTGCTCTTCATTCGTACAAGGACATATGGGCCTGTTCCAGGTTTAAATAGATGCCTGAATGACAGACACTAAACTCACTGGTGTTCTTGTAAAAGTAAAAAAATTATGGAGTGCTGGCATCAGTTGATAATGCACCAGAAATAGATTTACTGGATTTTCAGAGGCTTTCAGAGATTTTCTAAAGCCACCAATCTCTCTGCAAGGAAAAGACGACTTACCACACACAGGGTGAAGCCAGCACCGGGCGTGATTTGAGCCAGTGCTGCTGGGCTGGGATCAAACCTGCTGCCTGTCAGGCCTTGGCTGCGCCGTGTGTTTCAGTGCATCTGCCTTTGCAAGAAGCCCGATTTAAATTACTTTCAGACTGGAAAAAATAGAAATACAGATACTGTGCAAAGTGAGGAATACTGAATAGGAGGAAAATTAGGTATCAGTGATCTCAGTGTTCAATTCCATATTCGGCCTCAGCTTTTCTGGACAAGTCGGTGCCTTTCATGTCTTGTAGGATGTTCAAAGCCATCTCACCTTCCAAAGCCCCAGCACTCTGCCTGTTTTTCCTCAGCACAGGGCTGGGAAGGGTGCGCAGTGCTCGTTAATGCAGCTCGTTCTGCAGTCCTGCTCTCGGTATCTCAAGAACAAAATGAACGCACAGAACAGCAGGATCAAGCTGCGGTCTCCGAGGGGTGACGCTGAAGGTCCACAGCACTGCCTTCTCATTTTCACAGTGCAGCCGGGTTTGCTGATGGAAAGCAAAATATCTAAGGATAACAGCATGGAAATGAGCTGCCAGATCAGAGGGTGGCACGTTTGCTGCCAGCCTCGACTGAATTAATTTGCTTTTCTTTCTTTGGCGAGTTAGAGAAGTGGGCATAGATCACGGCTGTTCTGGCAGGAGGTGGGGAGCCTCGCTCAGCCCATCGCCACAGAAAGCAGGAACATAACCTTAGATTTCTCCCCAAATCGCATCCTCCGTGGGAAGGGCAGCCCTGAGCTGGCCAGTGTGTTGGGCACTTCACCCCGTTCGGCCCCGAAGAGATTTACAGACCCAACCTCGCACTACTTTACCATTGTTCCCTTACATGGTCTTACATTAAATACATGTTCTTACATGTTCTTAATTGGAAACAAATTAACACTTAGCCCCAAGAATCTGATTCATACAACTTGGTATCTTGTGCAACTCAGCAAATACTGAAATTTAGATTTTAAAACTAACTGCAACGAAGACTATTAACTATGAGGAAACCCATGCTTTTCCACCCTTGCCGAGAATGCACATTTCTCCAAGTATTTGTTTTCTTGCCTTCAAGCACATTTGTCTTTTTAAATTTCTGTATCTTTATTTAACAACATTGTTGCTTACACACCAAAACCACTTGTTCTTAGAATCTGATAGCCATCTAAATAAAGATGATGCTTTAGAAACTAAGCTGAACTGTCTATTAAGAAAATGTAAAATTCAATATTAATGATCCATTTCATTCTTAAACAATAGAATTCTGTGCATCGCTGATGAGCCAGCCAGATATATGTAATATTCATTGTTGCTGTTGATAGAAAAATCAAGTGACGTGCAATGCCATCTTTACCGGGAGGGCCGTACTCTCATTTCCAACTGACTTCAGCTGTTTGCCCATATTTAGCTCACCAAGCAAATGAATTAATCATTCTTTCACTATTGTGCCTGCAAAAAAAGAATAGTAAACACTGAGCCTGGAAAGTTTTCTAGCAGGAGTCAGCATCTAAACATTAGTTGTTCCCTGTATTAACATAACTTAATTAAAATGCAACAAGCAGCTTTAACTGACATTTTCAATAGGAAAAGGCCAGTCGAGCTGGTACTGAAGTCTTGCTTTTAAGAGGACAAAATAAATAGCAAACCTTAGAAGCAAGCATTAAATTAGCAAGGATTAACAATTTCTTTTTATTTTTCTTTTTATTAACAGCATTTCCAATGTTTAAGGTCAACCACCATCAAGTCCCACAGGTCAGAATACCTGCTACTCCCTCAAGGCACATGGACACGGGCATTTTTTCCTCATACATTCCTCGAAAGTGGCAATACCTTCCTTAACATTCACCACCTTTAAATAAAGATGTATTGAAAATGTACGATATATTATAAGCCTTACAACACTTTGTTCTTTTCCCATGTATTTCATCACAGCAATATAAAATTCAAGGTCATTATGTAGAGAGTGTGACAGTTTATTGGAGCTTTATCTCAAACTCTCTACATACATGCTTTTTCAACATTCCTCGTTTTTATTGTGATCTTGATAGATTTTTCCCTTGGAGAGATTAGAATGATCACCAAATGAAGTTTTAATTATTTAGGCCCAAATTAGTGCAAAATACCAACAAAAATTAGCATGAAACCTTTGGCATCCAAATTTCTAAGAACAGGAGGGTTTGAAGCTTAATCATTTGAATGTAAAGGGACTTTATTTCAAGCATTGTAAAAGAGAAACATTGCCACTTACTGGCAGTACCAATGTCTTTGCAATCTTTGTAGGCATTTACGTGCATCTTCCAAAAGCTCTATTAACCTTTATACTCTTTGTCAATAAAAAGCCCCATTAACATTTAAAGTGTGCATGTCCAACTGTCTACTTCAAATGAGAATCAAAAGATAGCCTGTAAGAAAGTTATTTATTACAGACTACATTATAGGACTGCGCACGTTGGAGATTTCAAAAATATCACAGTTCTTAAGGTGAAAAAGAAATAATAATTTTTAAAAAATCAATCACCAATTGGCAAAAAAGCTGCACGTGGGCTGAGCAGATGAGACAGCCACGCGGGCCAACTGGGTGGCACCCACAAGGCAGTAGCTTTGGGAAGAACAGTGCAACCAGCTGGAGGAATCCTGGAGGTCTGAAGAGATCACGCTGCATGTGAAACCGAAATTTAAACCCTGCTTCTGCAGCAGGATCATCAGAACTTACCTGACATTAACCATTTGTCTGCATCGGGCAAAAACTTGATTTTAATCAAAGAGAAGGGAATTGCTGGCTAAGAACTGAAATGACTGCGGTGCAGATGACAGACTCTTCAATCAGCTGCTGAACGGGAAGTGCCCAAGATACAATTCACCCGTCAGGTGTGACCCCCAAAACTTTGTTTCAAGCATCACGGATTTAATGAAATCCCTACATGCTGCTTCTGTAAAACAGGTATTTCAATAGGAAAAATTACCTCAAAATCTAGAGACAGAAGTGAAGTCAAGCAGTCTATTACCACTGCTTTTACAAGTCATTCAGGAAGACAGCATGACCTGTTCCACTGAAGAAAAAAAGCTCATTAAGTGTCTTCAAGTATGGGAGATGCACTCACAGTGACAACAGAGGCATTCATTTCATTACTTTACAACAAGGAAATCTATAGACTCCATAGAAAATTTACAACCAAAATGGAGCCAGTGTGACAAATGGTGCTCATGTAGCAACAAGGAAAATGTAAAGTCCCCAAATTCAACAAATAACGTATTTTAGTGGCTTCGTTTCCTCAGGCTCCAGCACCACTTCGTGCCATCGCTTCTTTCACCTCACGTACGTCTCGTCTTCTGTTTTTTCGTTTGTCTCTTTGCATCCTCCGAGCCGCCCGTGTCAGAATTTGTCTGTCCGAGAGCACGCACTCCTTGCAGACGAGCTGTCAGCTGCAGCAGTAAGGGAATAAGCTGGGGAAAAAGAAAAGAAGCAGCTTGTGGTTACAATGGCACGTAAGGTCTGAACGATCACGTTCTTCAGACCAATGCACCCCCAAACAATCTGTTGCATCAATGTCGCATCTCCAAAGGTATCAGCAAATGGCAGCAAATCTAGGGAAGGAATCAAACCAAACTTCTGGGAATTTCTAATAATCAAAGCCTAAGATGATTGTCAGTAACTTTTTTTCCTGCAGCAATCTAACAAAGAAGAGCAGTTTGAGTCTTGAGTCTAGAAAATGACTATTTCAGTGGAGGCACGTGTAGGAAATCCTGAAGAATCCCATGTTCTACGCTGTCCTACCCACGTTCGAGAGGAAATCAAACTGCACAGATATTTCTCTTACCGGCAAAACAGAAATCCAGTCGTATCAAAGAAGACTAGAGGAGTGTGGCTTGTTAACAGAGGGGGTTATTTAGCAGGTAGTCATATTCCTCTTGAGAGCTTTTCACTAGGGAGAGTGTAAAGCTGAAGAGACGTGCAATGACCTGCAAGATTCTTTTCCTGATTGTTCCTGAGGCCAATAAAGCAATTATTTTCATTCCTATTATCACTGAGTCTGGTTGTCTGAATTTGAATGATGCTGTGTTTTTTTTCCCCAAAGCCATCAAACGAGAAAGCAAAATTCAGAAGCAGCACAGGAATTCACCTTCACACTAAGTTTTTTTAAAGGAATGTAATTGTCCAAAAACTTGGCCACATTGTGGCTTTTTAAAATGTGTCACATAAGGTGATTGCTGACTGCATCTCTGTCAGAATAACCACCTCAACAAACCCTTACTCCACGCATTTCAAAGTATTCATTGGTAGGACAATAATACTTGGATAATCAAAACCCCATGACTTACCTTATCGTGGTTGTAACCAGCCAACAAGAGAAGCAGTGTCAGTGGTAACGCGATGTAGGATCCTTGGGCAATATCTTGTTCAGGCAGCTTTCTCTGAAAACAGTGGGGATCATGGATTTTGTTCTTATTTCTTTTTAAACAGTCGTTTCGCCTACGAAACCCCTCAGCTTTAAGCAACGTCAGCAGTAGGATCATGCGGCACGTCAGCCCTTTCCATCTGACTTCTCTGTGCGCTGCTCTAGGATTTACTTCAGCTTCAGCACAGTCCCCCTCCCTTGATCAGATTCATTCACCTGTCACCTTTCTGCTGGGGTTTGCTGGTTTTTAAAGCTAATCCTCTGCTGATCAGTCTCTGCTGTACGGTCAACCTGGCGTGCTCGGATTTACCTGTCACATGCTGCCCAAACCTCTATGATAAAGTCACAGCAACCACACAATAGCACAAAATCTTTCAATGCATCTGAACATGCAGTGATGCAGAAAATAAACAGATCATTTAGGCGTTGCAGAAGGAACACTTCACTGAATTGTGTACACTGTTCAGAAGTGCAAGAAGCCGCTTTGCTCCCTCGAGGGAGTTTTCCCCTGACGTTAATTTGAGAGCCACCCTGCTCACCCTCCACCTCAGCTCCAACACCGACAGCTCTCTTTTTGGCCTGCTGATACCTGTCATACACACAGAAGCCTTTAAAGTAATTCCAACAGCAATCCTGTCTTTCTCCTTCAGTCCCCAGTCACTGTGACCTCCCGGCTCACATCACAACTGCAGCCCCTTCCTGAACTCCTCCCATAACCTACAACCAGGTTATTACAGCCCTGGCCGATGCCTGAAACATGGCCACACTGTCGCTTTAACACCCCTCATCAACCTCTTCATATTTACTTCATAGAAAGTTTGGCCAAGACCACAAAATACACGAGTCTACACTACCAGACGTTGCTCTCAGTGTGAACACTGGACCATTTCAATGTTTCGTACTTACCGTGGGACTGAAGACCAGTGTGACGTGTTTGTGGTACCCGATGGCAGTGAACGAAACTTGAGGCAGGGTGTAGTCGTACTGCGATTTAGACAATGAAGAATCCAGGAGCACCACGTAATTCTGCAGGTAAAAAACACACTCAGCCTACAGCATCAGCAGCAGTCAGAGGCAAAAATCAGATTTAAAGGCAACAGTCAGTTTAAAGCTGCAAATCTTCTGAGACGCTGGTCACTCCAGCATGAATGCGGCACCGCAGGCACACCAGAAGTAACACTTCGGTGTCCTCAGGGAAAATAAATTAAAGCGACCTAAGCTAATTATTCAGCAATGTTCTTACCTCTCCATCTCGCAGCAGTGGTGGGAAATGGAAAAACAGGGATAGGCCTAAGCTGACTGTATGAATTGGGTTGTCAAGATTTTCACTTTTGTAGAGCTTCACCTGTGCGGGAAAGAAGAAAACACAAACCAGGAATTTCTGAGCCTGCAGCACAACAGATATTTCAGACATCCCCCATCTTAAGGGATAAAAGCACTTCAAAATTCATCATGTGTTTTATAAACAGAAAGTTGTCAAGAAAGAACACCTGGAGTTGTTCTAATCTGGGATGAGAAAAGTCACAGAAACAGTCTTTTTACAGAACTTGAAACAATTTAGGAACAACTGATGTCTGATATTTTCACATGTCTAGTGTACCAGAGGCAGTCTGTGCTGTGCAGCAACCAGAACCAAGTAATTGTTTTAAATAATCCCTGCAGTTTCACAGGAATTTGCAGCCTGACTTTGCTTGAATTCAGTTTCTCTACGCTTATTTAACAAGCCAGACAACCTGAAGCTACAGAGCAGGGCTGAAGTCCTCAGCAAACAGCACTTGCTCAGAAAGCAGCACAATTAAAAGAGGGTTCTATCGTGGGCAAATAAGGCTGGGAGAAGCAGCACCTCCTTACCTGCAGCTGCCTGTGTGTACAGACATTTATCAGCCACAGGACACCACAAGCCAAGTGATGGGGTTTGTGGAGCACTCCGCAACAGCCTTGGAGCATCCGCACCATTCTTTGTAAAGCTCAGGATCAGACACTCACCAAGACCCAGCTCTGCTTGCAGACACAGCCCAACTAAATTCTGACCAACTCTGCGCAGCACTGCCATGGCTGCAGCTCCAACCACAGCTCACCAGAGCACTCCAGCGGTTTCATCGAGCCCGCGCAAGCAGAGGGACCAGACTGAGGTCACAAAACCGCTCGCTTGGGTCTGTATCAAATCTGAGCACATCTTTCAAAGACAAAAACTTGTGTCTTGAAAGCAAGCGTGATGATGTGCACCCACCAACAGCACATGTGCATTACATGCAACACAAGACCCAGCCTCCTATGAAATAGGTACCAGCTTGGACAACTTCCAGATATAAAATGTTGACATCAATTCCTATTTGCTTAAGCTGAACTGCAAGGGTCTAAATTTCCCCAGAAACATGGGAAACACACGCAGGGGCTGTTCGGAAAGGCGAGACATCTTCCCTTCACACCTGCTCTGAGCACTGGATTCCTCTGGATGTCTCCCCAAAAAACCAACAGCTTAGCAATGAGATCTTGGCAGGTGAGATGCATAACAGACTAGTCTGAAAGAAATCCAGGCGCTGTATTTATATTTGCAGGTAACTTTTCGAGAAACTTTTAACTGAGAAATGGTGCTGTAACTCCTACCGCACTAACACCTCTTGCAGATACTTCCAGCATTCGCTCTCTAAGCCAGAAGGATCACAGGTGTTTAGTAAGTTCTTTCTAGATGAAAGTGCAGTCTTTTGAATTTTGAAAATTTCACCTTTACTATTTATCTCGTAATCTCTCTTGTATCTCTACTTTTAAATTAATGGGTCCTGTGCTATCATTGCTTTCACATGGTATCTTCTTGCTAGCAGACACACGTCAAAAATTGCGGGTATTTCAGGAATCAATGCAGTTCTCTGACACAGAGGACTCATGTCACCCCTGGTGTCCTGCTGTCCTTATGGACAGGGCACCCCTCATCAGGGAAGCAGAGCCAAAAATGTACAGGCCGACCTGAGAAAGCATTTCTTAAACATACTCCCATAAAAAATGGAAGCATTAAAGCAAAGCGCTGAGGAACACTGGAATCTTAATTCTGTCTGTAATTCACATTCACCTTAATTAAATTATTAGTCATAATTTGAATTAAATATGCACTCTGGCTACTGAACAATTTCCAGTGACCCTGCAAAAAAAACATTGGGGAACCAACAGCAAATACACGTGGCAAAAATGAAAGGCTTGAACTTACACATAATGTGGAGAGATATTCAGAAGATGTAATTACATTTCCACTTAAATCAAATTGATTAATTTGCCGGAACGCTATAATATTAACATCATCGATGTCACTGTTCCCAACCTGCAACATAAAAGAGTCATGTTTTTACCAACAGAGGAACAGTTAACATAGGACAGTTAGCACAACAGGAATATTGCTCATAATTTTAAACAAGAAGTGAATTTTGTTCTATACTAACCACAGGGAAACTTCCAGGCTTTCCAATTGCAAGTTCTTTTTTCTCAAGAGTGCACAGCTTGCAATTACAGACGTGCTTCATCAGAACAAGTCCGATGGCTTTAAGTTAAACCAAAAATGGAGGAAGCATCAAAAGCACACGATATTTTGGAGGAGCCTGAGTTACGTACACAAGACTGCCTGATGTCTGAACACTGGCGTCAAGATTTTGCATCTGTGCTGAGATGCATGTTAGAATCATAGAATCATTTTGGTTGGAAGAGACCCTCAGGATCACTGAGTCCAACCACAACCCACCCCTGGCACTGCCCCATGTCCCTGAGAACCTCATGTCCGTCTGTCCAACCCTCCAGGGATGGTGACTCCAGCACTGCCCTGGGCAGCCTGTTCCAATGCCCCACAGCCCTTTGGGGAAGAAATTGTTCCCCACATCCAACCTCAACCTCCCCTGGTGGAACTTGAGGCCATTTCCTCTGCTCCTGGCGCTTGTTCCTGGGGAGCAGAGCCCGACCCCCCTGGCTCCAAGCTCCTTTCGGGCAGTTCAGAGATCAGAAGGTCTCCCCTCAGCTCCTGTTCTCCAGCTGAACCCCCCAGGTCCCTCAGCCGCTCCCATCACACTTGTGCTCCAGCCCCTCACCAGCTCTGTTCCCTTCTCTGACAGAATCCCAGAGTGTCAGGGGTTGAAGGGCCCTGGAAAGCTCATCCAGTGCAATCCCCCATGGAGCAGGAACACCCAGATGAGGTTACACTGGAAGGTGTCCAGGCGGGTTGCAATGTCTGCACAGAAGGAGACTCCACAACCTCCCTGGGCAGCCTGGGCCAGGCTCTGCCACCCTCACCAGGAAGAAGTTTCTTCTCATCTTTAAGTGGAACCTCCTGTGTTCCAGTTTGCACCCATTGCCCCTTGTCCTGTCACTGGTTGTCACCGAGAAGAGCCTGGCTCCATCCTCCTGACACTCACCCTTTCCATATTGATCACCATGAATGAGGTCAACCCTCAGTCTCCTCCAAGCTCCAGAGCCCCAGTTCCCTCAGCCTTTCCTCATAAGGGAGATGCCCAACTCAATCTCTCAACTTGCTCCAGTACCTCAAGGGCTTTATTGGCATGAGGGGCCCAAACCTGACCCCAGGATTCACGGTTTGGCCTCCCCAGTGCCCAGCACAGGGGACAGTCATTGCCCTATACTCCTGCACGAGGATGTTTATACAGTTGATTAATGAGGAATAAGCCCCTGTCATAATATAGCCTACTTCAAAAGTATATATTTTTCAAAATTGTTTACAATAGAAAACATTTGTGTTTCTAAATCTGAACTCGGCTCAGAGGAGGGAAAAGCATTTCCTCAAACAATAACTGCACAGACAGGTGGCAGCGGGGCCAGCGCTGGCACGCTGAGGCCGTGCATCTTCCTTGCAGGTGTCTTGCAAACGCTTCTCTCTCCTGGAGAAAAGGGCAGTAGAGCCAGGATACTATTAGTACGAGCTACAGTACACGGATGTCACTTGTGTACATAACCTTCAGATGATTTTCTGGAATTTGGGTTGCCGTTCTCTTCCCCTACCCAACCAGCAAGCACTCTTAGCAAGAAGAGACTACAGACTTGAACGATTTCTGCCCTTCTGTTTGGCTGCAAAGGACGACACCCTGGTCAGACATGGGTCAAATAACGACCATCTCCCACTGAAAAGTTCCGGACAGCTAACGAAGGCTAATTAACCTTTCCTGGATGTCAAGAGATAAATGCAAGGCAACTAATCTGAATCTGTAAGGATGGAGGAATATTGAACAAGATTTCATTGGGTTTCAATTCGAAGTTATTATTATACTTTATAAAGATTTGCTAGTCTGAAGGGCAATTTCATCTACATCAAGACTACAGTATTTGGACCAAATAAAGCATAACAAAAATCTATCAATCAATAAATAAGTATAACACAAAGACAGAACAACATGACAGTTTACAGCATCCTCAAGTCACTTGTGCTTTGTTCTACACCATAAAGAACTGCTGAAAGGCATTCTACACATTTATTCTCTTCTTTCTTGATGTATAGTTTTTGTGACTGGGAAAGAATCCTTTTCACTCGTTTACTGTTTGGGCTTTATCTCATTTCCATTTTAAGCTATGATGCTGACACACAATATGGGGCCTGTATTTAGGGAGCTAACTTGCTGAAAGCCACTTGTCTAAACAGAACGTATTCAGTTCCATTGCTGCTGATAGAGCAGACATAATGCCTAGAGAGATGCATTTCATATTAAAGTGATTCCACAATGAAGAGAAAAAAATTACCTCAATTGCCCGATGCTGCGGTAAAGCTCTTTCAATGTGATCATTGCCTTCTGCTTTGAGTTGGACGTGATACACACAACCAGGCTAAAATCAACATTCGGAGAAATCCCATACTTTAATTTCAGAAAACAGCAAGAGAATTTTCTAACATTCCATTTAAAATACACCACCTAAACAGATCTAACTCTACCCAGTTAAAGTTTTCCTTATCCCAAATACAAAATTTAACTCAGCAACACCATTAGTGATGTTTACTGCCAGGAAATACAAAAGCACTGTCACAGACCTTTCACTACATTACAGTATGAAAAGAAATCATCTGCTGTCAACTGTTTTAACTAGAAAGAAGATAAATCAAACAGGACTAAAACCTGATTAAATACTGCTTTCTGCCTCAGTAAATTGCTTACTCCATACATAGTGGTCCCATAAATTCAGCTTTCACACTTCCTGCGGAACAGCTTCCCTCACATACGTGCCGTACAATCAACATCATACATCCAATAGTCTGCTAAAAATGCCGTCGCAGTATTTTCACAAGAGAAAATAATGCTGTCCCAAATTCTGGGCCGTAACACCTGAACCCTGCTGAGCGTCCAGCGCATTGACGGGACCTGGTTTGTGGCTGCGCTGCCAGCAAGTCCCACACACTTTACCTGAAGTTTTTTCCCTCTTTAGTGGAATGAATGTTCACTACATGACAGTGTTTCCCAACACAGAGAAACTCAGGGGAATCTGAGCTGGCAAATGTGATGGGAAAACAGAAGTCAGTAGCTAATTAATAAAACATATTTCATTGCTCCATTATCACACTAACATAAAAGTAAATGACATGGAGTGTTCTAATCCTTACCAAAAGGCCACGTAGCCTGAATTTGCCCTCTTCATCAGTTATGGTGTCTTCTCCATAGATGCTACAATCCTTCTGCCCCACAGCTTCCACCGAGACTCCCTGCTCAGGCTCTCCATTTAAAGAAGAAACTGTGCCGTAACAGCTAGAGGAAGAGAGCCCATTGCTACAGATCTGCAGATGCTGTTTTAATGCACATTTTAAATATGTTTTATTGCTAGAACTGATGGGAAAAGTACTTAAAATATTTAGCATAGCATGGGGAAGAAAAGGGGAATTTATAATGTATACGTAAAACCATTTAAAGCATTAGAATTATCTGCAGGAACAGCAGTGCTTGCCCCTGAGGGCAAGGAAAGGATGTTGAAGTCAGACACGTGAACTGTTTGCCATCCCTAGACCAGTGCTCTCATGTCCCACTGGACAAGCCACCTCCGGTGCCAGTGACACGGAGCTCCCATAGCAACGTTTCTCCTCAGTCCTGCCATCTGGGCTCAGCTGTATCTCCACATGCTTAAGAAAAGGCTAAAGTCCTTAATCACAGTGTAATAAAATGAGATGGTGCCTTCAAAAGTACCCTCCAAACCTTCAGAACAGAGGCGTATGAGGAGAAAACACACGTTTTGCATAACGCATCCTGATACAGTATGCAGCATTTTGCACGGCATTTCAGCTCTACTAACCTGTAAGCTGTTCTGTAACCCGTTATCCGAATTTTAAGATTCTGTCCTTCCTGTACTTCAATCATTTGTGATGATGGTTCAAAGCGAAACTCTTTCATCATGGGTTTAAAATAATACTGCCCCGGGCTCTGCAAAAAGGCATAAAACAAGCTGTTTACTGATAGTGATAGAAAAATGCATCAACTCCAAACAATTATGTTTCTGCAAGAGCTCCCTGAAGAGCTGAAATTCTCTGTCCCAACTGTAGGTTAAACTGGTTGGAAAACGTAAGCGCTGAAAAACAGGAGCATGTTGGACAATAAAGCAACTGAACTCCACCAGGAGATGAAGCCTGAAGAGGGAAAAGAAATTATGGCCCCAAAACCTCACAAGACCTCAAGGACAGGACAGTGACCAGGAGGGAAGGATGTCTGCAAGGAAACTGTTCAGGCATGTCCACACACACGTACAGATCAATAATCTAATTAGATTTCTTTCCTCTCAAGTCTCTCAAATGATCATCAACAAACTGGCTTGCTTCATGTTTACAGACTGCAAATTAGTAATCAAGATCAATCAACATAATCTGCTACCTGTTGGGGAGGAATGTCTTGCCACGTTAGACCTTGGCAAGTAAAAGATGTGAAGTGCTGTCCACTCTGAGGGACAGACCTACATCTCTCGTTGTGGGTTACGATTTCAAAGGAGACCTGCCACATCAGAGAGCTAACAGCATTCCTCTTCTGGAGGGCAAAGTAACACGGCACCACACGTGCAGCCACGTTCAGAAGAATCCATTCCAACGCACCAGATTGGAAAACGTCAGTATGCCGCTGTCCTGCGTCAGGAGGTTGGACCGAAACACCCCTCCACTGAGAGACAGGAGAACTCCGGCAAGAGCCTGGTCATCCTCTGATCTGATCTGTTTTTGAAAAAGCAATAGTTTTAGGCATAAGTAGGGGTTGCTTTATGAAGAAGGGTTCAATTCTGAAGCCTCTTGGGGAGTGCCCAGATGTGGTGGCTCAAAGCACACAGCTGTATGCAGAGGAAAACGAGCCACCTCTGCAGCGCATCCCCGACCTCCTGCGAGACCGCAGGGCCGCAGAAGGTGTGTGCTCAACATCGGGCCTCACAGCCACACACAGCACGTGCCACCACAACAGTCATGCTCTGTGACTGCACAGGACATGCTGGGGGCCAGAACAAAGTACCCCGAAGATGTGAACCACCCACTACTTGGACCAGACTGTCCATGAAAAAAATCACTTTGAGGGATAAAACTCCTCAAGAAGGTGGTCCAACACTACAAACACAAATAAAAGCAGTTTTTTGGACTGCAGGCTCTAACTTTCACTATATAAAAATTGCAAAATATCTGCTGCATGGCAAGTCATGGTCTGCAACTAAACTCATCCACTGAGATTTGTTTCCCTGTGACAAAATTATCCCCAAATCCCACACCCATTTGTGTTCGGCTGGGACACATGGGTTAATTTTTTTGCCTGTCTAGCTCTAACTGCACACATTACTCATTCAGAACCCGAACTGTTTAGAACATTACCTCAAACGTCACCCCAGCAAGAGCAAAAGCTTTGAAGTCCCCAACTGTTCCTTCTACTGCAGTCAAAACAAACCCTTCTTTCTGTGCAGTAACTGTGTATTCCAAGTCACTGTGGAGTGGGCCAACACTTCAAATAAAAGGAAAGAACTCATTTTTAAAAAAACACTTGGATATCATGCACACGTTGTCAAGTCACTATTGCACTTCAGCTACAGAGTCCAAAAGATGAAAACAGATCCATTAATTACCTGTAAGCACCTTTGTCATCGGTGAAAACTGTGATGAGCGGGGAAGCTGCTCCCTTTTCACCAATGATGATCTCAACGCCTTCCAGTTCGGGGTGAATTCGCCCTTCCAGAAACAAGCCTGCTTTTCCATGAATCTCCTTCAGCTTCCCAGGACAACTCTCTTGGTCATTGCAAAGGGGATTTAAGACAAATGAGAAAGCCAAAAATACACTTGCCATTCTGTCTTATAGCAAGAGCGTAACCACTTCCAAAGTGATCAGCTGATGTTCTTTCACCTTGGAACAAGATATCAACCCACACAATTCCACGGCCTTTCAACACATCTCAAAGCATCTGAATGTGCATAAAATCTGTAACTAAGTTCCAAAACTTTAAGCACTTCTCCAAAGCAAACATTCTGGATTTGCTAAGTGCTCTAAGGATTAAGTTACATATACTGCGGACACATGGAGAAGATTCCAACAATATTGCCTTCTAGCTGGGCTTTGACACGTCAGCATATATTGTGTTTGATGACATAAGTAAAATTGTGTTCCCCCTCCCTTCCAATGTATTTAGAATGTGCATGACAAAGAGGCACATAAAAGGGGTACCTAACATTTTCTAGTGATTTCAAAGTCTGTTCACTTAGGAACCTGAGAGCAAGATGGACATCGACATAACAAGTACCATCAACTGATTAATGATAATCCTAACAATTTTGAGGTTCACTTTTTGGTGAATATTTTTATTATTGTAATGTACTACAAACAAAATTTAACAGAAACTTGAATTTGGTAACAAACTTAGAATACAAACATCGCTTCTGCAGAACTATTTTTCTAAATGAGAGTAATATGAACTATTCTGAGAATCTGGTGTCACATCCAGAAATGTAGTCCTTCCTCTTGTGCCAGGTGCTCTTTCAGCACTTGAAGCATATTCTGCTGATCAAAACTGTACTTGCAGCCTCTACCGAATACCTGGGCTTCCAGATTCCAGAGTGAAACTGGCCCAAAGAAACAGCTGCAACCAAAACTTTCTTAACTTTACCTTTGAAAAGTTATTTATCTATAAGGATACATTTCTGCCTTAAATTTCTACTCCTTTCAAACTAGATTTTGTTCATATTTACCTCCACTAACAACGGTTTCCACATAGGGTGGGTAGAAAAGCAGCTCTTTGGATGATGGTGTCACCGTAATTTTCTCTCCAGACCTATAAAACACAAGATACAATTAGAAGAAAACTAAATTAGCAGCTCTCATGTGAAACAGAACACTTGCAAATTGACCCAAGAACCCATTTAAATACCCCAAGGAAAAAAATATCAACAATAACCTAAGCAAAATTCATTTTATGTGGTACTATTAATAGTTTCCATTTAGCTGGCAGTCATCAAAAACAGGCACAAGTACCCCCACAGCATGGAATATGTCATTAATCTGTTTGGTGGAGGCACCAGACAACCGTACATGGAACAGACCTCGCCCACTGGAGCTTGGTATTACCTTGCCCAGTAGGAAAATTCATATAAGAACGGTCCTTGGAGTTCCTCCACCATTTCTTGCACTGGTGGTTTGGTTCCTTCCTCCTCTTGGCCCTTCTTTTCTCTCTCCTGTCGGCGGGTCTCGATTTCTGCCAGCTGCTGCTCCCGACGCACCTCCTGAACAGATTTCAGCGGCCCTAAAACTAAGGCAGGTTCACTGTCAATGGATGACCTGAAAACACAGAGGAGAAACCAAATCATCTCCTTGCACACTGAAGGATAAGAGCTCGTTATATCTGTTCATTACTGCCTTTATACCACAGCAAACAAGTTCCAGGATTTTTTCTTTAATCCATTATGCACTATGGGTAAGCTACCTGGCCTAGCAGGATGGGACCTACCGGTAACTCCCGTAAGTTCTGCCCCATCGTGCTATAACAATTCAAGAAATTATGGCCCTGGTGCCTCCTCTTCCTGCATCCCACTGCAGAGCCAGCGCCACACGCCGACATCTCAACCACCTTGCGGAGTCCAACAGCTTAGCTTAAGCTGAAGTTTTGGTGAGCAGAGTCTTGATTTTGCACCATGTACCAGCCACCAGCTGAAGCACAGAAGCACTGACATGCCAGCACAACTCAGAAATTCTTAAGCCAAAGACCAGTTTGCAAGAGTACCTTTAACAGAGCCCTAAACCAAAAAGAGAAAGACTGGAATTCCAGACCTGAGAACAAGCTTAATACAGAAAGGATGAGTTACACAAAATAAAAAGACTGGTAAGCTCACTTGTTTTTTTTCCAGTATTAGGAACTTTCCCTCAGAATCCACCTCTCAGGAGTACACAAGGAGAAAAAAAACCTCCTATCACAAGCAAATACTTCCAACAGCTGGCAATTCCCAGGAAAAGCTCTGAGTTCTAACCTATATGCTCCATAGATCTAAACTATCCAGCTGTCTTGTCACTGACCCCTGAACAGATTGCTGGATAAACTAAACCGGGTTGTTTAAATGAGCTCAGAACAATGCATCTCATTTCACTTTTCTGGATATCACAGCCTCTCTTACCCAGCAATATCTTCTCATCTCCAGCCATGCTTTGGATCTTATTTCCTGCCTCTTCTACAACAGCCTGAAAAACTCTTGTAGAACGTTGCAAAGTTCTCTATGTGGATTGAACTGAAATGATCACATTACTTTTCCTACAACTGCTTTAGATTATCGGGGTAGCTCTGTCTCCTGCTTCAGTCTTCACCTATATTCTGCCTTTTTGAAGAGAAACAGATACCATCACTCTAGCACACTAAGTTTCATCAAGAGTTTTAATTCTTTCCTGCAGCCCACAGACAATACAAAATTATACCAATTTTTTTTTTGTCGTAAAACCTATTAAAAATATGTACAGACATGCACGTGGTCTCATTATATTAATAATAAATTACTACAGTCTCACTTTTCAGACATAAGAAGCCATCACGAAAAATTGTTAAGAATTAGCTTTATTTTTTGTTCCTTTTTAAGTGAAAGGTAACACCATGGATCTGGTATGCAAGCAGGGACTTTTAAACACAACTGTCTTGCTTTTAAATCCAGAGGTGTTCCTTTTATGTTGATATTTCACTAATTGGACTTTGGCTGCAAAGCCTCTTCAAAGCACTTGCCAATAGTCCCAAAAAGCCCAACCAGCCCAGAAGGTTGGTACAACAGTCACCTCCTCCCTCAGCTGTTTTTTAAACCCTAATGGCTCTCTGCTATCTCAATGTTTCTCTTCCAGCTGCTGAGTTGCCCAATAGTTGCAGTTATAGGTTCATTAAACCCAGGCAGCTCCAGGCAATGCTCTGCAGGTGATTTGTTCTCCGAGATGTTTTCTATGCTCAAAAAGTTGGAGAACCCCTAGTCTAGAACAAGCGGACATCAGCAGAGCATTAATGAAGCACTCATCGTTACCAGACACTTCCAGGCAGAACTGGCACCTCATACAATTAAACCTGTTCATAAACCAGTGCTACCTAGAGAGATGTCTGCTCACCTAAACATAAATTGGCACATTAGTATGTAATCACTCTGCATGGTTTTTCTTTTATAACCCTCTTCACACCAGCAACAAAGCTCTAAAGC
The DNA here is from genome assembly GCF_964273445.1 of Streptopelia decaocto. NCBI lineage: Eukaryota > Metazoa > Chordata > Aves > Columbiformes > Columbidae > Streptopelia > Streptopelia decaocto. The sequence continues at coordinate 14,755,813 of NC_138668.1, read as the reverse complement.
ATCAGATTCTCATTTTGGGGAAACAAAAAGTGAAAAAAATAGATAACAGTGCTGAAGAGCTCAGACCCAAGTTAAACAATACCCTCTGAATCCTGAAGTTTCAGTTCATTGAAGTGTGTGAAAACTCAGAAAACTATTCCTTTGTACCACTGCACACAAGTAGATTGGGACTATATCGAAATGAAGCGACAATGTTCAAAATGAGGGCTGGGAATTTTTTATCCATCTACAAAAATCTCAAAGCACAGCTTAGCAAAGAAACCTCTTGCAGTCTAGAGCTGGATGCCATCTCCTTAGAAAACAGCCACCACAGTTTAAAACCAGAGTAAAATTTTATGAGACAGATGTCTTTGTCTTTCTCTTTTTATAGCCCCAAGATTTCTTTGTTCTTACTTAATGGTAATGGTCACATCCATCAGTTTATCTGTTACAATCGTGCCAAGGACATGGTGTCGAACTGCAGTGAGCGTCAGGATACTAGGAGAGGACCTGTAAATCAAAGTTACAAATGGGTGAATTCAAGGTTCCCATCCTAAAGAAAATAATGAAATCTTATTTGGCAGAGTTTGCGTTCCCATCCCGAAGTGTGAAGTGCTTTATAAAAGAGGATACACAAATTAAATAGCAAAGCCTTGGTGCTGAGATGATAGGACGTTGGAAAGGGAACATTTTCCAGCTCAGAACCCCAACCCACTGCATGACATTGGCCACATCAACCCCTTCCTTTGTGCCTCCTGCTTCCTCCCAGGCTAAAGCTGATTGGATTGATTGATATGTACAATCCCTTTACACACAGCAGGACACCCAGGCATTTGTCATATCAGTCATAGTTCATCAAGATGCTCAAGTCTAGTGGTGCTTTGCTACCAACAGAGGGTTTCAGTTTCTACCAGGCACTCACTCTGCCCTGGCTCTCATGTTTAGCACATCTCTCTTCAAAGAACCTGTAATTCACTAACACAGCAGAAAAGAATCAGATTTTAATTCTGAATTTGTTTTCTGCCATGCTAATGAATTAGAAGTAGTATGGGAGCAGAAATCCTCTTTTTGGAACGAAAAAGCCATTAAGTACATTGCCAGACCATAACCTATAAATGACTAACACAACATGGCTGAGTTGCGAAGACCAGCACTGCTTACTTGTGATCATGGCGTATATTTATCCAGCTTTCAAAAACTGGGGTGAGCAGAATCAAATCACCACAGAGTTACAGCACTACAACAGTGGTATATACCTCCTGGTAAACTTACCACCCTGTCCTTTGCATTTCAACTCTCACAAGCGATTAACAGTTTCCAGTGAAATATCTCTGCCTTTTTACAGAGCAAAACCAACATCAAACAGACAGAGAGCTGACAAAAATATCCATTTAAAGTACTAACGGTATCTTTAAAGCCTATCATTACCTGATTATATTTGTTTTAGACTAGAAAGGACAAGAGAACACATCTGACACACTTTACTAAAGCTTTCCTCTGTTGGTTACAGCCGGCCATAGCAACACATCCTGAATGACAAAAGCAAGCGGCTGCAGAAGGAAGCTTTGAGAAAGCATACTGACAGGCATAACATCAAAACCAGATTTTGCTCTTACGTGTCGTAAGTGTAATACTCATGTTCAAACTGGTGGCAGGAACGTGGGGTCACTTCATATACACCTGTAAACATTGAACCAAAGAATGATCTGCTGAAAAAAAAATCATCAAGCTTACTGTGTTGGCTGAATTGTTGAGATCACATGAGAAACAATTACAAAATGTGACTATATATGTACTACCTTTTACACAGACACTTGTAAATGAATTCACCTCTGTGCTGGCACAGATCACCACTAGAAGCTGCACGGCATTTGTCATATATACTGATATAAAACAACATTAGGCATCACTACAGATAAAAATAATTACAAACACAACAAACCAAAAAAGCTCAGCCGTAACCTATTATGGTCCCACAGCTGATACCCTTTGGCTGATTATAGAACCCTTGTATTATTGCCTTGTGAATGAGACTAGTGGTTCTGAGGATGAAAAGTTCAAGGCTGAAGAATGAATCAAAACCAAATATATTTTTAATTGTTTTGCTAAGGGGCCATTACAGAATTAGCTCTAAGACATTAAAAGGAGGGAAAAAAAAATATCTAATTTTAAATCATTCTTTTCCCTGACGTAGAGAACCCTGTGGTACTTCTAACAGTTATCCCTCAGGAATCCTGTATTGAAACGAAACTTCTACGTTTAACTCATATTCTAATGTGAATGATAAACAGAACTCGTATGAACAAGATTATTTGAACATGCTCTTTCTTCAACCAAAATCAAAGCCCTTCACTGAGACAAAAAAAAATAATAATATTTTGCTTCTGGAATCTGTATCTGGGTGAAGGACAAAACAGCAAAAGAATTCTAAAAACTTAGAACAATGCATTTATATAGAGATGGAAATAAAACAATGTCTCTCAGAAACCAGAACAGTTTGGTTTTGCGTGTTGGTTTTTGTTGTTTTGATTTGGGGTTTTGTTTGTTTGTTTGTTTGTTGTTGTGTCTTGGTGGTGATTTGTTTGGGGGGGGGTGTGTTTGGTTTGGTTTAATTCTCAGTAATATTAGTTCACTGGTTCTTTGTGTTTTAAACTAACATGTTAGAGCTGTTACCTGGCTTTGAAAGACAGAATCTGTTCACTCCTTTGGACAGGTTATAAACACCAACATTCTCTGGTCCATTTCCATCCTGATAAAATTCCTGTGAAGCCACAAGTCACCATTAGTAACTACCAAACAACAAAATGAAAACAGGATTTGCCTGAAGATACATTTATACTTCTCTTTTATAGCAGCTAGCAACATAAGGCCATTTTTAAGAGACAAATCCCAAAGCACTCTGCACACCAGTGTTGCTGTGCTACGCGACTCCCCATAGCCATGAGAAAGCTCCAGTTCCAAGCATAATCCAACCTGCCTACTTAAGGTCATTAAAAAAAACACAGGACATTTGTTCCCTACGTACCAGTGTAATTGCATGAGAAAGAGAACACCTCAGCATATATCCAGTCTGCCTGAATTCCACTCCTGAAACATCTTCCTCCAGGACTTCCAGCTCCAAAGACTTATTCTTCCAGCACCAGTCTTCATGGACAATGCTCACTAGAATACACCACACAAAGCATTTTATTAAGTAAAACTGTGTGAGTAAGAGCAGGTTTTGAGGTATAAAAAGCTTCTATCACTCTAACTTCCCTGACAATAATCTTCAAAGCCAGATACACAACAATGGCTGCAGTAGCAGAGCTGGCTCACAGCACTGCAGCATCACCAGGAATCCAGCGCATCTCGGAACAGAAAAGCTATTATAAAAAGGAATAATGAGGTCCTGTCACCCTGGGGAGTTCCGCGATGTGACAGTCAAAGAAGCCTGGAGGACATCAGAATCTAACTCCAACCTCACCTGACATCAAGATGGTCTGACTTGTCTATAAGAAGAGCAATCTGTATATATTCCTACACCTTCCCCTGGAAAACAATCTGTTTTCCTAGTAGGCCAAGGCAGGCTCGGGAGAGGTTCTCTGGAAGCAGAAGAACGAGGGTGTGCCCCTGTTTTTTGGTTTGGGACAAGTCAGGTCATGATAAAGCCCTTTTTCCTCACAGCAGCCATGCAAAACCCTAAAACTTAAGAGAGCAGCTACCTGCAAGCTGACAAAAAGGTTAAACACACAAGATTAAGAAAAGTTGCTACACTGTATATGATTTTTCCAGATTCTCTCAATTTTCAGAACTCGTTCCACACTGGGCACACTGTAAACGGTATCCATAAGAACAGAAGCATACAGATTAAGTCACAAATTTACTACTAAGGTAACACTTGAAGCAGTTCTCCATTATCCCACCTTTGTATTTGCCAGGCAGCACATTTTCAAATGTGAAGGCCACTGAGTCTGTGTTTCCAGAGAGCTGCAGGTTGCGTTTTTCACCCGGGCGGCTCACAGACTGTAATGTCACCATCAGATCGCCACAAGCATCTGCACAAAAAAGACAGCAGAAAATGAGACTGCGTTCTGGCTTGGCAGCTCTGCCTCCAAAACCCCCACCCTAAGCAAGCTTCCTGTGCACCAACATTAAAATGATTACTCTCTTCCTGTAGAGAACATTTCCAATTAAAACTTTTGTATTTCTTAGGTACATGTTTACCACTGTTTTTTGCATTCTTCAGGAAGTTCAAGACTGTTAATCATACACTTTTATCTAATGGTGAGGAACAACCAGAGGCCAACACTAAATTCCTAGGTCCACCTTGCTCTGCAGAGACTACAGGGCCCAGAAAACACCTGAGACGTACAGTATCCCTAGTGTCAGCCAGGACTATTTCCTTCCAGAACTTAACCATCTTCTGAGGAATGCAAACAGGTTAGAATTCCTTCCCGATGAAGGAATATTTGCTTATTCCTAGCAAGTATTAAAAATAGGTACATAACTTTACCCCAAGCTTTCTTAAAGTACCTTATTAGGCTGTAAGGTGTCCCAAAAAAAGAGCTGCTGGAAGTTAATTTACTTATTTGCTGATGGGGCTAACCACACCAAGTGGCTTGATCTAAAGAGTACTCATGCACACACGCATCACTCAAGTTTTCTGCTCCCACTTCCACTTCACTTTCAAATCTGGCTTACCTAAACAAGAGATCTTCCCTGAGACGGATGCCAAAAACTGAGCGAAGGTCACGTCCATTACTGGTCTGTCTGTAACAGCAACAGGGAACATTTTGGGTTTCAAAGCCAGTCCTGCTCTGGTCTCAGCCTCTGGAATAATCACCTGTAGAGCACATGACATCAAGACATCATTGGCTTTTAAAAAACAGCCCAAACACACCCACTCTCTTGAGTTCAATCCACTTATCAGAAATTAGAAAATGGAAATTTACTGAAAATCCCAGGCAAGGCAAAACCAGCCTCCCAAATATGCTTGCAAAATTCTATATTAAAAATCCTCCAAAGAACTGCAATGAAACTGAGCTAAAAGTCCTCCAAACAGCTTGGTTTCAAAAGTCAGAGTGAACTTCACTTCAGGATGTACTGCTGCTTCTACGTTAGGCTAATTCATTATCTATAAGGACAATTAAGGTCTTAATAACCATGCACTTCCTCATCTCCCACACTGCACTATCTCCCACAACACAGAATTCAGGGTGGCTGTACTACAGGTTCTGCTGTAACCTACAATCTCGGGAACCATTTAGGCATCTGAGAACAGTACACATTCTCACTCACAGGATAATATGTTGAGATAAGTGATCTAAGGGACATCACAACTCAATGACTTATTAAGAAAAAAACAACAACAACAAAAGAAATAACTGTAATTGTTTAAATAGTGCAAACAGGAGAAAAGGATCCGGAAAAACTAAATTCAGCTTCTCAGCTTTTGGAAATTACATGTTTAAAATCGATAACCTCATGACAGTCCTAAAACAAAGAAATGGAAGCTCTGTCTTACCTGAACATTGTATGTACCCGGTTTTGCCTTAAAACAAAATGCTCCCTGAGGGTCAGTTTCTGTTGTAACCAGTGATGCTTTGTCCTTGTCCTGAGGCATCATGGTCACCTTGTATTTACTCATCTGTTTGACTGTGTCAGGGAAACGAGTTACTGAGATCCGGCCACACACGCTGAATCTGAAATATAAGCCAGGCATCAGAAGAAATATTAATATCTTGATTCAACAAAGTTCATAAAAAGATACTTATTTTAAACCTTCCTTAAAAAGTAAACCTCGCTGTTGAGGTACTAACACATGAATTCAAATGGATTTCTCCTGAAAAGAGTGTTCATATCAAAGAGATACTATATGCAAACATGGTGGAGCGAGTGCAAACTCATGCACAATTAAGGGGATCTTTTCTTTTACAATGAACTCACTATGATGTTATGTTTTTATTTGCAAGCACATTGCTTCACTATTTCGCCCCCCAAGCCCTTCAAGCCTTTTTCCTTAATTTCTTTTTTTTTTCAGCTAGGTGGGCAATTGACTTAGGATTGCCATCCCTCGGGTTTGAAATGGTTTGAAATGTTCTGTGTCAAAGACCTCAAACATGATAGGTAATTCACCTGAACATAATCCTAGTACACCTACTTTTGTGAAAGCACAATACAACAAATTAGAAACAACATGTTAAGTTTTACTTTTCACCTTCAACAGCACAACATATTTAGTAACTGAAAAAACTGCAACTGATCATCACACAGATTTTTTTTTTTAATTAGCTAGCTAAGCCCATATGAGCTAGTTGCCCTTTGCCTCAATAAATTCCTAGTTTTCACTTCTCCAGAAGGTTCCCACTATTTTCTCCTCCAGCAGAAGCTCGTGGACAGAGAACCACCCCCTTTGTCTTCCTCAGCTCACATGTCTCTCCCACCACTGCCTACACCCCCAAAATCATCCTGTTGCCATTATACAGGTTCATGCCCAGCAGCCAAAGAAACACAAAGAAGAAAAAGACAATATAAACAGAAGACGACTGTGACCTTGAGAGTGCTGTGTAATAAAATGTAAAGGTTTGGTACGACACTGGACTACACAGTTATGTATTAATACTTCCACTCTTGCATAGGACGAGGGTACCTGAAGTGCAGCATCAGCAGCAGAAAGCCTCCCTGTTCCTGCCTTGGTTGACACACAGTTCTGTAATTGCTCAATATACCTGTGTTTTAGCATCTTTGTTCACACAGGAGAGGTTATTAAGAGGGAGCTCTAAGCCTTAACTAGTACTGAGCAAAATACCGTGGAGAAAACATCACTCTGCACTCATACTGTCCTATTTACCTTGAATTTCTCAAGCTCCTGACAACAGTACGCAAGTCTGGGCATGATGTGGGAAAGGACCATGCACTTTCAAGAACTTGTCCACATACCAAATGACATTTCCATCACGTCACCAGTACTTACCCTGTTGCAATGATGTTTGCTAGCTGGGGTGTATTTGGTGCGATCTTCACTGTAATAGTATCGAAGAAGAGATGCTCCTTCTTGGCATGAATGGTGTATGTACCTGTTGTTATGTTCTCAAGGCGGAAAGAGCCATCAGCTTTTGTTTTTACTGTAATAAACAAAGAGACGAGTTAAAAACACACCATGTCTTGACTGTCTATTCTTACGTGTCAAAGAGTTAGAGAGCATGCACTGCTTTAGGCTATTTTTAATTTACATTGCAAGACAAAGAAACAGTATTATGCTTTCTTACTAGACCAATATTCATTTCTGTATTTCAAAACACAATTTGTCATACAGTTGAAAGAAAATACCAGAAATTTTTTACAGCAAAACAAATGAACACCTAATACTCTCATCTAAGGCAGAAAATGCAAAATTAGTCAACTGCATGAAAACCAGTTTAGTATTACAAATAAATCACAACAGTACTAGTATATTATCTCAAAGGCTTCATTTCATGTCACACATGAAGACTGAGACCCCTGCTTACCTTTAATCTGATTGTTCAGAGTCACAGTGGCATCAGCAACTCCTTCTCCTTCAGGACCATTCAGCACCCTCCCTGTGACAGAGAAACCCATCACATGGAAAACAGGCTGAAAAAGGAAAAAGTCAACATTAATCTTTACTGAGTAAAAGCAAACACACACCAGTAGCAATCAACGACTGCTTTCACCCCACGCACATATAAAGGCAATTTATTTCCAGCTTTAGGAAAAAGAAAATTACCAGAAAAATCACAAGGTAAGTACATATCAATCTTCAGGCACACTGTTCCCCAAATTACAGGAACAGATTCTCAGTTTTTCCGCATGAGTACAGTTCATAATGCCATTACACAAGGCAAACCGGACAAACTCACAGGCTCTTCTCCAGACATCCGACAATATGAACACGTAAATTTAAGCAACCTGAAAAATTACTGCCTGCTTACAACATGCACATTAAACTGAACACAGCACACAGCTTTTCTCTATTTAGTTTCTTCCTAGTAAAAGGGACTGAAGTGTAGAAATACAGCACCATGCCAGATACCATCTTCTCCCTGCTGTGCAAGAGGGTGTGTGTAATAAATGTCTTCAAACTTCTTACAAATAAGTTTTTCCATAATACAGCTGCTTTCTGCTAAAATCAGTTTACTTTTACAGGCAAGAATGGCACAAAAAGATTATTTCCTCTGAACACCTTACCTCAATCTGTAAACTGTCATGCTCTACAAGGAAGTCCAGTCTAGATGGAGCAACATCAAAGGTAATTCTCTCTCCCCTGTAGAATGGTATCTGAAAGAAGACACATCATTTTGACTCCTAAGAAGCTATGACGACACGATTGTTTGCCTTTACCATTTTACATGTCTTTATCACTAGCAGACACCTCTGTGAATGGTCAAACAGGCTGCAAACTTCTTGGAAAAAATAACTCAAGAGAGATGGGGACAGGAATAAAGGCAGTATTTCAAGGCTGTTTGATGGAAACCATATGAGATTATCTGCAGGGACAGAAAAGTCACCCTCAGAATACAGCAAAGGTACTTTGCTGTGCAAGAGCTTATGTATAGAAGACTGTATGATCGCTGGAAGAGTTAAAGGAATGAAAGAACTTTCAAGATCACATGGACTGAGAATGCCAAACAATCACTCCAGACAGTGCACTGACAACCATGCTCCTGCACTGCTCAGACACAGCAAAGACAATGGGCAAAAAAGAAACAGAGAACTGGAAGGAGAGGAGGTGGCTATAGCCAAAAACCTCTCAGTGGCCCAGCAGCCTCCAGGTGTGGTTCTGTGACTGGCCAATGTACTCAGGTCACTCAGAGCCTGTTTGCAAATAAGTCCTTCCTCAGAAACCACACAGCTGAGCCCAATCACAGCAACCTACCTGACTGTCACATGCTTTAGGTTGGAGGTTCCTATTCCAAATATTTAATCCATTTCAACTATTTCTGTTTTAACAGCTACAAAGTTATGCATGACCTAGTTTAAAAAATGAAAGTTAACAACCCAATGCAGAGACAAGCATTTAACTTTCTAGCTACTTACCACAGTGTATTTTCCACTTGGCAGAGAAAGAAAACTGAAAGATCCATCTTCTTTTGACACAACATTGCACAAATAGGATAGCGACTCATCTCTTGACTGGAATCCATCCACAGGAGAAATATTGCAGCCCACAATGTCCTGTGGCAATAAATACAACTTCTTTTCCCATGGGAGAACAGAGAAAATAACCTCGGGGGGATGTAGGAGGGTTGGAAATGAAGGATGTGAACAACTGTGAATGAAGGATGGGAAGTACAAAACTATTTCAGAGGCAAAGTCTGATAGCATGGCCTACAATTCATGTCCAGGTATAAGAGGAAAAAACAACCAGTAATCAATTTTATGGTAATGAGGACAGAAAAATGGAAAAGTCAACATCCCCTGGTACCCCAGAACCGCCCTGCATGTCTTCACATTAACTGACTCCAGTTCTGTGGACAAGGTTTGCATTACAGAACAGAGCTCTCCTCTACATAACAAAACACAGGACAGGACCAAACATTTCACACTCATTTCGTAATAGTTTTAGGGTGGCAACAGAAGCTATAAAACTTTATCTTCACATCAAAAGGCCAAAAAGCAATTGAGACCTCATGCTGAAGACAAATTACAGCTACTGTACAGTGAATTTCAGGATTTGTCTGGCAACATCTTGTGCCTTGTGCAAGAAGCTGGTCTTTCACCATGGAGAAGTGTCATCCTCACGAGGAAACACATTTACTAACCAAAATCTAACATGCAAAAAGGTGTAACTGGAAAAATATTGTCTTAACCCCTTAACCCTGCTGACCTACAGAAAATACACAGATCGATAACGTGCTGTGAATCATATTATATTTTGCACTTGTTGCCTGCTTCAGTTCAGGTCTTAGTTTTCTATGCCCCTGAACAGCTGGATTGTTGAGGAGCCTGGTTGTTTGAAAACAATAACGAAGAGTTCAAAAGAGTTGAAATTAAAGGAATTTTCTAATTTCTTGTGTTCAAAAAAATATGTAGACCTTAAACCTCAATTCTGCCCCCAATGAGAGAGATGGCTGTTGTGTTACACATCTGCGGTATTCCATGGAGGCCATGAAGAAACTCAGCATGGACACAAATGTTGTATTACAAGGGCCTTGTTGAAAAAAAAAGATACAGCTTGAGGGGCTGTACAGTTTATGTTTTCTATAAGCCAAGTTCAATGAAGGAGAGATGAGTATGAGGGCAATATGAATCTAGAAGCTATTTAGCTGCTTCTTATTTACATCCATACTCATATTGAAAAGGTACCAATACACCATTACCTCTTTAGTGACCGAAGAAGAGAAAAGGAGAAACATGACGCCTTTCATGGGTTCTCCATCACTCCTTACTGACCCAGAGACATTGTAGCCTGCTACAATCAGAGGGCTCGCAGCATAAGCATTAGAACTCGTCACTCGTACCACTGTCTTTGACTGAAATGCAGAAACATATACACTGTCATCGAAAGTAGGCATAAGATCTCATTTACAGCACCTAAAGAACAATCAGCAGCTGTATATTCAACAGCAGAAACAGGCTATTCAAAACACAAAGGCACTAAAACAAAGATACTTCACAAAACAGTATTCTTCCTGGTTTACTGATCGAGAAATTGTTCAGGATCTCAGAGCTCCTCAGAAAGCAAGCAGTCTGCGAGGGAAGGATTGGAACAGCAGCTACAATGTGCAAGCTCCTCCAAAATGTATAGGATTAGAACATGTAATGCAAGAGCTCCTTCGCCAGTCCTTCCCTGGCTGGCCCCACTATTTCAAACTTGGCCTGCACGAGGCAGTTTCTTGACTACCTAAACTAAACTTACGAAAACTTCATTAACCTTGTCCACTCACAAAAACCCCTCCTGACACTACCTGATAGAGACAAGGTCTAGTAGATCCACCCTCACTAAACAGGTAAACCAGAACTTTTGTAGGCTCTGACCTCTTTCAACATCCAGATGGGATGAGACGCAAAGATTTCATATTCGCCAGGAAGCACTTTAGAGAAAGCGAACCTGTAAGGCAAGAAAGGGGTTACGTCTCTTCAGAAACAGTCACAAACATCTGTTTGCTTCTGTAAATTCAGACTCTATACATATATTAGAAAATGTATTTCAGAAATACTATCATGCCAGTTGATGTTGCACAATTAAAATAATCTAGTGTAAATGAAGAGATTAATTAAATATGCACCACACACACTCACTTTCCTCCAGGTTGTGTAACAGTTGATTGTATGTTGACGTCACTGCCAGCATTTCTCAGTACAACCTGGACTCCAGCAGGTCCTAATGTCTGGCCTCTGCTGAGAACCTGTCGAAATGAAAAAAAAAGAGAGTATAAATCAATAAAAATAACTTGCAGAGCTGAAGCAGAATGTTTTTATGAAGGCAGAATTAGCACAAGATGGAATAAAAAAAGATAAAGGAGTCTAACCTTTCCATTCACAGAAAACCCTGTGAACACAAAGTTAATGTCACCTCCTTTTGTGCAAATGTCATTAATGCCATCCACATGGATGTCTACCCTGGTTGGTTCTGGAGGGGAAGAACAATGACACAACGTGGTATTAAGTGACAGAGCAATCATAAAACAATTCTACTTTACCTTCACAAAACTCCCACAGAAATGCATTAACTCAAGCACACAAGTGTTGCTCTGGAAGTCTCGCCTCAGCAAAGTTAAAGCATCCACGAATCCCCATGTTAAAAATCCTCTTTCCTCCTTGCATTGCAATCGTTTTTGTCAAAAACCCACACTCGTCAAATCAGTTCATGGGTTACTTTGTCAGCATCTATCTTACAGCTTTATTTTCCTCTGGTACAGTAAGTACACTTCAGTTATTAAAACCATACATTAGGCTTATTGAAGAGTGCTTGGTTTTCCCTGCCAGCCACAAGTTAGAGGTAGTTATTAAGTCCCACACTGCAGATTTACTGTGCTATTGTAAGAAGACATATGAGCACTTACCAAAACTCCACCCTAGGGGAGGCTCAATCTTAAGAATGAAATCCCCCTACAAATAAAAAAACAAACAATAACTGTCTTCACTGATCTAAATTCAATTTAGCTACAGAATTAAAAAGAAGTCAGAACACAAGCACCATGCTACAGAGCATAATACAAGACTCGAGTGTCGCATTCTCCCTTCCTCCTACCCAAGATACTCTGTTCAAAGCAGCACAACATCTACCTCGGCAGGCTGGGATGCTGGGCTCACATCCAGCCAGCTAAGACCAAAAATTAAGTATCATCACGTTTATACCAATTCCAGACCAAACCTGGCTCATGTTCAAGCAGCTCAGTGATTAGAAAGTGTTCAAATCTATCTCTACCTGCCCCAACAGATGCACTTTAAATCAGCCTTTAGTATCTCCACTAGGAGGTCCTACTCAATCATTCTGCCCAAACATGGGATAAAATTTCAATCCTATTAAAAGAGTATTAATCTACACATGGATCTTCTTTAGATCAGTGGGCACCACATACGTTCTGCCATATATGCTCTGAAGTTTGTCCACAGAAAAGCTCAAAGACTTAAGAATGACATCGCTGAGGTCAGAAAGCATCTGACATTCTTAGATTTGGAAGGACTTATTTCTGATCTAAGTTAACTTGCTCTTTAAAACAGCAAAACACTTAGATCACTTGAGGGCAGCTTGTATTTAATTTGAATGGAAACATTTTTCCAGTCATTAAACCAGTTTAATGATACACTTCTGATTAAACTTCTGATTACAGACATTAAACTTCTGATACACTCTGAACTTCCTGAATGATTATTTTCCTAATATTTTTTTAGTATCTGCAACTAGTCATTCAAGTTATTTTCAATTCAGTCATCTCAAAACACATTCTACAGGCGGATACCTGAAAGCTTAATCTGTACTTGTAAGAACCTGCACTTTTTGTGAGTGTTTGTAGAGCTGCAGACACATGGCTGCTGGCAGTAACTCAGTCTCCCAGTGCTGCAGTCATACAGACAAACAGCACAAACACCACACTGTAGATAATATTATCATGATAATACTTAGCAATGAGAAATAAAATAGTTGCACTACAAAAAGAAACAGTTGAAAGCTTGGTCCAAAACAAACTAAATGATGTCCCGATTCAAAGATTTCATGGGTGGGTGTTGTTCCAACATTTAATGTGCCGGCACAGGAGCCAGCCCTGGGATCTCAGCTTCTTACCTTATCGTACAGGGGAATCATGAAATAGCCATTGTTTGGAGCGCAATCGGTCTGGTACTTCAGAGTACCATGTTTTGTATATAACTTAATCTAAAATAAACAAAAAAGACAGGAAGACCCGTTAAAAGACGTGAGCAGAGCTGGAACCAGGCATCCTCTATCCAGGCGCTTTTACATTCCGGTGTCCCCAGGGTCACAGGGACCAGGTTTATCCCGAGAGAGGACTCGGAGCTGCCGGGCAGAGCCGGCAAAGGGCCCGGTCCCGCTCGGGACAGCCGCTGACAGCAGAGCCCGGCTCCTCCGCCCCACGGCCGGGCCGGGCCGCGCAGCCGGACACAGCGCGGGGCGCAGGGCCCCAGCGCCCGCCGGACGGGAGGGGAGAAGCGGCGGCGCCCACCTCGATCAGGGAGTAGTTGATCTCCACGTCGGACTTGACGAAGCCGCCGCAGCCCACGACGATGTCCTCGGAGCCCCGCGCCAGCCCGCAGCACAGCGCGCAGAGCAGCGCGGCCGCCCCGGCCCGCATCCCGCACAGCCCTGACTCAGCGCCGCCGGAACTGCCGCGCCGGGCCGGCTCTGCTGCCCCCTGCGGGCCCGGCGGACTCGCTCCCGCCGCCAGCTCTGCCCGCGGCGCTGCGGGACTCTCCGCGGGACTGGTAGAATCAGAGTCATTTTGGTTGGAAGAGACCCTCACGATCATCACCCTCACCACCCCAGCACTGCCCCATGTCCTGAGAACCTCATGTCCGTCTGTCCAACCCTCCAGGGATGGTGACTCCAGCACTGCCCTGGGCAGCCTGTTCCAATGCCCCACAGCCCTTTGGGGAAGAAATTGTTCCCCACATCCAACCTCAACCTCCCCGGCGCAACTTGAGGCCGTTTCCTCTGCTCCTGGCGCTTGTTCCTGGGGAGCAGAGCCCGACCCCCCCTGGCTCCAAGCTCCTTTCAGGCAGTTCAGAGATCAGAAGGTCTCCCCTCAGCTCCTGTTCTCCAGCTGAACCCCCCAGGTCCCTCAGCCGCTCCCATCACACTTGTGCTCCAGCCCCTCACCAGCTCTGTTCCCTTCTCTCCACTCGCTCCAGCACCTCAAGGGCTTTCTTGGCATGAGGGGCCCAAAACTGCCCCCAGGATTCGAGGTTTGGCCTCCCTGGTGCCCAGCACAGGGACGGTCACTGCCCTGGGCCTGCTGGCCACACCAGTGCTGGTACCAGCCAGGATCCTGTGGCCTCTTGGCCACCTAGGCACACACTGGCTCATGTTCAGCCGCTGTCACCACGACCCCCAGGTCCCTTTCCACCGGGCACTTTCCAGCCGCTCTTCCCCTGCAGCGCTGCCTGGGGTTGGTGTGACCCAAGCGCAGGGCCGGGCACTCGGCCTTGTTGAACCTCAGACAACTGACCTCAGCCCAACACCCGCAGCCACGGCTCGGTCCCCGGGTCAGCCCCGCTCCGTGTGCCGCAACGCGCTGCTTCCCCCGGGAGGCCACACGGCGCGGCGCCCCTGGCTGCCCGCCCGCCGGGCGGAGGCGAGGGAGGCGCGGGACCCCGGCCCTGCCCGCCCCGTCCCGCTGCTGGGGTGTCCGGCTCGGCGCGCCGCTGCCGTCGGGCGGTGACCCCGCGGAGCTCCTGGCCGGACTTTGCCCGCTGCCCCCACGGCACCTCCCGCCGCCGCCAGCCGGGACGGGGCGCTCCGGGGCTCCCTCACACGCCAGGCGGGAACGGGGCTCTCGGCCGCTGCCCGCTGAGGAAACGCGGGGCCCGCCGGCGCTGAGCCCGGCCCGGGACACCGAGCCGGCCCGATCCGTGCGCCATGGCGGGCGCTGCGCTGTGCGGCCCCCGCGACGGGCCCGCCGGGCTCTGGGTGAGTGAGCGGGCGGGGCCGCAGCTCCGTCCCGCTGCCGGGACCCCTCAGGGCCCTGTCCGAGCCGGGCCCGGGCCGGCGCGGGGAGCTGGGGCGGGCGGACTGGGCGGTGCAGGGTTCTGCCATCGCAGGCTGCTGCTGTCATGGACTTTGCCTCCCACGGTCAACTTTTCATGCAAATAGGGAACAGCTCAAGGCTTTATCCAGTTACAGTGAATTTGATGAGAGTTGTGTGGGAGTGGGTAGTCCAGCTGCAGTGCTGGAAGGAAGAGAAGATCCTTCCCTGCCTGCAGAAGAGAAGCTCTGGGGAGACCTGATTGCACCTTTCTATACTTAAAAGGGGCTTTTGATCAGTGCCTGTTGCAACAGGGCAAGGGGTGATGGTTTTAAACTCAAGGAGGAGATTCAGGCCAGACATGAGGAAGGAATTGTTGGTGCTGAGGGTGGTGAGAGCCTGGCCCAGGTTGGTCCAGAGAGGTGGTGGATGAACCATCCCTGGAGACATCCCAGGCCAGGCTGGACGGGCTCTGAGCAACCTGAGCTGGTGAAGATGTCCCTGTCATGGCAGGGGGGGCACTGGGGGAGCTGGGAAGGGCCCTTCAGCCCAAACTATTCTGTGACATTGAAACTAGTCCCTTTATTGTCTGGTGAAAGTATCTGCTGACTGATCCACTACAGAAATACCTTTGAAAGGGCTCTAATGGGTTAATCAGTCCATACTCATGTGGATTTCCATCCCAGAGGCTGATAACTCCCATAATAATTTGTGATCCATTATCTGCTCCCTCCTTTCATCTAATGATTTCTGTCCCTAAGCCTTGGGACTCAAACCACCTCCACAAGCTGCTGAAGAGAAAATACCCTTGTCTGTTCATCTACAGTTGCTGTATTTTTAGTATTATTGTGTTACCAGATGAGATCCAACTATTTGTTCAGTCAAAAATATATAAATGAATTATAAATACAGCTGAGGAAATGCAGTCATGATGCAGTTTATGTGCTAGGGCACTTCTTTCCTGCTATTCTCCATTTTACCAGTCATTCCCCAATGACTATTCTGATGGTTCTCAAATCCTGATAATCTTTTTCATTCCCAAATTACTTACTGCACATTCAATAAGTTTCCTTTCTTTTTTTCTCACTAGTTGTGATACATGATGTCCTTTTTTTGCCATCTTTCACTTTTCCAAACTTTTTTTCCTCCTCTCCACTTCCATCCCTCTAAAATGCTGCTGACTCCTTCCCCCCTCCCTGTATCACCTCACTCTGTTCTCCAGCAGCCCCTCTGCTGCCACTTTTTATGCACTGAAACCCTAAATCAAGTTCCTCTAACGTTGTTGTAGATCTCACTTGGCGCATTAGCAACTTGCATTAGTGGGTGGAATTCTGCATACGTTAGCTTTACCGTGTCATTTCTGTGTTGATTCTGTGGCAGGACTGGAATCAGACATGGTATACGAACACCCCAAGATTTAGCTGGTGCTTTGAGAGAACAGTCATTGCTTGGATCCCTTGTGCCTACCTTTGGATCTGTTTTCCTTTCTACTACTTGTACCTTCGACACAAAAACAAAGGCTATATCAGGATGTCCTACATCTTCAAAGCCAAAATGGTAAGCGTGGAGGATGGGGTTTGATCCTTACATTATCACAACTTTGATACAGAACTTATTTTTTCCAAATTATTAACTCTTTTCTGATGATCCATCTCTGTGTTTGCTTTGACATTTAATCCCTCAGTCAAAGTGAGGTGAGTATAAATCAAGTAAAGCTTTAGGAAGAACTGTTGTAAGATCTTCTCTCCTGTATTTGCATTTGGTTCCATGCTGCTTCCCATGACACTCTCCATCCCAAACCTGCTCTTCCACCTCTCCAGTCTCACCCCCAGCCTGCTTGGAGGATTCGGTTCAGTAATCGTCCCATCGCCATTTCACTCCATTCCAACATGCGTTTGCTGTCTCTGCCCCAGGTCCTTGGATTCATCCTGGTAACACTGTGTTTTTCTAACATCTTCTTCGTACTGTGGGAAATGAGCCAAGGAATCCCACGGCCTCCAGCATTCTTCATTAGCCCTGCCGTGGTGGGAATCACAATGGTAATTTTTTGATTTTGTCTGCGTGTGGCCCAGCTTAGCCCTCCTGGGTGGATAGTGTATTTCCCATGTTTCTCTCATCTCTGAGCATCAAGATTGCTGACGGGATATGTTTTGTGAGGTTCTGCTGGGCTTTGGAGCTGGGGCAGAGCACTGGGTCTGCAGCTGTGGTGCAGAGCCCTGTGAGCAGTGTACATCTAGTTTCTCGTAACCACGGTATGCGATTTAGTGTGGTTTAGAATGAAATGGGGTTTCTGTTCAACGCAAGTGCCTGTCCTTCCCCACTGTCATTGCGGCTTCACAGCCTAGATCCTCCCAGCCTGTCGGCCCACTTGTAATTTTGTTACTTGCCCATTCTGAAGAGACATTCTTGAGTGCAAAATTGCACATAATGCTTTTCAATTTTAGCCTTTTACAAACAATACTGTGGCTCTGAACATCTTGAATTTTGGGGCAAGAAACTAACTGATTTTTCTCTATTGTATACTTTAATTTGATAATAATGCTCATCATTCCATTACCAACAATTTGGACACATTTGTACTTCCTTGCAGATCCTTGCCATGTTCCTTACCCAGGCGGAAAGAATGATGGGCATCCAGTCTTCAGGCATCCTGTGGATTTACTGGCTGCTCTCGTTCGTGGCTGCAGTTGTGATGTTTGTTTCCAAAGTCCAAAATGCCCTGGAAAGAGTAAGTGAAACCACGTACCTTTCATGTGTAGGGGTACGAAGTCTCTAAGCAGCAGAGCTCTTTTTGCCACATTAATTGTGAGGTGAGAACCAAATTCCTCTCTTAAAATATGTGCTGAGAAAAATGATTGGTGACACTTTGTGATCTCCGTCCATATTACCCTTTAATACAGACAGTACGGTTTTCTGAGAGCTCAGCAGACTTCATGTATGAATAGAAGCAAAATGAACATAATAGCTGTCACAAAAACTGATATATTTTACATTTGTATTATTTGAATATTTGTGGTGAATGTTTCTTTGTGGAGGATTGCTGGCTGGGTTCACACATCTTACACAGGCTTACTGTGAGTGGCCTTTATTCTCAGGTGAACAGTTGTACCTTTCCATCACACAAGGAATAAACAAAAGTTAATGTTACCTGTGTGTTTAAATGGTAGGAGAAAATATGGGGCCACTAAACAAAAGCCAATTGGGAACTGCTTGTTCCTGTTGTGTTGAATGATACTCAGGCACCAGGCCTCCTGGTAAATAACACTTTGCCACTTCTTGGTACCAAAATACAGTTCCAAAAATATACTCACACTTTTTCCATGTTTTTTCTCTTTGTCATTCACAAAACTCCTTCTAAGGAGCCCCGTAGACACACCATTTATTATAAAACCTGGCAGCTGCTTTCTTACATCAACAACTCATCCCACTGGGTGGGCAAGGAGCTTGTATCCCTCAGAGCAGCCGAAGTTCCCTGAATAACAATGCAGTGTGGTCATCCGACTTGACTAGACTGCAATAAGCCTCCGATAAAACCATCACTATAAATGATATGTCAATTATTTAGCATTTTCTGGTATTCCAGTTTCAGGAGTTACCTATTTAAGTGGCTCTACATAACTACACTTAAAATAAATGCTTCGAAGCAAAACTCAGAGCTTATGGCTGATAGAACATGAGAAGCCAGCGTTCTCTGCTGACTTCACATGAAGGTTCTTACCTCGTTCTTAGCAGTTTTCTGTTTCATAGGGCTTCCTGGAAGACCTTTTCCACCATGTCACAACTTACCTTTACGCTAGCCTGGTGCTAGGAGAACTCGTGTTGTTCTGCTTAGTTGATCACCCTCCCTTCTTTTCTAAAGCTGTCAACCACCCTGTAAGTATAACATAGCTGTTCATAACGCACTGCTTCCCTCAAACGGGAATTTAAATTTATGGGGATACACAGGAACATGAGTATCTGGGAGATGTAAGATGCATCGTTCTGTATAAAGACCAATGGTTTTAAAAGGTAACCAGCAAAATATGGGATAACAGTACTCTGTCTCACTATGTGTTCTTTGGAAAACCAAAATCTTAATGCTCAATCCATACTCATGTTTATTTTTTATTGAAACCAGTAGATAGGGCTCACATTGCTTTCCTGTGCAGCAGTACTCTGTTTGAGGTGTGAGTATGGCGAAGCTCGGTGCTTCAGAAAATAAATGTCTTTGGGTATGAGGAATTATATTATTTCTTCCTCCATCTAAGATGTTATTCAAAGTCTAATTTTCCAAAATCTCCCGATCCCATTGATCCTCCACAATTTATACTGTCCGGGTCAATGAATGGGGTGTTTGTAACTTTTTGATTGTTTTTCCTGAGGAAGCACAAAAGGGAATTATATTCATCTGGCACATGCCTTTTCTATATATAAATATCACCTGTGTTTTTTCTCCCATCAGAATCAGTGTCCAGAAGCCAGCACCTCTTTTCTTTCCCAAATTACATATTGGTGGTTCTCTGGGTAAGAAAACAAAGAAAAAGATGTGGGTTTGCTAGAATATCAGAAAAAAAAACCCCAGCAGCATAAGCAAAGGTGTAGATGACAGCCAGTACGAAATATCTCAGCCCCTGAGTCAGCTTACGCAGTGAGGATTTAAGTTCTTTCTCTGGGGACTTGTAGTATTCTCACAAGACCAAATTATGGAAATTTAACTTACCTTTCTCACAGTAGTTCAAAACACAAATTAGTGAGTCTAGATAATTCTCTTCCCCCTTCCAACTACCCTTCCAATCTTGAAATAGACCTCAGCAATCTCAAAAAATCACTGTACACCAACCACTGCCTGCCAGACCTTCCTGTAACAAATGCTGGGCAAGGGGAAAATAATGAATGAGGACACGGGCCCAGGCTCTGCTCAGCATTTGGGAGAAAAGCGATTACACACCTTGGCCTAATGGCCACAAAGATAAGGACTCATCTTGGTTTAACTGAGCCACAGAGTAAGTTAAACTGAGCTTTGTCCCCCACTGCCCAAGACACAGCTCTCAGTAAGGACCAGAAATTGGGGTTTACTGCCAAATCCTCATTAAGTTGATGGAAGAAAGCATAAGAATTTGAAGCAAAGCCGCTGTTCCTAAACACTCATATTTATTCTGGGAAAGGATAGTCCTGAGCAGTGTTTTATTTAAATCCCTGTGTGCTCGCTGTGGTGCACTAACTGAAAGCCCGTCTGTTTTGAAAACATTACATGCCCAACAAGTTCCCTGTGGTCCCTCGCAGCAGTCTGTGTGTCCCCAGGCTCGTCTGGAGAGGCTGGCGGCAGTCCTTGGGGACAGATCACCTGTGGCCAGTGAGGAAGGAGGACTGCTCTGAAGAAATTGTTGCCTGGGCTGAAAGAGAGTGGCAGAAGTGTCGCAGCAGAACCCAGCAGTGAGTACTCGATCTAGAGTGTGTGTCAGGGGCTCAGCTGGGCAGTTTCTCTCTTGCCTTTAAGATGATAGCAGCAAAGATGCTCACAGGTGCTGTGTGCCATCTCAGAACAGGCTTTAATCCCTGCTGTTCCCCATAGAGCGCTAGACAGGCTGCCTCAGCACACAGTCCAGCTCTGAACATAAACTCTGCTAGAAGCTTCCTGCCTGGACAACAACGGTTGAAAGATTCAATCCCACTAAATTATTTGTCTGTTAAACAAGAAGAAGAAAAGGATAGTGTACATAAAATGGTCCAAGTAACACCCTGCTATGAAAACCTGGGGGTCTTTAATCCCCTCAGTGGGTGAGTTCCTCTGTGCAAAATCTGATTTCAAGTGTTGGAATCTGCTGGAGAACATCTTTCTAGCCCTGGAAGCATGGAACTGTAAGGTTTTTATGAGAGGGAATGTTTTATATTGGACATTTATACTGGTCATGGCATGAGACCCACTGTGAGGTATTGACTGAGTTTTGAAAGCGTGAGATTCCCAAGCTTTCTCCAATTGTATCTGGCTTTCTCATTGTTTCTTTCTTTAGAAAAATGGAGTCTGCTACATTTAAAAAGGGCCAGAAGAGAGAAACAAGAACAGCAGAAGCTGAAGAGACAGAGGTTCTACTGCAATCAGAGCAAAGTCAGAGTGGGCCCTTACTGAAAGTGTTTTGGAACATGTTTGGAACCTATTTCCTTCTCGGCACTGTCTGCTTAGTTATCTGTGATGTCTTCTTGTTCTCCATCCCAAAGTTACTGAGGTACGTGCAGATTCATCATGTATTTCCATCACACGTACAAGGCTGCTGTGTGCCTGAGCTCACACAGAGATGTGTGCGCCAGCGCCCACAGAGGTGCACACACAGACACTTAAATCTCCTCTTGCTGATCGAAAGAGCTCGATTATCAGTTGTGCTAAGCCCACAGTCAGCTCAGTGGGGAAAAAAACCACCCAAACCACAGTCTAAACCTGTTCACACTTTCTCCACTCCTGGAAAGGACGGGCTGCACTGAGCCTTTTGACAACTTTATTAGAACAGGAGTGAGGTATTCGATGGTTCTACAAATCATTTGCACAGGTTGCCAGCCACCTGCTGTGCTCTTAAGGCTCCACATTCCCTGACTAATTATAAAGAACATGTCTCTGCATCTACACATCTTAAATAGCTTCTTTAGTCAGTTGACTTAGTCAGTAATGCTTCGTAGATTGTGTTGGTACAACACACACCTGCTTTACAGAACATTTTCAAGGGCAAAATCACTTCTTAGTCATTAAGAAAAGAAGTTCTAGAAATGTCAATGACTTCCTTAGATTATGGCTCCCAATTTGCATATTTCTGACAAATTCACAACATTCAGGAGCCATCCTTAACACTGGAAATGAGGTCTCCCCGGAGAAGATGTTCAGATCAGATCAGATCAGATCTTCAAAACCAAGAGTCAAAAATCAGGACATTATAATACATAGAGCAGTGAGCAGTTTTTCCAACACTTCTGTTATTTTACTGATAAATGTAAGTCAGAGAAAATACAGAAAAATCCCTGATATTTCTGCATTTTTGTGTGTCTGAAATTTCATGAGTTCTACATGGATTCATCAACGTTTTGCTCCCGTCTCACAGCCTTTTCCTGCAGTTCATTGAAGATCGAGAGGCACCCAGCTGGCACGGCTATTTCTATGCCTTCGCTATGTTCCTTTTGGCTTGTCTCCAGACTCTGTTTGAACAACGATATATGTACATATGTCTTGTTCTGGGGTTGAGACTGAAAACCGCAGTCACAGGGCTTGTGTACAGGAAGGTGAGTCTGTAGTTTCCTTTTCAGCCTCATTTTTTTGTAGCCCTACATTAAGAATTATGACATTGTTGGTACATTGTTCTTAACAGTATCAGGGGAGATGCTATTAGAAACTACCTTTAGGATGTAAATCTGTGCTATATTTATCTCTCAACAGTATTTGGGAGGTATTTTACTATTTGTTTTTCAGAACTTACCTCTGAAAAAAATCCAGGTAAAGAACAGAGGAAAAACAATATAAGCTTTCTTATGCTGTAGATTATGGTTGGAGAAAGGAATAAATTCTTCATCCTAGATTGAAGTCACATATCCCAAGGAACAGTGTGTTTTCAGTACCTACGATGTGACATTTTTCTTCATCTCTCTTTTTTTTCCCTTTCTTTCTAAGGGAAATAAACGTGTTTGATTTTTGGACCAAAGCTGTAATTTGATGATGCCTTTCCTTTCTTCTCTACCCTGTCTAGATCCTACTTATGTCAAATGCATCAAGGAAAGCAGCCACAGTAGGTGAAATTGTTAATCTCGTATCTGTTGATGTCCAAAAGCTAATGGATCTGATTATCTATTTTAATGGGACCTGGCTTGCTCCTATTCGGATTATCATCTGCTTTGTCTTCTTGTGGCAGGTAAAAGATTATGGCGATACTTGTCAATCCCTTTCTATTCTAGGTATCAAAGGAAAAAGGAGCTTTCAAAATTCTGCTTAGAGCTTTGCCAGTCTGGATAAACTGAAATTGCCGTATTTTTCTTAGCTCTATAGCATAGTGGATTCGCTTTTATTTTTAGAAGATATTTTCATTGATGTAGAATCCCTACCCGATCCTTCACTTCATTTTCTCACTGTGTATTGGGCATTCAGTCTCTTTTAGGGAAAGAGTGTGTATATGGTTATTCTGAGCTGACTGATAAACTTCTGCCTCAGATTTTCCTGTCACTTCTCTTTTCGACCAAAATGTGGTGGCCTGGTGCAGGCTGAGAGTCCAGTTCCGGAGCATAAAGGGCAATGGACTGAAACAGCAACTTGAAATACCTCATCCTGATTACCTCAGGATCAGTGAAACTATTTGAAGCAAAGTTCTATGATATTCAAAAAGAGTATTGGAGACATTGAGTTTCATAGGTATTCGGCAGTTTAGCACAGAGAAAGGAAAACCTGCATTAAAAACAAAGGAGGATAACATAAAAGATCCTTTTCCCCCTAGATCAATGTATGGCATTTTCTCAGCAGGAGAACCCCCTATTTTAGTCCCTGTTTTTGGCAGCACAACAAATGGCATTCTGAGCTGATTCCCAGGAGCTTCCCAGAGGCCTTGAAGATTTTCCTTTGGGAACCAGGATGTACTTGTGCCTGTGCTGGGCAGGATACGGTGACCTTGGAAAATTAGTAGCCATGCTGTAGGCTGCTGAAAAATCATCCTCCGCTTTCTAGCGATGCTGACGAGCTGGATGTGGTTGCAAGTAGCTGGAGCATAATTAACACTTTCTGTGCTAGTGCTCACAGACCATTTGCATAGAGAATACTTTTATCTCTCTTTGTATATCAGCACTCACCTCTCTAGCGAACATCTGCAGAAAGATGTAATTAAACCACGAGAAACAAGCTCTCCATTTTGATGTACAAGTCATGATGAACCCTGGGTTCCAAGAGCTGTCGCAGAAGTCTGTGACACAGTATAATGCCACCATTTCATCTCGCTGGTTGATGTAAATTCAGACAAGCTGGGTTATTTATGCTGCAGGAATAGTTTGTTGAGGGTTTGGGTTTGTTTTTTGAACAAAACCTGGTTTTGTTTGGGTCACTTCCTGATGCCAGCCACAAGGTGTCCTCCGTAACACAGCCAGGGACAGAAGGGAAGACGGAAATGACTTGAATTGCCAGCCTGCTCCTGGATCGCTTTCAGCACCAATCTAGTTCCTAAAAGGGAAGCAAATAAATTCAGCAGAGCACGATGACAGGAGTTACCCTGCCTGGCGAGTTAACGATCCACAGGGCTCAGGGAGCACAATTCCCAGGAAGGGCAAAGGCAAGATCGCAGTAAAACCTTAGCCATGGGGGATGTTAGGCCTAAGTTCAAGTAAGAGGGAAGATGAGCAAGGGGGAGTGGAAAACAGTAATTTCTAGTGATCAGCAGAAGTTCTCCCTTTTTCCTTTTCTCTCCTGGCAGCTTCTTGGCCCATCTGCCCTGGCTTCGATTGCTGTATTCCTTTTTCTTTTGCCTCTGAATTTTGTGATCACCAAGAAGAGGAGTCAGTTTCAGGTACATTTTGCCTCATAAAAATGAAGTGCTTTACTGACTTGAATTAGGCAGGATACTACTTTTAAATCTAAATTAAAGGCTGCCATGCTTTTCCAGGAATGGATCACAGGGAACCCAAGGCTACTGATTATTACAGTAGGCATGTTGCAAAAAAAGAGTAGTATTTTACTGAAGCGTATCAGTAACATTTGACATCAAGCAATAGCTTCATATTTATTATTCATGCTGACTGTGATGGTCTGCAGGAACATAGAAGGATTCAAAGCCTGCAGAGTTTCTTGAATTTCAGAGTAAGCTCTTGCATATTCATTGTTTTACCTTGTTTGCCCACCTTTTCTGTGTTTTTTTAATGTATTGCCAGTAAAAATAAAGCTCTGAAGATAAAAAGCAAACTATTTCCCAGCCTGGCAGATTCATAAGCAAAACAGTATATGCAGCTCAAGTGCAGGGAAATTTATTCAGAATTCATAGGCAGGAATAAGGTGTTTTTAAACACCTTTTAAACTTTTCGACCTATTAAATTATGAAACTCCAACATTTATTACAGGAGACCCAGATGAAACATAAAGATGAGCGGGCCAAACTCACCAATGCCATCCTCAGCGACATTAAAGTAATCAAACTGTATGGCTGGGAGAAAACCTTCATGGAGAAAGTGCTTGGTATCAGGAAGGAAGAGCTTCAGGCCCTGAAAAGATCTCAGATTCTCTTCTCAGCATCTTTAGCTTCTTTCCATTCCTCAACTTTCCTGGTGAGTGGTTCACCTTCCTACATAAAACATGTGCTATTACTTCCATTTCTCCTCCATCTCCAGAGTCTTGAGGAAGGGGCCTGTGACGCTTGAGCCATTCTCTTCCCCATCTGAAGCCAATAGTTTGCTTTTCCTCTGCTCCCTTTCAGATTGCGTTTGTCATGTTTGCTGTCTACACACTGGTGGATGACACACACGTCCTGGATGCCCAGAAGGCCTTTGTGTCTTTAACACTGATCAACATTCTCAACACTGCACACTCCTTCCTGCCGTTCTCCATTAACGCTACTGTCCAGGTTAATTGCAGATTCTGTTCCTTCTTCTCTGGCCATAACTGTTTTTTTACACATCACCACTAACACGTAAAGGTAGGGATTTCTTAGGGCTTTGAATGTCAGGGCTATTTAATTGCTGTTGTGAAACAGTAAAGTGCAAGGACTTGCAGGTAAAAGCACTTTGTAGTATTGTTCTTCAGAAAGGCTCCATATGTTGATGAAAGTCACCAAGAACAACTCTTAAGTCTTTTGAGGCCAATCACAAGCACCATTAGATCTCAGCTGTGCTTCCAGTTCTGTTTTTACTCACATAAATCAGAATAGATAAAAATCTCCATAGGAGATCGGCAGGAACCCTGCTAGCACAGAGAAAAGCAAGTCATTGTCCTCTATGAAACTGGGAAATTGCACTTCCTTCTTGCACCCCAAGAAGATTCTCACAACTCTTCACGTACAGAAGCAATCCCTGAAAAGACTGTAGGATGAGTTGGAGAAAAAAAGTTTTAGTTTCACTGTGTGAGCAGAAGAGAAAACACAGGGAAGAATAAGGTTTTTTGCTACGCTACATAAAAATAAAGGCAGTTAACATAAGGAAGTGCTACGTTTGTCCATCCAAGCGTATAACATCTGAAACATACAGCATCTGAAACCACTTTGGGTTTTAGCTCCCTTTCTATTAGAAATCTTACTCTTTTGTGTGGTTCTTCATTTCAGGCCAAAGTTTCTTTAAACCGCTTAACGGCTTTTCTGAATCTGGAAGAACTGAATCCTGAGAGCTCTGGCAGAGACTCTTCTGGCTGTGGTGAGCTTTTGTGTCAGCGCTGTTGTCTTCTAAGAAGAGCAGCTTCCATTGTTCAGCTCCCACTCTTAGGGTGCCTACCGCAGTCAAGAGGGAAAGATGTTTGCCCCTTATTGTCACTTTGTCTCTCAGCCCTATTTATTTCCAGTGATGAAATCTAATCTGGTAATTAACCCCTTCTTTTCATACCTAGGGTTCAATTTATGTAATATAAATACACACTGAGACATAAAGACACATAAATAGGGACATTTCTGTACCTACCTTTGAATTTACAAGTGTTCTGTTTCTTGTCATATTTTAGTACAGGCAAGTATCACCATAAGAAATGGGACTTTTTGCTGGAGCAAAGAAACTTCTCCTTGTCTTAGAAGGTACAGACTTACCTTTAGTCATTTCAGTTCTTTAGGTCAGGGTGGATGCTGAATGAGCTAATTCCTTAGGGCCTAAGTGACACTGGTTTGGAATATCTAGAGACTTCTGAGTTTGCTTCATATGTAATGTTGAATTCTGAAAACTGTAAAGTCAGACAAAATGTAATCTTGCTTTCATGCCTGGGAGCACATAAATGGGAAGGTGCCTGTAGCTGGATGTTGCCTTAATATATGGAGACCACTTTCTTTACATGATTTTCTTGTGCAAATATGAAACTACAGTAATTTAAGTCAAAAAGTAGAATTGAGAGTATACTGACATTATATATGACATCACTACATGCTTATTTCAAAAGGCATTGCAGTTTTAGAGAAGAAACAGTGTTGAAAAGTTCTGATGTTCAGGAATGTTTTACATCCAGTGCCTTGGGCTAGTCTGTCTCCACAGTGGGGACCTGGGCTTGAAACTCAGGTAGGACTGTGGATGAAGACTTTCTGGTTGAAAGTGTCTTTGCAGGGAAGACTCCTGTTCTGCTGCAAAAACTCAGCAGGACAGGAAGAGTAACTGTGCCATTGAGGCCTCAAATAAGAAATGAGGGGGTTTTGTTGATACATTTTTATTACTACAGGACAACAGCAAGAATTTGGGTCATTTTTTTTCCATGAAGTGTATCTAAAAAGTGATAATAAACTAACATTCTCTATAGGATAGATCTTACCGTGCCCAGAGGCTCCTTGCTTGCTGTAGTTGGCCAGGTGGGTGCTGGAAAGTCCTCCTTGCTGTCGGCATTACTGGGTGAGCTGGAGAAGACAGACGGCTGCATGTCCATGAAAGTAAGGTTTCCCCTGCACGTTTGCTTCTAATTAGGCTGTCTTTAGGAACAGTGTGGTCTTAACCAAGGCATGAGATACTTCATGAAAACCCATTTTCTGCTGAATTTTAACAAAGGCTGTATGTAGCAGCCCACATTTAATTATCCAAATATGCTTAAGACCTCCTGGATGAGCCTGGCGCTTGGGAATGGGAATTGAAATGGGACTTGAAAGATGCAGTTCCATTTCTCACCCTGACAGTGACCTGAAGCGGCATCCTAGTAAATCACGTCAGATACTTGCACTGCTGTTGACTCCTCTGTAAGGTAACAAAAGCGCAGACTCGTGTTTTGCAAAGCTCTCTGAGACCTGTCAGTAGTGATGATCATTGCAGATTTCTAGAAATCTTACTGGGAGAGTTTTTCTTCAAAGACAGGTTCCCTCAGTGTCAAGCTGAGCTTATGAAGATTGGTGACATTCCTCCACTTCCATTGTTATAGGACACCACAGCTTATGTCCCCCAGCAAGCCTGGATACAAAATGCTTCGCTGGAAGATAATATTCTCTTTGGGAAAGAGATGGATGAGACATGGTTCAACAGAGTGATAGATGCTTGCGCACTGCAGCCTGATTTGGAGAGCTTCCCTGCGGGGCGGAAGAGTGAAATAGGAGAGAAGGTATTGGCTTAGGTTCATATTTTGGCTGACTTTTCCATGACTAGCTTTGGGTGTCCCACTTAAAACACCCTCAAAACTACTAAACTTGCAGGAGGCAGGTGCTCAGTAATTCCTGAAAAGTCAGGCCATGATTTAATGGGGTCTGAAGCCCATCTCCTGGCAGTTAACCTAACCAGAGATATGAGAGGTGCTGAAGACAAAAAAAATCCACATCATTGTTGGGTCCTCTTTTGCAGGAGAGTGGTGCTGCTCAAGAGAGTTTGCCTCTGCATCTCAAGAGTCCTATTTTTTTGGGGGGGAAGAAGGGAGATGAGAGAGAAGCACTGATTTAAAAATAAGGAAGTCATAAAACCTCAGTGTAAAATTGAACCAACAGTTGGCAAATGTGCTATAGCTTTGGAATAAACACTATCAATACATTTTTTTACAGGGAATAAATATATCAGGAGGGCAGAAGCAAAGAGTGAACCTTGCTCGTGCCGTGTACCAGAAGGCTTCAATTTACCTGCTAGACGACCCGCTCTCAGCTGTTGATGCGCATGTTGGACAGCACATTTTTGAACATGTTATTGGACCCAATGGCTTACTGAAGGACAAGGTGTGTTATAAATCCTGAACTGTAAAAGATTGCAAAATGAGTGGGTTACTCACTTGAGCAAAGGCTCCCAAATTCTTTTTCGTTAGCGGCAGCGGGTGCTACCGGTAACAACGGTGGCAGCGGAATGGGTTCTGCAGCCCAGAAGCACATGGCAGCCCTGCTGGGAATTACCTGGGAGGAGGACGACTGAAAAGTTAGGGGCTCCTGCAAGACTGCTTTTATTCTCATGCAGTCCACATGTACAGTTCCAGCCTTACTTCACAGCAAGTTTATAGTTCTTTGGTTTTCCGTCAGCATTATCCATCTCCCTTTTTGAGATTTACTTCTAGTATAGTTAGGAAGAGCTGTCTGATCTCTTCCAGCTCATTGCGTCTGACCATAACATCTAATCCCATCCCTTTTGAGTATCTCAGTGACACCTCTATAGTTCTCATCACCCAAATGGTCATCACTTAACATTCAGTCTTGAAATCCATCTTAAACACTTCTCTGCCGTTCTTTTTTGTGTTGGTTGTGTTTTGTTATTCCATGGTACTTCTCTGCTGTCAAGCGATCCAGGTAATAAATGTGGTTACATGAGAAGGAATGTTAGGGCAGCTCTGTTTGTTTTATGGCATAAATTACCTACAAGTACTTCATTCAGTTTCACATTGTAGAAAGAAAATAGATCATTTTTTCATTAGAATATCCAATTAAAACAGATACGTCTGTTTACAAATACTTTTCTTTTTATATGTAGATTGGTTGCAAGTATCAGAATGTAATTATCACATTGAAGCAAAAATGCTGACAAAGAAAGAGGGTATCAGACTCCAGGACTCAAAGGGCTTGGTTGTATACTAGAAATATACAACATACCAATTTGTTATCTAGGGGAAAAATTACTTCTCTTACATCCTTTCCCACATACAATTATCTGTGCAAATATGCTCAGAAGTTTAAATGAAAAGGAGCTGCACTCCAACTCCATTCAGGGTGATGACATTTTCAGGCATTTCATTCTGAAATACTGGTATCAGTGGCAATAAACTTGACCTATTCTTCAATTAATGTCATTCTACTTAAGAGCTTCAGCCTGAGGGGAAATCAACAGCATGGAACTGGTCAGTGAGCCAAGCAGAAGGTCCTCCTGCACACTGGGTGTTCACCTGGAACCTCAAGCTTCTGTTCTCATTCTCTTTTGTGCCATGCATGATACAAAGCAGTTGCTTCAGCCCTCTGCTCCCATGTTCTGCACTTTCAGAAGTGGCATAAAGCTGTGCCACGGAGATAAAGCTCATCAGAGACAGAAGTGGTAGGAATAAATAACAGAAATATCTCCACGTTAGTAAAAATCACAGCACACACTGAGTACACATCTGTCTTTAGAAGACAGCTCGAGTGAGCAGGGAAACACCAGCACAACTGTAACGGTCCCCTCTTTATTCAAGCAGACTCGTGTGCTGGTGACTCACACAATCAACATTTTGCCTCACGTGGACAACATTGCTTTGCTTGTGGATGGAACAATCTCAGAAATCGGTTCCTACCAAGAACTTTTACAGAGAAATGGTGGCTTTGCAGAATTTCTTCATTCACACATTGCTGAAGAAGAGAAGGCAGGCACTAGTTTTCCAGGTAACCCAAATGAGTAGGAATCATTCTTACTGGGTCTCTCAGTCAATTGTTTCCTTCATATTATACTTAACATTAAAGAGCTGAGGGGAGGGGATCTGCTGCTGTTCACGCTTGGGATGAGGGAAAAGAGAACAAAACTGGGAAAGCCAGTCTTACATTTGTTCTATTATGGACATTTAAAGCAGAGATCCAGTCACAGTAAGCTGGCGCTTTATGTGTGGGGATAAAATATGCCTGCCAAATTAGCTGACTCATCACCTCAAAACTGGTTCTTGAATAGACAGTTTCATCTTAGTAGCCAACAATCATGCAGTAAACAGAATTATGCACTATATGTGCTGTTCTTCAAGCTTCACCTTGATATTTCTACCCTTAGAAACAATTCTTCGTAATGAATTTTTCCTCCGTATTACCAGTGTCTCAAAGGCTATACAGGACAAAATGAGATTATAAAGCATTTAGAAAAAGAATGCATTTATTTCACAGCTATGGGAGACGCCCAAGGCACCATCACCTCTAGAAATGCTCTGTCACAGGAGAAGCTCTTCAGGTAAGTTTAAAGCTGCTTCTGACATGTAGAACTTGCTCCAAAAGCCCATACGAGCCTACGTGGGGGCTCCCAGTGTGAGACAGGTTTGGGATTGATCTGTAAAATAATAATAAGAGCAAACAACCTCACTCAAGAATAGATAAGAAACCACTCTTGGATGGGGCTGTTGACCAACATTTTCTCAAAGTTTCACAAGGAGCTGGGATTTGTTCAGAGCTCCCATCCAAGGCATGTCGATGCATTTGCTTGCTGTTCACCTCCCAGCGGGGCCGGAAGGTCTGACTCACATCAAAGCCACCCCAGCTGGCAGAGGCTTAAAGCCTCTGTCAACAGCCCTGGGATAAATACGGACAACGGTTGGGTCTTTCTGGAGGATCCCAAAAACCACAGGCCTCAAACCAGACGTGAATATAGGGGTGGCTGGGTAAAGATACCCAGCTTTAAAAGCCTCATTGCCTCGGCTAAAAATTGAAAGGTTTCATTTGTTGGTTTTGTTTTGTTTACAAAGTGACAATTCAGTCAAATCTTCTGCTACGGGAAGGGAGCCCGTTCCGGCCAGTCAGGACCGCACCACTGCTGCAGCTCCTGGAGGAACATTAACCAAGGGAGAGAAAACTCAGCCTGGCAGGGTAAGCACAGCACATTCCTGTACCAGCAAAGACATGTACCGGGGGTTTATAACCCCCTCATGGCAGGAGAGCAGCTCCTGCCCAAGTTAAACCAGTGTGACTCCAGGAAAGTCAGCTGAGCTGTGTGAGCTTGCCCTATAATTGAGAAAAAGCCATTTTAGTATTATTTTACTTGGCGCCTTCTCCGCAAACTGTTTCTCCCTGGATGCCCCGATATAAGCACTGGTTCCAAAATAGGAATAATGCACATACATTGCAGAGAGTACATTATGGAAGTGAGGAAACTAAATAATTCATGACCACTCAAGGAGAGAAACTCTGATTCAAGAACTAACCTGAGGGGAAAGTGCACTGAGGCAATCAGGGCAAGGTGATGGTAAGGGACAGAACAGGACAGATGACAAGGGACTTGTAGTTTTGAGTCCGTCCACAAACTCTTGAGGCTGGTGGGGAGGAGTAAAGAGGCAGCAGACATGGGATTCCAGCTCGGAGGAGTCAGGTGGGGATGAGTTGTGTGCTCAGGGCACATCGCAGCAGCATTATCACGTGGGGAGGAGAAGAAGAATTGAGGCTACACACTGGTGGTGAGAGGAGATGAGAGTGAGAAGGGGGACACGCCAAAGGAGGCAGCTCCAGGCGGGGATCTCCTCACCTCTGCCACCAGCAGTTACTCACAGAGTCAGGGGCATACGGGACAGTTGCCACTCACACCCACAACAAATGACAACCACTGCCTAGTGTAAGCCAAGCCTTACCTGCCTTCCAGCAGTGACACCAACCTATTGCAATAACATTCATCAGCTGATAATAATCACTCATTAACACCATTACTTAAGTACAGCTTCATTATTCATCCATGAGGAAAACAGAAAAGGAATTAACATGGTTGCTATGGCTCGTGGCATATAATCAAGTAATAAATCATTCCTTGTTTTGGAGCTGCTTTTCCTTGCTAACAAGCTTGATCCTGCCAACCTCTCCTCCTGTTTTCTCCCAATTGTTTCACTCCAGGTTAATACTTCGATTTATGCAGCCTACCTGAAGGCGACAGGCTTTCTGTTGTGTGCGTACATCGTCCTGCTGTTCACGTGTCAGCAAGCCGTGTCATTTTCTCGTGGTTACTGGCTCAGCATGTGGACAGACGACCCTGTTCACAATGGGACACAGCAGCACACAGAGCTGAGAGTTGGAGTCTTTGGTGCACTAGGAGTCGTTCAAGGTTCGTGGAACTCGCTCACCTAATTGTTCTCTGTATTTCCATCTCCCTTTCCCATATCCAGGATGTTTTCTCAGAATATAAACAAGTGCATCCCCTTGGGCTCTGAGCCTCCAAGGCCTTTGGCACCAGCCCAAAAAGTTTGGCGTGGGACCTAAAACTACAGGCTCTGACACAAAGAGAGGATTTCTAAGGGATCTCAACAATATTTCCAGTGTTACTGCCTGAAATTCTACTTCATGGTATGCTAGACATATTCTCCTGTGCCTTTCAACAGACCATGAGGAATAGTGTCTTCCTCTGTATTTCCTGCTGGAACTAAATTTCCTGAGCCTGTATAAAACATTCAGCAATGGAAGAACAATTACATCCTTATTTTTCTATACTGCTCCCTTGTATCCAGCACCTTTTGCATGTCTGTTTTCCTCTCATTCCTTTCCACTCCTCCAATATAAATGAACCATATCCAAGGGCAAGTGGCAGCTCTTCTCCATGCTGAATGAAACCTTGGTTTAGGCCTTTTGAGTGTAAAGAGAGAGGAAAAAAGAAAGTTGTGGATTTCTACACTTCTTTCAATCTTTCTTTGTAAAAATACCCAAAATTCTTTGAGTCACTCTAATTAAAAAAAAAAAAAAAAAATCATTGTTTTAAGACAAATCAGATCCGGAAGCATCTCAGCCCAAGTAAAAAAGATTGAGAAAGCTTCAAGTGAGCTGAAAAGAGTGGGAAGGGCTGGGTACTGTTCTGTGCCAACAGTGAAGCGAGAGGCAGGAAACCTGAAACTATGAGTAACTCCAGGTAATTCCAGCCACGCTCATTTTGTGAAGAATAAAGAATTTGTCCAGTGTGTTTAAGTTGGTGAATCCGTGGCCCCCATCATGCTCGCTTGGAAGGTCTTCTGCCCCTCTGTGACTGCCCTACAGGGTGCTTTACCCTGCAGCTCTGAGCCTGGGCTTAACAGCTACCAAAGAGAAAGTCAGTGCCTTTCACTGGTAAAGCATTCACAGCACAGAGTGAAAATCATGATCTTGCAAAGGGGAACTCCAAGGCGAGTTTGTTCAGAGCCAGTGACAACAACTGTTTTTTATCTTACAGCCCTTGGCAGGTTTCTTTCAACAGCAGCAGTCCTTCTGGGTGGCGTGTTAGCATCGCACAAGCTGTTTCTGCAGTTGCTGAGGAATGTTATGAGATCCCCCATGGTCTTCTTCGAGCAGACACCCATCGGAAACCTGCTGAACCGCTTTGCCAGAGAAATGGATGCCATTGACTCCGTCATCCCTGACAAGCTGAAGTCCTTGCTGGGATTCTTGTTCCACCTGCTGGAGATCTACCTTGTGATTTTAGTGGCTACACCCATGGCAGCAATGGCCATAGTGCCCTTGACTGTGCTTTATGCTGCGTTCCAGGTAGGAGCTCACGGATACGCAGGCAGCAGAGGCTGAAGCAGTGTGGCTGTGTCCCTGCAGAAAGCCTCCTTCCTTTTCTTAGGACACTTGCAGAAACTAGTTTCAT
Source organism: Streptopelia decaocto (assembly GCF_964273445.1). NCBI lineage: Eukaryota > Metazoa > Chordata > Aves > Columbiformes > Columbidae > Streptopelia > Streptopelia decaocto. The sequence continues at coordinate 14,721,383 of NC_138668.1, read as the reverse complement.
CATCAGGAATTGCATCTGAACAAGGAAATGTCAGTGGCACTTCCCACATCACCTCAGCCCTCCAGAGCATCCCAGAGACCTCGCAAAGAGGCTTCTGCTTTCCTGATGTCAGATCCTACCTAGAGCTACATCCCTTGTCTCCACTAGTGTACATGCAATCATATGAACACCAAAAAAGCACTTATCCTTTTCTCCAGAATTCCTACACTGCTTTTTAATATATCCGTGGCATGCTGCGCAGCTCTGCCATTGCGCTCAGAAACCTCAAATGCTTTGTCAGATGAGCTGAATGTGAGGGAAGGGCAAGGAAAGGTGCGAATACATCTCAGTTCTCCAGCAAGCAAAGGGCTGGTCTACGGGAAACACAAGTATGAATTTAGAGGCTTTGCAAGTTCAGAGCACCCTGGCTGCTTTGCGTTAACTAACCATGGGGTTTTTCTTAATGAAGGTAGGACATAACACAAGCAGAAACACTGCCTCACCTTTAAAGGCCATCTCCTCTACCTGTGCATTAGGTTTTATAAGACTAAGATATTACATGCTCTTGCAGTTGTTGAGACCTTCCCAGATTTTCTGTGGAGCACCTCCATGGAGGCATAAACCTTATCACTTCTTCCCTTTCCCTTTGCACCAGCACTTCTATGTCAGCACCTCCTGCCAGCTGAGGCGTGCAGAGGCTGCCAGCAGGTCACCCATCTACTCCCACATTTCAGAAACGTTCCAAGGCAGCAGCGTGATCCGCGCTTACAAGGACCAGGAGCGATTTATCTTGAAGAGCAATTTTCTAGTGGATGAGAATCAGCGAGCGTGCTTCCCGGGAGCAGTGGCTGACAGGTACAAATCTGCAGCGCGAAAAAAATTATAGTTTACTCTTCATGGCCTCAGTGTTGGTTGACAGCAGCTGAACATGAGCCAGCGTGTGTGCCCAGGTGGCCAAAAAGGCCACCAACATCCTGGCTTGTATCAGGAATAGTGTGGCCAGCAGGCCCGAGACAGTGACCATCCCTGTGCTGGGCACTGGGGAGGACAAACCGCGAATCCTGGGGGTAGTTTTGGGCCCCTCACTACAGGCAAGCCCTTGAGGTGCTGGAGCGAGTTGAGAGAAGGGAACGGAGCTGGTGAGGGGCTGGAGCACAAGTGTGATGGGAGCGGCTGAGGGACCTGGGGGGTTCAGCTGGAGAACAGGAGCTGAGGGGAGACCTTCTGATCTCTGAACTGCCTGAAAGGAGCTTGGAGCCAGGGGGGGTCGAGCTCTGCTTCCCAGGAACAAGTGGCTGGATAAGAGCAACCAGGGCAGGACAAAGGCTTTGTAGTTGCTCCACAAATGTTTTGCAAAGTAATCGCAGATTCTCTTGGGAGAAAGGAAGAGGGGACCCAGCAACAGCCCTGTGCTCTCTTCCTCTTGCAGGTGGCTTGCTACAAACATGGAGCTTCTGGGCAATGGCATCGTGTTGTTTGCAGCACTGTTTGCAACAATGGGCAGAACACATCTCAGTCCGGGAACCGCTGGCTTCTCCATTTCATATGCTCTTCAGGTAACTCAGTACTGAAGTAACACCATGCTTGCATTCTAATTTCTGCTACCATTTTCATTTCTAAGAAATCATGAACTATTTCTGTGGCTTTCTAGATGCCTTCTCCTACCAAACCCTGCTGTCGTTGCTGAAACCCAGAGCATCTAGGACACGTGCCCTTAGAGAATGACCCTCAAACACATGCAGCAGCCACTTTTTCCTCCTGTATCTGAGCTCAGACTTCAGTCACAGCATGCTCTGAGCAACCAAAGTGAGGTCTTAGTGTCTTACCTGCTTCTAGACTAGTTACACAACAGCCTAAGAACCAGCTACATCATCTTTTAGCATCCAAGCCAGTAGCATCTCATTCTCTGTAAACCTGCTAAGAGGGAGAGCTGGCTAGGCTCTTTAAACACAGCTTTACAAACTCTCACTAGGATCCATGGTTAATTTTTAGCCTTTTAAGGGGTGATTTCTCAACTAATTAGCTGATGAGGAAGTCTTTACAAATAAACACTAAGATAAAGTACCAGGTACCTCACAAGCACAGGTCAAGACTTATTTTATCTGCCCTAACGCTTCTGTGTCCTTCTGGCAGATAACTGGTGTTCTGAACTGGATGGTGCGTGCCTGGACAGACATAGAGAACAGCATCGTTTCTGTGGAGAGAGTGAGAGAATACACAAGGACTCCTAAGGAGGTTGGTAACCATCTACTGACCCTACTAGCAGAGGGGAACATCTTTGCAAACTACACTAGTAACTTTTCTGTTCCACCTGGAGAAAACCCCTAGTTTTCCCCTTCTAAAAGGCCACTTATGCTTCCTTTAAAGAACTGCAGCATTTGGTTTTTATCCAACTGCCCAGGCTTGTTTTGTAACCCCTATCATCGTTATTTCTTTCAGACAGTTAAGCATTAGATTGCCATTAAAATAGCTTCACTTGGTAACACTCATGGAACGAGCCGTATTTTCTGCCCATATTTGGAGCAAGTATTGTGCGAGCTCAGATGCGACTCTGATAACTGATGGCTGCCAGATAGCCTTTAGCCACAAGAAGACTCCAGTGCAATCATTCCTGTTCTGTAATCATCAAAATTATTTCTCCATATGCTGCCCCAAGATTCTACTAAAGGAGACTTTCACAGTCCTGTTTACAGGAGCCTATAAATATTTTTTATTGAACCACTCAATGTCAGAATTCTGACACGCAAACAAATGTTCACCCCCATTTTCAGTTAACATGAGTGGTCTCTTTGCATGGAATAAAAAGTCAGCATTTGCAATGTGAACGTTGGAGGCCTTTTTCTCTTTTAGAAACAGTAAATAGATCAGAGGAATTTGGCACAGATGTCTTCGTGTCAGTATGGCCACTTGGTTTGGTAATTTAAATCAGCTGTTTACAGTGCTGTTTGTTTTCATCCATTCAGGCACCTTGGACTCTGAATGGCCAACTTCAAGATCAAGTTTGGCTCACTGAAGGGAGAATTGAATTCAGAAACTATAGTTTGCGATACCGGCCAGATTTGGAGCTGGCACTGAAGCACGTCAGTCTCACCATCCACGGGCAGGAGAAGGTGAGCAAAGCCCCTGGTTTCAGAAGCGCTGCAGAGCGTGACCGGCGCTTTGCAGCCATCAGACGGGCGCAGCCCCTGCCCTGCTCCCAGCTGCAGTAACTCATAAGCGTGAAGCTGCAGACGAGCCCGTCTGTCAAACCGCTCACCTCTTCCTGCACGCGGCAGCACTTCCAGCATTGCTGCGCACGCCCGGCATCCTTCTGAGTGAAGGTTCATGTCACAGAAGGTGAGCGGAGTTACAGCGAAGGAATTTCACTTTTTAAATCTCGTGCCACATCAAGGCCCCGTTCCAGCTGCTCTTGTGGTTATTCTCGCCAAAGGGTTTCCAAGATTCATTTTCATACAAAACAATTACAAACAATAAATTTTCCCTTTAAGAATGCATCGCTACACTACGTGAATCTTGAACAGAGCTGAAGATTTGATCCATGCAATAGAAACAATTCAAAAGCCCAAGAGGAACTACATGATGGGTCTGGTCAACTGTGGAAAACAATCAACACCAAAACCAAAATCCTTCCATTGCACTTTACAGATTGGCATAACTGGGAGAACAGGAGCTGGGAAATCCACTCTTGCCGTGGGTTTGCTGCGATTAGTGGAAGCTGCGGAAGGAGCGATCTTAATCGATGGACTCGATATTGCTCAACTAGGTCTCCATGACCTTAGAACCAAGATAACTGTCGTTCCCCAGGTATGAAATTAGTTTCCAAAATGCTTCAGCCCCTGTCCAAGTCTTAACATCTCAGAAGGGATTAGAAAGAATCTGTGAGAGGAGGGACATACAGAAATTTCCAAGTTGGAAATGACCCCATGCTGTGGTTGTCTCCCAGTTCAGTGTAACATCAGCCACAGGTTTGCACCCAGGAGGGAAAACCCAAGAGCTCGTTTTTCTAACCCATTTCAGGACTTGTTTGTACTATCTCTGTGCTCAGGATCCAGTTTTGTTTTCTGGCTCCCTAAGAATGAATCTTGACCCGTTAAACCAACACACTGACGCAGACATCTGGACAGCGTTGGAGCTGACTCAGCTCAAGAACTTTGTTGCAGCTCTGCCGGAGCAGTTGGAACATGAATGCACTGACCAAGGGGAAAACCTGAGGTACCGCATGTGCAGAAGCAGCGGCGGGGCAGGGCCGGCCCGCGGGGACAGGCAGCCAGTGGGAGTCTGACTCAGTGAAAAAAAGAAAAGGGTACCCAGACAGCAAATTGATGTGTTATTGTCCTGTTTGGCAGCATGAAATCAGATCATAAGACACCACGTGGAAGAGCTAGAGACTCGGTTGCTGCGGTGTGTTTGTGCAGTACCCGAAACACCGGAATCGCGTTCGCAGTGCAGATTTCCCGGGTGCTAGAGCAACGCGCTGCATTTCCGTGGGCTGTTCGTACTGTTACCCGCAGTGTCACCAGCCTCAATCACCCTTGCAGGGAAAGGGAACTATCACCTTTTCATTAGTTTTCAAATCAATCACTTATTCTGACCCCAGTAACTACTGCTCTCCATTTACCATCCCTCTTCTCACCTGCAGCGCTGGTCAGAAGCAGCTGGTTTGTCTGGCCAGAGCACTTCTGCGGAAAGCCAAAATCCTCCTTCTGGATGAGGCCACAGCAGCGGTAGATTTAGAAACTGACCTTCAGATTCAGGCCACGCTGAGGACTCAGTTCAAGGACAGCACCGTGCTAACAATAGCTCACCGGATTAACACCGTCATGGACTGCGACAGGTAACGCCCCCAGCCAGTCAACCTGTGTGAGCACAACAAACCACACAATGGCAGCGAACAGCTCTTTCATTTCTGTCCTTTCCCTGTTCAGCCCCAAAGCTTTAGAGACTGCAGGAGCTGCCTGACACCAGCTAGGCACCAATACGTTAACTGAAAATAATTTATTCGCACATGATACATCTCATGCTGTGTCATACTCCTTTATCCCCCACTGACAGCAAAACCACGGCTACAGCATTTTGCTTCATCTTAAAGTCGTGAAGCTAAAACACACTCATAAATCTTACTCCAGTCTCGGGTGCCAAAAATCGCTCCTCCCACAAACTCAACACTCAAATAGTTGCTCATCTGAAACCTGTATCTGTCCCACAGCTGTTTCCCAGCTGAAAACCTTGGGTGAATAACAAGCAGGTACCAAAATTTATTATAGAAATAACTAGGAGTGACAAAGTTTGTTAGAGTTGCTGGTGTAGCCCCAAGCTTACACTTCTGTTTTCATATTCACAGGATTTTAGTCTTGGAAAACGGTCGGATAGCTGAATTTGATACTCCAGAACGCTTAATAGCTCAGAAGGGACTATTCTGCAGCCTGATGGAAGAATCAGGCCTTGCATGACTCACTCATGGCAGAGACCGTAATGCCACCACCACCAGGAATAATTGACCTCGTAATTGAGTTGTTACCTTGGTTTCACTCTGAAATGCCTGACGCTAAACCAAATCTCGTTTGAGCTGTAACCGCAGTGAGTAGATGAAAAGGGATGACTTGGGATACACGTTATTTCTGTAAGAAACATAGCAATTCCATTTTTGTTATGTTTCCAGATACCAAAACCTCACTATTCTGTTGAAAATGAGCCAGTCAGAACTTAAACACCTTGTTCCTCTTATGCTATAAAGGCAAAGAGGCTAAAAGACCACATCATGTAGGACAAGGGGCAATGGGTTCAAGAGGTTCCACTTAAATATGAGAAGAATCTTCTTCCCGGTGAGGGTGGCAGAGCCTGGCCCAGGCTGCCCAGGGGGTTGTGGAGTCTCCTTCTGTGCAGACATTGCAACCCGCCTGGACACCTTCCTGTGTAACCTCATCTGGGTGTTCCTGCTCCATGGGGGGATTGCACTGGATGAGCTTTCCAGGGCCCTTCCAACCCCCGACACTCTGGGATTCTGTAATCATTTTTGATTTATGCTATAAATGGAGCCCAAATACACTGCCATGCTTAAAGACTGCCCAAGTTATTCTTAAAAGCCGACAAGGTTTTATGGAGAGCAAACAAGAATTTACCTGGTAGCGAGCAAGCTTAGGCGTGTACAGCTTGCCCTGAGTTCCAGGCAGAACCAGTTCAGTCCTTCACCAAGACCTCCTCACCTGGGCACTGTTCTTGCACCATGTGGTGAACCCTGGGGCAGCAGGGAAGCCCTGACCCCCCAGAGCAGCTCTGGGCGGGCAGCGGGTGGCACTGGGACACCCAACTCACTTCCCGACCCGCTGGCTCAGTCCTGGTTTTCTCCTCAAGTGCGAGTTCACTCCCGGCACCGCGGAGCCTCTGGCACGGTCGCTTCAGATGGTGCTTCAGCCGAGCTGCATCAGAGCTGTCCCCACGGCCCTCCTCAGGAATCACAACAGGACAGTGCGACAAACAAACCACACTGTGAGATGCTGCTGTTTACTGAGACCTTTGTTAAAAGTTTTCTAGAAAGCTGAAATAAAAATAGAATCGAGTATTGAAACGGCTCCCTTTAGTAAGCCAAAGCAAATACGGTGTAAAAGGAGTAGTGGGGAGGGGATGGGAAAGGTCAAACTGGCCGGAATCAGCTCGGAGCAGCAAAACCCAGCAGTTCCTTCCGCCCCAGCTGTTTCATCACCTCTTCACCCACATTAGGGCAGTGGACAGTTTCTCTGGACACATGCCCAAGGTACCGAAGTCCAACACCTGCTGCCATACTGGTGCTCAAACACCAGGAGAGAGACAAGTTTTTCCTTCTACTTTCTTCAAACCTTACTCAAGGGCACAGGAAAAAAAAATAAAAAAATAATCAAGCAACAGATACAAGTTATGAACACTCTGAAGGTTTATCAATGCATCTCAAAACCAGGAGGATTTTGAACTAGTGAGATATAAGTTCGGTATTCTTTCTTTTTAACTGATGTCAAGGAGAAACAGAAGTGCCCACGTTGCTGGGTAATTCTGCGACATCTTCTAGCACACCAGTCTCTGATATCAACATCTTGTAAATGCTCGCTTTCCGTTCCTAAGTTGGTAATGAAGAGAGGAGGCAACAGGAGCAAAGAATCAAACCACTCTCACAGTGGAGATCTTTGAAAGGGCGCAGGTTTGCTGTTGGCTCACACGAGCAAGTGAAAAATACCATCGGCTTTCACAAGCTGTGCTGGAAGGGCAAAGCAAAGGGATTCCCAAAATGACGTGACAAAAAACCCCATGTTTCAGATGAGCCAGAGTCCCCACCTTGGTGTCCAAGTGGTGCTGGCAGTAAGTGACAAATGGGGAGCTCAGGTCTCACAAAAAGGCCATAATCATAAGAAACTGATCTGGAAGTTGGTTAAAGCAAAATATATAAAGGAGGTGATGCCTGGACATCCCAGCGTCTCCTGAAAATCTGGTTTAAGGAACAGCAAGTGGTGTTTAAAAGGGCAGGTCTGTGGGGCCTCTGCAAAGGTCCTTCTTCCTAGATGAGACTAATTGATTGAATTGCGCAATTAGCACAGGAGGTAACTACAGCAGGCTCAGAACTACGCTAACAGCCTATTTCATAAATTGCTCTGAAGAAATTTTAAATATTAATAAATAAAAGTCTGTCCAAAGCCACCACTAATAGGAATGTCGGGAGCTGATCACAGGGAGCTCCTGCACCTGCCCTGTCTACACTCTGCAGCGTTAATTTTTAATAGCGATTGTGCAGCGTAACACACACAGAGCTGCTGCCGGGGGTCAGCGCCCCCCACTCGAACCCCAGTAAACCCCACTCGTCTAAAGAGGCTTTATCTGCATCTCAGGGCCTTCCAGCTCTCTCTGGTTTTCACTCCTGGCCATCGAATGGAACGAGGTCAGGAGCCTCCTGAGTCCTCCCACTGCCCCAGTCACCTGTGCAGTCTGGACATCAAGAGGTACGGCTTTCCATTCCAACTTTATTTACTTTTCTTTTTTTTCCTCTTTCCTTTTTCTTCCGTGTTTAAGGCCAGCTTGAACAAAGGGAAAGCACAGTATACACAGGAAAGAAAAACAACCTGAAAGGAAAAATAAAGATTCTTGTTCCATGATTCCAAACTTAAGGTAACACCAAAATTGCTAGAAAATGCAAATGAAGGTGCTGTGCACAGATTTACACCAATAAACACCGGGGGGTTGTTTACGGGTCTCCTGAAAACCCTGAGCTGGTTTCTCAGCAGCATCATCTCCTCCAGATGCGGGATCTCTCCTGTGTCGCAGCAAATAACATCAGCCAGGATACATCAACATGCACTGAAATCCAACACAGTAAATTCAATGGTTTTCTTTTACTCTTTTATAAATATTAACGTGTTTATGATAAATACATTAATGTTCATCACCACCACCAGCTTCCCGTGGGCTGCAGTGGTACACATGGCTGCTGGGAGAGAGAAGATCCAGCAGGATCTGGGCTGGTTTCACAGACCTTGAACGTTTTATTGAAGAGATTGCAACAAAACGGTTCTGAGAGGAACAGCTTCGCTTGGGACATTTAGGGTCTTTTCACAGACTGGAGGAAATGATCCGCCAAGAGCAGGGAGTGAGCAGGGGAGACGCAGCGGCTCTCCCTAAGAGCGGGGATGCCGGGCGCTCCCTCTCCTGCACGTGCGAGTGAAGGTTAGTCCAGACCGACCCTCATCACGCGTTATTGTTCAAGCTACATCCAGACAAGATATTAATCATTTTTACGAGGACAGACATTTGGAATCAGGATCACGAATCAATGCAGGAACAGCACAAAGCACTGATAGGTATTTAGAAAAAAATAGAAAAGAACATTACACTGGAGCAGAACCGTTGGTGCTCGCGAGTGTACAAATATAGAAACCCGGGAAAACAGAGGGATGTGCATTAATAAGCACATCACTGGAAAGCAAGACTGGAGCACAGAGTCCAGCCTTCTTCTATTTTAGAGGGTTATCCTGCAAAACGCAGCACGGGGGACACGCGGTTCCCCCAATGATCACAAACAGCCCACGAGCCAACAGGGAACATCAGCCACACTTCCCAGCGCACCCAGCTTGAGGTTGCACACGCAGTTTGAGTCGCCCCTACACCGACAGCTCTGCTGCAAACACATCACACGGCAGAAGCGTACATTCTGCAGGTTCTGTGTTCCGAACAAACCAAGCTCTAAGTGCAGCCCCGTTGTTTGCAAGAGACTTACATGAATGTATTAAGGTTGTAAGTCTCTGGTAATTGGTGTGCAATGGAAAGCAGCATTTCCTCAGATCCGAAATCGGTTCCAAAGCAGGAAATCCAGGATTACAACTGCCTTGGGGTTCAATCCCAGCCCTAGCGAGCACACGGTTATTTGCACTGCAGTTTCTCACCCCCGACATCAGGCCCTGCAGCCCGGCCAGTCTCAGCAGCACCAAGAGTGTATTTTCCAGGCAAATACCTGGATTACCAAAGCAAACCCTTTGTCAAATACAAAGCAACAAAATGACATACGTTATCTTTCAAACAATTTTTTTTTATTGTAAGTTCTTTGCAAATATTTGTATAGTCATTACAAAAAATACCAAAGAAAATTTCAGTCTATTCAGAGAGTCATAATTTACAAAAAAATAAATAGCTTTACTCTAGAGAAGACAATTGTCTAGTATTAAGGTCAGCAATATCATCCACAGAAGTCCACGTTCTCAGTGCTGAGTGTTGGGGCCACCTGACTTAGTTTGACTTCTTCCAGCATTTTCCTTTAAAATGAGACTAATCAGAACATGAGAAAAGTAACTTTTTTCTTCCCACAGAAAACTGAACATTCAACATAGATCTTGAAAACCAGACTCGGTTGCTAATTGAGCTGTCGGACCCCTCTGGCACACAACCTGAAAAACAGTGAAACTAACTTTTTTTCTTTTTTAAACAACTGTGAAAGAACAGTTTCCCACAACAATTCCACTCGCCAGCAGCAGCATGAAGGGCGCGTTTCTTCGGTATAAGGCTAATGAATGGTCCTTGCTGGGGCAGAGCGGCTGTTCCAGCCCACAACGGCCCAGGTTCCTACAACCAACGTCTCACCTCGGCCCTGCAGACAGAACCAGGATTCGCCACCCAGATCCCAATTGCTGAGTGAGCCGGGTGTGCGGTGGGAGCCGCGGCTGCCGCACACATCGGGGTTTGGAGGGATTGTCGCTCCGGACACTGAACTTAGTGCTTTTCCACATCAGCACTGCAGACACGCTATAGCGAACTTGCTGCTATACACTGTAAACACATGAACCCTTTAGGAGAATGCATAAAAGCATTAACCACGTACAGTAAACGCAATAATGAGAAAGTCTGGCACACGTTATTTCACGAGAAGGAAAAATCTTTGGACTATAGTACTATATGCCACAAAACGTTCCAAGTGCATCCCACAATACATGGCTCATCAAATGAGGAATCAGCAAACAAGCAAATAACTAGAGTTTGCAAAAATGGTTTAAACAAAAAAAAAAAAGGGGCTTCAAAACACAAGAGCAGATGGAAAGAAAAAGCTTGCTGAACTTCTCTGATGAATCACTCCGCCTTACATGTGAGCATATAATGACAGATTTCAGGCAAAAATTAAGTCTGTGAAGTGTTCTGCACAGTGCATAGGCTTCTCCTAAAGCAGGCTAAAATCAATACTAAGGAGAATTAAAAAAAAAAAAGAAAAGAAAACAAATTGCATTTTGATGTTACTTCCACCATGCTCTGGCTGACTTCCCTCAGTCTGGAACGAACGGTGTGGTTCAGCTCTGGGGAAGGGACAGTTCTCTGACCGTATCGCCTCCCCCTGCCCCACACAGCCGAACCAGGTTCCCGTGCTACGCCAAGCCCGAATCTTTGGCCATGCTGTAGAAAATGCCTTTTTCCCGAAGCAGGTCGTCTGGGCTGCCACACTCCACCACTTCTCCTCTCTCCAGGACTAAAACTCTGTAAAACAAGTAGGAAAACAGTCACAAGAAGATCCAGAAAGCCACCAAAGACAGATGTGGAAGTGCAGACAGAAGCCGACGGGAGCGTAGCTGCTGTGTGCAAAGACAGTTCAAGTGCACAAAGGGACGGGGTTCTAAGCTCTGTCCTTCCCAACCTCATCACAGAGCGTCTGTCTGGTCTGGTTCGCATCTGGAATATTGTGTCCAGCTGTGGCCCCTCAGTTCCAGCAGGACAGGGAACTGCTGGAGAGAGTCCAGCGCAGCCACCAAGATGCTGAAGGGAGTGGAGCATCTCCCGTGTGAGGAAAGGCTGAGGGAGCTGGGGCTCTGGAGCTGGACAAGAGGAGACTGAGGGGGGACTCATTCCTGGGGATCAATATGGAAAGGGGGAGTGTCAGGAAGATGGAGCCAGGCTCTTCTGGGTGACAACCAGTGACAGGACAAGGGGCAATGGGTGCAAACTGGAGCACAGGAGGTTCCACTTAAATTTGAGAAGAAACTTGTTCCCGGTGAGGGTGGCAGAGCCTGGCCCAGGCTGCCCAGGGAGGTTGTGGAGTCTCCTTCTGTGCAGACATTGCAACCCGCCTGGACACCTTCCTGTGTAACCTCATCTGGGTGTTCCTGCTCCATGGGGGGATTGCACTGGATGAGTTTTCCAGGTCCCTTCCAACCCTGACATTCTGGGATTCTGTGGTTTCTAAAACCCCTCCTGCTGCTGCCTCTGTTAACCAGCCAAGCGCTGGAGACACTCACAGTGTCACTGGCTGCCGTGACCCAACTGGGAGCTCTGGTGATAGTGCTGCTGGTGCTGGGCCTGGCCTGGGCGTCGCTCCTGGCTCTTATCTTTCACTATTGACCACACAAACAGAGGTCTTCAAAAGTACACAAAGACCTTATCACTGGTCACTTTGCTCTCTGCCACTTGGTGATAAAAAGGATGAGAGAGCTTAAGACTGAAATTATGAGACAAAACCCCGGCCCTCAAGCACACCTTAGCAAGGCGCTGAGGATGAGGGAGCCCATATGAACTATAACCAGAAGCGATGGAAACACTGAATAAGCTTCAGACAAGCACAGGACCTTTGATTCACAGAATCATTTTGGTTGGAAGAGACCCTTCAAGATCATCGAGTCCAACCACAACCCACCCCTGGCACTGCCGCGTGTCCTGAGAACCTCATGTCCGTCTGTCCAACCTTCCAGGGCTGGTGACTCCAGCACTGCCCTGGGCAGCCTGTTCCAATGCCCCACAGCCCTTTGGGGAAGAGATTATGAGCTCCCTAAAGCTCTGATGCCTCTTCCAGCTCTGCCTAAATTAGGGAAAGACCCAGCAATAGGCTCCAGTCCTTGACTCCCTCTCCTTCCTAGTTTGCCTGGGCAGAGGGTTCGGAGCGGCTCCCCAGGCCAGAACACACCCCCACCCATCAAACCAGGGACTCAGCGGCTCTGCGCAGAGGTGCCTAAAAACACACAGGTCAGCATTCAGCAAACACAAAGATGCTCGGTTGAGTAGAGCACAATGCAGGTCAGCCACACCATTGTTCAATATAAAGGCAGTATTACTTTACCTCGTGTAGTCCATGATTGTGTTCAGACGATGTGCTATAGTTAATACAGTACATTCCTCAAACTGAGACTTTATTGTTGACTGTATAAGCTTATCTGTTTCAAGATCAACAGCAGCTGTGGCTTCATCCAGAACCAGGATTTTGGACTTCCTGAGCAGAGCCCGTGCCAGGCACAGCAGCTGGCGCTGCCCCACGCTGCACAGATGTGATGGGAGAAAACAGTCAGGACAAGTTTGCAGTATTCATTTTGAAGCCTAGTAATTCCTTGTTCTGAAGTATAGGTGCCAAGAATCCAGCAAAACAGATAAGGTCAAGCCTTACTACTTCACTGCAGGGTATCTAACACCATCTGAAACTACATCCCCTCCCAAGCAAGTCCTGGCAATGCAATCAGAGAATATTCCAAATGGCTTCAGCATCACTGCATCAGGCTGCTTCACTGAATCAATGTGGTGCTGAGGACTGGACTTCAAATGGTTCCTTCAGACTGAAGATACATCCTTGTTACGGTGCAGAACGCAAGCTACCAGCTCCTAGAAAAACGGCCTGTGTTGGCCCAGAGCCATGGCGAGCTCAGAGCATCCACTAGAAATAGCAGGTTGCTGCTAACAAAATCCTTTCCAAGGCTGCCCAGGCTGTCAAACCTCTCACAGCATTCTAAACGTTTCTTAAATTACTTTAAATTCTCAAACTCGAGAGTTTAAAACATACTGAATAAAATCTAGTTGGTCATGCTTTAAGAGTTTCCCGATCCCTCCCCAAATTCTCCCAGGGGCACAGGGGGATCCCCACGCTGCTACGGCCTGTCCCAGCTGGGCTGTAAGGCTTCTGCAAGTACAAAGTCCTGTTGCAGATGGGACGACGCACACACACCTCTCAGTTCTCATTTAGTTCAAGGCAATTTGCAGTCACAGTGCTTTGACCTACCTGAGGTTCTCGCCACCTTCGGCACACTCATGATTCAGTTTATCAGGGAGGGACGATACGAAGTTTTTGAGGTGAGCCAATTCCAAAGACCTCCAAATGTCTTCATCGGAGTGTTGGTCAAAAGGATCCAGATTCATACGCAGAGAGCCAGAAAACACTACTGGATCCTAGTCACAGAAAAGAGGTAATTGATAACGTACACAGAACGTGGCAAGTGCTCCAAGAATATTTCTTAGTGCAAGGAGAACACCACGTTCGGATGCAGCTGCAAACACGCTAGGTCTACTGGATTGAGGAGGGAGACCTCACAAACCACCACCCAAAACCCCACAGCCAGCTTTCCTTTTGCTGGGTTACTAAGCTAAAGAACAGGCACTCCCTGCCCAACCTTCCACCAGCAGGGACTACTAGGTCAGCTTTGCGCTTCTTCGGGAATTACACCATCTGTAAATGTTTCAAAAGTCTTCAGCTGCAGTATTAATGAAATTAATGCATTTTTTTTTTCTTGGACATGAAGAAATAACACTTGGGAAATACTTTTGACCTAGTGGTGCCAGACTGGTGCAAAGTGATCAAAACGGAGAAAGCAAAGTCCCCTCCAGATTTCCAAACGAAGTGGTGCAGAAGAACTTTTGCAGTGCACTTGCTTGTTTCTGCCAGCGTCCTGCAACCCTGATTTATATAACCACATTTTATGGTCTGTTTTTGAATCACAACAGGCAGGCAATAAAGGCTACACAGTCACAACAAGAAGACTGGAGACACACAGTTGCGGGGTGAGACTGGGATGGTTATATATGGATTTCTGAGAGTGAGCAGAACGGCCAAGCTCCCACTTGTTACCCAGCACAAGCAAATGGAGGAGAAAAGCTTGTTTTCAAGCACATGACAGAGTGTGCTGAAACAACTCAGTTTCATAGCTATAGATCAGAAGAGGAATAAATACATTCTTCCCAGTATATGACCGAAAGAGCGTTGTTACAGAACGAGTTCTGCTCGTGGCGGGATTTCACACCTACCTGAGGGATGATGGTGATCTTGAACCGCAAGTCGTGGAGCCCGATCTTTGCAATATTAACTCCATCAATAAGAATTTCTCCTTCGGCTGCTTCATTAATCCGAAACAAACCTAAAGTAAGGGAGGATTTCCCAGCTCCCGTTCTTCCAACTATTCCAATCTGTTGGGAAGGAATACAGGAACAAATTATTCTGGGGAAGAGTTAAAGCATTTCCAAGCATCTACCTGAAACAGACACGTTTTCAGAAGGTTGTCGTATTTGCTGGGCTATCAACACCCCAAAATGGCCTAACAAATTGAGGCTCAACAAAGCGGGCTGGATATGGAAAAAACACGAACAAAAAACAGTCAAAATTTTCATCCCCATCACAGAAATTTTCCATTTGTCTAGAAAGGCAGATGGAATTGGGTAGAGGAGGTTTCCCTTGCGCTTGCTTTGAGTCACACTTCGCAGTTACAGTTGCTGACTTGACATTTATTTTGTTTGAATTTGTAGCAAAAAATATACCAAAAGCACTGAGTTTCATACTGTATTGTTGTGCTTCCCAGTTAGACTGAAGTCTTCCCCAATTTATTTTCCCAAGTGCTCTTTGAGGTGGTGTTCTGCCCATATTTGTAAGCAGAAAGCGTGCACCCAGGAAAAAAGCAAATGCCTTATTATATACCACAAATAAGGAAGCGGGATAATAGATGTCTTGCCTTTAATGCTGCCATGCAAGCTCACACTGTTATTAGACGCCAGAGAACACACACAGGACGGGGCAGGCTGCGTGTGATCACACATGCGAGGAGGCCGGGGAGACGCACACGTGTCACCAGCAGCTCGGCCACATCCAGACAATCTATGCTCAAGTCCCATTTCTTCTTGCAACTTGTACCTCGCTCCATCAGGGCTCCCCCCCTCTACTTTGTAGCTCATTTTCTTGAGACTATAATTAACTTAATCTCTCTGCAACCTCTACTCCTCTTTGCCTACAGCAAACAAATTAGCAAAATGTCCTGGGAAGGGGAGAGAAGACAGCATAAACCTCACTTCCTTATGAAACCAGACCAGAAAACGCTTCAAAAGCATCCACGTAACAGTGTATCTTCATCCTTTGAAAAGGAGAAGAGCCCACTATATTTGCCAGTTACACTAAGACCGATTCTATAAAAGCTTTTTTAGTTCTTAAGGACGCAAGACACAGGACAGAAGGGGGTTAGACGTCTCTTTGGCTTATGCATGCAGACTTATAAACAGTAACACTCTACTATAAATTCAGATTCATTACCTTCTCACCCCCATTTATGGTCACATTTATGTTTTTCAGAACCAAATCCAAGTCTTCCCGGTAACGTAAACCGTAGCCTCGAAACTCAACCTTCCCTTCCTCGGGCCAGGTACTGGCTGGGGCGGTTTGTTCAATGCTCCACTCAGCCTGCAAGAACCACACACACATTATCTGATCAGTTCCTCCTTCAACTGGACACAGAAAGAATTAAGACAAATCCTTGTTAGTGCGTAATTTGCAAAGGGAACCGTGATGATGGGAAGAGAGGGAAAGAGCTGCCCTAAGGCAGATGAATGTTTATGTAGCCAAGGGCTTTGCTATCTCAAGTCCCGCCTGCCGGATAAACTTTCCCCTTACAAAGGGCAGATCAATGCAGGCAGCACGTGTCCGGGTAACCTGCTGGTGCCGCCCCACTGCGGAACGGAAACCACCGGGGAAGCCAGACGTGCAGCTAGAAGCAGTTTAACTGAGACATAAGCACTGAAAGATTAAGAAGCTGGTAAAGTAAACAGCTGCAGCCTCAGCCTCCCACAGAGGTGGGACCGAACACACCCCCACTGCATTCGCTGCCAGCGCCAGACAAAAAGGCTTTGAAGTGGGTAAACACTGGTCTGCCACCAGAACCTGAGAAAAAATTCTAGGAAGGGTCTTCATAATGCTCACTGCAAAAATAGCGACTCAGGTCGGGTTCAAGTGACAAGCACAGCAAAGAGATGCCAGGGAACTCTGTTCTGTAGCCAAAAGGGGCACCACTGCAGACGAAATGAGTTGTTGGGTGATTTGAATCAAAACAAAAGTAGTAAATCCTCTTTATTCCCCATACTGAGAGCAAAAAGAGAAACACTAATTTTAAAAATGATGTTTAAATGCTTAGGAAATCAAAACACTTGTACAGCTCTATTGCTTAGCCCAGGGCAGAACAGGACATCTCCTAAACACCACGGTGCAAACATCAATGGATACTCCCCAGAAGTACCCACAGATCTACCCGTGAAGATCAAGCCTGTCCCCAGAGAGGACATGGCCGGCACTGAGCTCAGCACCCCCAACCTTGGTTGCAGCCCACCTAGCCAGCTGGAACAGTGCACTGACTTGCACAGCTGTGGTGGCCACCTCCACCCACCTCCTTCTCCATTTCAGCGTATTCTTTGACTCTTTCTACAGCAACTATGTTGGCTTCCAGCTCAGAGGACATGCGAACCAGCCAGTTCAAGTACGCTGTAATCTGCAAAAAGAACACGAGTCTGGAAGCAGTTTACACTAAATATCTTACCTGCAATAAATAAAAAATACAAAACAACCACAGCACTGCAAGTTCATGGAATGCACAAACACAGGCAAGAACTTGGCTTATCAGTGCTGGAGAGGACAAAAGATACCAGATGCCTTTAATATGCAGGGGGCGAACTGTCTCAGCCACATCCCCTCACACAGACAGGGCACAGAAGGAACTTCCAGCACTTTCCAGATGCTATTTGTAGGTAGAATTCTCCTTCTGTGTTCCATATATTAGTTTTCCCTCCAAAGGCACAGCAAGGTTCTGACTTTCTGATGCAGTCTTACAAAAGCTAAAATTACCTGCAGTGAGTAGGACACCGAGAGGCCAACCAGTCCTGCGCTGAGTTTGTTGCGCGCAATCACCGCAAACAACGCTGCAAAGAGGACGATACAGTTCCCCACGTACTCCAGGCGGACAGCCAGCCACCTGCAAGACCAGAAAATGGAATGCATCTTTCCAGTAATCCATCCACAGAGCCTCAGGAGTGCAGCCACTGGCTGCCATTTGTAAGGAGCACCGGCAGCAGAACGTGCCCTCCCCGCACAGCCCCCTTCCAACACTTCAACCCCACTGCTACCTGTTTGCAACAATGCTCGGATAATAGGCTTTCTGATTTTCATCCACTTTCATGTCGTTCTGCTTTATGAAACGTTTCTGCTCCTCAAAGGCTCGAATGACACTGGCTCCCAGCAGAGTCTCGTTGAAGTGAGAATACACAGGAGAACGACTGACGGACTCGAGGCGCTTGAGCTGACGAGAAGTGGCCACATAAAATCTCTGCAAATCAGAGTGTGAGAATTACGGTTACATCTAGACTGTGTCTGAAACGACAACGGGAACAGTGAGAGAGTTCCATGCCATTTGGGCTGTTAGTTACAGAGATTCAACTTAGATGCGGAATACACACCTTTTCCAACACGTTTAGGCCTAAAAAGCCCATTACATACACTCTGCTCTCTTCAGACAACTGCCAATCAAACCATCTCATGCGACGAACATTTTCTCCTCCCTCTCTGCAGGCTGAGTTCAACAGCATAAAACACACACATTGCCGCCTTTAAGGTTTACTAACAGACCCTGATAGAGTCATTAATTCAAGAGTTAACATCAAAACCCGGCTGCTTCTCTCCGATCTGTACTGGCTCTAGTAGATTCTGAGCATAAAGCAAGAGGGAAGCAAGCGTGCCATGCCTACCCAAGGCAGGAGGGAAAGGCTGCTATCATTTCTCTTGCTCTGTAAACAATATTCTGACTAAAACCAGCATACCAGGAATGCACACATACCCCTCTCAAGGCTACTCTTTGGAAAGAAGTTTTAGAAAAGCCCATACGTTTTCTGTATTTTGGCTCTGGGCAACAAGCAAAACAGAATTTGCCTCAAAATCTAATGGCATTTTTATTAAACCAGCTTAAGTATTAAAGAATTACCTTCCGCACAGAAGTCATTCTACCCTTGACAACGGAAGGAAATGCTCTGCTAATGTCAGCTAATCATTAAGCCGTGCAAAGCACAGTCAAGTCAAGCGTGACTCAAGTCAAACACATTAAAATCCATCCTAGTGCGGAGTACAAACTGCCTTCAACACCAGATGCGGAGCGACTGCTGGTCCTGGTGCCTCCGGGTAACACCCCGTACCTGCACAAACAAGTAGACAAGTCCCAGAGGTGGGATAACGACAGCAGCTATCGGTGTGGCCAGCAGAATGATGATACAAGCCCCGATCACGTTAAATGTTGAGCCCATGAACATCTTGATGATTGGCGGAATGGCAGAGTCAATGGTGTCGACCTCCTTGGAGAAACGGTTCACCAGATTGCCGCTGGGGGTGCGTTCAAAGAAACTCATTGGAGACCTGAGGACATTGTGCAGCAGGTTAAGGTGCAGATGTCGCGAAGCAAATATTCCCCCTATTGACACAGCCATTGAGTAGCCAAAGACAGCGATACCTAGAAAAGAAGACTTGTTTTTAATCGCTTCCACCTCTTATACAAACCATTACACTCATTTTGTCATCATTTAGCATCAGCACATCTGTTGTACAATAATCCTGAGAACTGGGCTTCGCTACAGACTCAGTGAATACGTGAAGTAATTTAAAAAAGAAAAATGTCAGTGAAAACACCACATTCCTCTCATGGAAGAAGTTGTTTCTCCATTATAAAATTTTGTGTAATATTTGAGCACTTTCCTTGAGTAAAGACTACTGAATTTTAACCCGGCGTTTAGTTTTTATTGCAGGATTTTTATGGCAATTCCGACGTGGAGTACTTGGGGTGTTATGTTTCATGACAAACAAACTTTGGCTACAAGAGGACACATAAGGAAAAGCTGAGCGGGACTCCCGTGGTCTGAGCAGCCCCCAGGCCGGGGCCTCCTGTGACAAAGCGTCCCTGACAAGCCCTGTGCAGTGACAGGCCGAGGAGCCACTGCTGGGCTCACACATCTTGGTCCCAACTGCTGCCTCATTGGCCCTGCAACACACTTCTGTTCCCATTTGGTACAAATGAAAAAAAAATAACCAACCGAACCATTTTATAGGTTAGTTTGCTTGCCTTTTTTTTAATTTAAGTTGTTCATCTTCCTACAAAAACCCACACTCAAATCCTCAGCAAACTACTGTTGCAGTTCTGGGGATACACGGTCACCAAGAGCATTAGAAACATTCTGAACAGCTAATCTTAACATAGGTAAGACCAAGCAAACCTTGAGAAATTCCCAGTGCTCCATACACTCCCAGTCTGACATCTGTGTACTGCTGTGTCCCATTGACAACAGGATCATCTGTCCATAAACTCAGCCAGTAGTTGGACGCCAGGGAGGCTATGTGATTACACATGAAGAGGAAAATGCTCAAGAAAGAGATAAAGACTCCAATCGCTTTCATGTACTCCCAGTACACTGTTGCCTTTACCTGAAGACAGAGGGGAAAAAAAATATATATATAATTTTGCAGATGAAGTTTCAAAACCATCAACTCCCCCCTTCTTCAAGACCTTTTTAAAGTCAGTATTGCTGCATCAGGCCATAAAAACACAAGCAGCAGAGCGTTCTGTGGGGCTGTGCCAAACCCGACATCCCCCAGCAGGAACACATCGGCCTTCCCTGCTCTTCCAAGGGCCGGGGGGAGTGGCCTGAAGCAACACAGAGCATCAGGCAGGGCCAAAAACTTCACTGGGAGTTCCAGCTTTTGGCTCCCTCTTCTTACCACAAGATTATACAGATATTAATTAAACCCCTGCTCCACATGGCTGGTATCCTGTGATCTATCTTTAACCAGAGGATTTAAGCAACATTGCAAGGAGGTGTAAGTGCCATTTTCCCAGGAACCTCACTCTCAGGTTTCTCTGAAAGCCCTGCGTATCCTGGGATTATACTTGTGTCTACAGTGGAAACTTGGCTTAAGTTCATCTGAGCCAGTTCCAGGTCCTTATGCTGAAGGGCAGACTTCATTAGGTCACCTCATTTGTCACAACCTCTCTCCAAGAAATAGCTGCAAGGTTTTTCTTTCTTTTTCATTTCTTTCGTTTTAAGCTTTGATGTGGTCAGGCCCATCATCTTACACAGAAGTTCTGGTGCCAGCATTCTTCCCGCAGGCAAAGCTGGGGCTCAGCGTTGGGAGCAGAGGGCACAGCAACGCTTCCGTGAAGTACTGCACATCAAGCAGCACGTCTGAGAATCCTCTCAGCCCTTTCTCTCGCAAGTTACACAGCCTTCAGAAGCTAATTTCTTCTGAACCCGATGGATTTCTCTGAAATGGAGAGAGGGCCAGGAAGCAGGACCTTACCCTCCCTGTCTTTGCGGTGTCGGCCTCCGTCAGCTTCCAGGAATTCTTCTCAGCAGGCGGCTTCTGCAGCTCTGCTGTGCTGCTCTGCTGCTGCGACTTCCCAGTCTCTCTGCTGTATGTTGAAGAGTTACTGAGTTGCCTGTTGGAAGACATTTATTTTTCAGTCTTAGCATGATACAGGGTAAGTGTTTACTTCATAAAGAGACTTCAACACTCCATGGCTCCAAGTCACTGATGATCTCCTAACCAGTCACCATCAGGCCAGTGGTTACCAGTGCTTCCCTGCTCCTCTCTCAGTGCTCTCCTCATCCTTCCTGACAGCATTCAGCTCCGGGTACCCATCTTCAGACACCAGTAACAGACCAGCCACTCACACAAGTCTTGGTTGCACAAACTCCAGAAAGAACGATGCCTGGTGATCATCACCATCAACTTTACACACCCCATCACCATATACACTGCAGCTGCTCAAGTGCAAAAAGGCACCTGCACTGGCATCAAAATGGGCAATTCTACTCCCAGGCACTCATTAGCTGTCAGAAATACAGCATCTCTAGAGCACCATAAGAATAAGGCACAGGCTGTGAGATGATTTGGGGAAGGTACAATCAGAGTGATTGCCTCTGGTCTCTCTCAGGCATTGCAGCAGGTGTATTAGGTCAGACTGAAGGGCCACGTGGTGCTTCACCCAATCTGGCAGCACTCAAACGCAGAAGCCTTGGGAAAGCATACGAAAGTGCGTCTAGCCCATAAGATACCAAGCCAAGCCCACAGTATCTCGCTACAACACGCTAGTTTCTTCACATGGAAGAACAGCAGGAGAGTTCTCTGCGCACAGACACAAGTGTGCAAGTCTGTACCAGCACCCGCAGCGGGGCTGCAGCCTCAGGTGTCCATCTGCCCAGGCACCAGCAACTGGGAAGAATGGGATCCAGGGGCTCTACTGGGCAGAGCAAGTGTCTGAGCCCATCTAGGAGAGATCTGCCCCGTACACATGTCTGTGATACATTCTCACCCGTGAACCTGCACCCTGCTCAGCAGTGGAACAGGATGAGGCCACGCGGTGCTCGTTTGTGTGCGTGCAGCCTCAGCTCTCCCAGGCTGCTGGATCCAGTATTACGTATTTTTCTCTAACAAACACCATAAACACCAAATTACTCTTTGTCCACAACTGAGTAACAGGATGGAAAAGGGAGAAAGAAAAAAAACAGACTACACACCTATGGATGAGCTTTCCTCGGCCTTCGTTCACAAGGACTCCGTTTTCCACAGGCTTTCCTTCCTTTCCAGACGGACTGCTTGCATCTGGGGGTGTGAAAAAGTAAACATGAAAATGGCAAAGCAAAGAAATACAAAGGTTTCAAGTCAATGCTAAACACCAGGTGCAGTCCTAATGTGCAAACAAAGCAAGGAACACAAGTATGTATTTATGGATACTAAAAGATAACTGACCAAGTGAACAAATTGGTTTAGTTCTACCCCAACAGGATTAGTTGCCAAGGCAGGGAATGTTTATTTTTCTATTTTTCTACAAAATGCAGGTCAATAATAATAATAATGTAATATAATTATGAGGAAATACTTTATGTTAAAGCATGCATGCTGTAGGAAAAACAACAGCCCAACCACTCCTTTTCACACCACGTCTTTTACACAGTTAACTAGAAACTACTTTCATTTTAGAACGCAATGAGAAGACATTCTAGTAAATGATGGAGTGAAGCTGTAAGAACAGCAATTGTGTGCTATTAACTTTGAGCCTTCCTGCAAAATTAAGCAGGAATTAGCATGCAAAAGCTTGGTGGTTTTAGGCAACCAGAGGAATGAGATTAATTCAAGCAAGAAATCTTTCTATGAATGTCGCTTCTCAAAGAAGTCTTGTTACCCACAATATCCCATTTGTAACAAGATGCAGCACAAACAAGACAATTGTCTAAAACACAAAACCTGTCAGCTTGAAATATTAAGCTTTCTCTGAGCAATGTAATTCAGTGTAATATAGTGCCATGAGTAAAAACCTCTAGGTTCAAGTTTTGCCATAATGTTCCTAATACAAACCAAATGACTGACTCCTAAAGAATTAACTGTTAAGTAAACAGAACTTTATTTTCATGTATGAAAGTTAATTCATTTTTGTAACAAAAAGAATTTTGCATTTCAAAGGGTCTATGCATAGTTTATGCCAACAAAGTCCACCTGCATCTACTGAAAAGATATGCAGGAAAATTTGTGTAGATCTAGAGTCTGAGGTTTTTGTGGTTTTATAGTAAAGTAAAATACATTTACAAATCAGTGCTGTGGACCACTTGAACTTAAAGCTGTTCCCCTGTGACTGCAAACTGAACATTGGTTCATCACTCTAAAAACCCAAAACTAAACTGTTCTGTGTGGTCTAGAAGCAGAAAAAAGCAGAGAATGGGAAAAACTGGAAAGCTCATTGACTTAGTTTTTATTTATGTGAATGAGAGCAAACCAAGATGGGACTGCTGGTTACTTTAAGCACTTCGCAGCATTTCTTTGGGAAGGTTCCTATATGAAAACCAGCAAGCGTTCCAGCGTCGTATTGCTGTAGAGCATCACTAAAGCTCTAAACCCACATGAACAAAAAACCACAAATAAACTATCCTCCCTGAACAGCTCTTAAATTTGATTTTGTGTTGTAGGATTACCTGCTTATATTTCATTTACCTCTCGAGAACAAAACGTGGTCAAGGTGCATCTTTAAAGTTTATTTCAAGCTTCCTCATAGAAGTGTTCAAGATCAGAATTGTTGCTGCTGAGTTATCTACAAGCTGACACACCAACTGTTCAAGTGTCACACAAACAAGTACCATGCAAACAGAGACCTTCTATTGTGCAGACAAAATTCTTCTAGTAACGACTCAATCTCTTGTAAATGAACCGCAACTACTCATGTTACTCCAACACAAGCACTAATGTAAAGCCACATGGCAAAAAAGCAATTACCTGTTTCCAGAGGTTGAATCGTTCCTTCTAATGAAGGATCCGAGTCTAAAAGTATATATCATTAGCTTTTTCCAGAACACACTCAACTGTTTTCAGCTTTTACAAACACGTCCAAGTAGCACAACCTAAACCACGAAACCATGAATGCCCAAGGCAGGATCACATTTGCTGAAATGGGCATCTTTTTAACCCCAAACCTCATACACAGTCAAAAGACAACCTTGAGGAAAAAGCCCAGATCAGATGGCTACAAATGAAGGACCAAGAAACTTCCTTTCTTTCAAGATATGCACTAATGAAGAGAGAATAACTAAAAAAAGCTGAAGTGGCTTCATATTGACGACGACAGAAAAACCTGACTATGCATAGGAGGTCACTTAGTCCCGTCTACTGGGTAGTCCCTGGTCATCCCCCTGCACAGACAGGTCAGTGTGAAACAGCAAGATATTTCACTCTTCCAAGCATGTTCATATCCCAGCAGCACTCATCTTCAATCAAGATTTGCTTCTGCAAATATCTTTTACTTTAGGAAAGAGTAAGGAAAGAGTTGCATTTTGAATTTAAGAGAATGCCATGTTATCTCCCGTTTCCTGCTGCAGACAGGTGTGTCCTGAATTGCCATCAGATCCACACTCCACAAGGACACTTGGAAAAGAGCCGACACATTTCACTGTTTAACTCCTGCCTTCCAAGCTGTCAGGAAGGAGAGAAGCACCGGAGCATCCCCCTGGGCACCACACAAGCCATCCGAACCACTCTGCTGTTAAGCTCAGCTCAGCCTCCTGCTGCTAGAAGGAATCACATCCAAAAAATAGAGGTGCGCTGTTTTTTTAGTGGGATGCCGTGGATCATGAAGGCACAACACTTTTCCTTGCAGATACGAAACCCCAGCCCAAAATGCAGAAATAATTTTTAGGATGAAATACGCACTACCACCTAGTGTATAATACAAAGCTATTCAGCAAAGAAGCTGACTTTGAAATTCAACACTAGAAAAAGCAACCAAACAAAAAAAAAAAAAACCCAAAACCAAACAAAACAAAACCAACACACACACACACACACACACACACAAAAGACACACAACTTTTTTTTCCTCTCTCTGCTGCAATTTATACAGAGGCCAAGCAAAGCCCTGCAAATCTCACTCCTGTACTGTACCATCTTTTACAGGGGGCGGATTTCTATTTTCTACGGGGCAACAGCTTGGGGAATTAAGTCCACAAAATTTGAGAAAAACACCAAAGATGTTCACATTGAATAGCTACAAGTGTCAGACCAAGACCCTTCCTTTCCAGACAGGCAGATGTCCAGACCCTTAGCAGTTCTCTGGGTACTTTTACACCCCTTTCCCTCCAATCCAAAACTGAGTAAAGCCTGTTGTGCTGCCCATTCTCGTGTGGAAAAATGAACTGAATAGACATGGAATGGTCTTTCAGCTTTTTATTTGATTGCAAAGTAACAGAGCCAAATTCTGGGGAGACAGCCATCTGAAGCACAGCCCACGCAATGTAAATCAGAGTTTGAACTCTTTATTGTGCTGTACATCTCTGTCTTCCAGGCACTGCAGTCAAGAGCAAAGATGAGCCAGACGGTTAAAAAATACTTGAAGCTTATGGTGCAGTTGCACTTCTGTGGAGCCGCTTTTACTCCCCACAAACACTAAAAATAAATCCAGGCTTTTCAAGGACAAACCAAAGTTTATGCTGAAGCCATTTGGAAAAAAAAAACAGCAAAACCTCAACCCTCACACATGTTAAAACAAAAATTAACACTTGCCGCATTAGTTAGTATGGGGGACAAGGGAAAAAAGTCATAAGAAAGTTAATCTTAAAGTAACTATTTGCTGTCTCTCCAGGTATTACAGCAACAGATCCAAGTCTGTCACCCAGGATGACACCAAAAAGGACACGCACTCCCAGGAGTTCAGGGCACATCTGCAGCTCCAGGCCAGTCTGCACAGAAGCAGTGCTGGCATCCGCTCATCACCCACGCTAAATGCCAATGGAGCGGCTGCTAAAAGCAAGAAGAATTTGGATGCTCTTTATACCACCTGGCAGGTTATTTTACATGTAACTCCAGTTACTCTGGAGATCACACACCGCAGACACTGTAAGGCATCCACTGAATGGACTCGGTGAAAGCAGAGGGTTTTCTGCCCTTGCAGCAGCAGGATGTATTGCAGGCAGAAGGCACCAAACCACAGTTTTCTACTTTGCTCCAGTTTCAGTGTTGTGAGGCTGCTGACACGGAGCTTCCCTTTCCAAGCGGGTGTGCAGACCCTCCAGCCAGCTCCAGCTGACTCCCGTCACATGTCGCCCTGTGCTTACCCAACAACCTGTGATGTTTAGGAGTATTTAGTGATCTTCTACACATCTGATAAATATTAACATTATCCCTGTGAATCAGATAAATAATGCCCCTTTTTTTTCACTTTTTACTCAACCAAAACTGAGAAACAACTTCACCGTACACAGGCCAACCCTGTGATTTAACAATCCCCTTCGAATGACCGGGGTCACATTGAAGTTAAAAATGCTTTTTATTAGACAACTGCAGAGAAGCTTGCCAAAAGATAAAGCACTGGCTCACTTTCCAAAAGAAGGTTTGGTATTTAAATGGAAAAAGTAACTTAGTTTAATGTAAAGGACATGAAATCCTACCATGCACTTGGACAAGGGAGGAGACAGAGGCTAGGGGAACAAGGCTATTAAAGGAGGCGAATCTTTGTACACCTCAATTTGTTAACTTCCTAGGGAAGCACAAAGTTTATTTGTCTTGTACACTGAAGACCACACCACACCCTATTGTGCCCAAAGTAGCTATGGGAGCACCTACAGAAAATACACAGGAGTCAGCCCAATTTTGCTTCCACAAAACCTCTTCCCACCATGCTTTTCAGTGGGAGACCTGACCCATACAGCATTTGCTGTTACAGTGTCCACCCGAACTAGTGTCCCAGCACAGTGACAACTGAGACGCAGCAAGGGCCCCTTCCAGGACAGAGCAGGGCGTCCTGACCCAGAGACTCCACGTGACACGTCACTCCAAACCCAACACCCCATCAGGGACAGCTGGACACACGACAGGGAGCCGGGAGAAGATGCCACCTCACACCTCCAGGAACCAGACCCTGCTCATTCTCAGCCTCCCAGGGCAGCCTGTGTGCCAGTCTGGAGAGAACATAATAGAATCTTTTTGGTTGGAAAAGACCCTCAAGATCAAGTCCAACCATAACCCACCCCTGGCACTGCCCCATGTCCTGAGAACCTCATCTCTGTCTGTCCAACCCTCCAGGGATGGTGACTCCAGCACTGCCCTGGGCAGCCTGTTCCAATGCCCCACAGCCCTTTGGGGAAGAAATTGTTCCCCAGATCCAACCTCGACCTCCGCTGGCGCAACCTGAGGTCGTTTCCTCTTGTCCTGTCACTTGCTTCTTGGGAGAAGAGACCAACCCCCTCCATGCTCCAACCTCCTTTCAGGCAGCTGTGGAGAGCGGTGGCGGATGGCAGTGCCACAGAACAGGGCCGACCGTTACAGCCCTCCCGTAAGGAACCTGCAGACAAACACCAGGAGCAGCCCTTGCCCAAGGCAGCCGTTCAACACCTCAGTTTTCCCTGTGACAGGCGCGTGAGGAGTAGGCTAAAAACTGCCTCCACGTTCCCTCAAGGGAACAGGTGGGAACCAAGGGTTTTCCGAATGGAAGATGAAAAGCAGGCTCAGTCCCCTCCTCGTTCTGGAGAGCCTGCTCTGCAGCTGCCATCTGCCAGCACACAGGGCTCCACGGGGCCAGCACCCCTCAGGAATCACCACAGCAAGCCGCTGGGGAAAACAAGCTGGAGGCAAGAGACCAGGTTCCCTTATTAAAATCCAATACTGCAACCATCTGCAGATTAAAAACAATAAAAACCCCTCTACCAGTGCAGCTCTACAGCTGTTTCGTAAAGCAGAAGCAGGAGTCAGGGACATCAGCTACAAAAATGAGCTGCTCCTTCCTCTGCTCCATCCCCAGAGGAATTATCTGCACATCCTAATAAGCACAGGAAGGGTGTGTAAACCCCAGTCGGCCTTTACATGATGTCAAAACCATCTGAATTCTGCTCTGAGAAGAATTTTACTACAGATCTGCTTCACATTTTCCTACATTTTAAGAAAGACTGTGTATTTAATCTCACAACCTTCAATGCTCTCAAGAAATAAGCACCTCTACCAATAGGTATATCTTTTGACTTTCCCTCCTCTACTAGTGTTTTGCCTTTAATGTGACTCCTTTAACGTGCCACACATCAGCTTATCCCAAGAGAGTTTATCTGTAAGCTTACCGCTGTCCTCCATGCTTTGTTCGGCATTAGCGTATGTACGAAGAAACTCAGCAAAAGCCCCATCTTGCTTCAGCAGGTGCTGGTAGGAGCCCAGCTCAGAGATCTCCCCTTCAGACATCACCAGAATTGTATCCATTTGAGGCAGATAGTTGATTGCATGGGTCACCAAAACCCGTGTCTAAATAGCAAAAGAAAAAAAAGCAATAATAGTTTTTGCAACATCTCAAATTTAGGAAATGAAGTGGTTGGCTGCTTGAATTCTTTGTGTAATACTGTAATAACAATAGACAGGCATGCAGCATTTTTAAGAAAAGGTGCTGTCCTTGTGTAAATTTTTTCCAAATAATTCTGAATTACAGAAACCAGAGCACATTTCATTATAAAAACCTCAGTGCTTTATAAAGGGGCTCTAAAAATCTCAGAAGGATCCTTTCATTTTTCAGATGTTTGAGACAAAAGTCTGAATATGCGACTTGACAAACTTGGAATCATTTGAACTCAAAGCAAAACAAATCATTCTCTAGAGACAAGTATCTCATTATGACATACTTTATTTTTCAGGATTCCTTTTGGTCCAATAACTTTTTCAAAAATATGTTTCCCAACATGAGCGTCAACAGCTGATAAAGGATCATCAAATAAATAGACATCTGCGTTACAGTAAACCGCCCGAGCAAGACTGACTCGCTGTTTCTGTCCTCCAGACAAATTCACACCCTGGGGAAACAAGAAAATATGATCTGTATTTACAGCTGAAGAGAGATGTCTTAATATAGTTCATGAAACACACAAGTCACAGGTGGTTTATGCAAGCTAGAGACATTTCAGCATTGTATGAAACAAAGCTCCATCACAAATAACTTCGCTACCACAACAGAATGGAAGGAAGCACATCTACCAATTCCCACTGCCAGTGAGGGGCAAGTCAAAAAGTGGTGTTCGTAAAGTGATTGTAAAATGTAAAATGTGGTTGTAAAGTGATTAACCCAGACCAACCCACCCAACCCAGAGGCTCCTTTCCTTCTCAGCTGTGTCTCTCCAGAGCTGTCTCTGATTTAATACACAAACTCTGCTCACACTCTACAATGTTCTTGGCCTGCTGATGGACACGAAGGTAAAGCTGCAGCTTTGCTGAACCTGGGGCTGTGGGTTGGCAGCTGCACCCCACCCACCACAGTCAGCAGGCAAAACACATACCCTGCGGGTTTGGGGGTTTTAACGAAGCTGAAGCGTTCAGAAGATTCTTCTTTTGCTGTTCCACGTATTTTTCTGCTCTACGACTAGGGCAACTTAGAGATGATTAAAAACTGTCACTGCAAGATACTTTTGCATTTGTAATTGAGGACAGGTTTCCTCCCCTTTGGGGCTTGAAGACAAGGAAAACATACTGCTCAAACTTGCCTCTTATTGTAGAGGATTTCTACCCTGAATGCTTTAAAGTCAATACAACTTTCAGATAAAGTAGAACAGAAGTCATATGGCTTTGACTACAAGCAACAGCACTGTTGCGGTAGAGAGAGTTTTAAATACCTTTTCTCCTATTTCTGTTTTGTCTCCCGTAGGAAGAATCTCGATATCAGGCAGCAGCGCACAAGCCTCAATCACACGCTTGTAGCGGCTCTCATTCATCTCCCTTCCAAAGATAATGTTATCTTCCAGAGTTGCGTTTTGGACCCAGGCTTGCTGAGGAACGTAGGCTACTGAGCCCTGCAACAACAATAAAGTTCCTTATTTAGTACTTTAGACTAAAGGTCTGCACACAAAGTCAAAGCACAGCAGGGCTTTGTGAGGCAGGCAGTGCCCATCACCTCACAAATTGCCTACGGTCATTTCCAAACTGTTCTTGGGCTACAGCCTCCTCCAAAATGTTATTTGGACAAGTGAATGTAACAGTGTGTTGCTGGAAAATAAAGGACTTCAAACTACATATGATCCTCTAACGTAAACTTGGAAGAAAAGTGTTTAGAGAACCTGTTTGCAAAACTGCTGAATGTCAAAATTCATTAGTTCTTTCTCATAGTTATAAATTATGTTCTGCATAAAACAATTTAACCTGGAATACAAGTGTTTAACAAATGCATCCCAGACAATATATTTCTGCAGAAAGCTGGGGAAGCAGAATAAAGAGTTTGAGCTACTGCAAAGCATTTTGCTTTGGAGGTTAGTAGTTCTCTTTCTGCACAAATAAGCAGCGATTCAGACCTCACCTACTTTCTTTTTCAAGAACAATTTCTGACATGACCGAATGTGCGTGCTTTTAAATGCAACATATTTGTTTTGCTCTTAACATATTTCTCCTCCCATACATTAGAGCAGCAGCAAAATCCAAAACAAGGACTTTTTACTTATTTATTTACTTCCAAGTCATTTTTCCTCTGTGAGCTCTGCGCAACTTGGATATCTAAGAAAGTACAAACTACAGCAGCGGCTTTGCCCATGTTTGGCCATCTCTGGGTACCCTCTCTCCTTGTATTCTCTGATGTCTAAGAAGGTATGAACCAACACTGCTCTTCCTCAGGTTGGAGTATGAATAACAGGATCTCCCCACCTCATACCTGGCTGCCAACCACAATACTTATCTTTGAGACCTTCATCATTCTGATTATTTGGCTAAATCTGAAACCAACAGATCTAGAAATTGTTGGGTCGAGGCTTAACAGGCAATTACACAGAGTGCAGCCCAAGGCATATACACGGCTTGCCAGGATATCAAGCTGAAAAACATGTTCATTTGAAATGTGCTTCTTCTGCTCTTTGCGCCACTTGGAAATCTAGAATCCCTCTAGAAGAGCCACAAAGGGGTGAACAATTCTTCAGACGCATCGCACCTTGACAGCCACGTAGCCTTCCTTTTTGTCCATCTCCCCCAGCAATGCAGACAGCAACGAAGACTTTCCACAGCCAACTTGACCAACAACAGCTACCAAGGAGCCTTCAGGAACAGTGAAATTAATGCTGAAAGAAAGTGCACATAATTCAGCATTGCTTGCTGCCACATCCTCATAGTTAAACAGTCTATAGAACAGCCCATATAAAGCCAGATGCCATGTGAACAGCCACTGCAAATGCTGACACAGCACAGAAGCTGTTTGAAAATGCAAACGTCTTATTCAGAAAGCACCAAGCTCTTCTTATACTTAGGACATAGCTTCTTAACAGGTAATTAACCTGTCCAGTATTTCTCTCAAACGCTCTGTGAACACACATGTAAATACCAATGGATGCTTCCCAAACAGCATCCTTGTCTCAAAGAATATGCAATTTAGAATCACAGAATAGTTTGGGTTGAAGGGACCCTGAAAGCTCATCCAGTCCCATCCCTGCCATGAGCAGGGACATCTTCACCAGCTCAGGTTGCCTCGTTTAAAGCCAAGAAAGAGCAGCCAAAATTAAGGCAGTGGACATGGCAGATGGAAGACACAGCTTGTAGCTGCATCACCCAGTTCCTTGGTTAGTGACACCATCTGCAAGGTTCCTCACTGGTTTTCACCAGCATGGGAATCAAGGGTGGCTACAGCTCAGTGAGAGGAAGGTTTTAAAAGGAAGATGCTGGAGACACAGTGCAAACATGAGACCAGGGAGAACGACAAGGGGCTCATGTGGCTGCATCCTCTAGATGGAGCTCAGCCCATCGGCAGCACGGAGCCAGAGCCTGGAGTCGCTGAGGATTCAGCTCCTCTCACACCTCTCACTGTTCCCCTTTCTGCATCACATACATACAACATACTTTGTAAATTCCCCTAAGTCATGAAGCCCCTACTTTAAAAAAATATATATAGAACAGATGTTATTTGTTTTCCTATTCTTTTAAGGCAACAAACTCTTCTGCATATAGATTTTATAATTCGAATTCAGATCACTTATGATACAGCAAGATTAAGGAGCCGAACGAAGGGTACTAATTCTTACCTGTTCAGCAAAGGAGGGTCAGTTTTGGACCAGCTAAACGTTGCATTTTTTACAACAATGCATCCTTCAGCTGAGAAATAGAGAATTCATGTTTATAGAAGTGCCAATGCAACCACTTAAATTGTGTGCTCTGGATCATGCCACAGAAGTCAATTTAAGCACATGTAGGCAGAGGTATAACGCTACTTTTCCATCAGAACAACCCACTGCTTGCTAAAAGCTTGTGTTCTGCTTCTACTGAGTTTATCAAGGTAGCAGTGGTTCTGAGGTTACGCTCATTCAGTAACCAGGAGGCACACAAATGTCAACTATACAAAGATCCCGACTTATTCAGCTGCGTCCTCCTTTATCCAGCAACTGCACCGCAGCACGGCCAAGTCAGTTCAGCAAAGCGGCCGCCTCGGTCTGGCTTGTGCTGCCATGGAAGCACCAGCTAAACTGCCAGTTCCGCCTGTGAAGTCAAGTTACCGCAAGAACGGCGGGGCAAAAGAAATCAAACTACCAAATAAATTCACTTTGACCAAAACCACCATTCAGTGAAATGTCATATGGTACTGACATCTGTTGATTTTTACAGCGACAGCTGAAAATATACCACTTCTAATTCAACCGAGTATGCAATAAATACTTAGCCTAAGAAAATATTTACATTAGTGTGCAAGTACAACCTATTATGGACAAAAACCCCCCAAACACCCCACACTAAAGATTTGTGAGCAATGTATTAATGGTTATCAGCTGAGAAAAAGGAGGAGATATTCCCAAAACACAGATGGAAAGGAAAAAAACCAAACAAAGCTAAAACACAACAGATAACTGCTCACCAGAAAGGCAAGTGACTGCAATGATATAGAGAGGGAGTGATGGGGATTTCACTATCTTTGTAAAAAGGCAGAAAATCATTCAGAGATGACTGATGTAGTTAAAGTCAGGTTTTATTTTACAAGAAAAAGGGCATTAGTTTTTCAGTAAATCTGCCTTCGTGATTATCTAGCTCCTAAATGGCTCTATATAACTTGATGAGCAACACTCGGTACAGCGGGAATGATGGAGTAACACTGCACAAAACAAATTAGAAGCATTTGCCAGAACTGGGACTTATCCTTTCTCCTTTGAGGGTGCCGAAGCGTTACATGATTGCTCTTCTCCAAAATGCTGCAGTTTGGCACAGCATCAATTATCATTCTGTTAACTGCCTACAAATTTCAAATGGTTACACTTAAAACACTCTAATAAGTGATTTTCGAAGTGACCATCTGTGTCTGGATGCAACCACTCTGTAGTCTGGACACAGGAACTGAGGAAAGTAATTACCTGAGAAGGTGGAAGAAACTTTATGTAATTTCCATCTTACTCCCTCTTCTCTACTTTCTGGCTAAAAGTTATCAGTAAAAGCACCAAAATGCAGTATATTTGTTACAGGAAGCAAAACAACACTGCAAAGCTACCCCAAACCTGGACGCACTGATTTTCAACAGGAAAAGAAACTCACACTCTGTGACGGGATTCCTGATGATGCTGTCTGGGTCTAACTCTTCATGAGACAGGAACACCCGAAGGCGCTTCAAGGAGACACTGGCCTGCATGGGAAGGGGATGCAAAATACCCTGTTCATTTTATTTAAGAGCTTGTTGTATTGCACCACGTATACATGACATCATTATTATGCACTCCTAATCCCTTCTTAAATCCATTGCATAGTTTCTTGGATAGTCATCAAACTCGCACTTCCCAAACCACAAGAAATGGGGTTTGTTTCGGGAACACCCATCCACCAGAACAGGGATTGATAATTTTGTTCGTGCAGCACTTAACAGACAGGAAACACAAAGGTCCCTTTCTGAGGTGGCTGAATTTCACCACTGGACATTCTCTAAGCACAGGAATAGAATCTTTCCACCCCGCGGCTACTTGTGCACAAAAAAACCTGCTAATGACCAAAATCTTACTTCTACTATGCTGCTGATAACCATAGGAAGCATGTTCAACGGAAACCTGAGGATGTTGAATAATGCAAGGGAAACAAATGCCTTCTGCGCATCCAAGATGTTGTTCTTGCCTACTGTGACATACACAGCAAACGTGGACAACGCAACCTGGAACAAAGTGTAATGGGTACAGTTAGGGTAACATTTTTTAAAGCCACTAACTCAGGAGTCACACAGTCTGACCACCAGAATTCAGAGGCGTACAAGGCAAAGAAAGAATAATGTTCTGGGAACCTCCTTGTTCCTGGAAATGATTTTTGCAAAACAAGCATTTGATTTAAATCTACTGTTGTAAAAAGAAGTTGACGGCTCCTCTTGGAGAAGTGTCAAGCGCTCACTTGCTTCACATAGCAAGGGGGAAACCAGGAATGTCCTGGGCTGTTTGTGGTCACACTGCAGGAGAAGGGAAAGGAATGATCACCAGCTTTCCTTGCTGCTCTCTCCCAGTTTAAGGCACTCCCCATGGTACCAGATACAGGATGAGTAACACATATAGACAGAAAAGTTAGAAAAACCCCAATGCTTCCCCATTTTGTACTTTATAGAGACTACCACAACCCTACATTTCCAAGTGCAGCGCACTGTATCTGGACAGATTGTTTGCCAAGAAACCCACAATGTTACTGCATTACAACGATGAAGCCTTACAGTACCTCAACAGTTCCCAACAGAAAAGCTTAAAATCCATGCTGAACAAGAAAATGACAGTCAACCATTGTTATAATTCATAAGGTATAAAAGTAACTCAAAAAATCCATACATTTATGTGCAGTTTTAAAAAGTGCGATGATTGAATTACAGTAAAATTAAAGTAAAACGTTCACTTGGAGATCTATTCTCTTCACAGTGTTTTCTTCCATGGTAACAACACTCATAGCTCAGCACATCACAAGATCCAGCAACTCTTTCCCACAGACTGCCACGTAAACCAAGACCTGGAGGTAGGTTAACCTTCGGCGTTCCCCTCCCACAAGACTTGAAACAATTAGCTCAAATACCTAAGGAACAGCCTCATCCACTGAAGACATTAGTGTTTCTGCTAAAAATCAGACTGCAGTGAAGACGCGTATTGTTCTCCACAGGGCGGCTGACTCAGCGGTGCCTGGTACAGTAGCATGTTTGTACAGCCCTTTGGTTTGGAGAACCGTGTCCCAGGGAAAAAGCCCTCCCACAGAGATGGAAAACAACACAGCTCCAAAGAATAACCTCACCAGCAGCATGTCTGCGCTCGTGTCACCATCGGAAAACCACCCTTATCATCACACATAGCAGTAGGGGAGGTACTGCAAAATGAATTGTTTCCTGACACCACAATTGAACAATGTTTCAAAGACGCCATGGAAACAGGAGGAGGAGGAGAGGAAATAAAGGAGTTTTACATGTCTAAAGTGCTTTCAGGTAGGCACTTCCAACAATTCCTTCATCAGAAGTTCAGAAGAAAATAGACAAAAGAAGAAAAATGGGAGAAACGGGATGGTAGCTGCCCCGACCCTGCCCCAGGGGCAAACCCCATGGCCACACATCAACAGTGTGCACGAAACAGAGCTGCTCGTTAGGCAAATCTGCCCTCTCAGACCCTACAGAACAGCACTGAGGAGTCCACCTGCAGGGTTTTATTTAGCAACTTCATTTAACAACGTATTTAGATTAAAACCATCTCAGGCTTCTTTTAGAAAAGCATTCACTTGAGAATGCGGCTGATGTTTCCTACCCAGGGCGCTGCTTCTGCCTTTCATCATGCCAAAACATAATGTAAACAATAAAAATGTTTGTGGGGAAGGAATCTGAGACTGGAAAGTACACTTAAACACCTTCAATTGGAACAGCACATATTTTATCCTAATGTAGTCATGGCTTTTATTTGCGTCTGCAGACAAGAGCAATGGCCCCGTGTTCTAATAGGCTCTGAAGCAATTTTGATGTGATCTCACCCTTCTCTCTCTTTTATTAGTTTAAATGTAAGCTAACCACAAACACAGTGGGGATGTTTCACATATCAAGGATTTTTTTTTTTTAAATAAGAATTTGAAGCAATCACAGGGTGTGCAATGGCTTTCCCTCTCCAAGATGCCGGGAGAACCCAGGCCAGGTGTCCCTGGCACACAATGTCCTGTTCCATCAAGGACTCTTATCTAAGGACCTGCTGCTCTCAGAAAGATGCTGAAATAAGGACAGATTTACTGTCAGCCACAGCCACCATCTGCAGGGTGCTGTGCACATTAGCGACCTCTTCTAGAATCAATCTGGCAGTACATGTGACCTTAGGTTCCCCAAGCACACCACTAAAAACAGAGCGGGATGCAGAGGAGGTTTCCATTTTTAAATACTTCAGCCATCAACTTCAGAATACGTCCAACTTGGATGTTACTAATTTCAAAGAAAATAGTAGTGCCAGAAGCAGAGATAGAAGTGTTTGATCCCCCACCGCTGCTGCGGACTCTCCCACTCATTAAAAACAAAACCAAAACAAGTTGTCGAGCCCTGCCTTGGACAGCATGATCCCCAAAAGAAGAACAGACTGCTAGATTTGTTCCACTTACCAAAAAAGGTGCGCAAACCCAAGTGAAGGTTCCCATCGCAGCAAGGTAAGCAGATTTTTTTAGGACTTTGAGTTCTTTCTGTCTGATCTCTAGTACCTTCTCTCTGAAGGCTAATTCCCAAGCATACAGCTTCAGAACTTTAATCCCATTGAGAATTTCATTCATCAGCTTAATTCTGTTGTCTTTGCTCTGCATTTGAGCCACCTAAAAACAATATTGCAAAAAATAATTAGCAGAGCACAATACTTGGCAGAGGCACAAAGTTCTAAGCTTTGTATTTTACCACGGCCAAATTTACCTCATAATCATCAAAAGCTTACTAGCTTCCCAAACAGAAAATCTGAGATGCTATCTGAACAAACAAATATGCAGACTTAACAAAATGTTTTAAACCAATTAAAATAATGCAACTAAAAACTCAAACCAAGATGAAAACAACTATGGCACCGGTTGAAGCGGGATTAACCCTGCACCAGGGAGCCCCAGGACTCAGGTTCCTCCAAGGTACAATATGCACTTCAAAAATAAGCTGCTATAATCAAGCTTCAGTGATGGGCGGTTTGCATCTAACCGTAGGCCAAACTCGGTTTTCCTTTACTGTCAGAACTATCAATGGCTTTCTGATGGTGCACTAGGACAAAACACTTTCCATTCAGCCACAAGGAAGGCCATTCTTGAGGAGTTTCTGTCTTCATAAAGTGTTTTAAGGAGAGCAGCACAAAGCTGGGATCATGTTCAGCCTCGGCAGAGTCAGTCGTCTGCACTGGTACAGCCACCCCAAACCATGTGACCAGCGGCAGTGGGGACATCCCCACTTCCCTTGTGTAGGAGCCAAATCCTGGGGTCTATTTTCATGAATATCTACAGCTAAAAGGTTTAATTTAAGTAAATCTGACATTCGGTAAATTCAGTTAGTAGTGAATTCTGTACCGGAAAGCACGTGGTGGGGCTATTTGAAGTAGATTTTGCAAACGAAAACATGAGAACTTGAGTCTACATTTACTGATGTTACTCTGTTACAAACTAATCATTCTAAATAAAATCGACTAGGGATCAAGAACAGCCAACAACTACAATTGCTCCCTCCTCATCCTTCCAGGAAAAAGAAACACTGCAACGACCAACCTGGAAATGCGTGTATCTCACTCATTACGGTTCATTAGGCAGACAGTAGTTTATGTTTGCACTTTAGTTCTTAGGCAGCAAGTTAAAAACTAAACTAATTCCAATCCAATCATTAGGCATTTTATGAAGTTTATTAATCTGCTACCTTGGTCTTAACTACTGCAAAATTCTTAGACCATTATGTACAGATAATGCTGTAAGGCTGAAAAATGTAAGTTTCTTTATTCTGCATAGACAACACCTCTGACCTTTCCCTTCCCTTTTCTTTTTTTAAGGGATAAATAGAGGCAGGGGAAAAAAATTTAAAAGGACAAACCTCAGGAACAAATCAAAGAGCAGAACATGTTTCTTAAAAGCAGTCTGTTGCATACAGAAAGGTTCTAACCTGATAGGTTTTTGTCTTCATCGCCATCACAGCGTTTATCGGAACCAGAAGGATCATGACAGCCACACCTGCCAGCACCGAAGGACCTAAATTCTGAAAAGCACTTAACTGTAAACATTCATTCAAACTAATATTAAAAATATTTGATCAAACTACTGCATATGCTACAGGAAAGCATCCTGAAGTCACTTTTCAAACTCTTCTTCCCTTTTCAAGAACAGCTCAGGGGAAGGAGGATCAAGTAGTGGCTTGGGGTGATGCTTTGATTTTTGAAACAAATGTACATTTACAACACCCCATATACAGAGGTATATATAGATACAGATTAATCACTCTCACTATATATATATCTATACAAACATACAGAGATCTTTTAATGTTTTCCAGTTTTTGCTAGTTTGTCTGTTCTTCTGAAGACGAGACTCATGACAGGAGTGACTGACTTCTTGGGGATTTTCATCACCTTTCTGACTGACAATCGGGAAGAGACAGCCTGTGACTGTCTGGACTAGAACAGCTGACATCTCATACGGTGACTCTCTGAGTGCAGAACCAAGACCACTTTTATTTAAAACAAGTGAGAAGTGAGAAACCATAGGTGCTGCAGTCCCCCAGGAGATCATAGCTTCCATCTGCATCCTCCCAAGCCAGGAACATCCTGCCTCCCTTCTTGACAGCAGTGACAAAACCAGCTCTCAACAGCTTCCAAACAAACAGCACTTTCTCCGCACTGCTGTAAACCCTGCGGTGGTCTGAGCAGCAGCTCTCTGCAGGCAGGACCAGGGCAAGGATCATGTTGCCTAAGTCAAAGCAGGAACCACCACACAATGCTCACCTGCCACAGCAAGTACAGCGCTAGTATCACCTGGAAAGGTGCAGACCAGATCATGTTGATATAGGTAGCCAAGTCCATGAATCTCTGAGCATCCACAGACATCAGATTCACAATCTCACCCACAGTAGAAGTCTTTCTAGCAGAATTTGTGATAACAAGTGCCTAGGTGCAGATTAAAAATAAAAAGAAAAAATTAAGGCAACATGAAGGAAGACCGACTCATCTGCATCTTCTCCACAGACTCCAATTGCTTTACAGAGCTTCATCTTTAAAATTACAAGCAAGCCTTTCCCTGCTTCATATTCTGTTTACCCTGCACACCTTACAAAATGCAACTTGCAGAGTTTTAAGCAAGCAGCTGAGTTTAACAGAGAATTAAAGACAACAAGCAGTCTTTGGGATTAGGGTTGGACACTGGTTTTATTGCTGGGGGGGTACTGGTGCTCGTTTTGGGTTTTAGTGTAAGAAGTGGAATCTTCACTTCTTGTCACACATTTTTCTCACACAGAGCAATCAGTCCACAGCTTTGTTACATGTTCCAGTTTATTCCAAGATGAGGCGGTGCTGCTGCTGAGTCCCAAATGAAGTTGTAAATGCAGATGCATCTAATTTCTCATAAATTGAAGTGGTTTCACATCACCAGTCTAAATGAGACAAGGTTTCTTGTTTGGCAGTGGGAAGAAGGTGCCTGAACTTTAGCTAGTAAATTAGAAAATCGCTCTGTCTTAAAGCCTTTATTTATAAATATGATACTCTCTTATTTCTATTAAGGGTTAGGAATCAGTCTACCAGTCTCCTAACTACTTTAATTATTCAGACTTAGGCAATGCATTCACACAGTCACCAAGACGTATTGTTGTATGTTTAAAGACGCACCTACCTTTCGATAAATTACACCAACAATAGCTGTTTTGAGCCTCATTCCAGTTACAAAGCAAATATGAAAATACTGGTGAAGAATCAGTGTCTGAAGACAGGCAGAAACAAACAGCAGCCCTGTATAAAAGAATCCTTGCCAGCTTGGTGCAGCTTTGTCATTTACAAAGTTGATTAGCAATCTGTGGAGAGAGGAATTAGTTATCTTGATATATGCAAATCAAAATGAAACGTCAGGGTTACAGCCTTAGAGTATTCCAAATATTATACAGGTCATACAAGTACCCAAAGTACCAAACATTGATAAAACACCTAAGCTAACTCCTTAGAAACTGGAGATCATTTTATACTAGTACACATCAGTGCCTCCTCCTACCAATGTTCTACTTCAAAACGTGAAGCATCACATACCTTACATGTACAGCATTCTCTGAAGCTACACTAAAAACTCTCTTATTCCCTTCAGCTAAAATACAACTGCTTACAGTTGTTTTGCTTCTTCTCACCTTAACGCAACACAACTCCTCCTACCCCCTTAGCTCTCTGTTGCTTCACATACTATGACTTGCACTCCCACGATCATTACAGGTTAGAATTAAACAAACTCTGCTGCTATTGTTGATTATGTTCCTGCCTGGCCTTCCTAGTGTTGGAAAGGAACATAAAAAGTCAAACATTCAATGGCTGATGTTATTATCTGAAAACCAATGCACCAAAATAATCTGTCTGCATGGTCTCTGACTTGCATGACAACTGTTCCCCATTGAACCAGCTGAAGGCAAAGCAGGTTGGTGAGTGAAATACCAGCACGTCTGTCCATATACTTTTAATACAACAATCAAGCATACAGGTCTTACTTCAGAATTTCTGGGCCCGCAAACATCAAGAGATCATGCCCAGCTTTAAACAGGAAGCTCATGAGAAAATACGGCCCGAAGGTTTTATATAACACCTTGAATAAAGATGCTTCAGAGCTCTTCTGTGATGATTTTATAATCAAAGCTTCAGCCTCTTCTGTCACATCACCATTTGAGTCACCTGATTTTTGCTGCTTTTTGGGCGAGTAGATCATGCTTACTGGTTGCCTGAAATAAGAGTAGGTATATAATGTAGCCTTTATTCAAGCATAAAGCCAACTGGAAAAATACAAACTACACAAATGAGACGTTTATGAGCTGTTCATCGCCCTTCTCAATAATTTAGCTGCATTTTACTGTCAATCAAACATCTTTTTAAGCATACAACCATGGCTAAATGGTCTTCTTTGTAGGGACAGGTAACATTCCCGTCGAATCTCTCCTATAGGTCTGTCCTGTGGAATGCGGAATAGGGCCATAACGTGCTAAACCCTAAGTGCAAAGGCCATTATTATCCTAGAACAAAGTACAATGAACTTTCATCAAAATCAAGGCCTCACTGTACCACCTGAGTTAAAAGATCACAGTCAGATTTATGCCAAGTCATGCCCAATGGACTGAACACATTCATTTTGTACATCTGGCTTATGCCAAACTATGTACTTCCAAACTTCTGAGGACAAGCTGTATGTAAAAATACACTGTGTAAGCAAGCAGGCAATTTTCCTTCAATGAAAAGGTGCTTGTGTTTGGTACAGTAAAGGATGATGAAAGCAGGATGGAAACTGTAGGCATGCAGCCTTTCTAATTTTAGTCATCTGGCTTAGATGCCCAGGCTCCCTATATAGTCAAAGGAAAGACATAAGCTGCTCTCTTTCACACCCTGAACTGTCCCCTCTTGAGGCTTCACCAACTATAGAGGGAGCCCAAGCTCCTAAATTACATGACTGAAGTTCAACTGTGTGAAAACATTCCCTCTCCAGCAAAAAAACACATATCCAAAGTAACAATAATCAGCTTTGGATTACGAAAGACTAACGGCAACTTGGTGCAGCTCTTCATAAAGAAGACACACACACCCTGCTTGGTTCTGGTTCTGTATTGCGCTTAGGGACAAACACAGAACTACCGCTCCAGCCTTACAAAACCTGGCTTGATAACAGCCAACAAACAGCTCCAAGTTGAGGCTGAGTAACCTGAGCATTTGCATCTCCACATCTTGGAAGAACTGCCAGGCAGGTTAATGAACTTACCTCTTGGTCTTTGCCCACTCTTTTGCCCAGTTTCTTGCCAAACCTGGCACCACCTCCTCCGATTTGTCCTCTTTATTTAGCGACCACAAATCCTTGGCTTCCAAAGGTCTCCGGTAACCCTGAACCATCAACCTGTATCAGAAAGAATCAGCACTATATATTTAAGAACACTAGAGAGATGTGTAATTATGTGTGTATATATATATATATATATGCTATAACACAATGGTCCTTACGTCCAGGCCCAAAACAGAGCCAGCTCTTCACAAAAATGCACACAAGAACCTACAACACAGGTCCAGATGCTAAGACATACATCCTCCTGTCTTTACTGTGAGAATTAGACACCAAAACATCTAAGGATCCAGGATATGCCACTGAGTTCAAATTTCGGGGAAAATAAAACAAAGAAGTGATCTCATCTGAAACTCAGACAGACAATTAATATTCCCATGCCTACCAAGTTTCAAGATCTTTATTAGCCTTTAATTTTACAAAGTAGTTCCTTTCATGTAGCTTTCTGTTGGAACTCTGGCCAAGTACCAACCACAACTATACGCCAATATTATTTTACAAGTTTCTGTGTTTTAACTCACAAGAGTATGTGTTGTGACCAAATCACACAGCACAACCAAAGCCAGGTTAATGAAAAAAAGACAAGACTATGAGACAAAAAAGAGCTAACAGTTTCGAATGCCTTAGTTTCTAAATACAGCAGATAACTTCTACCTTTTATTTCCCAAAGAAAAAGTGTATTACATTCTTTCAGCAAACATACTGAATACATACTGGCAAAACTTAAAATTACAAAGACTCTTCAAAGGAAGTAAAAAAGATTAATCAAATTTGAAACAAAAACTATTTATCTACAAAACCACCAGCCAAACCAACCGAAATTATTATCGCATGATTACTGCTAATTTAACTCTGAAAGCATGATCCTACAATGTCATCTAACTTTAACTGGTGCTTCATGCATCATCTTGATCTTACCCACTGATCCACCAGAAGGTGATTCTGGAGAGGAAAGAAGCACTGGACTCCGGACACGGATTCTAAAGGACAGAAAAAGAAATCCATCTACATACAAAGTGACTGATACAGGGCCAAAAGCAACAAACCAAGCAGACAAGTCGCTCTGGGAATTCCTTTTGTTTCTAGTGGTTTTGTTCACACTATGAAACTTGTCATTCATGCTTTTGAGGGCTTGTTCAGGAAAGACTCCAGGGCTGTGGGTGTCATAATCAATGCCTACCTATCTTAATGCAAGGTGTGAGCACAGAAATGTGTTAACTGTTAGTCACAAATGAAGAGTTTGGTTCTACTGTTCTAGCAACTAAGGGCTGTGACTCCATCTAAACAGATGCACAATTAAAAATGAAATTGTAAGCACCTTAAAAACATCCCAAAACAGCCCCAAAACCCCTGCACCTGCATGGGAACGTAAGTCTCCATAAAGGTAGGCGGCAGCTCATGTTCCCATCCAGCCCAAGGGCCGTCTGATTTAACTGCTCCTCAGGTCAACAGTCTCTCCTAATTTGGTTGGATTGAAACAATAGAAAAGTAAGCTGGAAAAATTTCAAAGGCACTAAAGGTGATTTACTTGCAGTGTGGATTTCTCTCTTCCCTCTGTCGCTGCTCTGAACAGCATCTAAAGAATGCTAAAGCCAGCCCCTCCTTTGGCACACAAGCCACCAGGTTTTTTATCATCAACTGGAATTGCAGGAACTCAGGTATTTCCATCTACTAAAGTCACCAAACATCATTAGAGCCCTGCAATTAAAAGTCAGAGCCAAGCGTTTCCCAGATTTGCATTTTTCAGCTCCTGTTTGTGTAAGCTGGTTTCTCCCCGAGCGATGCTGAGCCGTGTTGTAATCCAGCTATACAAAGCAGGTTCCTGCATCTCCCTCACACAACTTTTCTTGCAACCTTGTAGGGAAAAATAAGAGTATGTACAACACAGATGCTTTTTTTGAAGGAGGAAAAGAGTTCCACATTTCCAAAGTATTTAAACACCCGGAACAAAAAGATTGCAAGAAAACCCAACACTATTGCTTAATGAATAAATAGAAGTTTTTAAACTCATAGAAGTTAAAAAGAAATGGGGGGCAATCCATTCAGCTTTCAGCCATGCCAGCATTCCTCATCCAGATTTCTACTTCAGCAAATACAGGGAATACTTTCAACATCAACAACATTTCAAAATATTCTGAACTTCACATAAGATGCTGTATTACTTTTTTCCTCTATACTTTTTAAAATTTACTCGCAGGTGGAAACTCTAAATTGAAAAGGCCACTAGATCTTGTACTACCCAAAACTGGACTTCATTCGCATAAAGAAACTTTAAAACATATTAGATTACTGCTAAAATAATACTATTTTTGATAATAGTAAATAGTTACCACACAAGGAACTATTAATCCTTCCGACATTCATGTCAGATGGAACGAAGACAAACTGTAACATGTCTGGGCTTTTGTAAAGAAAGCAAAACCAAGACAAAACACATTATTTGACTTCTACAGACATCAGCATCTAT
Organism: Streptopelia decaocto; assembly: GCF_964273445.1. Taxonomy (NCBI): domain Eukaryota; kingdom Metazoa; phylum Chordata; class Aves; order Columbiformes; family Columbidae; genus Streptopelia; species Streptopelia decaocto. The sequence goes on along the minus strand of NC_138668.1, from coordinate 14,676,984 downwards.
ACCTTGGAAAATTCACCATAGTTTTTTGGCTTAAGTAAACATATAATGATATTTTACTCAAGACTTGCAAACATTTCTGGCTTGGAAATCCTTGCGAGAAGGGAATAAAGCAGAATTTAAGACTAACGTGACTTGCTTTGTTCTTTTCCCCATCATAAAATTCAACAAACACTCCACTCAAAACAAAAGTCTGCCCTATTTCCTAGAGACACTCCTAGAAATACTCAGAACACAAAACCAAACCACTGTGGTTTCAAAGCACCTTGTAATTATTGTTAACTAAGATCAAAGCAGCAAAGAAGGTTTCCATAAATCTGCAGTAGTCTGTCAAATATATTTCATCCCCAAATGAGATGAAAAGGACCCGCAGATGAAGAGGACCAGCAGCATCCTCCTCCCTCCAGGCACACATATAGCTAGAACATATAATTAAGAACAGACACAAAAAAGATCATGCCTAGATTAAACTGAATTTCTACATCCAGACCACACTCTAACGTTAATTGCTTTTGTAACTGAGCAGGTTACATTTTTGCTTGACACAAGAGCGGTAAATACGGAAACCAAATACATCCATCCAGATTCATGAGTTTTCCAGGCGTAGATTCTCCCCCAGCTTTAATAGGAAGGGAATACGCATCCTTCCGAGTTACTGCCTGCTGAAGGGGATCGGATGACCAGATGACAGCATTTCAAATCAGTATTTCCCACCAACTGCCAGAATCACTACTGAATATAAATACATATGAGCAGACCTTCAGGAACACTATTCAGGAATGGCTGAAACAGTATTTTTGCTTTTTCTCTTAAATACAGCACACCCTGTTTTGCACATTATGGGCTTCATCTTCTGCATCGCTGACTACAGAGCAGAAAGAACACTCTATTGCAAACAAGTCAACAAGATTTGAATTATTTGGCACCGGGGAGACTTTGGGCCTATAACTCATTGTACAGAATATTGCACGTTATGATATTCAGCACTCAGCATAGACTGAACACTTACAGGATCGTTTACTGTTTCAGAAAACAAAGGTGGTCGTTCTGGAACACAACACAGGATGAGCTGTACAAGTAACAGGACGAAATAGATGCAGAAGGTGACGTAACGAAACGCATCCACTTTACCACCCTATAAGGGAAGGTAACATTCCAATTAGACAGCTTAAGGAATTTACTTAAAACATCATCTTACTATTAAACATAAACCAGCTCATTACTGTAAATACTGCTGACTGCACAAATGTTACACTACCTACGCCCATGCAAATTAAAGTAACTTACTATTTTGGTAAAGGGAAGGTAAAGAGAGAGAGGAGGAGATAAAAGATACTATTTATTTCTAACCAATCACTGGCATGAACACACAAGCATGAACAACTTCTGTAGAGCAGTTTTCTTTAAGACACAGTTTGCACTAACACAGCAGGCCCCCATTTAACATCAAGGTGTTCTTTAGAGGAGCAAGGCATTTATGCAGTGGGGTGTAAGGAGTTTTCAAAGCACATTTGTTAATTAACATGCATACAGAAAACAAGAATTAGACGAGCAGAATTTAGGTTACAGCTTGCTGTGTTGTGCTCAAACTCCAGAGGTTCTTCCATTTTTGTGGACTGGGGCTGATACATGAAGCGTAATCCATGGAAATGAAAGCGCAGGGATGGCCAAACACACTCCTCCACACACACCAGTAAAACCCCACTCCCAACAGCTAAACACAGAAGGTGGCTGAAAGCTCTCGATATTCACAACATGGCTTCAAGGTTTCAAGAAATAAAAGTGATATGCCATTTGCAATTACTTGGATATTTGAGGTGGCCTTACTATAAAGCAGACTGACACAAACATATTTCACTTGTGCACTTCCATTTTGCCTCAGCAGATGAGATCACATTACCATCAACCGAAGTGTTTCAGGAAACCCACTGTATAATCAACAAGAAGACGACGTAAACTCCCAGAACAGCTTCACATCAGAGATTACACACTTTTCTTGTACTCAGACGCACCCCCTTTCTGGCACAGCTCGCAGAATTTTCTTGGCAACTATTGCTATAGTTGACTATGAATTTCACCAGCATTTCAAAACTAGAGCCATTAAGTCTTGCTTGGCTTGGTTTGTTTTTATAACGCAAGGTACACTGGATGGATCATTAACTGTCTTAACTAGCAAAATCAGCAAGCAACTACTTTATTACTGCAGCATTTAGGATAGTTTTCAACTGAATAAGGCCAGCAATCACTTACCGTATTTAAGACATGTATAATTTTGGATCTAAAAACCACCGTGGCGCATAACAATGAGATGAGCCAGAAAATTGTCATTACACCTGAAGACTGGACTCCTTTTATTCTTTCATATTGTATTAAAAATGTGGCAAGCAACTGTGGACAAAAAAGATAAAGATATATTCACAAGCTCTAAGTTTTACAACACATTATACACATACACAAGGTACTGCGTTAAAGTGTCCTTATTTCACCGTTCAAATCAGTATGTCCCAGACATTCTAACACCCAGAGATTAAGCGTAATTCAAAAACATGCTCAAAAAGGAAACTCTCTGGAGCAGCAAAGATAAGAAGGGGTCAAAAAAGGAATACGTACTAGATACAAGTAAATGACCACATACACACAAGCACTGTCAAGTGCTGTCAGTCTATTTCTTTACTTTTCTGCTTCTACATCACAAATCAACATGCAATTATAATGACACTATATCCTTTCCAATTATTTCCTGACTAATTATTTTTAACTGAAAAAGATTTCTTTCCATAAAAGCCATACCACCAAACAACACTGACAAAATATTACTCTGTTTCTATATTTTGTGTATTTTCAGAGTCATTAGGAAGCTGGTACGACTCAGTAAACTCACTTGGCTGCTGCAACACGCATTTTTTGTCAGCCTGACAAAAGCTTGACAACTGCTTTATTAAATGCCCCAAAAACTATTTAACAGTATGTTTCAGGGCTCCTGGCTTTTTTTGTTTGGCTTTTGTTGTTGTTGTTATTGCTGTTGCAATTGTTGGCGTCCCGTTCTGCCCCTGTCTTGAGTATCATATTTAATCACCACCATTCCAAGACTGTGATTAATGTAAGGCACCTGACAACAAATTAATAGCAAGGCGCTTTCCCTGAACTGCAGGCTGCAGAGACACTGGTGTGAAAACAGAAGATACTTGCGCACGCAGGCAGAAAGAGTTAGCTGAGGGCACCTACGTTATGGCCATAACAGAAGAACTTACCATGGTTATACCCAGTACTGTAGGGCTAATGAGAAAAAATGGAGCTCGAAAAATATTTTGACTTCTTTCCCAGAAAGAGTAGAAAAGGTCTGCCCAGCAGACTATCCACAGTATTAAGCCCAAAGCCTGCAATACAAAAGCGTATTTCATACATCAGGTCACACAGACTAGGCAGCACAAAATATACATGAACACTAGATATTATGTGTTAGTGGAAGAGGAGTCAATACTCAGTTCATCTCTTTTGGGCAATTCTACAACATGCCCAAAAGAAGAGTGATTTGAAACAAACTTATTGTTTCCTCTCTAGAAGAAAAAAGTGAATTATCATAGAATCATAGAACAGTTTGGGTTGGAAGGGACCTTAAAGTTCATCTAGTCCCACCCCTGCCATGACAGGGACATCTTCACCAGCTCAGGTTGCTCAGAGCCCCGTCCAGCCTGGCCTGGGATGTCTCCAGGGATGGTTCATCCACCACCTCTCTGGCCAACCTGGGACAGGTTCTCACCACCCTCCTCATGAAGAATTTCTTCCTTATATCTAATTAAATCTCCCCTCTTTCTTAAAACTTTTCACTTATTCTAAAGGCAGAAAAGGAGAAGAAAACATTAAGTACCTATTTCACAATAGAAGGGGAACAGAACACCTGCAGCAGCTCTACAAATCTACGCTGTGTAACTTAAGAAGCTGACAGGTAATAAATTCTTTTTCTTATTGAAATAAAGGCCTTGAGATTGAGTTGCCTTAAAACAGTCTTCTCCAACTGGTCCTACAAAGGATTTGCATGGGGTTTTTTTGCAATGACAGAGTAGATTTCAGACAGCCTTCTGATAAAAGGGCCACAGAAACACATAAAGCTTGGAAATCAAACAAAGTAGAACAAGTAAGTTACAGCTGAAGTGTGCACATGGGTCAAGATTGAGGCTTAACAGAAACAATGTGCTAAAACATAGCTGAAAATAGACTCAAGCTTCCAGAGAAGCTTAGTAAGTTCTGAATTTAAAAACTCACATACCGTTTTGGCTTTGTTGAGGTTTGACATTTGTATGTAGCCCCTGTCATGACGACGAAGGTGCAGGAAGTACACAGGGAAGCAAACCCACAGGTAAATGCAAGGAATCCAGACCAGCACTGTGTTCTGAAAGCACGGGGTGAAGTCTGGATCTTCTGTGTGCCATGTCAGATTCCAATCCTGAGGAGAGAAAGTGGATCGAGTCAAAGAAAAATCAAACTCAGAACTTCAGTATTTGAAGAAAGAAATAGCCACTATCTGCCTTATTCTTTACCTCTTCTTGTGTATTTATTCACACTCTTATTAAACTGGTTTCATCCAGTGATATACCTAATTTTATTCCACTTTTTGTAGCTCCTAAGTTTTAAACATTCACCTTGCAGAAAAGTAACATGACAATGAAAGCTATCTCCCATTACGACCACTGTGCAAGGATGTGTAAATCCTCAGATACACCGCATTTCCAGATTTCAGCATGGAGATGTTATCTGGCACCCAGTAAAAGTGAACAGCACAAGGCAACATCACTTTGCTGTGTGTAGAGTCAGAGGTCCCCAGCTGCCTGCAGCAAACCCCGCTGAGACTTTCTGGAAATCCGTACCACCACCCTTGCAGCCCCTTTACTACTGAACAGCACGAAAATGTGAATCAACACAATTCAGCGTTTCCCTGTTTCTCTCAACACGATTCTCAACAGCAAAATAAACCACCATAAAACCAAACTACAACTGACAGTTACAGTAGTAAAAACGTGATGATCATTTCCACTATGCGTACAAGCACTACCTACAATGACAGGCTATTTAGTAAAATGAATTTTCATACCATATTTATGATTGGCTTGAGTTAGGGAAATCCCAGAGATGCTCCCAGCCCAAAGATTTGTTAACTACCACCGCATTGCCAGATGCAAAGTGTTTTTTCAGACGGCTGCACAGCTTACGAGTGCACAGAATACCAGTACTGCTACCAGGACATAATGGCAGTCAGTAATCCTTCTGCTCTATAAAAGCCCGAGCAGGTCACAGAAATAAGCGCCATTATCCACATTTTATAGATGAGGAAACAGAAGCAAAAGGAGCAGTAGTGCCTGGCCCCTCTATTCCAACATCAAAGCTGGAAACAGATCCCACTGCTCGGAATCGCCAAGCTTTGATCCTTGCATGTCTCCATCTTCTACTGATTAAGCAGTTTCAAACGCTACTACAAAGAGAGGAAAATAGATCTGAAAAGAAACGGAAGATATAACTTACAAAAATTTCAACTTGACGCTAACCAAACGTTATTTTATTATAGAGCAGGTTTCCCTTTAAATTTGACCATTCCATATTAAGATATGTTGTTGTGTTTTGCTTGTTTTTAAATAACTTCTTTTGAAAATGTATTAACAAAAATGTTTTCCTTCCTCACTTCCCTCTCAATTTCTGTCAGAATCGATCATTTCTTTATCAGTTAGATACAACTGCCAGTATGCACAAGACACACAGCCGTTGTCTTCCTCTTCTAATTCCACAGCATTCTAAAACTTCTCACTTCATTTAATTTTTGTGAGCTTAAAAAAAAAAAAAAAATCCCCAAACTTAATACGGCAAATTCAAGGAAATTAATACTGGTAGAGCATAACGAAAATGCCTGATTATGTTTTAGTGTATCTGCATAGGGGTCACGCAAGTTGTTCGTGACAAGGCGGCAGCTGCGAGACGCTGCGGGGAAGCCACAGGCTTCCGAAGTTCCCTGCGTAACATCATCGGAAATCTGAGCTGAGTCATCCTTACGTTCAGCCACCGCACAAGTGGTTTTGGCTTTCCCAGCCCCAGCTGCTCCGCTCCAGCACAACAGCCAAGGAAGGAAAGTCTCATGACTTTGCAGAACAGTTTACAATTCACAAATTAGGATAAATATGATTACACAAGTAAATTGACTGGGGGTAATCCGCTTTATAACAAACAAACAAGAGCACTGACATCATTTTAATGAGGAGATTTGTTGATATCTACACACGGCCTATCTCCTTTTTTAGTGTTTTTAAATGTTTCCTGTAAAAGGAATCGGGCAATTAGCAGAAAGGGCAGAGCAGGTAACGCACAGGTCACTGCCACGTGGCTAAATAAAGTTAAAAAGGGCTGTAAGCATGACTGCTGTGCATATTGGCCGGGGGACATTCTAAAAACATGCACTATCTTTGATATTTGCATGTTATCTGGAGGTGTTTCTGCATGAAAGGCAGGAGAGTAAGATGTAATGGTACTTCAGGGTTAAGAACAGAAAGTGGGGACATTGGCGGTTTGGGGTAAGATTACTGCCAGAATTTAACAGTCACGGCAGCATCAGTGTATCTTCTTCAGCATTTTTCCAGGATTTGGCCCAGAAGTTGCTGGTAGGAGTTTGCTTAACGTAAATACGCTATTCTCTGTAGAAATGGCTGCACCAAGGTGAGGTGCAGAAGCCCCTGCCATTTTCCATCCATTTCTGCTGACAGAAGGTGACACAGCAGTATTTCTCCTGCAGATTCCCTAGGTGCAATTCTCTCCAATGATGCCTACACAAGGTGGTGGCACAGACAGGAATTCAGCTTTACAACGTTCCATCATGGCTGGAAAACATGTCGCTCTCATCATGAAACCAACACGTATTCATAGGCAAATCACCACGTTCAGGTACACAAGTCTAGACTAGTTCTGCCAGTTGAAAGAACATGCTGCTCCTTTCTTTTATATAAACTCAGATTTTCTTTTTCTTTTCCAGCACAAGCCAAAATTCTTTACAGATCAATAAAGAAACATTCACTGAATCAGACCTTTGTATTTAACAGACACCAATTAGCAAATTAATGACATTTTTTTCTGACTCGAGTTTTAGAAACGCTATTTTAGCAAGTTCTATTAAAGTACTAAAATGCCCCATTTTCACATCTCGAAGATTAATAACAATTTTCACTCTGATCAGCTAACCCTTCTACTTTGTAAGAGCACACCAAACGACAGACCCAAGTACCCACTGAAAGCCAACACAAACTAGCAGCTTCCTGCCATGGGGAGGAGGAAGAAAAAAGGGGTTTGGTTCATCTAGAACTGTTAGATTATATAATCTGGAAACAGCCTTTAATTTAAACTATGACTGCAGGAATCCATAGGAAAAGAATCAGTGTGATCCTTGTTTCTTTCTTGGTGGATGCTGGGAGAGATCTGCTGGGGGTTCAGTTTTAGTCTAGTCCAGAAGAAACACATCTTAAATGTTAAATAGTTTCAGGTTGGGGCTTTTTTCCCCTTTTAAAAATCCCTGGACAATGCTGAAATTTCCCAGAAGAGGAAATAAGTATTTTGAAATTTATCCAACCTATTGCTCAGTTTTCATTTCCATCATCAGTACTGTGGCTGAAAAAATACCAGCCCACAGTTTTTGTGCCCATAGCATGTTTTCTCTTATGGCAAAAAAAAGGCTTCCTGTCACATTTGAAGTGAAACCCCCTAACTCCAAGAGCACAAGAAATGCTTGGCGCTCCCCAGAATCACGCGGATCTATTCACAGGTAAACCACTTACTTAACAGTGCATAAACCCGAGGAAAATAAATAACTACATTAATTCCTGTCTAAAATTTCCGGAACGGGCAAGATAAAAGCATTGGCAACAGGAGCGTAAACCAAAGTTGCGACACAAAGCGCCCCCAGTGTGGCTAATCTGAGGAATAACGGCGTCCGAGGCTGGAGGGACCTGTGGCCACTGTCCTGGCAGCGGGAAAGGCCAAAGGAAGCACAACCCAACCTGACCCCACTGCACATTTTCTAATTCTCACTGGAAGAGACACCAAAATCACTGAGTTTCATGCCCCTGGTGCGCGAGCTGCCATCACGCTGTTAAACCCACCTGCATGAACCAGCTGTGACTGAAAAATGACTTAAACATTAGCCCACACTACAAAAACCACACAGGAATCTTAATTTCACAGTCAACACTTACGCCTCAAATGGCACTTGACACTGATATCAGTGTGTACCCTCTACTTTGATATCGCCCCCAGAAGAACCACCTCATTCGTAATACCAAGATAAGGTTTCTTTATCTTATTTTCCTAACAGTAAAAACATTTTTCGTTTAATGCAACCATTACATTTAGTAGAACGTGAGTAATTAGCTCTCTCAGGCACTAAGACTGTAATTGCAGCTGACAGCTTTCATTACAATAGTATCATCACTTTCTCGTTGAAATAGGAAGTCTCACAATCTGGCAGCTCTAGATATCGTATTAAAAAAAATCCCTAGTGTAGCACCTATAAACCCACGAGCTGACTCAACCACGATGCCACGAGCCCATCGGCCTTTAGCCTACACTATCTAGGACAGCAAGTTTCCTGCCTGTCCCCAGGCACGAGATGTCCCCAATCTGGCTGAGCATCCAGCCCCTGAGGGGCCACCAGCACCAGTGAGCAGTGACCTCTCCCTTCAAGGCTGCTTTAAAGTAACTCTGATCTGAATTTAAAAGTCCCCAATATCACCATTCTCCATCAAAACCAAAAGGAAAAATAGCGACACTGTTTACCACCTTGAGAATTAAGGAAAGCAGTGAACTGCAAAGTGATCCAGATTTGGCAATAGGCTAGAAGGTCTGTTCTCAAGTGATGAACTAATAAGAGCTCTCCAAAGTTATTCAGCTTGCCAAATTTTACCCAATGTAGCTTTAAAAATGTTGAAGAAAGGCTGAAATAATGTTCTCAAAACACTGTAAATATAGCGTCTTTATTCTGTTGTTCACATTTTGGAGTCAGATCATGAAGCATATTTAGAATAGAACCTCCAACAAGCACAATCATACCCAATCTTCACCAGCATAACATTTGCTCTGTTGTGCTTAGTGTTCAGGCTAAATCACAAGAGGTGACAGGTTGATAAAACAAGCAACAGACATTCCTACATGAAGAATACTCCAGAGCTCCCACAAAAAGCAGCAGAAACACCTACCCCTGCAGCTCTCCTGTCTGCTCAGCACTGACCACAAGCAGCAGACAGTAACAACATCCCTAACAGTGGTGAACAAGGCACTAAATGAGGTATGAGACACTACAAGCAACATCACAAACTTCCCATTCACATGCTTATAAATCCTTTAAAAATACTACGCATATTATATTGAAATTATTTTGGAAGAAGTACTACTTACATTAAAGGATCAAACAGCTCTAGAATCAGTTCCAGATGAAGCAGCATTACGCAGAAGGACAAACATACTGTTCCACCTTAATTGACATTGCTTTCCTCTAGGTTTTTTCTCAATAAACAGAAGTTACCCAAATGCGCGGATCTCCCCTGTGACACAATGCAGTTGTTCTTCCTGCAACTGAAGTTAGTGTAGAATCTAACTCAAATGGTACCTTTGCTGTGGTGCACATAAAGTGAGCTTATACAGCATTTAAGTAGAGCAAATTCCTTTGAAGACCTACACTACTTGGATGAAATTACAGGTTTACTGCTTTTTTGTATCATCTAAGGGTGTACTGTGCAAAAAGGAAGTTGAAGAGAAAATGAAAATACTCGCACACATTTTACAATATCGTCTTTCCAACAGCTGCTTCCTATGCTTAGTGAAAAACAGAGTGATTTTTATTTTTAGAACACACAAAACCAAGATTCTACCACAAAGTAAAAGCCACACAACCAAATACTTGATTGCATTCCCAGACCTCCAGAGACCCTAAAAATCACTTCTGGAGAGAGAAATGATGGCATTATGCTGCTGCAGAGAACTCCAGCACTGACCACAAGCAGTGGAACAAAGGAACACAGAGTGCGCCGGGCGGCTGGTCTGGGAAGAGACTGGAGGATCTCCTCTGATCACATCGAGGAGAGCTGCTCATATCCCCACCACGCTCTCAAACAGTTCTTCAGGTCAATAACAACCCAATTAGATCAATAAGTTTCTGCCTTTTTGTTCTTCTACTACCACAAAGGTGAACTAAGAAACATTAATGGCAATTACTATATTGGAATGTAAGAATTCAATTCAGATCTCCAGCTCTCATGGAGATCACGTTCACCCACAGAAAAAAAAAGTAGCTTGAGGGGCTTTGTTTTGTTCGTGGGGTTTTATTATTGTTACTACAGAAGAACTCAACCTGCCATGCAACTGAGGATCTTTTCCTCTTAGTTGATATTAGAGTCTTGGGCAAGGGGTGGGATGGGGGGTGTTCACCAAACAAGTGAGAACACAAAACGTTTCTCCTCATAAAGCCATGAATGCAGCAAAACTACTGCTATTAAATCTGAAGTTCATTGGTTAAAAAACTAGCAGTAGTCAGGGAAGCAATGAAAATATAATAGTTTAGCAAAAATTCAGAAAATAAAGATCTCTAATTAAGATTTTGACAAGTAAGTCTTGTGCCTGAATAAACAGCCTTAAATCATTCACCAACAAGGCTTCTAGCCCAGCCTCCCAAAATACGACGTTCAGATCGAAACCTCAGATGGGGGAAGACACCAGGCCCTTTCTTCTTCCTTTGGCTCAAAATAATTCTGACATCTAAGCTTTATTCTTACAGTCTCTTAAGGTTGTCACGAGACAATGTTGTTACAGCAAGAAGGCAAATGTTAAAATAGTCACGTAATAAACAGGGGTCCTAAAATTTGTAAATCATTTACATAAAGAATACTTAGAGGAAAAAATATCAGTGTTTCTAGTGACAGGGAAATATCCTTAATTTCTCATAATGTTTTCTGTTAGAAATGGTTTTAGCAAGACTAGGTTATCATAATGACTTACAGACCTGACTTGTTAACACAGCCAAGAAAAAGTCTCTAAGCTTAAAGCAGGAGTCTGCACCTCCTTGTCCAAACCCCAAACATCAGTATTTCCTAATGTTTACTAAGAGCTGAAATCCTTCCTTACAGACAGCACTGCATTATCTGAAACTGTCTGTAAAACGACAAGTAAAAAGCATGTTTCCCTTTAGTCTAAAAATTAGCTGGTGCAGAGAACAGAGCATCTGCAGCTGTCAAATTCACAAGAGCTGATCTTTGTAATCCAAGAATCTAAAAGCCACTAAACTAGGGCTATTTTTTTGTGTCAGGGAAACACGGGACAGATTACATCAGGACTTGCAAGATTAAAAAACGTTTAGCCTCTTTCTACAGACATAACATTTCCATACCCTGCCATGTCTGCAATACCATGAGACAACATTTGGCCACATGACAGCAAAATATTTACTCTTCACAGCTTCAGAATCAAAGAAATCAAAGCAATGGTTTTTGCCTTTCTGTTAAGTTTTTCACTGAAAAGAGTTACTTAAAAGGATACAGGAAAAAGATTCCTGCCCTCATCTCCTTTTTGCACCAAAACCCAGACTTTTGTTCAATAATGCAACCACTGAGTGCAAAGTGGAAATCCCTGTGAGAAGTTTGAACACACCTGGGTAGTAATATTACAAAGGGACTAAAATAACAGTCTAAGTTGGGATAAAGTATATCCGAAGCTACCACAGACGCAAAGAGTGAGAAAACAGTAATGTACGGAATTCTGACTCTATTAAAAGTAAGCAAAAGGTCAGTACTTGGCAGCAGGCTTTTTAGGGATGTGACCCAGAATGACTCCGCTGCCGCCCGAGGTAACCTTCACTTAGTCTCAGTATAGCACAGTGTTTCAATGTAAACGGCATTGTAATTGCAGAGAACAGTGCAACTTACTCGGGCATTTTGCTGGGTTTTTTTTCCTCATTTAACTTTTCTGAGCAACCTTGAACTGAGAGCTATAAAATGACAGGTCATCTGTTTAAAAAAAAATCCCCATCAACAACTGAATACCAGGTTTCATTTTCTGGTATTTCCCCTAAACTGATATATTCTGGATGAAGAGAGTTAAGTTTAATTTCTAATGTAAGTTTAATTTCTATGCAAATTTAGACCCACATGGCCAACAAAAATGTTTTACAGGTCTAGACAAGAGATAGCTGACAAATAAGGCTCTGGCTTTCACAGCTAAAAAGCCCAAGGACAACAAGCCGTGAGGCAATCACCTGTTAATTATAATAATGGCACCGTCTTGTGTAAAGGTTTTTCTGTTTAGCACTCTGCTGCTCCTCCTCTGTTCCAAATGCTGTCCACATATGACCTTCCTCTGTCAGCAACTAAGTAGTTTTCTGATCTGCATCCTCTTTTAAACTCTGGACACAAATACATTCATAAACTCCATACCTTTCTAACCGAAGAGTCCAAAGTCGGAACTTTTATCAAGCTCACTCAGCACCACCCTCACAGCACCGCAAACTCCCTCCCGAGATCTGCCACAAACACACTGAAAAAAGCACTGAAAACATATTTTACAGGGCAAAGAAGCTGCAGGGTTCCAAGATACGTGCTAATTTACTGCAAATGTATAGAAGCATAAGCCACAGAACTTCAAACACAAAATTAATGCTTACATAAAAAGCCTGCTTTCTCTTCAGAAGCCTATTTTGGGAAAACTATCAGTGTCCCGGTGTCCTCATAAACAATATAAGCATAGCAGCTGTTTACATCACACAATATGACCTCACAAATGTCAGCTGGTCATTATCATGAATTAAAGATTTTTTTCTCAATAAAATCCTATCAAGCCACATTATAGTCTTACAAGATCCTAACGTGTGCAATCAACTGAGAGGCTGGTTGATCTCCCCAGCTACAACAATATCAACCCAAACACAAGAGGTAATGTCTCTGGATAAACACTCAAGAAAACACATTTATTAGGGCAGACAAAACATGTCTGAAAGCCTCAGACACAACTCTGCACAATGGCAAGAGAAGCAGAGCCCAATCCCACTGAGTTGGTCCCTAGAGTTTGTGTACAAGGATAAGCTTCACCTTTTCTCACCCATTCTGTTTATCTTCTGTCGCTTGGTTCCATATGAAGAAGTACTAAACCTATAACAGTGTTTGGATGCAATTTATTTACTGACAGAGGCTCCACAAAAGATTTCTGCACCAAAAGGGAAGAAATAGGCCTGGGTTTACACAGGCATACATGGCTTGAATAGTTACAGGACTCTAGTTTTCAAAACAAAACAGAGATGAAAACTTGCTTTTCTCCTAGAAGTAAATGGAATTACTTGCTTTCAATCAACAACCAAAAGCCAACTAGAAAAAAAGTGGAAAAAATTCCATTAAGTTTCCACTTAGCTAAAGAATTAAAGTTAACTTCAACTAAATTTTTAAAAACACATATTTGCCTGTGAAGTACATAATAGGAGCTTATATGAATAGAAGCCATTTCTCTCACATTCTCTTAGTATAAGCAAGAACCTCGAAAGTTTCAGATTCTATTTGATTTACAGGCATCTTCTAACAAATGAATAACTAAAACTTACTGTAAACCCAGCAGAGTGCTGGCAAGGGACTGTGAGCAAGTGCTTAGTGTGAACTTGCCTTGTCTTTCATATCTCTTACATCTTTTTCATAAAAGCCCTACTGGGCGTTACCCTTGAAAACTCAGTGTCACAAAAACTCTTAACTTCTCCTTTAGCAATCTCAAACATGAAAAGGTACTGCATAGTTTACAAGCTCTGAAAAACTGAAACAACCCCAAAATTTTATTAAAAGGAAGGAAAACCAGCAGAACATTTCAAAACGTAAGTGCACTGAAACCACTGATTTGTGAGCGTGCATGTATCCAGACAGTGAGGTCACCAGCCCAAAGTGCACAGCAGCTTCTACATCTGCCTTGACAGAACTGAAATGCAAGTAGTGCGAAACGCTACCCCTAGCCCACTAGCTTTATTTTAAAGCTTTTACTGTCATCAACAGCTATTAGTAAATATTATCTTACACCTTTCTTTATATTTTGGAGGGAATAGTCAGTGATGCTGGAGAAAGCAAGGATGAAACAGTATCTTTCCAAAAAGGGAGTCTGGTTCATAGGAAGCAAGAAACAGTTTCGTAAGCACATCTGGTTGCAGTGAAGTTAATATGCTAAGTGGGGGCATAAAGATAGGTTAAACAGTGAGGGGGAAAAAAGGGGAGTGAAGAAGAAGAAACAAGACAGAGAACTTGCTTGGGCTGTTGACCTTTCAGAGTAAGCATTAAATAAAACCAATCTGTTTAATTCTCAGACAAGAACTTTCAACAACAACATTCCTTGGGTATGCGAACAAGGAAAATCCTGGGCAGCAAAGCTTAAGAAGATTAGCATACAGTCTTTAAGGGTTCATTAGTTCCTTTCAACCTGCAAAGTGCCCCCAACAATTTAAAACCAAGTTGCCCCAAACTCAGTGCTACCCTAGATAGAGAACCCAGCTCACCACGAGCATGAAGTTCCACATGCCACCAGGCACCCCGCTGTCACCCAGCTCCCAGCAGCGCAGGATGCAGTCCACAGGACACAAGGCCAATACCACACGCAGGTGATATCTAGAAGCCCAGTGAAACACTGCAAATATAAAGGGATTTTCCAAAAATCCATTACAAATTCAGCTTCAAGTAGTACCAACAGCAGAAATACCAGAAAAGTAAGTAGTCAGAGTACCATAAGCACCAAAACCAGCATTACCCACTACCAGGAACAATGCGACAAAGTGGACAGAGTGTTATTTATGAGGACAAGTTCAACAAGGAAGATTCTTCCAGACACATCATACACCAACTGGAATTCACAATGGTTCTTTTGCAGGATTAGAAGAATCCAGAAATCTAACGACCACACCCACAGGAACCTTAGCTGGAAGAAATGAAAGGCAGACCCCACGTGATTTGGAAAAGGATGACAAATCACAAAACCATCTATATTCTTGGGAACCAATGCAACTAGTGAAAAAAAAAAAGTACAGAGTAGTTATGATGCAGCACAAATATCAGAAATGGCTATAGTACATACAAGGACTGTAAATGTTTTCATAATGAAAAAATCTGCCATCAGAAATCCTATATAAACTAGTTGTTTGCACCATCCTAGGCGCAGTTCTTACTTCTACCTGATGTTTCAATTGCACAGTTCAGAGAACTGGCAGATCTTTTTCACAAAACTACTTACTCTCTCAAGTCATTTTTTCCATAAATTCTGAAACACGTATTTGCTAAAGCTCTTCAAATAAAATGTCTCATTCTAGGAAAGGAAACAAAAATACATTTGATGACAACTCATAATTTAGCCACTTCTGAGAAACCTGAAAATTAGCTGAAAAGAGATATGAACTTAAACAATGTAAAAGCAGGTTAAGAGTCACTTTTGATCAGCTGGGAAAGCTAAATATCTTAAAGTTTTAATTATTTTAATAATATTTGCCGTGTAATACTTTAATGGTTCTTGAGATAAACATACAACGGCATTTGTGAGTCATCCAATTTTACTTCTTTCTAGAAAGGCAGCTCATTAGCTCAATGCTATTTAGCAAACATCCGATGAGCTGTTCTTTAAACAGTTTAAGAAAATCCACGTGTTTTCCTCTTACCCCCACATTGCCCTCAGTAGCTCTCACCGCACTTATTTTTTTCCCCTTTTGAACTTGCAGCTCCCTCTCCTCCCTTCCGCCACACAGTCTCCTTCTCCACGCAAACCGTTTCCTCCTCCGCAGGCTCCGCACGCCGTCCCGCCCCGGGGCCTCGCTGCCGCCAGCACCTGCGCGTCCCAGCTGAGCAAGACCCGCGCTGCAACACGGCACATCCCGCACCTTCGCGAGGCAGGTTTGCAGCTCACCCACGGCGGGCTGCGCTCTTCATTAAGGAAGAGCGAAAATATTGCTGTGCAAACATGCGATACAGCCGCTAGCCAGCAGAAAACGTGTCTTTGGCCTCCTTCACAGGACAGCACCCCACGCCCGGGCCAGCAGCCGGTCACCGCTATTGTTCGCACCCGCACAGCCCCGAGTAATGCAGCCGAGCGGCCCAACGCGGGAGGCAGAGCCGGCTCGGGTCACCCGGGAACTCGTTCCCAGTCTCCCGGATCACGCCACTTACCGGTTCCCCCCGCCGAGCCCTCCCCTGCGGACACCCCGCACTCGAGGCTCGCCAGCTCCTGCTCCGCGACCCGGGCGCGAGGATCTCGCACCCAGCCGGAGCCCAGCGGGACCCCGGCCCTGCCCCTCCGCCCAGCCTGCCCCGCGCTGTGCCCACGGCGAGCGCCGGCATGGGAGGCTCCCGCTCCCCCGCCACGGGGCGCGACCATCCCGGTCGCAGCCGGCTCCCCGCCACTCCTCAGCGGAGCCGAGAGCCCGCAGCCCCATCCCGCCGCTCACCCAGAAGGGCTCGTAGGCGTCCGCGCTGCAGAAGCTCTCGACCCCCATGGAGCGCGGCGAGCAGACCGCGGGCTCCCGCGGCAGCGTTGCGCTTCCCCTGCGCACCCTCCGTGCCCGGGCGGGGGAGCGCCAGCGCCGCGCCCTGATTGGCTCCGCTGTGACGGGGATGCCGAGCCCGGCGGCGCCGCCGCCCGCGCTGCGCAGTCCCGCCCGGCGGGGGCGGGGGCAGCGGCGCTCGCCGAGCGGCCCCGGCCGGGGGGGCACATCGCTTCCACACACGGGGCACGGGGCGGGACGGGACCGGACCGGGATGCTGCGGGCTCGGCCGCAGCCCAACACGTGCGTTTGTCCAGCAGAGAAACTCCCCACGCCCCCATCAGGGTAACCGGGGCGGGAGCGCTGCCCCCGCGGCGCGCCTCCTCCTGGCACCTGTCCCCGGCAGCGCTCCGGGCCCCGCACCGCTGGGCCCAGCAGAGCCATCGCAGCATCTCCCGTGACACCGCCCCGGCCACGGGGACTCCACCAGCCGCTGCGCGGAGGGACCGCAGTGCCCCGTGGGTACCGGGAACACAGGCAGGGCACGGCCCGGGGAAGGCCACAGCGAAAGCCTGGGCTCACCTTCACAAGTTTCACTTCTCAGCGTGAACCAGTTAGACTCGTTTCAAAGCCCTGAACTAGTTCAAATGGACTAGCATTAACTGAACCAAAATAACTTCACATCCACAGCCAAGTTGGCACCAACATCCATATGAGTTGAAACAACTGCACAGTGCTGGCGGTGGCGTTTGGCTGCATCCCACTCTCAGCCCATGGAAGGCGCATCAGTGAAACCCACAGCAGCACCCATGCTCTGCCCAACCTAACAGCAGCACACCTGGGGATGCACGGTGCAGATGTGGGTCGGCACCATATGTGGCATGAAAGAGCAGAGTGGATATGTACTACCCTGCAGTAA
Organism: Streptopelia decaocto; assembly: GCF_964273445.1. NCBI lineage: Eukaryota > Metazoa > Chordata > Aves > Columbiformes > Columbidae > Streptopelia > Streptopelia decaocto. The sequence goes on along the minus strand of NC_138668.1, from coordinate 14,659,573 downwards.
TGTCTGAAAGCTTTAATCACACAAATTACACAAAGAACCTCCATTAAAAATGTTTTTTTGACTCCAGAGCAATTATGATAATGGATCAAGTTGTTAGAAGAGAGTTCTCACTGTCTAGTGTGTAACTAAATGCAAGCATCACACATACAAAAACTGTATCAAGGATTGCTCTGTACTCACCAGTACGTTGACACTGAGGGTTCAGAGCTGTGCTGGTGGCCGCTGTGTTCCGACTGTCCGTCCATCCATCTCGTCTGTCCTCTGGGGGGGGATCAACTTGCTCCCGGGGTGTCGGGTCGAGGAGCAGCAGCGTTCAGCCCACAGCGAGGTCACGCTTGCCATGGTGAACTGAGCAGAACCATCACACAAAGATCAAACCAAACAAACTGGGTGTCAGAAGCCGTACAAGTTTGTGTTAGCTTAACCCATAACTTACTTCATGTCACGTTCAAATCTTTACAGTAAATGTTGAAGTCCAATTCCCCCTATTTTTATTAAGAATATTTCTGTCCTGTTTTGTATACCCACTATATTCATCTTAAAATCATCTTAAATACCTTGGCAGGTCGATTTTGATGCTCATGATGACTCCTGTTGAAAAAGTTCCATCATAGTCCCCAACACCTGTCACCCCACTGCAGCCCCAGCTGGAAGGTTTTTTTTTTCCTCCTGTCTGCTCTGCAACGCATATAAATGTTAACAGCTCCAACAATACAAACTTTCCAGTACCTAAGTTGGAGAAGCTTTTCCCCTTTAACAGCACTATTAATAGCATTGTAAGCCAGAAAAAAAAAGCTAAATAATACAACCTCTAAGAGCTTACACTTTTACACATATTCTGTGTGCAATAATAGAATATAAACTTATGGTTGAAATGATACAGCAAAAAATTATTTGGGATATAGAGATCATATGCAAGTTTGCTCCAAACAGGAAGACAGTAAATAAGCATGAAGCAAGGAAGGTTGAGAAAAACTAATTTTTATCACCCCAGATATTATTGTGTGCTAAAAGACTGACAAAACTTCGGTTACACTTTCAGGATTCAAACTTTCCAAGTACTTCAATATAACGTTGGGGTTTTTTTCAGCCTCAAACTGTGCCTGTACTAATGGGTATGTACCAGGTTAATAACATTTCTCATCAAATAAAGATACTTATATCTGCAACTCCAACTAGTTGCCTTCCAACTAGTCCCAACTCCTTCCCTTAGAAGCTCTAAAAAACAGCAACAAGACCACAGATTTTAAACAGTGAAAATACAGAGTAAATAATTAAATGTCAGGGGAAGCAGAAGAGTTCAGAAGCAAAATGTGAGAGACTCAAAATGTTTGTGTGGAGGAGAAAAAAAACAGACCTGACACAAAGACCAACCTACAGATAGAGACGCAAGATCCCAGAGTTCCAGTCACTGAATGTGGATTGCACAAATCATTATCACAGCAGCATCTTTTGAAACACAGATTAACATATAAAATAGAAACTGCAATCTTATTTAAAAAAGCATCTCCTTGCAATCAGAAACTTCCCCTACCACCCCAAATTCTATTTTGGACTCTGAACTTCCCTTTGTAGGACACAAATTAGAGCTGGATAGGAAAAACAGAGGGGAAAAGAGCAACAACGTCTCAACTGGAAATGAGATGTAATAGAACACTGACCCACAACAACACGGAGAGATTTGGAAGGATGCAGAGAAAGACGTTTTTGCTGTGAAAATGCCATGTGTGTTAAAGGCAAGCGATTGTTGATCCCCAGAGCTCACTGGGGATCAGCGCAGCAGGCGGACAGACAGAGGCAGCCCTGCCAGCTCACTGAGGGTTACCGTTGTGGGAAAGGAATAGATTAGCTTCACCATTGCTCCTGCAGACTTCTTTTTTCCTTAATTTTATTTATTGCCAATTTCCAGAGACTCTTTGGAAGCTCAGAAACTAAATATTTGCTTTGAAAGGAAATATATTAAAGAAAAAACCCCACCCCACACTTCAAGGCCCTAAGTGGTTTACTGCTCAACACTCACATTTTCCTTCAAGCCCAAGCAGGTTGCTCCATCTAGACCATGACAAATCCCGCTTGTTCATCCATGCTGGCTGCATTTCCTTTGGGAAATATTTAATACATTTGCAAAATAAACACCGTTGACTCATCCCCGCGCCGTGGAGCACACACGCATGCCGCCAGACACACCAGGGATCCTCACAGCCTTGCACAACACCCAGTGTACAGTTACATTTTGGCAAAGACTTTTAATTAAGAGCTTGTCTTTGGCGAGGTCTTTTGATTTAAAGTTCATCTTTCAGGGACTCAGCACAAAACTCCTCCACTACACATCAGGGAGAAACTCACGCATTCTCCATGATTCCTTTCCTCGTTTTTTTCCTTCGTCGCCCCCGCCCCCCAATAAAGCACATTCAAACCCTTTTAAACTGCAGAGGAAAACAAGTTCAGGCCACCCCAGCTGACTTGACTGAACTGGCAGGCAGGCCAACAAAAGGGAACTCCACGCAGGCACCGCTAATCACTTTATAGCTCGACCTTGCCGGGGGACACCCTGTGAGCACAGGGAGTCGCCCTGCGGCCGGGAAGCCGTTCCCTCGGCGGGGGAACCGGGAGGACAGCGAGGAGAACACAGCGTGAGCTCCGCCCGGCCCCTCAGCTGAGGCACTCCCGGGCCGCCTCAGGGAGCGCCCAACCGCACGGGCCGTGAGGAGCGCGCCAACCCCTGCTCGAGCCGCCGGCGCTGCCTGATTGGCCGGTGCGCGCTAAGAGGCGGGGCCAAAGGCCCTGGCTCCGCCTCCCAGCGCTGCGCCTGCGCAGTGCGCGCCTACCGGCGCCGGGCTGGCTCATCCGGGTCCCTGGCGCGGCCGTTGGCCATGGCGGCGGTGGCGGAGCTGAAAGCAGGTGGGGGCTCCGGGGGCATCTCGGGACACCGGGAGGGCTGTGTCACATACACCCGGTGGTTGACTGGGCCTCGCAGTCGCCCCAGGCGCTAACGGCGGCTGCCGGCTCCTCAGGGCGCCCGTCGGGACCCGCGGGAGAAACGTCCCTCAGGCTCCACACAAGCATCTGATGGTCTGATGTCCCCTCGTTAAAGACATCTCGATCCTGTAACATCCCACTTCCTAAACTGCTAGGACGTGTGTTTACTACTAAAAACAATATACTTGTGACTCTTTCGAAGGCTTAATTTTTATCTGTAACATTCCTACAGTTATCTACTGGCGTATGCACAAGTGTGGATATCTTATCTTTAGCTCGCTGTGAATGTGCCGAAATTGTGTTTGTATTGCGGATGATAAATGCTGCTTGAATACTTTTAGCTTTGTATTAACAGATCTTTTAATGGTAACAGTTTTAAAGGACACGCTGGAGAAAAGAGGCGCTCTTGGAGAAATAAAAGCAAGGATCAGAGCTGAAATTTTCAATGCGCTGGATGACCAGAGTGAACCGCGACCGCCGCTGTCTCATGAAAATCTCTTAATCAACGAGCTAATTCGTGAATACCTGGAATATAACAAATATAAATACGCAGCATCTGTTTTAATTGCAGGTATTGGGGCTGAATTTTTGTTGTCAACACTGCATTAATTGATATTTACTGTTTGGCTGAGTGATTCCACTGATACTATGAAAGTAGTAGGTGTGACCAAGCTACACAATTTTGTTTTCCCTTGGAAACAAAAGAGATGCGAGCACTCTCTCCACTGCTTTACTTGCAACATTAAGCCAAATCATACCATTAGTTTTCAAGAAAACTTACCCTTTGCTCCTTATCCTCGAGGTAAATGCTTTGGTAGAGCAGTTGATTCAAGAGCAGGAAAACTTGGTAGCAGCCTGCAAAATCAAAATACCTTTATCAAAATCTCTGTGTTTGGAAAATGGCTACCAATATTTTTAAAGCATATATCACATTTTTTTTTTCATATTGGCATATGAGTAAAATAAAAACTTATAAATCCTACAAGTGAATACAATTTCTTTGAGGAGTAATTTAAACTGAAGTAATACGTACATAGAGTAGTTGATAGTTTGAACTTCAGCAATTCTGGCACTTGATGCATATAGACTGTATCAGAAATGTGGTTAGATGGCCTCAGCTTAAATAAGAAAAAAGAATATGGTGTTTTTTAACAACTGCAGTTAAGTGTTACTGTTACTGGTTGTGCTAAAATACCAGTATTTGAGAGCTGGTTAGACTACATCTAATGGTAGCCATAGTTTATATGGCACAACACTTACTTATTTTTGCAGCTATTGCTAACTTGTATTTGATATTACAGTAATTACATTTGCTATTTAATAATTAGATATATTTACCCTGTTAAAATTAGAGGCACAAAGGTTCATCTCAAGAAGAGGGAATGGAGACTGTATGTATAGTAATTAATGTATGGAACCTGTTTCATAACAGTACTTCTTTGGAGAAAGAGTTGTTTGCCTGATTAGTTTAACTTTATATTGTACAACTTCTCTAATATTTTAGTTAGTTTCCTTTACAGTGAAGATAAAAATCGTAATACGCTGGTGTGAATTATATGAATATGAAGCACTAATGTTTGAGTTCCCTGGAATTACAATACACTGTTAGATATTAATAGTCTAAAAGGGAGCTGTGTGCTCTCATTCTAAGTCTCCTGAGCAGTCTTTAAAAATTAATTGTGATATTTTTCTTAACAGTCTTAAGAATTTTGCGGAAATCTGTTTTCCAGAATCTGGCCAGCCTGAAGTGCCCTTGGACAGACAGTTTCTTGCCAGAGAGCTGAACGTAATCGAAGATGTAAATGGAAAATCAGTGTAAGGAGTGATTTTGGAATGCACAGTACATTCTGCTCCGCTTATCTTTCTCTCTTTAGTGTCATTGTAAATCACATATAAATGTTCTCTCCAGTTGAAATGTGACTAGATCACAGGGCTGTTCTGACATGCTGGATTCAAACTCAGTGTCAAACATCGGGCTGTTTTCAAACATACTCAAAACTAACATTTCTGCCATCTCTATAGCATTCTCCAGATAATGTACTCACACACCAGTACAGTCTGCCCTACCGTTAGAAGCACAAAACAGATATGCTCTTTGCATATCAGTGCGTTGCTTTCTAGAGCAATAAAAAGATTATAGTAGTCTGAGATTAGATACAAATTCGCAATGCTCCGATACGAGTGCATTAATGAGGAGCTGGGATACTGACGCAGGTTTAAACGTGGTCAGTGTTCTCTGTCAGAATCCATCAGGTGCTGAGGAAGAATCGAGTTTGGGATGTGTGGGTCACCAGAGTCTGAGCCATCGTACTGCACGGGTGAGAACATGGGTGTGTGTTTGGTGCGAAGTGCGCTCTGGTGCTTCACTTCCGCGGGTCTGGAGTTCAGCTGGGAGTGTCTCCAGTGTAAGATTTTTAGGAGAGTGTTGGTGTTCAGGATGGGCTTAGGTCTCTGCTTATTTATATATTGACACTTGCCATAACATATTTTACATAATTAAAGACATCTCTACATATTCTAGAAGTAAACACTAAGGTCTAAGCAGTTCTGAGGAAAGGGTGTATTTTTAATGCTCAGTATTTCCTAGAGTTCATAGCTTGCTATTGTCGTTTCTCTCTTAAGCAGACCTCTCTTGTATGGAATTATTTCTCACTTCTTACGTGGTGGGAAGGAAGAAGGTTCCCAGAATACCCTTCCCAAAGCGCCTTTGCTGACTTACACAAAGCACAACCTTGGCAAACCACCTACTGAGAGAAATCCAAAAGGTGGGTGTGGGGTCATTTTTGCAGCAGTTTGATTTGTGACTAGATTTCCCATATGATACATATGCTTACACCAGCATAAACATGCAGATGGACACAGTGCACCTACTACCTTCCCTGCACAAGGAATGTTTGAACTGACACTTCTGTAATAAAAATTGTTCAGCAGAGCAGTGTTTATAACCCAAAATACCATTAAGCTGTGTGACCTGACCAAACCTGTTGCTCATGTATTCATTTAAGAAGGGTCCTACCGTATCCAGCTCAAGAAAGACCCACCCATGATTTCTGAAACTACCTGGAGATGTACCTTTGCTTAAGTGCGTGCCTGACTTAGGCCAGCTTTCAGGCCTGCTCCTCTCCACGGCTATGCTCATGGGACCACAGATACAGCACACAAGTCCTATTGCCCTCGGAAGCGCTTGACTGGTCTTTCCGTGTGTCTGTGGCAGGACTTTCTTATATGGGAATGCACTTTATTTATAACACAGACATTTTAAAATATGGTAGACAGCCCAATTTATATAATTTTTCAACACTGCAAGGTAATCTAAAGCTGTACTGTAGCTGTAGCTACTTGGTAGTTATTTGGGAAAGGGGAGAACATCTAATGGTTTCGCTTTATTCTGTTGAAACTTTTGGGCTGTTAAAAACAAAACTCATTTAAAGTGGACAGCTATGCTATTCTAATTTGTAGGTGGTAGAATATCTGTTGTGACATTTATGCTTTTAGAAACAGAGATTTAATTGCTGGAAAAGGTCAGAAAATATGAGTATCCCAATTCTCAGTATCAGAAAGGTCATTCACCAAGTTGCTTTACCATTTCCCTGAAAGTTAAACTGGCCAAATCACATTCCCTTCCAGTAGCACAAATCTGGAATGGGCCAGCTAGACACAGTCTTGATACATCGGCAGTGTAATACAAGAATTTAATCTAAATTCTCAATAAAATGTATTAAATAGTGGAGGTATCTCTCTTTCTCATCTGTTCCAACTTAGTTTCTATAGAAAGTTCTTAACTCTTTAGCTGTCAGTTCTGTATATGGGCATAAACCTTTTCTAGGACATAACTCACATCCCATTGCCTGCAGAAGCTTGAGCTCCAGGTTCAATATTCTATAGTAGAACACTGCAAAATCAGATTTTGCCTTTCTGCTCTGCTTTCTGGCTGGTTGCGATTAATATTGCCAATGCCACAGAATGAAAGGGGTCACTAGTCCAGTGTTTTCCTTCAAAGAGTCTGCTTGGCAGATGAGTTCTTTCTGTTGGGACAGATTAGCACTATTGTGTTAGTACTACCAACTATTTCTTTTGTATCCAAAATTTTGAAAAATATGAAGCCTGAGATACTATTGACATCTAAAAAGTGAGAGAAAAGTACTAAACACCTTTTCTTAATTAATTCATTGAGGCAATTTTGTTTCCCTTCTGCCAGAAGGGGGGGCTGAAGAAATAAAATTTCAATACCAAAACCGCAATAAATTATCTCTTTGTTGGAAAATAATGATTCCTATCAGAAATTTCTCCATTTTAAAAAAACAAACTCAGTGTGCGGCATAATAGTTTTAAAGTATAACTTTGTACCTCAGTTCTGAAATGGATTCTGTGCGGGGTCACCTTGCCCTGTTGACTCCAATGTAATATCAAATGGGGATTTAATTGTTTAGAGTTCGTTACAAAACTCAGGATCGATCATAAGATATGACAGCACCTTGCTTTTTGAAATAAAAAAAATAACAGCTTTAAGGCTTTTAACCTATAAGTAACTGTAGTTTGAAATTACTATTTGCATGTGTTTGTGGAGACCTAAAGGCAGTGGGTTTAAAATACTAATTATGTAGCTGTTTTAATTAGGCTGCATATTAAGGTAATCAAGTCAATAAACTCAACCCTCCACATCTCGTATTTAACATATTAGAAATTATCTTGCTTATTCAGTTGAATATTCCAAATACTGGTGTAGAGACTGGGAATCCCAGTAAGATGTGTTTCTGTTGTTGTTTCTGTTCTGGTGTTTCTGTTAATTCATTCACTACAGCTGAGTTGAAGTTGTCTGAAATCTAATCTAGTAATGCAAAGCTCTTCTCTCATTCAGCTGCATGGAAAAATAGATGAGTAAAATTGCCTGAGTTTCCTGTGATGATATTGTGTATCAAAGGTGATAGTGATGGAAATTCACACTTGCACCTTTGGATCTCCAGATGTGTGAGAACATTTCTGCCTGTGTTTCAGTTTCAGATGGAATTCCAGAGCCGGGAAGGATGGCTGGCACCAGCATCGAAGAGCCCCTGGTTATACGGAGTATAAACCGATGATCTCTTTGATGTGCCAGTTCCTGATGTGAAGTTCTGTACGAGTTCATGTAGGAAATTCTTCTTGGCATAGATATCCCCAGGATGTCCAGCGGGACCATTGCAGCTTGGTAGATCCACCCATGAGACAGAATGACAGGGTTGTAATTAACGCAACAAATGTTAGCAAAGGCTCTTCCTCCAGTGCCAATGCAAGGAAAACTGCAGATTAGTGAAGCCTGTGTCGAGAATTGGCCTAAAAATACTGCTTTTTCTCTTCTATTCTGTGTGGTGTTTTGAGAGTGTTCAGACTACACATTTTAATCATTCTTGTTTAAGAAGAAACTGCTGCTACTTTCAGATCAGTATGGGAAAATAAATTTGAATAGAAAATTAAAGTGCTTTAGAGGAATAGTTGTTTTTAATTCTCCGGAAATGAGGACTATATTTATCTTCATGCCAACAAACAAACCAGGGTAAGGCTTTTCCATCAGGAGTTGCTATAAATTGTACGGTGCAACGCTGAGTAGATGGGATGGGGAGGAACTTCTGTTTTTTTCCCAAACAACATGAAACTCCAAGTCAGGCAAAACTGAAAATAAAGTTGATAATAGATTACTGATTCCCAGGACTTTTCTTTTTTTTAGCTGAGATACTCACATGTTTTGAAATGGTAGTTGATTTTAAAAGCCGAACTGAAGGGGTACATAAAAAATAACAGGTTAGCTTTTGTTCTCTGCTCATCTTCACAAAATGTATGGATGCTGGTGTTACCAGTGGTACTGAGAGGAGTTCTGTATAAATACATTTATAGGGTTGTGCTCTTAAAAACCTTAAGTTTTAGATAAATGGTGCAGTAAGTGGGGAAAAAGAGAGGAAGAGAACATGAAGTTTGTGAATTCAAGTTAAAGGGCCTTGAGTGGTACAGACGGTAAAGTTTGGCCATCTTGATTTGCCCCAGTTTGCGTTCCAGGTATATTTTATTTGGATGAGCTGCCTCTGCTCCAGTGTGGATTTGTGGGGAGCGGTTCTGGGCTGCCTGGGGAAGCTGCGTTTCTCCGTTTGAAGCCTGAGCAATGAGTTCATCCCCTTCGTCTGACTGGCTGCTGATTTATAAGTATCTCGGGACTGTTTCCAGGAGGGGAGGACACGTTTGCAAATGCACCTCCATCAAATCCATCTTGATGGTTTTTGTAGCTTTGCATCAATTATAATTGACCGTGAGGTGAATGAAACATGTTTATCTCGTGTGCCCTCGCTGTTTGCTCTGTGCTGACAGCGCCGGTGCATTCAACGACTCTGCTGAAGAGCAATCCCTGTCAAAACTACCAGCGGGGATTCTGCCTCCTTAGTAGTGCAAATACTCACGATCACTGATCTCTCTCTAAAAATATAGTAGAAAAAGGGTATTCTAAGCTGTTATTTGCAAATTACGTTCCAAATTTTGGAGTGAGCTGAAAGTGTATCCGTGGAAAGTTGCGCAAATCAACTTTTGAACAATGCAGATATGATTGACCACAGAAGTGCTTGTGTTTTTAACTTGGGTTTTCCAGGGGTTAAATTCTAAACCCCTGTTTCTTTGTAAACCAGAGGGTCAAATTGTTCTGTCTGGAATCTGAATTGTCTTTTCAAGGGCAAGGCAAAAGGCTGTGGGAAACAAGCTCTGACCTTCCATGCTGTGCAGATGTTCCCGTGTCACCCAAGCCATCGCCCCTGCTTTCCGTCTGCCCACCACGCCTCACACAGCACTGCCCAGGTGCCACGGAGCTCCATGGGAAGTGGGTTTTTAGTGGTAGAAATCAAATATGATTGTTGTTCTGGTTGAAGACAGCAAAGGCTCTTTCCCAAGCACACGGTTCAATGGGCTGGTGCTCTCCACAGCTGGAAAGCAGAGGCTGTTCCAAGGGCGTTCCACCGAGCTCAGAGGGAAAGGTTTGAGTCTGAAATGAGAGCGGAGATCTGTTTCAGTCAGAGGGAATCTCGGGGCTGTTTTATTTGGGGTTGCGCGGGAGCTGCCCCATTTGCTCTCAGTGCAACAGGCATTTCATCCCATTCTCCAGCACCACAGTGCGGATTTGGGCTGCTGGAACAACCTTGTTTCAAAGTGTTGCCATTGGACAAGCAAATTAAAATCAAATTATTACCAGTGTTATTTATTTGTACAATAAAACTTGGAAACAGGTCTATGAAAATATACTGCTGTAATCACACATTAATAATCTGGCATTTACCCTGAGGGTACATGAAATATAAGAGCATCTTTCAAGATGCAGACGTGGAGTCCTGTGAACACCAGGCGGCCTCGCTCGGGAACAGCTGAAGAGGGATCGCAAAGCCTGGACACTGTGCCTGCACTTCCCAAAAAATCATCCCTAAAGGAGCAAGATCAGTATTTAGGTAAAAATAATTCACAATCGAGAGTCACACGTTCAGGTTATAGACAAAATCGCCACCGAGGTAAGCATGCACAAAACTTATTTTCCCAAAGAATTTAAGAAGTCTGTCCAGCCTAATTACAGACTGGCATGTCTTGCATTAAATGCCCTTATTCTTTCTACTGATACCACAAAACTGAAAAAAAAAAAAGAGATACAAGCATATAGAAGTTTGGGGATTTTAAAGAGCAAAATGCATTTCTGAATTTTATTGGAGACAGAACACTGTAAGTGAGACTGCTGCAGAGAGCCCTATGTTCAAAGAGGCTGTTCTTTGTCTAAGCTTGGTATCACAAGTGAAGGTGACAAGGAGCCAGTGAAGTTTGGTGTGGATATCAGATCTGGAAAGCACTTTGGAAGAACTTAACCCACAAGTTTAAAAAAAAAAACAAACAACAAAAAAACCCGAATATTTTCTCTCCCCTGGCATCAGAAGAAATGCTGTTCACAGGCTCCCCAGCACCGTTCCAGAGGTGTTGGGTTCTGTCGCGCACTGGGGACATTTTTTTCTGAGCTTTATCAACACGCTCCAAGGAGTCGGTTACGTTTCCTTCCTGCACACCCTTTGTATCGAGCCGAATCTCAGTGTCCGTTGCTCGGGTTTCCGGAGGGGTGATTATCATGGGGTGATTATGTTTAGGAAAAGAAACCCCCAACTCTTGGTTGACGCTTGCAAAGCCGCGTTGTCAGCAGCCACTGGTGTCCGGCTGGGTCAGAACTGCCCCGTGTGCTTCATGCACTTCTCTGACCTGTACCCAGCAGCACAACCCTCAACATCAAGCACTTGGTGACTCTTTCCCCTCGTCAGATGAGTGGATGGCTCTGGTTTGGGCGCAGTGTCCCTCCTGCCGCAGGAGCACAGGTGGTGACGCCTGCTACGCCAGGCAGCTGCAGGTGCACACGGCAGCTTAGAGAAACATGGTTGGTAAGCTTAGCTAAAAACATCTTTAAACAAAAAAAATTGCTTACCTGACACACATTACTTAACAAACTAACGTCACCATCCATGCTTTTCTTTTTTCCCTCCATTGTATTCAGGTTACAGTGTGGTAAGGCAGCTGAAAGTTCATTTCTTTCCTTCTTGAGACCTCTTGTTTTGTTTTGTTTTTCAAGTACAATATTTACAGTGCAAATTCAGCAAGGAGTAACTTCAAGGGCAGGCTGCTCAAGACTTTATTTTTTCCAGAAAATAATTAAAACAAATAAACAAATCAGGAGTTTTTAAATAAAGCTTATTTGTTGTCCCAAAGACATTGTCCACTGGGAACCCACAGCCTTCATTGGGAGGCAACTTTGGTTTAAAGAAACACCCCGACACTTAGGAAAGTCCAACCAGGCTATTACATGAGTATATTCTTACGTTAAGCGTTCAGTGGAGGTTGGAAGCCACATTGACACTTATCAGTTCCTACCCCACATGGCTCCAGAGCGCAACTGCTCCCGTCCCAGCACTAACACTTTTTAGACTTTGCAGCCCCGTTTAATGTCACGTCATCCATCACCCTCCGCCGCCGTGGAACACCCGGCCCGGGCAGCACGCCTGCCTGTGCACATGCAGCGCTTTGCAAACCGGCCGCGATAATTTCCACTCCTTTTTAAGCTACTATTAAAATGTGCCTGGTTTTGTGAAACAGCTGCACGGGTTTAAAAGGAACTTCTTAGGATAGCTTTGATGAATGTTGAAATTATCATATTTTTTATAGGCTCCCCTTGCGTTTAATTATCTTATATCCACTATATTCTTATTTAAAAGCTAAAGTTGCAACTGAGAAACTGCAAAAAAAATTAGGGTGGACTACCCTGTGAGAAACTTTCTGCTTAACAAGGGCGAGTTTCTTGGATTTAGGTGCTGGTGATAATTTCCCCTGGCTTTGCTCCAACACAGTCACATGTGCACGACTCTGATATGACCCCACTGCCTTTTGGGTCCCTTGCATGGCCGCGCCGCAGCCGCATGGACACCGGCCCTCGGCGTGGAACAGGCTCTGGCCGCCGGCACCGTGCGGCCCCGGCAGAGCTGGGCTGCTCCAGCTGAGGCCTGAGCGCGAGTCCAGACCTGACGTGACCGAAATGCTGCAGGGAAGAAGCCCCAATGCTCTCCCTCACTCCTGTTTACCCAGATTTGCTCACTGCTACCAGAGCCAGAGAAGGGGCTACAAGCCCATCACACCTGCAAATGCTGGTACTTTGAGTGACAGCAGAGTTTTTCTGCCCCGTTTCCCCTCATCGGTATTTTATTAGGATGCTGAGACCAATATGAGCCTCATCCATCTTCCCCAGGAGGGTTTATTTTCCAGAGAAGACAGGGCTGTTGATGTCAAGAGAAATTATTTCGCCCAGGACCGCGTTCTGATCCTTTGGGTATACACCATATTTAGTCTGTTGCTGAGAGGGGGTTGTTTCGGTATTTTGTATTTGGCACGTCGATGGGAATTCCTGGAGCATCCTAGCTTTCCCTTTTTGGGATGTCTCCATCCACAGGTCCCACTGCACAAGGCTGTTGGCTCCCAGCGGGGGCGGAAGGGGGGCCAGGCCAGGCGGGACTGCAGGTTTGGGGGGTGTGAGGGGGTTTGACGAGGAGCAGAGCACTCCCTGACCCCGGCAGCTCTGGTCCCGGTGCCCTGCGCTCCTCCTCGCCCCCAGCACGCAGTGCTGCCGCGGTTCTTTCCACTGCATCCCGGGGGCTGCTCCCCATCAGCTGTTTATCACTTCTCTTCTTATAGAGACAGAGGGAAGTATTTTTTATATACGAAAACCAGTATTTATGGTCCTTTGGCAGGAACTGAGCTGTGCACTGGACGGCAAGGGAAACTTTGGTAAATCTGCTGGGGAGGTGGGAAACCACCCTTGTGTTCCCCAGGGGCAAAGGAGGCTCAAACCAGCCCCAGGCTCCAAATGTCACCTAAACACATGGAGACCCAGAGCATCCCCGCTGTGTCAGGAATGACCCTCCTCTCCCAAACAGCCCCTGAAACCAGGGAATTCTCCCAGAACACGCACTGATGGTGGGTGGGAAAACCTCCCTCTCCACGCGGGACTGTGCCCTGTGTCCTTCCCCCGGGCAGGGGCCACAAGGGGCAAAGATGCTGCCAAGGCAGGAAGGAGTTAAAAATCCATTTGCTTGGACGAACAGTTTCACCCTAGGAAAAAGCAAAACCCCTGTACTTTTGAGTTCAGGGCACCCATTGCGAGTTTGGGGCTCCCCTTTCATCCCTCTCCAAAAGCCAGAACCAGCCCATGTCCCTGCGGGGTGCTGGGGCAGGGGCAGCAGCCGGGGTCAGGCCCCGCTGGGGCTGAGGTCCTTGGCTCGGGCTGTCAGCTCTAACCCAGGTACCCAGAGGATTTTCCAGCGGGACGTGGTTTCCAGGGCCCCTCCCCACTGGCAGGATTCTCCTCCTCTATATAGAGCGGCTGGGAGGCAGGAGGACTCGGGCTGTCCCGGCTGGTGCTGCACAGGTTCCCGACTCTCCAACTCACCCTCTGCTCCCCAAACCCGACACCTGTGAGTACCGCGGGGTCCCTCTGGGACGGGGCTGGGGGCTGCTGCGCTTTGGGACGGAGGAGTTTGGCGAGCTGTTGCACTACTTTGCAAATGCATTCAGTGAATTAAGCTGCAGATAGGGTCCGAATTGGAAATGGGAACAGATGCCCTCAAACGGTTTATCCTGATTTGTGTATTGCTGATCAGGTTCTGCTTAAAGTGCACTAGAGACCAGGCACGTTTGTAAGCATGTACAGATGTGCTACCCTGTTCTTTGTAACGCTGCTCTTGCTCAACAAGCCTTAAAGACGCTGCGGAGCAGCAGCTGCGGGCCAGGTGCTGCCGGGGATGCAGGAACCTGCCGCAAATACCCAGAACATGGGCTTTCGGGAACCCGGAAAGCTGGTATCCTGAGCAGCTGATCTGCTTTAAAATTTTCTACTTTTTCAGTGCTAATAAAGGAACTTAGTGCACTTCCCATGCTGCTTAAAGAAAATATAGCCAAAGAAAATAATTAGCTTGTCAGCCACTTGCACTTTAAACAGGAAAGATGCTTAAAAATTAGAAGAAGAGATGGAAACATTTTTACAAAAACACCTTAGCATTACATATGTGTGGTTTTAATACGCTGGGAATAAAGTTTAGTATGCTAGGAATAAAGAAACTAATCTGATAATTCACTGAACTACACTAATTTGGGTAATTTCAAATGTGACATGCCTTTTTTTTAAAGGGAAAAGAGAACAAGCAGCTTCTAACTTTACCAGAATAGTGTGAGAAATGAAGGCGGCAGTAGGTGGCAGCATAGAAAGCAGCTTCAGCCTCAGCCCAGTTTACTCGCTTCTTTCACACACATATTTGTATTATGTGTGTGTGTGTGCATGCTCACATGTATCAGCATTGATTTGTATGCAAGAGGCGTATGTCCGTGCATAATTAAGAAGCAATAAGAGAGATTTTAAATACAGGGAAAATCGAAAGGTTTGTCATTTTTATCTAATAGATACATCTCAAGAAGATCTTTTCTAAAACGCACTTGTTTCAACCCAAGCCCACCTTTGCTTTCACCCCAAGCTTTGCAGCGAGACGCCGAACCCCCAAAGCTCGCGGGACCCTCCAGCCACCAACACGGGGGGTAAAACGATGAACCCCGGGAGCAAAGCGCTCGATGAAGCAGTCACTTTACTCCTCTGGCTGCATTCGCTTAGATGTAAACAATGATTTTTATTATCTCATTTGCAATGGACGTGCTAGTCCCTAAAAGGTATTTGTTTTGAATTTGTTATCATTACATTTTTGCGGAACAGCTAGTATTGAGGAGAACATCGCCATATATGGTAGCGTGCATGGACGTACGCGGAGGAGCCCGGCTCTATAACTCACTGAGACTTGCTAGTGGCAAATCTGTTGGCTTTTCTTTTAAGTATGTTAATTTTAGAAGACACAAGAGCTAGAGATAGCTTTCCAACTTGTGCAAAGTCCAGCTAGAATATGGATTATTTATGAACATGCAGAATCTGATTTACTCAATAGAATGACATCTGAGGGTATCTGATATAACTGGTATTTTCCAGATGAAGGGGATTCTCGTGATGCAATTTAAGTATTTTTTCCTTCTTTTCTCATTTTTATGGTTCATAACACAGGTAGTAACCGGGGCAAATTTCTCTGGAGTATTAAAAGAGCTATCAAGTGCTTAATCAGAGTTATGTAGTAACTTACACTAAGATAGGTGAGAAGACCTGATAGAAGACCAAGGCACTTAGAGACAATTTGACCGAAGTATGGAGAATGCATTAAAAAAAAAATACAAGCCCTGTGAAATAACTGAAAATGTTCTTTCTTAAAATACAGACTTTCCCTCTTCTGTGGTTGAACAACCAGAAACTAGCACTGCTGATACCTCCGTGTGCAGATGAAAAGGTCCATGATGAGAGCAAGCGTTTGAGGGGGGGTCCTGGTGCCCCGTGGGGACAGGTGACAGGCCAGGAGGGATGGGTGACAGTGCTGGTGACACAGCTGACTGTGCTGGGGAACCAGGTCCTGAACAACGATGGCAAGATTAGGATTCGCCCCCTAGATTTTATTTTTATGATATTTTTTTTTCCAAGCAATGCTCAGCTGGGTAATTCAGCTGGGAAAGTAAAACACAAGCAACCTGTAAAGACCATAGTGAAGAAGTCCCGAAGCCCAGGAAAGGCAGTTGGAGCCAGGCAGCAGGTTACTGCTCCACTCTTCCAGCACAAGCCGCTTCTGAGAGCAGGACTTGGCTTCGGAAAATAATTCACATGCTTGCTTATATGTTTCTCTGTTCTAGTAATTATTCCCTATGCGACTGTGATAAGCGTTCATACTGACATGCACATCCTGCAGAGGAAGGGAGAGCATCCTTTATCTCCTCATTAGAGCAATGCAGTCTCTCCAAGCTCTGACCCAGGAGGCAATTCTGCTTGGCCAATAACCTTTTAATTAAAGTGCGCTTCCTGGACATATTTATACTGTGTCCTTGGAACAACATACTCAGGATAAACTCATTGTAAAGACAGCATTTGACTTGTGTCACCGCCCTGAAAAGGCAGCGGAGAGCAGGCGGCTGTCTCTGCAGCGGGACGGCAGGAGCAGCGGGGAGCAGCTGTGGAGGTGGCCATGCCCACGTGGACACGCACGTTTGGGGTTTAGATGAGTATGAAGGACCCAGTTCGGTGTAATTTGGCACATTTCTAAGGCAAGAAACTTCACGTCAGTAGAATTTTTGTGATTGCTTTCCCTCCCTTCTCCTCCTCCCTTCCTCAGCACAGCTCCCCCTCTGAGTACAAAAGTATTTAGTCTTTTATGTGATTTGGGATATCACCTACCTCAAGGAATGGGTGAGCAGCTCTTGGCACAGGTATTGGTCTCCATGTCTCTCAGCCAGCCCTACAGATGAAACCCAGGAGCTGGCTAAGGGGTAAATTTTGCCTTCGCAGGGACTGTTCTCAATAGGCAGTAACGAATCTTTACCCTTGGCCCATTTCCCCAATATCTGGCGTACACTGGCCCAGTGCAGTTCAGTCTTGATCAGAGATGGACCAGGTTTACTCATCAGAAAGCTTCAGCAGCTCATTAGTTCGGTGCACAGAACCTCACTAGGACAAATCTAGTTGAGTTTGTGGAGCTCAGCTTCTACCCCTTCCATTCAGAAACCCTCTTTTAATATTAATATATTTTAATTAATATTCACTGATCTATTCAACTATTAATATTCATCAATCCATACCTCATAACTACATTTCCTTTCTTATTGCAGTGGTACTCAGCTGCTACTCAAAATTTATCCTCATATTCCAGAGGATCAGTCACAAGTTCTTTTTACCCAAATCCATGTTTTCTCCTCATTGTGTTCCAGAGGACTTATGAGATCCAGCTCAGATTGTCTATTCCCTGTTTCTTGTAAGAGGGTCTATTCTTGCTGTGTTTAAACTAGTCAAACATAGTGCTTAGGGTCTAGAGGATAAAGTTTGTATTTCCAAGCCCTGCAGTTCATGCCACCTCTCACACATTCCAACCTCGTCTCACTTTCAAAAAGACAATTTAAGTAACAAGGTGCAGAAAGCTCTATGCGCAGGAAGAAGTAGGAGAACGTAGCAGAATACAGACAGCAGCTCTGTTTCATGCTGTCATCTGTAGAAGATGGTTTTGGTTTATCATGTACCAAGGAACAGAATCTTCCCTTGGCCCTTGGGGAACAAAACAGCAAAGAACTTCTGGGTCATCCCACTTGCTTTGTTGCAGGCCAACATTTTTATCTTCAGTTGGCTTTTTGAGGTAGATGGTCAAGATGATTTGGCAGCTTGATTCCCACCATCGTCATTTGTGCCCAGCCTCGAAGTAGCAGGATTTGGCTCTGTGAATCTCACCTCTGCAGCTCAGTTGAATTTTTGGCGTTTCTGACAGCAATACCAAATTCCTATTGATTTGAATGTGTTGTCACTTGGCCATAGCAGCACCATCCAACCTTTCTGATGCTTCAGGATGGCCAGAGAGCTCTATCTTCTTGGCCTAGGATGGGCTGAAATCCCCCCACTCCATCACCACAGGAGTTCCCCTCCACAGGGGTGGAGGATGAGCCTCGGCCATCACTGCCACGATGGGAGAGCGGCCGTGCCGGGCCCTGCCGCCCGCTCCACCGCCCGGCCCCGGGGCAGCGCTCCGCCGTCCCTTCACCCCTTCGGCCGCCAGCTGGAACGCTCGGCCCTGGAGAATACCATCTCCATTATTGGAGCTGAGCAGCTCCACCAGCCCTCTTGGCAGCCGGGGAACATTTTCTGCCTTAATCTGCTCAGAGGTCACATAGTTTCCTCTTGCAGCTCCTCTGAGAATCCCCCGGGAGCCAGCGAAGGGCTGTGGGCTGCAGAGCTCCTCGTGGGGACCCGAGGGGTGACACTGCGGGGGCCATGCCCAGAGCCGGGGGCTGGGGTCCCTGCCGCCCCACGTGTGCACCGATGGCCGGGGAAGCTGTCGTGTCGTGGATCTCCAGGCAAGGCTGGTGGCTACAGAACGAGCCCTTTAGCGCAAAGCTGTTCTGTTTGTGGGTTTTTTAGATGACAGTATTGTCAAGGGAGTTTAAGGAGCTGGGGTATCTCATTTTCACTGAATTTTAGTGGGATATCATCTAACTCTCTAAAATCCTAGTTTTGTTTTTAAGCGTCATGTCACCTTCTGCATGATCCATGCTTCTCTCTCAGACCCCTCACACAGTCCAGCCTTGAAAAAAAGCCCAGTAATCTGTGGGAAGACTTCAGCAACAAATACTTGGAAACCAACCTCTGATACTCCCAGAGCACAGGGTGTCCATTTGGCTACGTACTGCAGAGCTTGGTCCTTACAAAGATCATTCTGCTTATGGGTTGACTGCTGACATCTTTAGCTGTCAGTTCTCCAGACTCCCTCAAGATTCATGTTTGTTTGAGTGCTGTAAATACTACATTAATTCTCAATAAGGAAATGGAACAGCCTCTGTCTCCCGGAGATGTTTTTCTTGGGCACACGCTCTTCCCTGCTCCTGCAGCTCCTCCCCAGCTCCCCTCTGCTGCCCTGCACGGCGGGTTTCCCGGTCAACACCGCTCTTTTCCTGCCCTGTGTTACCCCACAAGTCCTCTCCTTACCGCCCTCCTCAGTGAGGGCCGTGTGTCTCATAGGAGAGAAATGCAAAATGTGAAAGCTCCAGCATCATCAGCAAAGCTCTGGCAGCCCCATCCTACCCTCAATGGGCAGAGGAGAGGAGCTGCAGCCAAACCCCCATCGCTCCCACCCACGGAGCAGAGACCTCCAGCTGCTTTCTCCAGCTGCGACTGCACCATGCGGTTTTATCCACGTGCAGCTGCACGACACAGACGCATCATCCTGCCCATTTGAGTGTCGTGGTGCAGAGTATCTAACAGCTGATGCAACTCCCAGGCTTATTTCTTCTGTCTCTCATGTGGTAGACATTTACTCTTCATAAACAATCAGATCCCACTGTCCGAAGCACGGAAAGGGGATAACTCTAAATTCCTTCTCCTTCACCAGCAGTACTGATAACAATTGTTTTTTCCCTGTTTTTTTCTTTTGACCTTTTCTTAATCTTATTCTTCTCCAAATGAAATGGCATTAGATTGATAGAAAATAGTCCTTTACAAGAAAAGTTCATTTCTGTCCTTTCTGGAACACAGCCCGGGAACTGTTCTTCCCCTAATTATTTCATTATTGCACTGGTATTTCAGTACACACCCAACAGTATTGGGGTGATGAGACATTCTGTATGTATCTGAATTCAGTTAACCCTGTGATGGGCAGGAGATGAGGCTGCAGGAAGCTGTTCAGTGGGTTGTCTTGGTGCCATCCCAACAGTCCCATGGCACAGACGTTGGCTGTGCTTTGCTTTCCTCTCTGCTCTTCATCATAAACAAACTAAATAAGCCCAGGTGTCCTCATTGGTTTTGGTGCCATGAAGCTTTTGATGTAGGCAGTTTCAGATGCAGTAACAAAGGATGGGAATCCAAACACAGATATTTTAAGCTATTTCTCTAAGCTGGGACCCGAAAGTATCTGCATGGAAGTGTGAGATATGACTCAGGACCTATAGTGCTTTGCATCTGCCGCATGGCAGATTTGACGAAAGTGTTTTGCCTGCAATGTCTCCACATTTGCCTCCCTTTGAAGCAGAATATTTTGCTTCCTCAGCAGGTGTCTACCGAGTCAAAATGTCTCAAAAACCTCTCAGCGACGATGAAAAATTCCTCTATGTGGACAAAAACTTCGTTAACAACCCACTCGCCCAGGCTGACTGGTCAGCGAAGAAACTGGTGTGGATTCCATCAGAGAAACATGGATTTGAAGCAGCAAGTATCAAGGAAGAGAAAGGGGATGAGGTGACAGTTGAACTGACAGAAAATGGAAAGAAAGTGACACTGAGCAAGGATGACATCCAGAAGATGAACCCGCCGAAGTTCTCCAAAGTGGAGGACATGGCAGAGCTGACTTGCCTCAATGAAGCTTCAGTGCTGCACAACCTAAGGGAGAGATACTTCTCAGGTTTAATTTATGTAAGTAGAATCGAACACGCACGTGGTGTTTCTTATTGCATGCTACCACATCCCGTCACGAACGAGGAGGATCCCGCGCCCTGTCAGAGATACGGTCCAGCACACAACCCTCCGCACTGCATCCCAAACCCAGAGATATTTAGTCCACTTTATCCCCCAAGACTTTCCTGCTTCTTTAATAACTGCTTCTTAACTAAACTAAGCCATATGGAAGTTTCTTCCCCAAATCTTGCTAATTCTGAAAGTACTCTCTGGGCACTGAGCAACACCTCAGTCCTGCTCTTTGGGGAAAAAAAATATAATCCAATAGGGACTTTTGAATGGCTTCAATATAAATCCGAACAAGTTCCCAGTAACTTGCAAGAAGAACATATGGAAAAGCCAAATCATGCAGTCTTTTCTCAGGCAAAACTCCCACTGAAAGGCAGTTTACAAGTGCTGGTTTGGTGGGTGCTTGAGTAAAAACTTATGTTTGAATAAATGAATAAGCCCCCTGGAATTCAAGTGAGAGTATTCACATGCTCCAGTGTGTTACTGAACCAAAGTCACGCACCCACTAAAACTTGGTTTTCCCCCTGTGTTGGTCAACTTACAGATCAGACAAGCCTGAACAAATCATAATCTTCATGTGAATTAGGGCCATGATTATTCTGTCTTCCAGTCCATATTATATTACCACAAGCATATATTGACATCAGTAACCCTGTAACCTGACTGCATCAAGAGTTACAAAGTGCACAGTAAGAAAGCTCAGAAAGGTTCTCTGGCTCTTTGCTGTCAGTTTGATTTCACAGGGAGGGTCCTTGTGCTGTGCTGCAGAGAAGTAACACGCAGCTTCAATCTGAAATTCGAGTTGCGTCACAGAGCACTGATGAGTGAAAGTACAAAAAGTAACAAGGTTTGAGAAGCAGGCGTAGATCCTTCATTATTAACATGAGGAATGCTACATTGGAAAGTAGGAAATGCAGCAGAACAGAAGATAGTTATATATAGTGCAACAAGGAATTGTTATGTGTAACATAAAAGAGCGAAGCTCCAAATCTTTTCTTCAGGAATGTACTAAAATGCACATCACGATGATTCCTGAAAGCAGCTAGATTTTCCACCTTCTTAGTATTTCATTTTATTGGTTTTTAAGTTTGCAAGTGAACATATGGGCCTATGTGTTATTATATCAGAACACGCTGCATTAATTACTAAACCAGAATTTTTCTGGAGATGTTCTGCATTGTTGCAAGATCTAAAAAGAATTAGTGGAAGAATAGTGGGATAAAACGTGTGGGGTTTATTTCTTTGTTACTGTTGTTCTGAGCAACGCTCTGCATACACGTTCCAGGGTTTCCAATATGTTTACTTCATGTTTTTTGGGGGGAATTTTTACTTTCTACAGGAAGAGGAAATTGATTTCCAAAAGTAGATAAAGCGATTAGAAATCAAATATGTTTTTCATGGAGACAAAAATGGATGTGCATCTGAAATTAAGTTTTCTTTCTCAAGAGCCTAGATATTAAGATGATAAATTAACAGTTGAAATTATTTTGACTTGTATTGCAACAAATTATTAGTATTTTCAGTAACTGAAACCTGCTTAAAACTGTCCAGCCTTACACAGTGTTGCCCTACTAGATACTGTCATACCCTTTAAAAAAACATATGGGGCATCTAAACAGAATTTGAGTCTCATCCACTTGCAAAACTAACTCTAAACAAGCATCTCCTGGCTTTGCGCTGCTGTGCCTGCGCTGCCTCCCTTAGAGTCCCCCACCCCCCCCTCAAAACACAACCTTGACATTTTTCCCTTTAGAGCATCACTGATGCAAGTGGGGATTCCCAATTCTGCTAAAAACAAAAGAAAACAAAACCCAAACAAATGTCAACCTGGCTGGAAAAAAAAAATCGTCTGCCCTCTGCATTTATATTTATTACTATGAAATAAAAAGATTCCGTGCAGAAATTCAGAGTGACTGTACACTGGAAAAACATACTGGCCTTTTTCTTCATCGAAGATGATTAAGAAGGTCAAGAAGCATGTTGCCACTAACTCCTGTTTCACATTGCTCAGAAGAAACAGAATCTGCCTTGTCCACACACAAATTAGACCAAAAATTATATTACCATCAATAAAATAGCAATGCAACTTCAGTGGATTTGAGAGTAGGATGAAGTTTCTTGTGCCTGTGTTCATGGGCACTACTAACTCGATCTGTGTCTAACAGTGCAAAATGCTTCCTTAAATCCCAGCACTCCAGACTGGTTGGGTTGCAGGAGCTCTGTAGATCCCCAGCCCAGCGCTGCTCACGCAGGGTCACAGAGCAGATCACACAGGTGGGTCCGGGCGGTTTGAATGTCTCAGAGAAGGAGACTCCACACCCGCTCTGGGCAGCCTGGGCCAGGCTCTGGCACCTCCCAGCAAACAAGTTTCTGCTCATGTTCAGATGGAGCCTCCTGTGTTTCAGTCTGTGCCCGTTGCCCCTCACCCTGGCGTTGGGCACCACTGAACAGCATCTGGTCCATCCTCTGACACCCACCCTGAGATATTGATCCCATTGATCAGATCCCGCTTAGCTTCTCTTCTCCAGCTCAACAGCCCCAGCTATAGATGCACACTGGAACCAGAGGTGGGATTCTTCTGCCCAGATCTAGGCATTCACAACATAGACGTGTGTATTTGGGCCAGTCTCTCTTACATAGCCATCATCACCGGCTGTCCAAGGGCTCCACAAGCCATGATCCCTTAAGAGACTTCAAACCATGTTCTGCCTCCAGCCCCCCAGGAGACGTATGGCGGGGGGTCCCCTCTCTGAGCAGACCCCCCTAAAGAGAATAATTTAAGGCACAGAAACTGCAAACCTCCCACTTTCAGTCATTAGCCAGCTTGCTTACCTTCAAACCGTCACACACATTCATCTGTTTCCCCAAACCCTTGCAAAGCAGATACCTGGAACTACCCATGGTGAAACCAAAAGGTCTTTGTCACCTTCCCTGAGGTGAGAGATGGCGTCAGTCACCGCTGGGTTAGAAATGGGGATTCCTGAACCTCACCAGCTCAGGCTTTTATCCTGCCTTGATACCCAGCTCCGGGTGCCTCTATGTCAGCTCTCCAGAGGGATGTCCCTGCCTGCCTGGGGTGCAAACATCCCTGCAGCAGCACGGCAGGTAGACGCCTGCAAACCCCAGGGAAGGGAGACCTAAAGAATTTCCTGGATTGGAATTATTTTACTTGCTTGGGAATGATTAGTTGAGTGCATGCAGTAAATCTAGTTCTACTGAAAAAGGCTTTACTTTCTTTTCTGTAAGGGCTTGGTGGTCACTGTAGGACAAAAATCTGTCACTTTTCAAGTGCATTCTCCCTGCAGCACTAAAGCTCATTTTGACGTAATTAACAGAGTTTCACTCCAAACTCAACAAAACCCCAACACAGTAATTATCTCCCTTCCAGATCAAGGGGTTTTATTGAGATCTGGTGAAGACCTTGATTTTCATTTTATCAGACCCAAGGCTGTGGAAGTGCCATCCCAGCCTGTTTCGGTGGGGCTGGTCCCCAGCAGCACCCAGGGCACCCCGAGGTTCTCCCACCTGGAGCACCCAGCAGGCTCCTCGCTGCCGACCGACGCCAGCGCTGTTTGCTGAGCACCATATAAAGCGCTCGGGCTGTGCCGGGGCCGTGTTGTGCCGTTTCCTATTATGGTCAGGACAGGGAAATCCCTGTGCCCGGAGCCAAATGTCCCCGACACCATTTCACAGCCCTGCGCTGTGTCCTGCGGGGAACCGAGGCAGCCGGAGCATCCGCGCACGGTGCCGGCACCACGGCACACACTGCAGAGCACAAAGCAACCAAAACACCCAAATTCACTTATACCCAAGCTGGAAAATCCATTATTTCATTATTTCAGTTTTTTAAACTCTCACAGTTCTAAATCTAACAGCCATAGGCCAGCTTGAATATCCCAGTACCTCTGCAATTATAGTCTCATAAATTTGTAAATTTTTTTAATGGGAAACCCCTGCAAGTTGATTACTTTTAGTAACTGTGATATATGATTCCCCATCTATTATCATATGCTGTTATTTCTACTCCCAGTTCAATATCTGGAGCTTTCCAAAACAAAGGAGAATTGAAAAAAAAACCTAACAAAAGCTGGATGAACAGCTATTAGCTAGTACCTAATGTTCTTATTTTTTTATGTATATATTTTATATGAATACCTTAATTAAACTGTAAACAGAAACCACATTTTCCCTTAAATTTCTTACAGAAACAGTCAAGTAGTGAAGGCATAACTATTCTGTTAAGACATTTGTTTGAAACTTGAGTATTATTTTTCCATGAGTACTTGAGTATTTTTTATTTGCATGTGTTGGAAGTAACTGAAGTCCAGAAGCTCTAACATCAGATCAAAGCATGGCTTTTCTACAGGTTGCTAAATTCCCGTACTTTCTAGCAGTTTGCTTACTAGAAATAACTATTTGTGCGCTTGGAAAATTACTCATACACGTACATTCAGAAATTGCTGCTTCATTTGTCACGCTAAGCAGAATACAAAAGAGTGTTATTTGCTCAGACCCTGTTAGTTCAATGCAGCTGATGCCTGTGTTCCCAGGCTAGACATGGCACACGATATTAAGCCCGGCTTTTATTTGAATTTCCTTGCAGACTTATTCAGGTCTCTTCTGCGTGGTGGTAAATCCCTACAAACAGCTGCCCATTTATTCGGAGAAGATTATCGAGATGTACAAGGGAAAGAAGAGGCACGAGATGCCACCCCACATCTATGCCATTGCGGACACAGCCTACAGGAGCATGCTGCAAGGTAGGCGACTTTCATGCTGCAATTCGTAGAAATCGCCGCACAATAACATGGGAAAAAACACCTTATAACCCCACATGTGCTCCTGCAAGGAGCACGGCCAGAACAGATCTGTTACGGAGGGTGACACGGGCTTTCTAGAAGTTTCAGAGGAATTCTTTGGCAGGAGCGGCAGTCCACGAACACTGTGACTCAAAAAGGAAAAACAATCCTTTTACCCATCTGTGTCGAGGCATGTGGGAAGGTTTCAAAGTCGAGCAAATAGTTTTGGCAAATACGGGCATGGAAAACGCTCCCTCTGCAGCAGCGGGGACTATTCCAAAGTTAGCTGCTTGCGCTGCTGAACTTGTTCTTCTCTCCCTCTCTCTCCCAGCAAAGCAAATTCAAATAACGTTTTGGGGCTACATTCATTACGGTCTAATGCGGTGAAGCCCTAGGTTGAGATGTGCTGGTTTCTGACAATAACAGCAAGGAGCAGTGGTGCGAGAGCAGCCAGGCCCCAAACAGTGCAAACAAAAACTCCTGCTGCAGTCGCACACCCAGAGGTTTTTGCCATAGGGAAAAATCATAAATTTAGGGATGAAAATCTATAGTGATTAACATACGAGGCTGCAACACCTACAGACTATAGGGACGTGACCAGTTACTGTCTCACAGTGACCTCGGTGCTCCAGGAAACCAAGACTCTGCAAAACACTTGGAAATTTAAATGTCCTCATTGGGGGCCTGATCCTGCAGAAAATCAGGCTCAGCAAGGTTCGTAGGCTCAGCCCTAATGCTTAGGGCTTCCCAGTTTGCAGCGTGAGGATGTAAGGCTTTAGGGCTTATGGGTTTGAGATCTGACTGCGGAAAAACGATAAGCGGCATCTAGAAGTTTCAGTTTAGCAGCTAGATTAGTACCCAGCATTGATTTCTTTGTAATAATTACATATGTACACAGAATGGTGATTGTTACCAATAAATTAATCCATTCAAAACCCCTTTGCACTTCACCTGACTACACAAACGAAGCTACACAACATTTCTCCAGGTGCACAGCACCCTGTCATCACAAGGACTGCAGCACTCCTGTGGTTGTGCTGCTTGACATATGAACCTGGGGAGTTCACTAGACGTAAAGTAGTCAATTTGGCATATTGGAGTTAATTGCTATTTTCTAAACCAAGACTTGGACTACACAAAGTTCTTCCCCACAATGAAAAAATATCATCTTACGTGTGATAGGCTTCTGGGCAGCCTAAATTGCCCTACCCCAGGCAGGCTTCTACTGACTGCAAATACCATTCAAATCCTTGTAATTTTGGTGCAAGCACTATATAAACACACACACACACCCCCCAACACATCAATGGTGACTGATATCAAAGGCATCAAAACAAGGCTTTCCAAAAAAATAAAGTCCCGAGTACCTATATGTACTAATCAGAATGCTAAAAAAATAATCCAAATAACAAAATCCTTAGAACTTCTGAAGATTAAACTCCTTAAGATAAGCTACTTATGTGATTCCCTGATTATATCTTAGGTTCCTAACTTTAGAATCTTACATTTTCAGATATGTGAGTGTTCAAAATACAGTTAATTCACCTCCAAACCCAGAGCACTAGGTATCTTTACAATACTTCACAATATCAACATTTTTTCTTCCTATGGCTTATATGACATTTATGTTCTGGAGCTATTTCTGTTCCTTTATTTGAGTGCATCCCAGAAGGCAGAGCTACAGTGCAGCAGAGAAGGACCAATAAATCAAAAATGGAAGATATTCTGAAAAAAGACTTTCCTCCTTACTGTAACAGCAGAGTTATTCACAAAGATAGGCATGTCAAATATGTTTAGGACTGAGGGGGCAGGTGCCTTTAGAATAACATGATGCAGTAAATATCATTTTTGAAGTAACTACAGTTATAAGAAACTTACTTGACATGAGCTCATCCCACTAAGCCACAGCCACGCATGTTCCAGATCATCTCCTGTGCTCTGCATCCGGCCCCGGCCAGGGCTCCGAGCAGGAGCAGCTGTATTTGAACCTCGCAGGGAGCTCTGCGAGGAGCTTCTGGCTCCTGCAGGTCCTTCGCAGTGTTCTCCTTCAGCTGGGCACAAAACTGCTACTTGTCCCTAAAAATGGATGCAGGAAAACAACTAGGAAAGGGCTAGAAGCTATTTGCAGGAAAGAGAACAAACTATAATATCACAGCCTATGCCGAAACAGGAGAAGTGTTTTGGCCCGACAATATACGGGTTTTCTGCTTAATGTGAGACTAGTATCAGCACAGATCAGCCTGATCCAGCAGCATCAGGACCTCTCTCTGTCTCCCATCCTGGGGCTGGTTTGCTCTTCGCTGCCGTCCTCACCGGCGCCTGGAACAGCCTGAGCTGATCTCCCACTCCAGGCTGGTGCTGGGACAGGGAGGCAGCAAGAGGACACGCTTCTTCCCATCACTTTTGTGGTGCTCATAATAATTTCCTGGCCCCACCAGCTCCTGGGGAAGCTTTACACCTCATTATTCATATGCCTCCTTTGCAAGGAACTCTACTTGACAGCAGAGAGGAGAGGGAGAGCAAGTAGAAAGAAAGGAGGAGGGAATAGCTCATGAGTTGAACCTTTAAGAGAATGATCTTCCACCGCCTCCCGTCCCAACCACGCACAGCTGGCACGGCAGCCGCGAGCAATCCCACAAGGTCTTGCATCACAAGCCCAGGACACCCACGCTTTACTTGCTTGTTGACTTGCACATGCCATTTTGGAGTCTCTCCATCTCTGAAGAGGGCCCCTGCCAGTTTTAAAGCTGTGCGTTTGTTCG
This sequence comes from Streptopelia decaocto, assembly GCF_964273445.1. Lineage (NCBI taxonomy): Eukaryota > Metazoa > Chordata > Aves > Columbiformes > Columbidae > Streptopelia > Streptopelia decaocto. The sequence goes on along the minus strand of NC_138668.1, from coordinate 14,631,449 downwards.
TAAAAGCATGCTCATGTTTTGTGCATAAAACTAAACCAAACCTCAAAATAACTCCAGATTGTATTCACATTGGAGTGGTGAAAGTGGGCGTCAACACGGTTGTGTGTGTGTGCACGGAACATGTATAGACATAGAGAGTTTATAGCTTTTTGTAAGCATAATTGCAAATGGAATACAAACAAAAATTTTTACTCATAAACATGGACCAGGGCACTGAATGTTTTCCTGGTGACATTTCAGTATTGCTGCTTATCTGGGAAACTTGCATAGTTTCTTCTTGCCAAAGTAAAATATATCTTAGCTTCATGAGACTGAAGACTTACATTCTGGTACTTCGTGACCAGGGCCACTTGGCCAAGAGCAGTCGGCTTGTTCAGATGTCTCAGGGAAACTTCATCCCTCGGTGAATCCAGCCTCAGTGTCTGCAGATTGCTGGTCCTATTGCAGGCTCGTCCCCTGGGAATCACAGCCCTTCACAGTCTCATCCTCTCCTCTGTTGGCACAAACATCCAGCAAAATCCATGAGCCGTGCACACTGCACTTCCCTCTGCTTTACAGACTTGTTTAGTTAATGTATTCATTAGGGCTGATGTTTAAGTCCCATCAAAGTTGCTCTCGTAATAACACTTAGCTATGGTTAACAGAAATCAGATAATTGGACTTTTTTCCAAATATGCAGAAAAGCTAGGCAGAGATAAAATTTCCACTCGTTTCAAGCGGTTCTGAGCACCTAAAAGTCCTGTTTTTAGGCAGATCACAGTCATACTGTCTCCTGCTCAGACCGACTGGGGTGCTGGATGTCTGGTTGGATCTGCTGATTGCCGCGTCACTAATGCAAATGATGATTGCCCAGGCACGGTCTCTGTTGCTCATTTCCAGCCAGAACAAGAATAAACTTTATCCACTTTAGTTTTCTTTAATCCAGAAGACTAAGAGAATACAATATTCCATGAGACTATTTTGTGCATCAGGAGCTACCGCACTGAACTGGTTGTCTGTACAGAGAAGCCAGCTGACCACTACTACAAGTAGAGATTGCAATCATAAAATATCACCCCTGCTTCCGCCCCTACCTCTCTCTCCTGTGTTGTGGGGGAAGTCGCTGAGGTCTCAGCCCTCTCATTCAAGCTCTTGCACCGCCAGCATGCAGTCATGAGGCAAAACTGCTCCGGGTGAACACCCCCCTTTGCTTTCTGCTGAATTATTGCTGAGGGGGGTCACCTGTGGGCGCACGAACAATGTTGGTGGCAGCAGCGAGGAGAGGGCAGAGCAGGAGAGGAGATGGAGGTGGAGGATCCTCCTGCAGCTCCGCCAGCGGCGACGGAGCTGAGACTGTCGCCCAGCGGGGATGAGTAATTCCGCCGCCTTCTGCCAGCCCCCCGCGCACAGCAAAGAGGTGATGAACAATACAAATGGGAAAAGCCAGGATAGGTAGCAGTAGTAACAGATACACCATTTTCATCTTGATGATTAGGATTTATTAAGTGCTCCGGCAATAAATCCTCGTGGAGAAGATATATTATGGTTTTCTGCAGATTCAAGAAGGTTAACTATTTTCTGCAAAGCCATTTTTATTCAAGCTTGAGTTAAAGATGGAAAAACAAACAAGCTAGTGGTTACTGGGAGGTATGAGAGAGAAACACAGTTCCCAAGATTTTAGAAAAGGAGGCTGCTGTGGAAAGCCATCTGTTTACTGTGTCCTCAGCAGGACTGTACAGAAATGTCCCCTTTAGGCAGTGTAGTTATTAACAAATGTAAAGAAGCAGTAAGCGAGTGTTGGAACATGGTTTCAGTCTGTTTTTTTCCTTTTATGGTAAAGCTGCCAACTTGCTGCTTCATTGTGATAAACCATCTGATTTTGTTTGTGATTAAGCAGAGCTAGCTGGTCTATTGAGAACAGAGGGACATATGATTCTTACAAGCAATCTCAAGGTGTCTGGTGAAAAAGCTAAGCAGATTCCAGAAAAAAAAGTGCATGTTTAGGAAAGCTGGTGGGGTTCAGAATGTAAATGTGGATCTCCATGCTATTAAAAATCGAGAAGAAAATTCGAAAATGTCCCAAACATCTACCGTAGATATACAGGAGGTAACATTATAGTCTTCCAGGTGGCATCAATTTTTTGAAAAAGCTTCCTATTGGAAGCTGGAAGTCATGTTTTGTTACTTTTTAAACCCCAGGAACTATGTTTAAGGAATTCTATGCATGCAAGTCATAGTGTTCTGGTAGATCTACCCACACAAAGGTGCAAGAACAGGGCACGGTCCTTTCTATATAGAATGAAATATTTAAGAATGTAAATAGGAGCAATGGAATGGGAGACCCCTTGAAAGTAAATGAGACCGGTGTCTGCAGCTCACGTTGTAACAGAATAGGATTAGTCTGTCCCAGCCTCCAGGCCGAGTCCTCCCAGGTGGAGAGACCCACTGCTCCCCCCATTTCCTCTTCATTGCCACTGCATGCAGGCTGCGCTGATCGAGCCCAGAGAAATTAATAAATCTTAATCATCCACGTGAAAATGGTATATCTATTACTGCTGCTACATGACCTGACTTTTCCCGGAGAAATTGAGTAACAGGCTTGGCTTGCACAGGCCCTTCCTATCCCAGAGGGCACCTGGTGCAACTGCTGACCTTCCTCATCCTCCTTCTGCTCTCACATTTCGGCAAAGCTGCCCAGACACCTGTGCCCATGCAAACCCTTGTGTGGACCAGTTCATGAGAGACCTTCAGCTGGGGGGTTTCACCTACTGGGGCACCAATGGGCAGCAAAGAGCAGTGAGAAAATACTTGGCTTGGAGGAGACCAACTTCTCCTAATGTTTCCCGAGCTCAGAAATTCCACTGGCAACTCCGTATCAAGGAGTCACTGTTATTTTCTTAATGGTATTTATGGGTTTGTGATGCAATATCAATATATGCCCATGGTTTCTATTTACACAACAGTGTATTTTTAGCAAAAATTCTACCATGTTCTCACATTTTTTAATTTAAAAGAAAGCCTAGCTCATATCCTGCAGTGAAAACTAAACATGGCTCACAGCTCCTCTCTTCCCAAATGTTTATGTGGAAGAGTCCTGCTGTGCTGATTGCTGACAAACACCTCCAATCAAAATGTAATGAGCCATTTTGTACCATTTTACAAAAAATAGCAGTTAAATGGCACCATTTGCCGTGTTAGTGATCAATAAAGCAGTTAATGTTATAGCTATTGAGGAACAGGGAGTAAAACAGTTGTTTAATATCAATCCAAGCCACAGCAGAATCCTCTGCTGCTTTTCCTAGACTGGCTGTGCTCCAGGCAGCAATTACACTTGCAAGCTTAACGAATTTATCTCCATTATCTTTACAGAGTACAGAAAACTTGTTTATCTGGCGGTATTTATGAGACACAGGGTCAGTGATAGGGACAATCAGACAGGTACCCACAGGCTGAACAAAGGGAGGACGGGGTCCATGTCTGAACCCCTGACCAGAGGCTCCACTGGGCCAACACGTCTGATCAATGATGCCAAACCACACAGCAACACTTGCTCTGCCTTCGTTATCTGCCTCACGTCCCAGATTTTACTCCAGAACTGATCCCAGCACACACGCTGGTCACGCGTCTTCACATGGAGGGCAAGGTGTAAAAGCTCCTGTTGCCACAGACTTTTCTGCAATCTTCCTTTGATGGAGCTTTACAAACTAGTTCAGCATTGCGGGGCACATTATGAAACCTCAGGGGTTGTTCATTGTCCCTCACAGTCTCAAGATCTCAGCCTCAGTCCATCTTTCCGTAAAGTTTGATCACAATGTGTTGCATGGTCCTGTTCATAGTAAAAAGCGTGACAAATACTAACCTACTTGTTGGCAAATTTTGTGAAGTATCTTGTTTTTCTTATTCTTTGGGAGATATCTCAGAGAAATTGCTTGTCCTCTTGATAAAAGTTGCCTCTTGGTCTGAAATGGAGTACATCATTTGGGTCTTTGAACTGCTCTGCTTTAAAAAATTAAAGCTTTACATGGCCAGCTTAAAACATTTTAGGTTTTGATGCCTTATCTGTCCAGACTTTGTCTCAAGTGGGATGCCAGCCATACTTCATAAGTGTAGTAAAGACTTGAGGTTCAGGTTTGAAATTTTCAGCTCTAATCTTCTTAGAGAGAGCCTGATCTTTCTGCTGTCCTCATTACAGTTCATCTCTAATGGAATTTGAAAAAAAATATTTTTGAACTCTTAACCTTTTGTTCATCTTTTGTACAAAATATTTCCATTAGAGATGCGAGTTTAAATGGAAGGGCAAATTAAGTAAGATGTGAACCCAGTACCTTGGACTAATCATGGATTTTGGAAAGTCTAGGCTGTTCAATGTAAATCCTTATAAGTGCTTTTGTCAGGACATAGCCATTTTCCCTAATTAACAGATTTTTTTCTTTATTCACAGATCGAGAAGACCAGTCAATCCTGTGCACGTAAGTAAACTGATCTATTTTAGTATATATCAATATTACAGTGTGTTTCTTTATTCAAAATGTATTACATTTCTCATGGAACTGATATATTTTCCACACCTTCAGTAAGCTGAACTCCAGTCCCAGTCCATTTACCTGTTGATAAAATAAAAAGCAGGTATCAGTGCCATAGGAAGTCTTTAACACACAAACGTATTTATTTACATTGACTTTCTGAATTCAGAGATTTAAGAGCTTACAGCGAACAACTGGGGAGTGTGGTTGTAAAAACAAGGGATTTTAAGAGTTTCCTAGAGGAAGCTGAGAAACGGAGAAAAGTGAGGAGCACAGAGCATCCCGGCTACTCGCTGAACCGCTTTTCATCTTTAGCTGTTGGTAACTCGCCATCGCTTCCCCAGTCAGTTCCCACTGTAGATATTTTGTCAGTGCTGTAGTTCCGTGCTGTTGGTGTGTGTTGTAGCCGGACAGGCAGTGTGGTTCCTGGGGTTTGGCTCAGGGCTCAGCCGCTCCACACGAGCTGGACCCTCCTGCGGTCTCTGTGCAATTGCTTTAGGCCAGAGTGAAAGACCAGCTAAGCCAGGCCTGCTGTGGATTCTCTGATTTCCCCGTGTCCCGCTTGCTGAAGCCTCCCTGAGTTTTGAGCTGCCAGAGCTGGGACTGCAGCAGCCTGGGGGCTCAGCTGTTGTGCCGTGGGTCGGAAAGTGATTTTATCGCAATAAGCTTTGCTGGCCGTAACTTACTGCTGTACAAAATACCATTGCTTTAGCATTCCTACCTATTTTGCAAAACACTCTATTGAATTGGCCAGGGATCTCCTCCTTGACCTTCAGTTTTGGCCTTTTCTCCGTTCCTCTGTAGCCAGTTAGTCAGTTTTATTTACTTGAATGCCATCAAGGATGCTTCTGACAAAAAGTTGTGTTTGTTGTATTAGGCATCTTCCAGTTTTCCCGGTCAAAGGCAGGAGTTGATTTTGTGTAAAGACTAATTATTGTTTGCAGAAGAGGGCATGCGTATCACTTAAAGGTTCATTCAGTGGTGCTGTAGTTTGTCAAGTACTGTAAATACACACAGTCCCAAAATGAACTCGTTTTAGCTTATCAGTGAAAATGTGGCTACTGACTGGCTGAATATATATTGATACTACAGTTTTTTAAAAGCATTGCTACTGGCCACCAGCCAGGCAGCTACTTTTGAGTGCCACTGTTGACTGGAAAACATTCATCATCTAAGAAAAAGTGGAAATCATATATATACTGTAACCAGTAGCATAAGGGCCAGCATAGCTCTGACCTCTGTTGTAACAAGATTTCATTGCATGCAAGTATACCAGTCAAGAATCCATCTAAAAATACATTAATAGCCAAACAAACAGAAACACAAACAAACAAACAAAAACCCCCAAACAAACCAACCTAAACTTGCAGCAATGATGAAATAAAAATTGACCATCATATTCTTCCCAGGATGAAACATGTCATGGTTATGAAGATTAATTTATAATATGCATTTCCTCCTTCTATTCCTGTACTTTAGTTTATTTTTCCATTAGTAAATCTTCAGATCTTTAAGATTTGGACTATTAGGATTTCTAAAAAAGGGCGCTTTTTTTTTTTTCAAATCTATGTCTTTTTATTCATGAAAATCCACTAAAGGCTCCATTTCTGATATCCACCATACATTCAAAATACTGTTTTTCTTCCACCTGGCCAGCTCAGCTGGAAACATAAGGTGATTCACACCAGTAACACATAGAATAGAGAGAATTAAATGTCTTTCCTATTTTGAAAACAGCTGCAGTAAGTGATTAATCCAGATGTTTAGAATGACTGCTGTATGTTGGATGGGCACCGTGACCCACAGCCTAAAACAGTCCTCACGCGTCTTTCAAACCAAAAAGATTAGTCAAGCTAAAACCAATGTACACAACTAGTTTATCATCCTTGTTGGCCTTATTTGGATGTACAGAAAGAAGAAGCTTCACTTGACTTTCAGCTGGGCAGATTTCAAGCAGAAGCAATTTGCGCTATTTTATAGAATTGCTAAAAATTCCAAGAAATTGTCTTTCTGCTTAAACTATGTAACAATAACTGAAGACTTCGTGGCATTGATCAGCGGGGATCTTTTCTTTAAATAGCTACAGACTCAAACTTTCCAAAGCCTGGTACCTAGATTGTAAAAAGTGCAGCTGTAAGATTTCATACTTAAGTAGTTGTGGATGCTGCCAAAAATTCACTTATGTGTAGTGAGGCTGCAGTGCAGACTCTTGCATTCTTCCACTTATTGCTACCTACCTCCCACTTTTTGCTGTTTACCTGATGGGAACCCAGTGGGATAGCCAAAACACCGGTGACAAGCTGCAAGCAGAAACAGTGCACTTTATTTTTAAATACACCGTGCTGTGTGCTTTGTAGCGCTTCTGCAAAACGATCCCATTTTTAGCAGAGCTCCCCTAGCAGCAAAGGCCTCAGCGCCTGGGACTCAGCTGGGGCATAGATCCGAGAACTAAGAGTGATTCTGGGTTTCTGAGTATAAATATACCCATCCTCAGGACTTCACACTCAGCTCATTGAGCCTCCCCTCATGTGGTTAAGTATTGTTTGCATTCTTTTGCAATCCCTACCCTTTGTGTGATTAACTGCGGCATGTTTAAAATGCTCCATCTGTCTTTAATGGGTTCGAATGCTTCCTCAGAATTCCCGTCTTTCCTAGATTTCACTATTTCCTCTACATTTTGTTAATAACTACATGCACAGTGCCTTTGATGTGCTCTCCCCTGTGCTCACATCCTTCTCGCTGTCAGCCCTTTCCCATGGGCAGCATCACGGACCGTCCTCTCATGTCATTCCCAGTTCTCTGCCGCTTTACAACCAGCCATAAAGCCCCACATCCTAACACGTACATGTAGAACCTGCCTCTCTGGAACATAAGAAACTTTATACCATGGCTGTGCTTACTAATACATGTGTGGCTGCATTTTTGTGTTGTAACATAACATAGTATAACATATATAATAAATATACAATATCTAACACTGCACTGAGGGTATGAAATCTTATTATTTTATGTGTCTGAGAATTAAGGCTGTTAAGACTTTTCCATCCTTGTGTTTTGGTCCCTGTTCTGGGCAGCTCCCACTGCTCTGCCTGCCTACTGGGATTCCCTGAAATTCCTGGTTGCCACTGTACTCTTTTGACATTGACACTGGACTTTGCCACACAATAATCTATATTTGCTCTTGCAAAGACAAGGCTGGTCTGTGTTGACCAGCACACTAGATATTGCTGAAGGAAAAATCCCCAGAAATCCCTCCAGTTGCTCAGACACCTGAGCAACCTTGGTGCATCAGCAACTAAGCGTGAATCGGACTAAGCCATGGCCAGTGACCAGGCTTGGCCCCTTTCAAGCTTCTTCCAATGTAAGGAGAGGCACCAGCCCTCAAAGGAGACTCCTGGACTTTAAGTTGTTCAGTTTCTACAGACGCAAGTGGATTCTACTGAGTTTTCAAAAGGTGTTTTACTAAAAATTCCCCAGGTGTTATTTGCATGGCGAAGCACAGGAGTGTTTTAGAGATCTCCCCTTAAACCTGCTTCATCCTGGGGTAATCACATTTTGGCCACTTTCTGAAAAGAGTGGGCACAATATTTTCTACAAAGCAGACATAGCTAAGAGGACTGTGCACAAGCTTCAGCTAAAGAAGAAAGAACCTTAAATAAATGAGAAAAAGAAAACTGATCAAAATTCTGAATGTTTGGGGTAATGTGAAGACTGTGAAAACTTGTTAAATAATTTATAATCAAATAGCTTTTTGTTACCTTTTACTTTTTTTATACGTGCATTTAGTTTGAATAGCTTCTATTAAAACATAGTAGCACAGTACTTTTTCCACTTAATTCAGTACAGTGACAGACAAAATTTGGGGTGAGGCGGTGACCATCCTGCCCTTTTCCCCTTCGTCCCCTCTCTCTTTTTGGGCAAACTCTCCATCCACGGGACCTCGATCTGCTTCCTCCCCGTAATCCAGAGCATCCTCCAAACCGCACAGTCCCATTACTCAAAAGACTCCTCCAGAAAGCGTGAAGCTCTGTTCTTTCCCAGCTCAGTAAATCTCGCTCAGCACGGCCCTGCTCCTGCCCGCACGTCTGGGGCAGCTCCAGTCCGTGGTGGAACTTGGTGCTGAGCCAGCTCCGTTGAATCGGGGAGGGTTTTTAGCAGTAAACTAGTCGGCTCAGCAGGCTGGCTTCTGAGATGGGTCCCCAGGGGGTACAGTTGGGTCAGGACAAAGATCTGCCAAGCCCTGATGGGATTTAAGCAGCTCTCTGCCCGCTCCTGCGTGGAGCCTTCCCGCAGCGCCAGCACGGCCGCATTAAGAGATGTGCGAACGGTCCATCTTTGTGGTTCATCGGTTACTGAAACAAATGCTGAAAATAAATTCTGCTGTTGCTTTTTAGATGTTTCCAAAAGTGGAATTAAGCTAAGTCTTATAATATTAATACAAAAAGCTTTCAAAATTTCAACAAAAAAATACCCTTTCAAAACTTTCTTTTCCCATTTCTACCCAAACATACGAGAATCCTAGCTACACCACAGGCTCAGCCCACAACAGTGGGGCCAACATGTTCATCTCACCTTGTTCCACTTTGAAAACCTATTCTAAACAGGATAATTTTAATTTGAGGTGGAGGGAATGCAGTCACAGAGGATTTAGTAGCTCACGCTGTGCAAAAACTCTATTATAGCTTATGTGAGCTTATGTGCTTTAAGTCCTGTACTGAGTTCCTAAAACAATGCCTGGCAAGAAAGGAGGGAGTGCCAAATGTAAACTGTGCCACACAATGTGAGAGTGGCATTTTAAACAAGCAAGCCTGTAAGCCTGGGGACCCGTTTGCTCTGGGAATGCCAAGGAGTTTCTGAGGAGGAAAACATGTTTGGGGAGTAGATGAAGTTGTGCTGCTGGGCTGATCAGAGCTGTGCACTGGGACCTGCTTTGGATCTGGTTTTTGTGTTGCCCATCTGAGCTGGGTGCAAAGAATGGCACTGGCGGTGAATGTGCTGCCTCTGCCTATGGCAGGCAAGAAGAATTATTTGAGATGTTTCAGTTAAACAAATGCTCAGTCTCCTCCCAAAAGATCACGGTTAGGACAGTGGTAACAGTGTTTGTACGGTTAACTCCCACTTTGGAAGATAATTTAGGGGTACAGACTGAGGATAACGGGCACCCCAAAGAGAGGAGCCCTGTTGCCGGCGGTCCATGCCAAATCTGCTGAAAGATGCTCGCAAGAAAAAGACCCATCTTGAAAAATTCAGTCACTGAGCTCAACAGCATGTAGATTTAAAATCAGGTGGGATTCCTCATACCAGCTCACAAGGAAAGCTGTTTCTGCTGCCCCAGAAATGATGGGACTTCAAAGCCAAGGCAGAGGAAAAAAAACAGCACACCCAATTCCGTTGTGGCTCAATAGTTCTCAGAAGAATTTTATTCACCTGTGAAGCGAAGTAAGAGACCCACATTCTGTCTTCCCCCTGGATCTTTCCCCTTGGAAGCTGCTTCATGCTTAGAGGCACTGACCCTGATCTAGCCATTCCTGCTCATTAGTTTGCAAGCACTTGGTATTTTATTAGCCAGATGTATTTGAGATGCTGTCACACAGCTGTGGTGCATCCTGCAGAGTATGAGGGCTACTGATGTTGGTTAATGGACACTTGTTTATGAGGCCTGCCTGTTGTCGTGGACATCTAAAAATGATCTGATGTGTTGAAAAATTAGATGTATTCATCAGGTATAGACATTATTCTTTGTTACTCATTGACCTTAGAGATTTTTTTCCTACTTGTAGCTGTTGAGATCCTGTCTGTTTTCCATTTCATGTTGAAGCTTTTCCATTTCATGCTGAAGAACTTTTTACTGTCCACTTCAAAAGGAAGTTAAAGCCTCAAAATCTATCTGCAGAAAATGCAAAACCCCTCAGCCTGTGCAGGAGCAAAGAGTTAAGGATGAAAGCACAGAACAAAATGTGAAGTAACTGAAGCATTACAGTATGGTAGGATAATTACAAGTAAAATGATGCCATATATGGTAATACTCGCAGGGATTCAGGGGAAAGCCAAATGATGGGCACTGTTGCCCTGGGAGAAAGGAAATGCAACTCATGTAGTGATGAACTACAAATAACCTTTAATAAAACTGAATAGTTCAAAGCCGGGGGTTTGTTTGAAGAGAGGGTTGTTTTGTTTTGTTTTTTTCCAGAGAAACAAAGTTGTAAGGTAGATTTATTTGAAAACTTTGTATGCATATGTCTTCAAATTGGTGTGCTTGGTTTGGAATTGTTCCCAGGACACTTAATTCTTATCAATAAAACATGGAAATGTTTTAGCACTGAAGCCCAGGCAAAGATGAATTCAGCCTCTAAACTGTGCAAATTAACCCAGGTCTTGTGAAAAGGAATGTATTCATCTCAATTATTTCTGGGGTTAAAACTCTAAAAGCCAGAAGAAACACTTCTAATCGTGTTGTACCTCAAGCAGGATTTGTTTCTGGTTTTCTAAGGTTTACATCAATGTCATCCCATCTTGAAAGTTCTGTCCAGCACTTACTCATACTTTTTATGTTAATTTATCACTGGTCCCTTGGTAGGGAAAATTAACTCCTATATTTCCTAATTAGGGAAAGAAGCAGAACTGCAATGGATCCAGCTAAATAGCTTCAGCTTCAAAAGACCTGACAAATATCCATGGGATTTTTGAACGTATTGTTCTTTTTATTTTTAAATCCATTTTAATTTAAAGCCAAAGCCAAAGAGGTCTGACTTCCATTCAGACTGTTGCCCTCCTCAGAGCACTAGCTTGGTACGGTTGAAAGAAATAGTTCATTACATCCACACTCACTTTAATGTCCTTTTTGATTGCTGCAACAGGGCAGCAGGCACAAAAACATTTCTGTCTATATAATCATCAGAGCCAAAGGTATCTAAAAGATGTGAGATGATGTAACGTGACACTGAGAGAAGGAAAAGTAGGCTGGAAACATTCTCCTGAGAAAAGACTGGGTAAATCTGGACCTTGCACCAGTGCTTTGAAAACCAGTGTTTTACTTTAAGAGATAGCTCAAGAACTGTAAATAAACTTAAGTCTGGAAGTTGTCCCAGGGGTGAGGGGTCACTGCCACCATCCTGCGTCCCCAGGGACACCGTGGGGAGCACAGCCGGGACACCGGTCCTGCCGTGTCCCTCAGCACCCATCTCAGATCTGAGCTCAAGGAGTGTTTGACCATGGAGTTGAGATGAGGCAGGATCATTCACTTGTTCTCCAGCACCAATATAAGCCATTAGTCTAATATCAGTGTTTCAGAAGAGAAATCTGTTGTATTACTGCTGAGGTTTTTTTTTACTGCTGCACAACATCATACTTAACATTGTATTTTTTTGCCCTTAAAATACAAGCAGACTCCTTGCCAGCTCCGTTTCTCATAAATGTTCTGATGCTGCCAAAGCAAGATGAACCGCTGTTCAAAAATGCATCATGCTTTAGAATTGCCTTAAATGGCCCAACATCCAGTGAAAATACTCACGGGCAGAAATACAGCTCTGATAACATGTTCTTTGTGTGCTGCACTCGGGTGGATTTGGAGAGGTGGTGTTTTGGGGTAAATACTAACTGAGCCAGGCAGCTTCCAGTCCTGTTTTTATACTAAATACATCACATGGCAGAAGGAGTCCACTACTCACTGACCTTCTTTTGCGTTATTTTCTTTCCCCTCAGAGGTGAATCTGGTGCTGGCAAGACAGAAAACACCAAAAAGGTCATTCAGTACCTGGCTGTTGTTGCTTCATCCCATAAGGGCAAAAAGGACACCACCATCACTGTAAGTGAGCTCTTCCATATTCAACTTTTCCTCTTGCAGCCCGTTAGGACTGTTCTGAGCAGACTGTGCTAACAGCAAGTCCACGCTGCAGCTTGCCAAACAGTCGACATGTTAAGAGTACACAGTTAAGTCACAGCTCTATGTTTATGGAAAAAAACCTTCAGTTTGACACCCCCTTAGGCATCAAATCAGAATGGACTTCACCAGAAGAGAAATATTCATAGCTTTCCATATGCATAGCACCTATTTATATCCTGGCATGAAGGCCTCGAAATCTGCAAGGGCTCAGGTCCTTATTTCACCCTTGGTCCCTGGCAACTAAGAAGTTTGGGAAAGCCTTTAACTAACACATTGTCCAAACACATCACAAAAATATATACCAGCATTTAAACTTCCAAAGTTTTGACTGACTTTGTTAGCAAGTTTTCTTACTAACTAGCAAAGAGTCACAGTATAAAACTTGTATTTTATTTTTACTCCCCTGTCAGAGAGAACAATTTGGAAAGGCACAATTTTTTAAAGCAATTTGTTCCTTCAAAATTCGCCTTGCCTTAGTGACTAAGGTTTGTCTACTTGCTCTGAACCACAACATGAGTTATACCTGCGCGGTTCCTGGAGATCATTAGGGTGGCTGAGGCTCACAGCTGCCTTTGCTGTTCTCAATGGTACCACTCCAGGTCCTACGTCATTTCCAGCTTTTTGATGTTAATCAAGCTTCTGTAATGAAAATATAGCAATTCACTTTAATGACAAAACAGGCTTAATTCAGGAAGACATTTCAGTGTGTCCCAAATGCACGACCGGCTCAAAATAAGTAATTAGTAGGACAGTGGGAAACAAAAGTCAAAATGCGCAGGTCACACACCCTGTGTGCCCACAGGTAGAGGACTCCGGAGCACAGGGTGTGCAGCCTGGCCTCCTTCACCTTAAATAATTGCTGTTTGTCTAAAGGAGATTCTGCTTTTGGGCAGGGGAGGGAGTACATGTCCCTTTGGGTAGTATTTTCTAGAAATCTGGGATTAAATTTAGTGGAAACAGTCCAAGACTAAAAGCATTTTCCTTTGTTGAATGTTTATGTAAAAAAACATATTTCTTCCTACTGGGTCACTGCTCAGTGGTTGGGGGAAATGAACTTGTGGTTTCCAGGCCATTCCTAATCGGCATGGAACTGCGGTTGCTGCTGATGCCTCTCAGGAATTACATGAGTCTGGGGATTAAACTGGCCCTGAGACAGACCTGAAGGCAAATACCCACCAGATGGGAGCTGAGCAAAAGCCTAAGTTGTTCTATAACGTGCTGACAAATAGTAATTCAGTGACTGGGACTACTGACACTGCAATTTCAGTCATTAAAAAATAACGAATAGCAAAATGCCTCAGTTGCACCAGAGAGAAACTGGGGATTTAACGTGAAAATATCTGTCCTTCTCCGGTCCTGGGAGACTACCCTGGGACTGGATCCAAATCTCATCCCTGTGCTTCAAGGTTTTTCATTTTCTTCAGTTAAATTGCTCTGTATATGTTAATGGTATTTGTACTCTTGGTATGTCCGCAATAGATTGTCTTTATTTGTATTCCTGGTTTATTTGCACGGAAACTGTGTGTTGGTTATTTTAATACAGGAAAAACAATAAAAATGTTTGTGTAATGGAAATGATACTGACATTTGTTTTATACCACGTTATTCAATACAGCAAGGTCCATCTTTTTCTTACGTGAGTAACTTAGACTGTTTGATGTGTGTTTAAGGCACTGAGTGTAGATCTGCATGCTATTGTTGCACCTTGAAAATTTCAGAGAGATTTTGAGAAATATGTTGTATGATACGATAAAAAGCAACAATAGCACCAAATGCTCTCACAAATCAACCCTAACTGTGTCAGGCTCCATGGCAAAGAATGAGGTCTGACACAGGCAGGGTCATCTTTCAAACATCACCCTCTTCTCTGTGTGTGTGTTCAAATCGCCGGGGTCTGAATGAAATTTCCCACGATCCTGAAAGAGCCACTCAGCCTGAAATCGAGCAATGTGATTTCTAAATGAAAATACCCAAATGCTTTCTGTGCTCCAGGTTGAACTTTTTAGGACTGTCGTGAAATAATTCCTAAACCTCACAGCGTTTGATTATTTGTATGGCTGCATGCTTTCCATTTGGTATTGCTTTCAATTTTACATCTTCATGTAACTGTTGAGGATTGTTGACATCCACAAAAGTCAGCATGTTCTTAGCTTGCTGCTATGATGTGTAACAGAGCGATTCTCACTGCAGCATCTGCCTGCAGGTGTGTGACAGCAGGTTCTGACAGGCCCTCGCAGGCCCCAGGGAGACATCATTGCACCTTTCTGTACTTCAAAGGGGCTGATAAGAAAGATGAGGACAGACTTTTGATCAGTGCCTGTTGTGATAGGACAAGTGGTGATGGTTTTAAACTCAAGGAGAGAGATTCAGGCCAGACGTGAGGAAGAAATTGTCACCCCTGAGGGTGGTGAGAGCCTGGCCCAGGTTGGCCAGAGAGGCGGTGGATGAACCATCCCTGGAGACATCCCAGGCCAGGCTGGACGGGGCTGAGCAACCTGAGCTGGTGAAGATGTCCCTGTCATGGCAGGGGGGGCACTGGGGAGCTGGGAAGGGCCCTTCAACACAAACCCTTCTGTGATTCTATGATTGCAGTGTGCCACACCAGCATACCAAGGCTTTGGGAATACAGGCAAGTTTGCTGCCTTATCCCTTCTGGTGCTGTGCCAGGCAAACAGGAGGGGTTTTTTATTGGGGTCTTTTTTCCCCATTCTAACTGCTGCCTCTCAGACTTGCCTATGACAAAGGGTGACATGTTGCCGTTTAGTCAATTTAGTATTTTATTTGATAAGGTCTCTGCAAAAAGACCAATTCATTGCTGGTGTAGGCAGCGCTGTGGTGCTCAGGGGCCTGGCAGCTGCATACGGTGCTGTTGATTTGGAGCCACAATTTTATCCCCCAGGTTTGTGGCATAGTTCAGTTCTCACTAGAAGCAGGTGGATTCTGTATCAGTTAAGCAGACAAGGCTCTATTTTAGCCGCCACCACCTGATTTCAGTGACACCCTGTGCTTATAGTGGAGTTCGTATGTCTACAGAGTGTAACTGGAAAGAGTTGCTCAGTACAGAGGAAATTCAGGGACTTTTAGGAATTTGTTACTTATTCTAGGACTCCTGTATTAGCTTCTTTGGAAGAAGAAGCCGTACTCAAAGAATAGGGTGACAAGAAGAAAACGTGAAAGTGAGCGACCTCATAGGACAGAGCTGAAAAGCTCCAAAAAACTTTATTCATAAGCAAAGGATTGTTTCAACTTCATTGATTTCCTTAGAAATAGGAGTATTAAATGCATGCTTGTTTCACTGCATGATTTGTTTCATTAGCAATTACCAATCACAATTAACAATATAATATGAAGTTTGCATGTTTGCATGAGAACTCATGATCCTAGTTTGAAATAAATCAATGCATTTCCATATTTAACCTAAGTAGCCTTGCATGGATCATTATTAATAGACCTGATGAAATCTGCTTTGTAGCTTTGTGCTGCATTACATTAAAATGATTCTCAGCAAGTTATTCTAATTACATCATCATTTGCTAGCAAAGGATCTCAATAAACTAACTTTAAAAAGACATGCTAGAGGTTCCTTTAAGAATATCCCTTCTAAAAAATTATATTAACTTGGAAAAAAAAAATGACACTGAATGACCCTTTTTCTTAAGAAAGGCCAGTCATGATGCTAAACAACTAAATAAATTGTGATCTGTCACAGGCAACAGGGCTGGAAAAGGGTCATGTGTACAGGACAGCAGTCAACTGCACAAATATATAAACACAAAGATTAACAGAGAATGAAAACAAATCCACATGAAGTGCAGTATTCAGAAAAAAAAAAAAAAGTTAGAGGCTTAAATTATCTTTCACATTCTTCTCCAGTGCACATGTGTTGGATTTAATTAAGTAATTATGAAGTTTAGGGTTAACTGTATCTGAATGAATTTTAGGGTGAGCTGGAAAAACAGCTTCTCCAGGCAAACCCTATTCTTGAAGCTTTTGGAAATGCCAAAACTGTGAAGAATGACAACTCCTCCAGATTCGTAAGTAGGACAAGTCCAGTTGGGTCTATGTGGGGGGAGGTTCAGCAGCTTTTAAAAACATAACGTACTGACAGTGGCTCTCATCAGCGCTTCTCTCTAAAGAGGGTCTTAAAACTAATCTCTTAAAAACAGTTTAGAATTCCTCTCTGAATTTGGCCTTATGGAAGATTAAAGACCAAGCTCGAACGTGACAGGACCCTTGTCCTCTCACAATTTAGCGGTCTATGTGTGGCCTTCCAGAGTCAGTTCCTGCTCCAAGTGTGATTGTTAGTTAGCAAGAGTCATTAATAAATTAAAAACTACTGGAGAAAAAGAAGAAATAGTCATACAGATTCAAGTTAGGATGATGTGAGCTGAGGGCTGTCACCATTTGATGATGCTTTAGTCTGGGAGTGCTGGCAGACACTCGTTTTCCCTGCAGACCTGCCTCTGCTCTCCAGGATCCACACATACAAACCTCAGCAGAGGGAGTTATGCAGATCCGATGATATCCCCCCATTGTGCTTGCGCAAATCAAAGTAGAAAATAGTTGTTGTCGTATCCCTGGTCCAGCAGGGAGGATTCCTTTCCCTCTAAGTGCCCGAACGAAATGTGGGGGCAAATCTCCGCAGACAGATATCAGAGAAGTTCATTTCCCTCCAAGGCTTTTCCATGGGTTGTCCTGGCAGGAGGGAACCAAGCACATTATCCTTAAGAGGATGATGTACATTTCTTATTAAATACTAATGCTGGAAAACCTGGCCTAACCTGAAAGAACAGCCCAATCTAGATATTCTTTTCCTTCACAGGGCAAATTCATCCGCATCAACTTTGATGTGACAGGCTACATCGTCGGAGCGAACATCGAGACCTGTATCCTTTTCTGTCAGCTTCCCAAGAAGCTCCTGGGGTGAGCAGAGGGAAATAAGATAAACAAGCTCCATTGCCTGCCTAAGAAAGACGAATATTGCTGAGGCTGGAATAAACAGAGATGGAGGGAAGTGGCTCCATTTATGCTGACACCAGCTTCTCTGTCTTACTCTCATGCTTACATTTTCAGGTCTGTTCTCTCAGCTATAGGAAAGCGTGCTGTTCCCCATATACAGCTTCCGAAAATGGAAGCACTGTACCTGAGGGAAAAGCAGAATTATACCAGTACTGCAGCTCTTGCCACAGAATTAGATGCACGTTCATGTTAGACAAACTCGTGGCAAATATTCCAACGTTACTGATGGTTCTGAGGCTAATGACATAATTAAGGAAGGACTGAAATATGTTATTGGTTTGGGTTTTTTTTAACACTTGACAAACAGATTTGCTTGAAAAATCCCGTTGTATTCGTCAGGCTAAAGATGAGCGAACATTTCATATCTTTTACTATTTGATTGCCGGAGCTTCTGAACAAATGAGAAGTAAGTTAATTGTTGATGATTCTTAGATTTCATTGAACTGTCTTACTTAAGTAATTTATCTTTACTTCTTTAATTGTATGTCATTCAATCCTTTCTATAAAAAAACAGCTCTTTAGCTATAGAAAATAATTCTCTCTAATGAATTAGAAGAAAGCTTCAATTGATGTCCACCTGTTTGAGCCAAGTTGTTTGCAGTTTACAGGATGTTTCAATTTACAGGAGATGCAAACCCATTCAGATCCTATCTTGAAGATGAATAGGGAAGAGTGATTCAACTTTTTGTTTGTTTTTAATACACAAAAGACATTGCGGCTCCCAATAAAAATATTGGCCCGTGGTTTTAAAATAAATTAAGAGAAAGTATAATAATGTGCTGTGGAAAGACAGTGAAACCCACAGCTTCAGAATGTTGAAAAGGTAAAAAGTATAAGTGGATCCAAAAAAAGGATCAGCCGTAATTTATATTGGAACATCGTGTCTCAAGTATGACAGCTTTCCCTAAATCATGGGTTGCTAAAGAATGTATAAAGTAATGAATAACTCTGTTTTTTCCCTGTTTATTTACACTCCTTTCCTAAGAATCTGTTGGTGGCCACAGCATAGGGCTGAACAGTCTTTTGGTCTGGCCCACTACAGTTGTTACCGGGTTCCATTCTTACGGTTACGTGATATGAATCCCCACAGTGACAGGTGTAATCCTGAGTACATTACACATGGTGTTAAAGGAAAGACTTTTGGGAGGAATGTCTCAGATTTGAGTCCATAGGGTGCAAAATTTCACCGAGGGGCAGAGACATTGCCCAGTTACTACTGAAAACTGGAAACAACACAAGCAAGCTTGCTAAATGAAGAGTTATTTTGAAAATATTAGTGCACCACAAAACCCCAGACTCCTCATACAAGCAGTGTCTTCCTTTAGTGAAAACACTGTGCGCTTTTTTTTTCCTATTGTTCATTGGGAGAACTCATGAATGAAGAGCATTAAGTTGATACACTTAAATAAAGCTTTTCTTCTTTGCTTTTTAGATGATCTGTTGCTGGAAGCCTTCAACAATTATACCTTTCTATCTAATGGCCATGTACCTATTCCTTCTCAACAAGATGATGAGATGTTCCTGGAGACCTTGGAAGCCATGAAAATTATGGGCTTTACTGATGAGGAACAGACAGGTGAGAACTGTTAGCATGATTGTATTCAGGGTATGCATCTGCAAGTGATGCTACATAGAGATGCAAGCACACAGAGGTTAATTCTGTCCAGAATAATCACTTTGCAAAATATGCATATGAAGTAAGATTCCACATTCATGTAAGAAAATTAAGATTCTTTAGATTTGATGTCCATGTTTCTCTGAAGAAGCGTGATCTTGCACGAATCACCAGCTGGAGAATGCTAAATGTACCCACGTTATTTAATCTCTTTGCCTCTTTATTTCCTTTGTGTAAAACTCTTTCCAACCGTCACGTAGCTCCTGTTTCTAAGTGCACTTGGAGTTGTGCCCATAGATTTCCCTCCTTCCCAGGAGGTACCAGATTAATTAAACTACAGATATCTCACACAAAGAGAATGAAGGTTCTCTCATAAGACCAAACTTGTCGAGCACATATTTGTTTCTACCTCACCTTAAAAATAACATGAAAACTTAGTTCTGTATGATCAGGAGAGACACAAGACCTAAACACAGGTTGCAGTTCACATACTAGAAGCACGTGGGGATGCTCAGGAAGTCACGGGAGGGTGAGGGTAACAGTTACGGCCTTGCAAAGAGATCTAATTACCATCAACTGCTTTTAGGTTGTTGTTAGGAAAGTTCTACTTAAAAAATTACATCAGTAGCCTACCTTGTCCCATTGCTGCAGTGGGAACCAGTGGTAGCAGCTGAAGCCAGTAATGAAAACTCTTTGCAAACCTTCAAAGGATTAAACAGGCAGCACTTGCTGGAAACAGAATGCAAGATGTTTTGAAGAACTGGCACCTGTATTGGAAAAGAGAGAATACATCAGCAAAGAGAAATTATCTCTGTGATGCACAGAACACATGGGTGGCTCTATACAGTAATTTAAACATGGGTCATATCAAATAATTGTCACAATATTTTGCTGTCCATCTGAATGAAAAATTGCAAGGCTTTTTCTTATAAGTCTGATAAATTCCAGCGATCTGCTTGTAGGAGGAACATGACATGCACTCCTGACCCATTTGAATTCCACAGTTGTCAGCATGCAAAAGTACTATCACGCATGGTGTTTTTAAAGGTAATTTGTGTTTATGAAGGGGAACATTTCTCACTAGAAGAACTACATACATACCCAGAACAGAGTACTGAATTCAAGCCAGCTATAACAACAGTAATGACCATTTAAAGCCATTTTTCTCCAGAACTTTCCAACTAAGACCACGAAAAAGTTGCAAAATATTCCGATTTAATTTTGAAAGAAATGGAACAAGCTCAAATAGCTCAGATGTGTAGTCAATGATTTGGAGACAAAAGAAAAAAAAGCATCGAGCAGGAACCAACAGCTAAACTGTCTGGAAAATGTGGCCTGTCAGGACATCTGTGTGGCTTGTACGGCTCTGTCCCTGCAGCGGGCAGGACCAAGTGACACCTGGTGGCAGCGCCAGCCTCACCCCATCACTCGAGCCTGGGAACCCTTTTGATTTCATGCTCTGAAGTATAAGCTGTTTATCATAGTGTTCTTCTCCTGTATAAGTTTAACAGATAACTAGAACTCCCTATATTCATGCACTCTCATCAGCGGATTTTACCACCTGAATTTAGGCAACATCACATTTACACATACTTTACTAATCAAACATTAATCAATTATTTTTCTGTGCTTTGACAATAATGCTTCGAAGATTTGTATACATTTCATTTTAGTTGCACAACTAAATATCCACATGTTCCTGCATAACTGGAGCTTTAGAATTGCTACACATTTTTGAAGCTGCTGGTAGATTTTTTTTTTTTTTAATTTTAAAGGCAGATACAGGTTGCCAAGTGACTGTGGAGAGAAAATGCTACACTGAAGGGGAGATGAGCTCCTGAGACCTGGGGTCTGCCTGGGAAGCACTGAACTTGGTTTGGAGGTGTTGGTGTTCCCAGACAGGCCCGTTTACTGCATAGATCACAGAGATGCTGCTCCAGCAGCTCTCACACTCTGCAGTTTATGGCCAAGTCTGTTAAAGCAAACCCAGCTCTTTCTACAGAGGTACAGAGCACCAGAGGCAACAGAATGAATCTTCGTTATTGCAGAGAGTAGAGCTTTGAAAAAGCGTCTATACTGTTCCTCATATTATGGTTCCTCATTTCTATTGTTTCTCTTACAGCTATACTGAGGGTCGTTTCATCTGTCCTACAGCTGGGTAATATTGTCTTCAAGAAGGAGAGAAACACTGATCAAGCTTCTATGCCAGACAATACTGGTATGATTTGCCACTTTAAAAATTCAGTTAACAGTAAGAAACTCATAAAATAGCAGCTGAGTAAGCACTCTGTTTCGGTATTTTTTATGCAATTGTTATTACAGATATACTTAACAGGCTTTAAAAGATATGCCATACTTAAAATCAGCTCAATTACCATTACCTTTTCCAGTAATCTTGAATCCATAATTGATGAACAGTGAATTTGCTGCTTAGAGCATGAATACTACTTCTATTTCAAGCTGTATCTCTTGTACATATAATAGAAGAGCTTTTAAGGAAGATAAATAACTTCACATCCTTGCTGAGCTGCTTATATTCAGCTGCAAAGAGAAAAATCAATGTGAAATAACATCTCTTTTTATTCTAGCTGCACAAAAAGTGTGTCACCTGATGGGGATTAATGTGACAGATTTCACAAGAGCGATTCTAACCCCAAGGATCAAAGTAGGACGAGACGTCGTTCAGAAAGCTCAGACCAAAGAACAGGTATCTACTTGCAGTCTGCTCACTTCTCCTGAAACTATTCTTTCTTCTTTTTTTAATTTTTTCTTAAATCTTGTCTAAAGGGAAATGCCAGTTTTCTGTCTCATTATCTCATCAGAAATTAGTATCTAATTGGGTTTCTTCTTTCACTTACAATTTTATCTTCTGTTTTTCAGGCGGACTTTGCCATAGAGGCTTTGGCCAAGGCAAAATTCGAACGTCTTTTCCGCTGGATTCTGGCTCGTGTGAACAAGGCTCTTGATAAAACAAAACGACAAGGCGCCTCCTTCTTGGGGATCCTCGATATTGCTGGATTCGAGATTTTTGAGGTATGTACTCTGGGACACAAGTTGGCTCAACTCCTTATTATCCAGTGGTTTGGATATGATGAAAAACTTCTAAGTTCAGAGTCACAAAATCAATTTGGTTCTTTCGAGCTGGCCAGCATGGCCCCAGGGCGACTACCCCGTTTGCTGGGGCAGGGGGTCCTGCAGGGCTCCGTGTTCAGAGCCAGGCTCTGCTTGTTATGGCTATGTTTGGTTGTTATGGTATGGTATGCTTGTTATGGTTATGTTGTGAACCCCAGAGAAAGATTTACCACTTGAGAACTGACTGTAAGTTTTCAAGACTTTCTATTAGAAAGATATGGATCCTTCTATCTGAATTATTGTAACATGTAAAAAGAAATAGATGATAGCTAATTTCATTTTGTCATGGAAGTTCCCTTTGGAAGGTCTCTCATGTTAGGAATTCACTTTTTTTTCTCTTCACAGATCAACTCCTTTGAGCAGCTGTGCATCAATTACACTAATGAGAAACTTCAGCAGCTTTTCAACCACACCATGTTTATACTGGAGCAAGAGGAATACCAGCGAGAGGGCATTGAATGGAACTTCATTGACTTTGGCCTTGACCTGCAACCCTGCATTGAGCTGATTGAAAGACCAGTAAGATTCTGTCTCTATAGGTGGGATACGACATCAGTTGCATCAGGGTCAGTTATGTATCAGTACAAGAGAGGTGTTAAAGTGATTTCAGCTCCTTTGTTGCCTGGGAGGATTTGTAACGTCAGGGATAAAGAAGATGCTGCTCTTCCTCGAGTTCTGCCTGTGATGATACTGATCCAATGTCGGTTCCATTGCAGACCAACCCTCCCGGTGTCCTGGCTCTGCTGGATGAAGAGTGCTGGTTCCCCAAAGCTACTGACACATCCTTTGTGGAGAAACTCATTCAAGAACAAGGCAACCATCCCAAATTCCAGAAGAGCAAGCAACTCAAGGATAAAACTGAATTCTGTATAATGCACTATGCAGGAAAGGTACTGAACAGATTAAACTATTCTGACTTAGAGAACTTTGATTCTTTGATGCCTACAGGGTAAAAAAGAAACTGTCCGGAATGGCTTTAACCATATAATATATACATTAAGTGTTTTAATTACGTATGAAAAAAGATTTGTAAGACATTCATGGCTGTGCTAAGCTCACGTGAAAACACAATTAACCAGCACCAGGGTCACTGAATAAGTCCAAGTAATTCAGATTCCTTTCTAACAAGCAGACTTTTAAAGGCAGGGCAGGTGCCTTGCCATGGATATGTCTGCAAAAAGTTTTTCAGCCGCTAGTACATGTAAGAACAAATACTCAAGTCAGCTCTCATCAACAGAAACTCTTTCACATTATTATTATTATTTGTACGATTTTGTGTTAATACAGTGCCCTATGTTCTTGAACACTCCAGATACCTTAATCAAGAACAGATTTTTGACGCAACACTGTTTCCTGCAGGTTACCTACAACGCATCTGCCTGGCTAACGAAGAACATGGATCCGCTAAACGACAACGTGACTTCTCTGCTGAACCAGTCTTCAGACAAATTCGTAGCAGACCTTTGGAAAGATGGTATGAATCCCAACCCTAAACCAGTAACGTGGTTTAAAGGGAGACACTTCTACCAGAACTGTCTCACAGCTGTCCCTTGCTGTCCCTTGTGAAAATGATAAGCACCGAACTAAGAAACAATAATAATGTGTTCTAAAGACATATTCATGGAAACCGTCATTAGATAGTTTAAAGCACGATCAAAAAATTTCCGTAATATTATTCAACAACAGAATAGAAAATATTCATTACACTGTTATATAGTTGCTGAAAATGTGATACTGTAAACCTCATTTAATACAGGTTATTGCTGGGGCTTACAAATGACTTACCTCACACACTCCTCTCCCAGAAGTCCTGCACAGTTCCCTCTAGTGATGTATAATCTCAACTAAACTCCAACAGAAGAATATCTGTATGCATATAAACCACTTTGTTTTTAAAAAGTTTATATGGATCTGTAACACATATGATAGACTATAAATATTTAATACACAGATATAAATGCGCATGCAAACACCAGCAAGGTGCATCCGAATTATCAGATAACCAAGGGACATTACTAGCTAGACTTTGAGAACCACTGGTAACAGATGGGAGTCAAGAGGCGGTGTTGTTCCTGGTTCTGGCACCAGCCTACCAGCTGGATATTTTGCAGGACTGTCCTTTTTAGAGCAAACATAAAACATTCAGTGTATTCAATCACTAGTTAACAAAGATCCTTATTTTCATGTTTGACAGAAGTAGACTATTTACCCAGAAGGCTCTTCTAGTACTTTTTGCTTCTACTGCATCAAAAAGATATTGGTGCTGTCTGGGAGGCTGCAGTTTAACAATGCCGGTGACAAGTGTCATGTGAGGCGAGGACAGTTTATCTAAGCAGTTCCATTCATACTTTTCTATTTCAGTGGACCGTATAGTTGGGCTGGACCAGATGGCCAAGATGACTGAAAGCTCACTCCCTAGTGCTTCAAAAACCAAGAAAGGCATGTTCCGTACTGTCGGACAACTCTATAAGGAGCAGCTGACCAAACTGATGACCACCTTGAGGAATACCAACCCCAACTTTGTCCGCTGCATCATTCCAAATCATGAAAAAAGGGTAAATTTAAAATGCTCACTTTTCTGACTCCTGGCATATCATTCATGTTGAGCTGCAGCACATCGCAGAGCTGAATTATGTCTTCAAACATAGATATGCAGCCGGTAACATTTTTGTACATTCCTACTGTGCTAAAGTTACTTTCTGTTCCCTTTTCAGGCTGGCAAACTTGATGCCCACTTAGTGCTGGAGCAGCTGCGCTGCAATGGTGTCTTGGAAGGTATTCGTATCTGCCGACAGGGATTCCCCAACAGGATTGTCTTCCAGGAGTTCCGTCAGAGGTAGGAATCCCTCAACTTGGTCCTAACTCTGGGTTTACTCATGGTGTAAGACACATTTGTCTGCACAAAATAATCTGATGTGTTTCAACCTCCATAACATCCACGTCTTTCCACAGATATGAAATTCTTGCTGCAAATGCTATTCCTAAAGGATTCATGGATGGGAAGCAGGCTTGCATACTGATGGTGAGGAAAGCATTTTTGATCCTCTTGATAATTAGGTCTATACTTCTTATACAAAATCAGTTGAGAATAAGCACAAATGAGAAGTAATTTTTATAAACCTGAACCTCAGCACTGGAGTTAACAAATATCCCTGTTTTCCTCCAGATCAAAGCATTAGAACTTGATCCAAACTTGTACAGAATTGGACAGAGTAAAATCTTCTTCAGAACTGGTGTTCTGGCTCACCTGGAAGAAGAGAGAGACCTGAAGATCACAGACATTATCATTGCCTTCCAGGCTCAGTGCCGAGGCTACCTAGCAAGAAAGTAAGAATATGTACTAACGAGAATGCCTTCTGCAGCCTTCCATTCTCTGTATAACAAACTGAAGATATTAAGACATTTTATTATTATCTTTGTACTGCATTAGAACTGAACTTGTGTCCAATGAAGGGCTCACTTCCTGCCCAGAAGAGTGTTATTAGTATAAGTACAGGGAAGCATTTACATTGTGAAGCTCCTTACACCCTCTATACAGCAAGTTATCTGAGGCAATGACCCCTCATTTAAACGTGTTTGTACGAGCGGGAGAATGCACATTCAAGCCTACAACTGCAGTCTTGTGCGCTGTTACAAGTAGCACCACTGGCATTTGTAAAACAGAAAATAATTTCTTACACAGTTTGGGCATGAAGCCCTGATCACCTAGTGTGATCTCCCTTAATGTGCACGGAACTATTAATAATTCCCTTTTTCTGCACACTACCAAGGCTTTCAAAGTGCCAAGCAAAGAAATGTAAATATAATAGGTTTCAAGAAATATGATCAATGCAAGTTCCAAGTGCCCACGTACTCTGGAAAGATGTTCAGATCCAGAACTGGACCTATGCTTTGTGGTTTGCACCTAAGTATGGCGTGCAAACAGCCAAAAACCAAGACTAAATAATATACCAGAAAGCTAAACAGTTATGACTTTTCCTCTAGAAAGCACAGGCACTGTTTAAGTGACAAAAGAATTTGTTCCAGACTTCTCAAATCAGGTAGTTAATCAGACTCTCATGCCAGAGTTTCTTTGCTTAATGTGTGCGTCTTGCAGACACCTTTGTATTCTCAGACTGAACCCATTTGCTTTATGTTTTTAATCACAGAGCCTTTGCCAAGAGACAGCAACAGCTGACTGCAATGAAGGTTATCCAAAGAAATTGTGCTGCTTACCTGAAGCTGAGGAACTGGCAATGGTGGAGACTGTTCACTAAAGTGAGTGACTGCTCTCGGTGAATCCCTCCTCAGCTTCCAAAAGGAATTAAATGCACAAGACACTGCGGCACATCATGTCAGGCACATGCCTTCTTCCAAAGTCCATTGCCGCTAATGGCAAGAGGCTCATTAGCTTCCCAAAATTTTGTGTTAGAGATGCTCTGGATAGGTATATGATGCCATTAACATTAAAGTTACTTCTAGCTTGAGAAGAAAACAAGCAGAGATTCATAAAAGATTTTGCATGTTTTCAGACTGTCTTTAATTGCCAAAAAATGAAAAAAATTCACAGGGGTGGATAATGAGAAGACAGAGTAGAACAGAATTTGGTGAACATACAGAGTTATGTATCTATGGGGCACTGCGTAGCTCAGGAGCTCTCTAACTGGGACACTAAACATCTTCCAGCTGGGCACTCAAGCAAATTATTTTCCTATTGAAGAGGCCTGGCTCTTTTTTCAAGAACAGCCTTCAGTTTGGATTCAGAAAACTGTTCCTACTTGTGTAGAAAACAACCTCCTCTGCAATCAGCAACAGGCAGCACCACACACCTGCTGTGCACATCGCATCCCCATGCAGCACATGTAGCTTTTGTACATCACCAATGGACAAAACCAGGCTTGGAGCCGTTCAAAAAGTGGCACTTTTGGAGGCAGAGGTGCTCACAAGGCTCTGAGAATTAACACAGGGTTGGCCAAGAGCAAGGCTGCTGAGGTTTGCTGGGTTAAAACTGTTAAATCCAGTTTGGCTGGACAGGATTTGCGCAGTACCTGAGTGACAGAAGCGCTGCTGTCTGTGCCAGGCAGCCTGGCACCTCAAAATACCACGCTCAGTAACATAAATCATGACTGGAAACACTCTTAAACAACCTTCTTCTTTTCAGGTGAAACCACTGCTGCAAGTCACCCGCCAAGAGGAAGAAATGCAGGCCAAGGATGAAGAACTACAAAAAACCAAGGAAAGACAACAAAAAGCAGAGAGTGAATTGAAGGAGCTGGAACAGAAACACGCACAGGTGATTTCCAGCTCTAAGCCACGGGGAAATGCTAGCCTTTCCTTCACCACTTCTAGAAGCTATTACAATAGATGTGTCTTTTTCTATTTGACTCAGTATAATGGTCCAGAACCAAAGTTCAGTGCAGACAAACACACAGTTACTTCAGCAGAGGCCCCATGTTCACACCAGAGCTGCCTGCCAGGGCACTGGAACTGGGGACAATTCACAATCCAGGTCTTAACTTCCTACCCGTTGTATTTGCACAGCTTTGTGAAGAGAAGAACCAACTTCAGGAACAACTTCAGGCCGAAACGGAACTGTATGCTGAAGCGGAGGAGATGAGAGTCCGTTTAGCCGCTAAGAAACAAGAGCTGGAAGAGATTCTGCATGAGATGGAAGCCAGAATTGAGGA
Source organism: Streptopelia decaocto (assembly GCF_964273445.1). Lineage (NCBI taxonomy): Eukaryota > Metazoa > Chordata > Aves > Columbiformes > Columbidae > Streptopelia > Streptopelia decaocto. Next base: position 14,603,633 of record NC_138668.1, on the reverse strand, counting down.
AGAGGAGGAGCGCAGCCAGCAGCTGCAAGCAGAAAAGAAAAAGATGCAACAACAAATGCTGGTAAGGAGGCAGAAGTGACAAACACAGACAATAATGTGTATCTCACAGAGGAAAAATGGAGAGTGGCAAACCTCAGCTTGTATGACAGGGCTTGCTGCACAGCCCGGCTTACAAGAGGTGTATGTGCCCCTCAAGTCAGAACAATCAAATGATGCTCTTTCCTCCATAGCTCTTCTCTCCTCCATCTCAGTTTTGAAAAAGCTTTTCTCTAAAAAGTTATTAACAAATCTTTCTAAATCACCAACCATTACAGATTGTCTAGTTCTTAATAAAACCAACAAAGCCTACAACATACCCCACATACAGTGACAGACATTAAGCTTTTCCTATAATCTAAGCAGTCTTTTATTTCCAAAACTCATGTTTTGTGGGTTCCTTTTTCCCCTCAAAGGATCTTGAGGAACAGCTGGAAGAGGAGGAGGCTGCAAGGCAGAAACTGCAGCTTGAAAAAGTAACAGCAGATGGCAAGATAAAGAAAATGGAAGATGATATTCTCATAATGGAAGATCAGAATAACAAGCTCACCAAGGTAAGCATTGGGGAGCTATTTTCTTTGTGGAAATAGTGCAAAATGAGAGAAAACCTTTTCTTCTGCTAGAACACCAGGAATACTCTTGACTATATAGTCTCATGGGTGTACAGATTCACCAGACTATCAGTCCAAACTATCAACCAAGTTTCTGATAAATTTTCCATGCTCATTTAAACAATTCAAAACTGTGTAAAACTAATGGTTTTGAGGTCAGTTGTGTTAACAATACCTTCAAGCAAAATACCCACAGCAGTCAAGCACAATCAGTGGTAGACACATCATCTTGGCCTGAAGCAGAGTAAATAATTCTCTTGGTTTTCAACTAGTTTCAACCAAACTTCATGATTAAAACTGGAAGTAAGCACATATTCCAGCACTTAGTGACAGGGATGCTCCTCTGAACTTACCAGCCACTAGAGCAAGTACAAGATTCTAATAGCAGCAGGTTAGAGAATATGGAATTCATACACCACTCCTCAGCTCCTCTGTAACACATGAAACCTATCACTACAACCTCAAGAAATACAGGATAAAAAGACAGTATCTTGGACATTTTTAGTTGGCAAACAGTTGGCTCCATGATCACCAATGACAGACACATTTGTTAACAGCAAAGTATTTTATTTTTCTTAAGGAAAGAAAACTTCTTGAGGAAAGAATAAGCGATCTAACAACAAATCTCGCAGAAGAAGAAGAAAAAGCCAAAAATCTTACAAAGCTGAAAAACAAACATGAATCCATGATTTCAGAACTTGAAGGTAACACAAACAAAAGTGGTTTATGTCAGTTTTTTGCCCTGGCGCACAACAAAACATAATCTGGAGAGAACTTTGTGGGGAATTTTCCAAATTTGTTATGGTGAAACCATTTAGCGTGTGAGAATCACCAAAATCCCAGGGTGCACAAACTATAGATACCTTTTTTAAAGAAAGAAAGAAGATATATATATATATATAAAAGAGTAGAGAAAATTGGGGAAAAAAAATTAATACTTACTCTGGAGGAAGATAGATAAATGATTCTCTGAGGTGGCTAGAGATACGTGATGATGTAAGGTATTGCGTGTTGCTTCAGAAGCGCAACGACTTACAGTTAAATGTATGGCCTCACTGGAGGCCAGCACATTTTTTTTGCATAAACTCAAGGTCAGATTAAGGACTCCGTGCACTAACACACTCCCATGACCAAAATCCTGACTTTTTCAGTGCGGCTGAAGAAGGAAGAGAAGAGCAGACAAGAACTGGAGAAAGTGAAGAGGAAGTTGGAAGGGGAGTCGAGTGATTTACACGAGCAAATCGCCGAGCTCCAGGCACAAATTGCGGAGCTGAAGGCGCAACTGGCCAAGAAGGAGGAAGAGCTGCAGGCTGCTCTGGCCAGGTATTCTCTCCTGAATCTGTGCATGGGCTAAAACCCCAGGCTGGAACATGTGCTAGAGTCAGGTTATGGTCGGACTCTATGATTTTAAGGGTCTCTTTCAACCCAAATGATTCTATGATCCCATGTGCCCTTCCCAGCCACTGAGATTCTGCAGCCATGAATCTCATCTCTCGGTTACACCCTCCCTGCGTGCTTTCCCCATTTTCTGAATTTCCTTTTGAGAAAAGTTATAGTTTTTTGCCCATAGACGCATAATCTTACCTCCACATATCAATGAGAACTCCACTTCCCAGTGGCACTAGCAGTGCTGTCAAGTGAAGAATGAAGTGTGACAACAGACTTCATAGGCAAAATGCAGAAATTGTTTCAGAGTCTGACATTGATCCATTCAGAGTCTGAGTAGATTTTCTCTGTAAATTCAAGGGGGACAACACTCATCCAAACCTTTTCCTGAATTGGCTGATCAGCATCGCCATCATTGTGTCCTGATAAAGTACAGCTGCTAGATCCATTTGGTGTCAGTCCTCCCTCTTTCTTTGGTGCTCTTCTTGCACAGATCCTAGAAACCTTTGTTCTCTGTATACCAATTTCCTCAAAGTGAAATGATTCTTTTTTTTTTTTTAACCTATCAGATGAAATACTCTCTTTTCAGGCTTGAAGATGAAACTAGTCAGAAGAACAATGCCCTCAAGAAGATCCGTGAATTGGAAGCTCACATCTCTGATCTCCAGGAAGACTTGGAGTCTGAGAGAGCTGCAAGAAACAAAGCAGAAAAACAAAAGAGAGACCTAGGTGAAGAGCTTGAGGCTCTGAAGACAGAGCTTGAGGATACTCTGGATACTACAGCCACCCAGCAGGAGCTCAGGTATGGAGACATAGCACATGGGCCAAAAATAAATATCACTAATCTCAGTACAATACTGTCGAGTGTTATAAATGTGCAGTAGTGCTGTTTTCGCAGTGACTGGAACACCCTTCTCTGCTTCTGCTCCATTTCTGTGTGTTCCCTTCCAGAGCAAAGCGTGAACAGGAGGTCACAGTGCTGAAGAGAGCTCTGGAGGAGGAGACTCGCACTCATGAAGCCCAGGTCCAGGAGATGAGGCAAAAGCACACTCAGGCTGTGGAAGAGCTAACAGAGCAGCTGGAGCAATTCAAACGGGTAAACAGAAATCCCTTTTATTGCAAACTATCCACCAGACGACACGGCTTCATTTTATAGACCATCTTTCTCCTCTTCATGCTCGTAGGCTAAAGCAAACTTGGATAAGACCAAACAGACACTGGAGAAAGAAAACTCTGATCTGGCTAATGAAGTCAGGAGCCTGAACCAGGCCAAACAAGATGTGGAGCACAAAAAGAAGAAGCTGGAAGTGCAGCTGCAGGAGTTACAGTCCAAATACACGGATGGGGAGCGTGTTCGGACAGAACTCAATGAAAAAGTTCATAAGTTACAGGTAGGAAGGAGTTTGACTTTTTGCTGTGTCACCTCAGGCTTGAGGAGACCAGGTTAAACTGTTCTGTAAGGGTAAGTCAGGAGGAATCCCGGCCCTGTCAGCTTCAGCTGAAATGCCCATTTTTTTTATCATCTGTAGCGTTCCTACCTTGAGCCCCTACTTCAGTTATCACACGATTCAACAATGACAACCACTCTGTGTCATAGAAACGAGTGCTCTTAGTCTCATTGTCCCTCTGTACACATTGCAGTCTGTGATGCCGTAATGCCACCGCTGCTTCAGTCATTGTGCTGCACCTTTTACAGAGGTTTTTTCTGTTAATTCATTTTTGGATAGAGGGGAACATTGATAGGAAAGTGACTTCTGGAAATGGATTAGATAGCTATTAAACACATAAGGTGGTCAGAAAAATAACAACAAAATGAGAACGCTCACTCATCTATGAGTTAGGGTCTAATAAGAAATAACTAAAGATGATTTAAAACAGTTCTCTGGTAGATGTTCAATATCCAGCAATACTAATCAAGATTATTGTTACAACTTTCTTCATAGCAGCAGTGAGCTTCCCTTTATTATTTTAAGTTAGTGGATAAATAAGGTGATACAATAAAAAGGCATCAATTTCTGTCAAACTTGGGAAAAGGAAGCAAAACCCACAGAAATCCCTGTTCTCCTTTGCAATTCATTGAAAAGAGTATACCAGTATTGCCTTACAAATATGATCAGATTTTGTTATATAGTCAAAAAATACTAAGGTAGACATAAATGGCATTAGACCTTAGTGGTCTTAATATGACCAATCACAAAGATGACACGTGCAGACAATGCAGAGTTTGTGTGTAGGATTTTGTTCCACAAGACTTAAATCCCACATACTGTCCAGAAAAATTATGACAAAATTGTGAATTAAGCTAGAAACACTGCTGGTGCTTAAGGTGACCCAGAAGCATAGGAGAAGATTCACATCCTATTCAGTGTTAAGATTTCAATCTACAGCAAAATAAAGTTTGGGGGAAGATTTTGAAGTTGTGCAAAATAACTGAGTTTATTCACTGTGGTGTCTCACAGGTTGAAGTTGAAAACGTTACTGGTTTGCTCAATGAAGCAGAAAGCAAGACAATCAAATTGACCAAAGACGTTGCAACCTTAGGATCTCAGCTACAAGATACACAGGTAAATTTTCACGCAGTAACAGCTCATCTACGATATTTATGAATGCACTATAAAAAGACCTGAGCTAATGACTGTATTGCTGATTGATGTGGTGACTGCAGGAGCTGCTTCAGGAAGAAACACGGCAGAAGCTCAATGTGTCTACCAAGCTTCGGCAGCTGGAGGATGAGAAGAACAGCTTGCAGGAGCAGTTGGATGAAGAAGTAGAAGCAAAACAAAATCTGGAGAGACATATTTCAACACTGACAATACAGGTATCAGTGCCACGGCTAAATCACGAGCTCCATCACTCAGTTTTGTCAGTAATGCCAGAGGTTTCAGATCTGTAGAACCATCCTGGCACAGCATGTGGACCCAGACATTCAGGGAACCAGTGCTGGTGGCCCAGATGGCATCAGTGAAGCTCCACAATGGAGCCAGCAGTCTCCCTTTCTTTAAATCACCATCTCTAGGATGGGTACGAATGCAAGGTGGCTCCCAAGACAGCCTTGCACACTAGGCCTGTATGTCCATACTGGGTCTGCCTCATTTTCTGAAGGCTGGGTGATGGGTAACCAATTACTAGCTTCACATGGGTCAAATTAGGTAAGATTTCTGGGTCGTGGCTGTCTCCTAGCCGTCTTCTCCGCCCAGCTTTGTTGTCACTGCTATAAAGATTTGTCCTCTGTATTCAAATTTCAGCTCTCTGACTCCAAGAAGAAGATACAGGAATTTACCAGCACAGTAGAAATCATGGAAGAAGGCAAAAAGAAACTTCAGAAGGAAATCGAAAGTCTCACACAACAGTTTGAGGAAAAGGCTGCTTCTTATGACAAACTGGAAAAAACCAAGAACAGGCTCCAGCAGGAGCTGGATGACCTGGTGGTGGACTTGGACAACCAGCGTCAGCTGGTCTCCAACCTGGAGAAGAAACAGAAGAAGTTTGATCAGGTATGGATCAGGTTCTCCCTTGCTGTGTTATCACCTAACTGCTCCAGAACTCACACACACTCCACTGCTTCAGTAAAAGACAAAGCAGGCTCAAAAGATTAAGTAAGATTTAACTAGATATATACTGGTTAATTTTGTATTTATACGCATCTATCAAAAACACAGACATTTTTCTCTGCCATTAACAACTGACAAGACAGTTGCAACAGAAAAACCCTGTTATCAATGACTTTCTGCATTAACACTGTCTTTTCACAGATGCTAGCTGAGGAGAAAAACATCTCTTCCAAATACGCAGATGAAAGGGACAGAGCAGAAGCTGAAGCTAGAGAAAAAGAGACAAAGGCTTTGTCGCTGGCCCGAGCACTTGAAGAGGCTTTGGAAGCCAAAGAAGAACTGGAGAGAATGAACAAAATGTTGAAAGCTGAAATGGAAGATCTTGTCAGCTCCAAAGATGATGTTGGCAAGAACGTAAGTTTTGGGCTTAGAACGATTTCCACAAAAATATCTTAAAATAGCAGCTAACAAACAGATCATTGTTTTCAGTGTGGGAAATTCTCTGTAGCACACAAAGTCATCCAGTGAGATCAGATATTTCATGCAGAATTCAAAGTTTATTCCATTTGGGCTCAAACTTTCAAGAGACTTGGCAAAATAACTGAAAGCCATCTTTATTTTTAACATAACTTCAGGCATGAAGAAGATTCTTATTCATTTCTAATACTGAAAAAAAACATTAAAGAGATTCTAAATAATTTACTAGTTTATTAAGCAGCTTTGAAGTTGAAAATTCTGCAAATCTGATTTTATTAGTTGTATTTGACTTTGCCACCAACCTAACATTTACTTGTATAGCTGCAGCAAATTTCCACTGATACATTGCCACTCACTTATTTTATTACAGTGATATGATAATGTTACTTCTAATACTAAATAAATTATGATACTTGACTAGATTAAAATTGAAAGTTTGTGACAAAGAGAATCTCAGCTTATTTTAAAACAGGTTGGCAAGTGTATAAAAAAAATACTAATTTACCATTTTCAGTGCAAATTCGTTCACTCATTGTTCACAGCTGATATTCTGAAATATGGCCCATCATGCAGGTAGACTGCGTTTAACGAGAATGATTTGTATTTCTTCTAACAAGTCTACTAAATTCTCATTGCTTGAAAGGTCCACGAATTGGAAAAATCCAAACGGACCCTGGAACAGCAAGTAGAAGAGATGAAGACCCAATTAGAAGAGCTAGAGGATGAGCTCCAGGCTGCGGAAGACGCCAAGCTCAGGCTGGAGGTTAACATGCAGGCCATGAAAGTCCAGTTTGAAAGAGATTTACAGGCCAGAGATGAACAGAACGAGGAGAAGAAAAGACAACTCCTTAAACAGGTACTATTCCCTATTTTTGCCTTTGCAAATACCTAACCACACCAAGTGAAAGACCCCAGCCTCATGCCATTATTTAAAGTACCTTATGATAGTGAGAAGAAAACATTATATTGCAAATAAATAAATGACTAGGTTATTGTATTAAAAAAGGCCCAAAACAGCATAACAGGTTTTTTTTCCCCATTTCAGTAGCAGATGCGCAACTGCTGAGAGATGTAGAAATTTAACATTATAACTAATATAGTACAAAACATATGAATTGTTATTTCTGCCACAGAAGGACCTTGCCTATATTCTCAGTGCAAGTGAAAAAAAGACAGAATCTAATAGATCTGCCTTCTCACTGTGCACTGAATGGCTCCAAAAGCACTGGAAATTACAGCTGACAGGACACAGCCTGTTTGCACAGCACAGCTGCTGCCAGCATCATTTGCAATACACAAATTTCCATGACTACAGAACCCGAATTGTTGACACCTTTTAAGAATCTTAAAATAGATTTCCATTTTGTCCAACAACTGAGCTGCCACAGAAATCACAATTAATAGATATATGGGGCTGTAGCCATTATTCAGACACACACGGAGTGTTTAAGAGTGCTCAAGGACCTTCCTAAACTTCATTTGCTTTCTTTAATGATCAGCTCCATGAACATGAAACGGAACTGGAAGACGAGCGGAAGCAACGTGCCCTGGCAGCTGCAGCCAAAAAGAAGCTGGAGATGGACGTTAAGGATCTAGAAAGCCAAGTGGATTCCGCCAGTAAAGCTCGTGAAGAAGCCATCAAACAACTTCGCAAATTACAGGTATGTAACCCCACAAATATATATATATATATATATATATGTAGTTCTCGCTACTGACTTACATACAGTTACAATATGAAAGTTGGTGACATCTGTGGACTTGATGCCTTTTATGGGTTAAAGGAAGAGTTTTAATGAGACTCCCAGATTCAAGTTTGTGTAGTGTAATGCTGTTTGAACAACAACAGAAAACTGCACATGGCAAACCACAAAAATCTTTAATTTCATCATTGCAGAGAGATTCCAAAATTCTCTGGTCAACACTTATCTGCTCTTGACTTACCCCCATGAAGGAAAATGTAGATTCCCATGTAGAGAAAGCAGTACAGGATAAAAATCTATCACAGGGCTTCAATCCCGGTTCTAATACTTGACTTAAAAGCATAAAACTCTGTCCAGAAATCATGGTGTCTCTGCATTAGCATTTTCCAGTTTATACTATAAGTCTCCATATCAGCTGTTCTGTCATATGCTGACAGCTAAACAACAAAAAGGGATGTATTGGAAAGATTAAGACTGCACATGTACTGAAATATTCAGAGGAAATAAAGACAATAAGCATTACAAAAGCCGCAGTGTGCAAGTGGAAGCGTTGCTCTTCTTGGGGTAGCATTTCAGACCTGTCCAACATGTGCTAGCTCATCTCTCCAGAAAATAATTTAAGCAGGCATCATAACTATGTAAATGTGTATTTGTTCTATTCTGTCCAAGTTTATTTCTACTGAAATTGTAATGAAGCCAGACAAAAATAAATCTCTGTTATTCTTTCCAACAAGGCTCAGATGAAGGACTACCAACGAGACCTGGATGATGCACGGGCTGCCAGAGAAGAAATATTTGCCACAGCCAGAGAAAATGAGAAGAAAGCAAAGGGCCTGGAAGCAGAACTCATCCAGCTTCAAGAGGTAAAGTGGGAACTTAGAGCAGTATGAAGCACACTACACAGGACCTTCAGTAGCAAACCAGAACTGCAATGAAATAATAGAATAGCCATCAGGGACAGAAAGCTATAAGCAGCACTTGTGACAAGTTCCACATGCTCAGTGCACTCCACTAAAGTTGTTGGATCTACATTGGCACACAGCCAGATCAAGCTGAATAAATTCACCTTGGAGGAAGGCACAGTTCACCAGGCTTAACAGGAAATGAACTGCATGATCCAACACAAAGTGTTTGCAATAGCTATAAATTCCTGAAGTCTTGTTAGCGCTATTATTCCTATGTGTATTAAACGGCAATCTTGTGACTAAAACCAATAAAATAGAAACCAACTGACAGCTGCATAAAGTACATTTCATAGTGCTTCTGTAGGATTTACGATGTCACATCTTATACCAGTTTTAGAAAATTCATAATCCTGCATATCATGCTATAACTGCCTGAACACTTACTTGCTCATTTCTTTACTATGCTGCCTTTTCCTCTTCTCCTAGGCTCTGGCTGCCGCAGAGAGAGCTCGCAAACAAGCGGATCTGGAGAAAGACGAGATGGCAGAGGCACTGGCAAGCGCTACTTCTGGAAGGTAGGAATAGTCTGGATTACTCACAAGGCTGTAAATATGCTGCTGAATGCTGCATATGTTCCTCTCCCAACAGCCATCTGGTCTTGACAACATAAGTTGCACACACATATGACTAGTCTCATTGAAATATCTAGTTCTCTTTTCTTTATAAGTTATTCACAGTTTATAATAGTTTCAAACACATTCAAGTGGTCACAGCCATAACAACAAGCTTACTAAATTCAAATTTACAGGACAAGCCTTCAGGATGAGAAACGGCGCCTGGAGGCAAGAATTGCCCAGCTGGAGGAAGAGCTAGAAGAGGAGCAAAGCAACATAGACGCAATGGGTGATCGCATGAGGAAAGCGGTGCAGCAGGTAGAGCACGTTTCAGTACCTGTCATGCTCTGTTTGTACCCCAGCCAAAGCTGTTTGTGGTTCTGAATAAATATTTGAAGAACTGTCACCTGTCATTTCTCAGAAAGCATGCAACACTCCTGACAGTGTCCATATTCTCCCCCTTGCAGGCAGAGCAGCTGAACAACGAGCTGGCAACAGAGCGTGCAGCTGCACAGAAGAATGAAAACGCTCGGCAGCAACTGGAGAGGCAGAACAAGGAGCTGAAGAGTAAGCTGCAGGAGATGGAGGGAGCTGTGAAGAACAAATTCAAAGCTACCATTGCTGCTCTGGAGGCCAAAATTGCTTCTCTTGAAGAGCAATTGGAACAGGAAGCCAGGTAGGGGGTTCCTGGAGGGCACAGCTCTTCCATTTATTGTTCCAGTTAACGAGACAGAAAGCAAATGAAGGCATACAGGATTTGTGTCATCCGGCTCTCAGTGCCATTAAGGCTTGGTAAACTCTCCTTTACTTAACATTTCTTAGACATATGGCCAGTAATGAGTTGTTACAGGTTCTGATTCAGAACAAGTTCATTGCTGAAAAGTTCTGCTGGTATCAAGGGCAAGGACCTGCTCCCCTACACTTCAGAATAACAGCCCTAGACTGTGCCAGGGTAATCGCCAGAACACACTGTGCCATTTGTAGGATTATTGCTTGAGGAAATCACCTTGTGTTTCAGAACAGATCTCCTGGAGCACTCCTAGCATGCAGCAAACACACAATTGTTTTGATCAGAAGAACATGACCTTTCAGTTTTGCTTAGAATTCATCTATTAAACTCAGTAAGGCCTTTAACACACGGGTCCTTGGTGCCCATTTCATGCACCATGCCTGAGGCAGGTGAGGACACCAGACCTTCCACACCACCAAACGCTGCACTGTCCTTTGCAGAGAGAAGCAGGCTGCAGCCAAGACGTTGCGCCAGAAGGACAAGAAGCTGAAGGACGCATTGCTGCAGGTGGAGGACGAGAGAAAGCAAGCGGAGCAGTACAAAGATCAGGTATCGGGCTGCGCCAGGAGGGTCTTGGTCTGTGGCACGGGGATTTTCAGGTTTTAGCCTCAGGGAGATTCCACGTTCTGCCTCAAAGAAATAGCTCTCTAGAAAGCAGACTGTCTGCTTGGATATCTACACAGCCCTTTGCTAAGAAACAGAACAATATTATTCTGCTTCCATGCTCAGTCAAGTGCCAAAGCACCAGTTTATGTCAGTCAGCCAGCTGCAACAGCCTGATGCACAGTCATATATAGGACTGCGCACAACATCCTTATTGGTATATAAATAGAGATGACAAACATGTTTTATTTTATCATTTTAGCGTTACCTCATGCACACCAGCCTGTAAGCCAGAAAAGCAGGGATGTAGGACCGTGAAGCAAAAGAAACAACAAGGCGGTGCCTGAATACATTAACTATCAGCAAAATCAACTCCCGCAAAGCAAAGTTACTTTTACATTTTTTAGATTTTAAGCTTCTACCTTTGATTCAGGCCATGTTTCAGGAAAACTCTCAAGAGAAGTAGAAAAGTAAAATAAAGAACATAAAGCTATTAGATCCGTTTTGAATTAAAGCATTACTCTAAAATTTCCCTTTAGGCCGAGAAGGGCAACCTACGACTCAAGCAACTGAAAAGGCAGCTGGAGGAGGCTGAGGAAGAGTCTCAGCGGATCAACGCGAACCGCAGGAAGCTGCAGAGAGAGCTGGATGAAGCTACCGAGAGTAACGAAGCGCTGGGCCGGGAGGTCACAGCACTGAAGAGCAAGCTCAGGTAGAGTGCCCTAGTTTGGGACAAACATTCCCACTCATTGGCAGCCTGGAAATCTGGCACAAAACTAGAGAAATTTAAAAAAAAATATGTCCAAGTAAAGAACAGACACTGATAATGCTGCAAAGTTACTCACTCCTTGTATGAGCTTGGCAGATGCAACAGGCCAAAGTCAGTAGGTGAGAAGCGCTTTGTAGACCACAGCAGTCTCAGGATTTCAGCTGTGAGGTGAACAACTGTGATAACATGGCACAGACCTTACTCTTTTTCTAATCAAAACTTCTGTTGGCTTAAACAGGAACAGAATTAGGCTTGGTGGCTTTTGAAAACATTATTTATATGATGGCTGTATCTATTTGTACAGAAGCAGTCACAAAAAGGGTAGAAGTGCTTGTGCTTTTCACACTTCCACACTCAAAACTCGCACACGACGACTGTAAACAGTCTTAGACAACATCATAGGTAGCAAAAGGCAAAGCACGTTATATGACTCTTATCCAAAAGTCTCCTTGGACTTCACCACAAAGGGATTCAGTGTCATGAGACCAAGGAAAAGATCAAAATGTCCTTTTGCGCTTTCTTGTTAAAGCTGACTGGGAAAGAGATCAAGCTGTGATCAGTCACTACACACGTGAGCTCTCCTGCACACACTGCATTTGGAAACACCAACTCACTGAAACAAGGAGGCTGAACTGAATTATAAGGAAAATGCTCTATTTGCATCATCACACCGTACAACTTTGCTTCCTACCTAAATCCAACAGTATTTTAGATGAAAGTAAAGCACCTGCCTGGTTGTGTTCTTGAAGCGTGTGTTCTGCCAGTGTGTTTACCAGCAACGTGCACAAACCTTCCAATGTGGATGTACTCTATAGTGAGGAATGAAGGATGCGGTGGCCTTTTCCATCAGCACCAGCTCGGCTGCCGCGTGCTCCTGCCTGCTTTACCAAGCAGTGGCTGTATCCAGCCCTTTCCACATAGAATAGCATAAGGCTCATTTTTTGTTTTATCTAAATGTAATGTAATTGGCTGTAATGTACTTGGTTTAATTATTTAAAAGTAATCTACCTACCTCTGATCATGACAATGTGCTTAGTATAACTGCCTGGGACTCTCTATCTCTGTTTCAGAGGGACACAGGAACCTTCGCATGACTAAGCAGGTACCATGCCTTCAACTTTGCAGCTCGCTTGTGCTGTACAAATTTCCATTTTCTTTGGTCCAAGTAAAAATTATGTGAGGTTTCTGCAAACTGTGAAGGCTTGGATATCTTGGCATTAATGTGTTTTATCAAAAGAGACAAATATTACAATAATCTAGCTACCATCAGCTGTTCAGTGATACGTCTTTCTTACAAGTAGGTTACATACTGATGTAGACTTACCAATTCTCACAAGGTCTACCAACAGAGTACCTCATAAAGTACTCTGACTTTTTCTGCATGAAAATTGTCTTTTTTTACACCTCATCTTCGTGCACAGACACAAAGATCATTTTTTTTTTTTTTTCAAATCAAATACACCATTGATTAGTAAAATTGATTAAAAGGACTAATGAAGTGTCACAGCATGCCATTAGAATTTCACAGTATTTTTAATGCATATTGTGAACCTGAGCCTAAGGTAAGATCCCATCTAACTCACCTGAGGTTTGGGAATATCTTATTTGCATGTGATTTATCACACTTAGACCACACAATCACAGACAAAAGCTAAAATCTTGCCTTTCATTACCCCGCACTCTGTGCCTGTATTACTTACAAGGAGCTATTACTTAGGCTTTTAGAGCAAACATTACATTGCTTGTCTACTGTTATTAAAACATAGAGCACAGCCACAGAAATTAATATTGACACTGTCACCTAGCACAGCATTATACTGTATCACATTGTCTGGAGATAGGAATTAAAAAAAACAATTAAAGAGCTACTGCCTTGTAATATTTGTATATCTTCTATTTTACATATGCTGGATTTTGCTGCAAACACACAAATATTTAAAGATGATGTCTCGTCCTTGCATGTACCTTTTAGTCAGCCTAATAGTTCCCATGGGACTGTTATTCAAGCACTTGTTCAAAGGTAGACCAAACACAGAGATGCTAAGCAAATTCTAACACTTAGGGCTTGTCTCAACTACATGCCTTATTCTAAGGTGCTAATGCAAATGACCACGTGGATATTATCCAATCCATAAACCTGTTTAAGAGGCACAAATATAAACAGAAAGCGTTTATCCGCAGGGCCTATATGAGTTTATCAAGTATTAAGTTTATGCATGTTGCAACAGTTGATGTCAGTAAGTGGTCAGTGCGTGACAGAGTTCACTCCTCTGTAGCCAAAACTGCCCTGCACAGTTTGGTTGGGCTCTGGCTGTTACTCCCCACCAGCCCCACGTTCTCTTATATGAATTACTGCAGCATAAAGAGTTACTGGACAAGTGACTCGAGAGTGAGAGTCCAGAAAGCAGGAGTCCAAGGGGGTGAAGAGCTCTTCCTGATGAAGACCGAGATCTCTCTTGACAAGAAGTGATGAATTTACTGACCTAACTTTCATGTTAAACAGCAATAACAAATATCTGCTATCACTAAACAGTAGACAGTGCTGTTAGACTCCGCCAAGCACACGCCAGGGTAGCAATGACATATCCTTGTGTTCAACATAAGCCATCGGCACCAGAACAAGGGTTCACTAACTGCAGAGCTGAAATGAAGCTTTATTATCCAGCTAATTGCACACACACACGGAACTTTAAGGGCAGAAGTGTGGAAAACAGACTATATCACATTTCCACCTCTGAAACACAGATTTGTGCCCCTGAAATAAGTTAGTCCAGCCAATGTTCCTACCCACTTCCCTCGTGTGGAAGATTGAGCTTTGGATTTAAACAGCTGCTTCAGAAAGGACAACATCAGCTTAGTCTTTTGCAAGGACAAGACAAGCCTTTAAATATTTACGCATGATTGCTGTACTTAAAAGTGCATAGTCGGATGTATTTAACATCAAATTAGTAATTTTGGCACAATGTTCAGTGATCATGTATTTGTTCTGTTGCTTACGTCTATGGTCTCAAGCCTTTACAAAGGTTTGCTTAACGAGGGGCAAGTGAGAGGCCATGTTAAGAAACTTAAGGGTTTTGTAGCTCAGACACAATGGAGGCCAAGAAGAGACAAACGTGTCTTCTCACTTGCTCACACCTCCCCAGAAATTAACCTTGAGGACCAAAGTGTCCCTGACTGGGGCTGTGGCTGGGAAATACATGGAGATGGGAGGGAAACGTTGCAGTCACCACAGGGGAAAACAGCGAAAAAAGACTAGGGAGGGCTGCAGCAGATGAGACTGTTTAGCAGAGAATTTTAAGCACAAGAACAGGAATCTCACCCCATTTCTGAACAATCGGGAGCCTCATCTGCCCACAAAGCACTACAGAACAGAAGGTTGTACGAGAGGCTTACAGCTCTTGGCTATTCTCCATTTAAAAACCACAGCCCCACAGGTACTCTTACAAAACTCTCTGCTTCTTTGTGAGGACCGCGAGTGACCTAACACCTGATTTATTACTTTTTCTCTCTTCCTGCAGGAGGGGGAACGAGCCAGCGTCTTTTGCCGCACCCCGTAGATCTGGAGGCAGAAGAGTAATTGAGAACGCAACAGAAGGAGGTGATGAAGAAATGGATGCAAGAGATGGAGATTTCAATGGAACAAAAGCCAGTGAATAAACACGCTTACAAAAATTGCACTGCAGCAAGGGGAGGGAGGACGGTATTTAGCACTGTATAAGTCTATTCTTAGTGTCAAGGTCACATACATCCACTCCTCTGACAATGATAAAAGCACAACTGCCTTGTCTCCAACATATAGACTGACGTTAAAACTACTCCAATACTTATTTTACCATGGAGTGTATCTGAAAAGGTGGGTGGTTTTGAATACTCAGAGTAATTCACTTTGAGAATCTTCCAGAAAGTGAGTTTTAGTAGCTCAAATTATTTAAATCCCAGTGAACTATAGTTTACACAGGATTTGTGAGACTGTTACAGGAGAAAAAAAAAAAAAAAAAAAGAAAAAAAAAGGCATTGGTCAGTTAATCTTTTCTTAAACTTTCATTTTGTCTTGAGTATTCGATTAATATAGGTTTTTTGTCTGGTTACTACACCCCTGATGCACCATTCACAAAGTGGAAATGCCTTTTTAATCACTTACAGAAAAATTAAAAAATCATTTGTTCAAATTAAGTCAACTGTTACAGTTTTATATGCACCATGGATGTGCTTACACACCAATAAAAGGCTATAAAAACTACTCCAGTATTCTGCGTACAGGTGTCACTTGGGTGCAATATCACACGCTTGAAGGGAATGGGGGATGCAGAAGAGCTTCTTTACAGCTCAAATACCTTTTAGAAAAGGTTGTCCTGTAATCATTAGAACAAAAACCTGATTTTCTCCCAAGCAATTGCTTTTGAAGGAGCAACAAAGTACATACATAGAGCTGAATGAAGTACTTGGGCCAGGTTTGGTTACCTCAGGGACACACAGTGGTCACTGAGGGGCTCCAGGATGTCCCCAAGGGCAGAGAGCTGTGACACAAGTGCTGCAGGACACGTGCAGCACCTGGGAAGCAGGTAGGGCCCTAAGCGTCTGTCTGTAGGCATCTGAACCCCTCCTCGAAGTCTGTGTGTGCTGATATTTCCAACTAAAGCCTCTAAAGTAGGCTGAAAACAATGAGAAACAGCCACCCACACTGAATGTAGTGATCCAAGCCAAGCTGTTCTGCAGCAGGGGATCAGCACGCAGATGCTTTCTATTTGTGGAGCGCTCCAGCAGGACCGCAGCTCACCCCTGCGAGCTACCAGGACCAATCCATGCAGCTCCAGCACTCTCAGACAGCAGCTCTGTGCTCACACTGGGGCAGCAGAGAGCCACACACAGCAAAGCCAGGGCTAGAATGACTCTACATGGAATACACAGCTCTTACTCCATGTCTTAGATTGTACAGCAAGTGAACCTTAAGCAGTGTGACTACTGGGAGAGCAAGTCATGCAAAAACATCCAGCCTGACAGCTAATGCAATCATCTTCTAAATCTGAGCATTGTTCCA
This sequence comes from Streptopelia decaocto, assembly GCF_964273445.1. Lineage (NCBI taxonomy): Eukaryota > Metazoa > Chordata > Aves > Columbiformes > Columbidae > Streptopelia > Streptopelia decaocto. Next base: position 14,587,150 of record NC_138668.1, on the reverse strand, counting down.
GAAGGCACAGAGATCGTGAACTGGAGATTCAGACTTTTCAGATATTTAACCAGCAGAATCGGGGCCCAAATCTCTGCTCATGAAAGAGTAAAGGAAGAGCTTCAATAAGAATTAAAATGGAAAGCTGCGGGGGGGGGGGGGGTAAGAGCTATCAGGTGAGACCTTTTCATTGCTTGATCAGCTGCGCAGCCCGGCTCTGCTCAGAGCTGGCTGTTAAACAGGCGACGTGTGGGAACCAGGAGACCGAGGAGTCAGACTTTATATAGAACGGTCTCAAGCACCAACGCTTGGAGCAGAATCAGCAAACTGAACATGGTGTCCTTCTAAAAGGAATTAATCTGGAAAACTTGCATGCACAATGCTAGAGGTGGGTCTGATGGTTAGAGCACTGCCCTATCACTTCAGAAACTCAGGTTCCAGTCCCTGTTCTGCAAAGCTTGTGACAAAATATGGAGTCAGAGTTCCTTTAGTAACACCACAGAAAGCATCTTTCCGTAACAGTGGCCAAACTAAAGCTTCTCTCCCAAAAAAAGTTCCTCTGTACCATTACAGGGGTGACTGTTCTAGACTAAATTATTTTGACAGTTCCCAACAGCATATCCACCCCGGTCTGATTATATCTGTAGTTACATTAATAGTACCTCTAAAATACATAATGCTAGCACGGCCCCAATTTTCCAGCTTTCTACCTTATCTCAATGCTGTGTCTCAACCTGACTGCAGACCACCTCGCTCACCAAGCAGGCAAATTATGGCAGGGTAAGGAAAATGCGACTTGTTCTTGACTAATCCCTCCAGGCTAACTGTCCACTGAACCACAGTCCATGTGCCAGCACAACTAACAAAGCGGCCCATGCACTTCTGCTCCTCATAAGAAAAGTGTCAACTCCCTGTGTGAGAGAACAAGAATCACATTAAAACAGCCAGAGTTCAAGATTTTAAGAGAGCAACACCAATGCTAAGCACTGTAAATCCCAGAGGCATCTTTAGCTATGGCAAGATTTACATTCCTTAGGTAGGAAACCATGAGGAGCAAGAGATGTAGGAAAATCTTTGCATGTGATTCAGCAAAACAAACAACGTCTCTTTCAGCTTCATTGATCAGAAACAGATGAGAAACTGGTAGCAAACATCTGTGCATAAAGCACAGCAACAACTTGCAAAACAACTTCAAAATGAATCAATAACTAGTGTTCAAAATAAGCTTTATTCTGCTCCCCAGTTAAGCCAACTTTGTAGATGGTCCGAATAATGGGAATTATCTGTGGTTATTTCATGTTCTAGAGAAATAGATGCATCAGTGACTGTTTTCACAGCATTTTCTTAAAAAAAACAAAACCCAACCCATTACACATTTGTTTGTCAAGTAACTTCTCCCCTCCCCTCCCCACCCTCTGCAAAAAACCCCATAGAAATTGTTTAGTCATGATTATTTTTGCAAGTACAGGTTTCCATGAGGTACATTAATACTGTGAGTGAACCTACTCCACTTAAAAAAACAAACTAAAATGCAGTAATATTGTATAAGGGTGGAAAAAAACCTGATTTTAAAATAATTACTACTCAGGTGCATTTGTCTAACATAAATGACTTCAAGTTAAAAACAAAATCTAAATTAGTAACAGCTGAAAGCATATATTCTCATAGAAAAAAAAATAAAACAAGAAAACCACTAATACCCAAGGCACATTAATAAAGGGAAGTTTGGAAAGCAGTAAAACCCACCTATTAAAATGTTAGAAGTAGGAATTTCATCAGGTCTCTTGCCTCCTGCAGCAGCTGGGCTTTATGGGCCACAACTGGCAGAAAGAGATGGCTCTGTGCTAAGCCAGTCCTAAGTCTCCTACCTTGTCTTTAGGTCTGGGCCCTCCCAAGCACTTGGGATTCCTCACCCTCAGCCACGACCTGTTCTTAATGGCAAATCATTGCTTACCAAACCATCTTGCCACCACAGAGGCAGGTTTTGTGCAGCACGATTCTGACCAGCAAACATCCCACAAAGAGCTGAGCAGGTTCCCTGCAGAAATACACCTTTTCCCACATATAAGCACTCCTCTAATGGAGCAACTGCAGCACACAACACCCGTGACAGAAAGTCAGCGCAAACAGGGTTTAAGCCAGGATACCATGGATGGACAGCAAAAGCCAAGGCCCGAGGAGGTGCACAGGGAACACCGTCTCTGGTGTAGCTAGAGGGACAGTGGCTTTGCCTGGCAGTGTCAAAAAGCAACTTCTGGGAGTTATTTACAGCAACTAACATAAGAAGCAAGTCTAAGTCCAGCACTGCAAGGCAGCATCGCTTTATCACGCTGCACACAGAACTCGGCTGAGAGGGCAGGCTGGGAAAGGCCATTGCCAACTGCAGCTTCTGGTTCAGTCCTCACCAACCCAAGACCACTGCCTGATTGCTCAGTGATGTTTTCTTTAAAAAGTTTTTAAAATATATATATTTTTTTTCCTTTTCCAAAGCCAGCCAAGGTTTTCATAGCAGCATCTTGACAACACTTTGTGATGGATGGCTCAATGGTCCTGGACTATTTGAAGGCCGTATTCCAAACTCCAGGCGTTTCACTAACCTGCAAATAAAAAACAACACAAGTGCATTTCTTGCTCAGTTTTACCATCTTCAGAGTCACTGGTCACTTGCAGAGTACACCACTCAGCGTGAGACATCAACGGATAGAAGAAAATCCCCCTGAGCACTAAGCGAGCCCATTATCTAACCAGCTGAGTTTCCACTGTAACACTGGGCTCTGTTTCCCTGCGAGCAGTGAGCAGCTCTCTTTGACAGGTGTTGGAATTTGTGTGGCCCTTGAGGACAAACTGGTATTCCCAGCACAAGGGCCTAGCTGAATAATTAAGTCTGGAACAAACTGTACTACAGGCACTTATTTTACAGAATATCTAAATAATGTGCTGTACAGGACTGGCACATTTTAAGCAGACGCTGAACTTCAATTTGTGATAACCTTACTGATTTTTCTTAGTTTGTTTAAAACAAGACAACCAGTTCAAGTGTTCAGACAAATTTACAAGTTCAGTTACTTAACTTCCTGTCAGCTGCTCCCTGGAAACACATCTTAACCATAAAGCATTCTGAGTGACCCCATTATTTGCCTTTCCAGTTCTCCCACAAATGAGAATCTTAACTGTGACAAGCGAAGCCCCTATGTGCCATAATGTTCCCGAGATATCACTTCTATAAGAATATACAGCACGAAACAAATTGAGCCAATAATCAAGAGCTACTCTGTTGTACTTCATCTCATTTAAACACTGGGTTTATAATAAAATACATATATTACATTTTATCTGAATTTGTGGTTTTCAAACCTTGATTCCAGTTAGTCTTTGAATTTCAGCAGCTACTCATTCCAAATTTTAATCTCAGAAATATAGAATGTCCTGAGTTGGAATGGACCCACAAGGATCGTCAAGTCCGACTCCTGTCCCTGCACAGGACGACCCCAAAATTCACACTATGAACTGATTTGAAACATTCAGATCATAATCCTGAATAACTAAGCTTCATATCCGTTGAAAACAAATCTGCCTCCACCAAAACAAAGATTTAATACTAAATAGAACCGTATCAGTCACTAAGTTGTAACAGCAGCAGCTCTCAGTGAGACAGAAGAGCAGACACTCACCCCGTGTCACCCAGCGGCTGAGGGCTCAGGCGGGTTTCCAGGACATCTCTGTTCATGTACATGGACACCGCGGTTCTGTTTGGAGACTGGTCATACACAAAGTTTCGGCAAGACGCAAGTTTGGACTCCAAAGCCTAAGAGAAACAGAGACGAAGCAGATGTCAGATATCGCCCTTCTCTTTCACAAGATGGCATTGTCGCACACCCAAATGGCAACAAGGGTGTTTGGGGTTTTTTTTGATTCTTTTGGAATGAGGTGTCCAGTAGAGGAACCTGATAGACCCCAGGGCCACACAAGTTCTGAATTTTTGAAAAGATTAAGTCAGTCATCTCACTAAAGGCAAATTTCTGTTTCTGCAGGGGAGGTCAAGGAGTTGCTGCTGTTCACCAGCAGGAACACAAAATCTTCATCTTCCTCAGGGAGATTTTGACATCTTTCTCAGAGGTATCACTTTCTTAGAGGTATCACTAAATGTTCATTTGAGCTGTTTCCCTGGACACACACTAGGTTGTATGTACTAGGTGGTACACCTAAGGGAACTGATCCCCTCTTCTCCCCCACACGCTCCCACCCTAGATCTTGCTTTGATGCTGGGTTACTCTTCAGCTGTATCAGAAAGTCATACAAATGCTTGTGCCAAAACAGCACTGGGGTGTTAAGGAGAAAAGAAAAGGACAACTTTTCCAGCATCAACACTACCTTAAAAGTCAAACTACAGCTTAACATGACATTAGGCCTTGCTCAAAGGGCCACTGGCCTCTTAAGACAAACCTTATCAGAAACCCACTGAACAGCAGGCACCAGCCTTTCCTTGCTACCTTTCATGGAAGCAGATCCCTTCTTAATTTACTCATGCCAATTTATTCTTTCTGCACATGTGCTTTCAGAAATTTGGAGAGGAAGATCCTATCCCCATGTGGGTACGGTCTGAGGAAAACAGAGCAGGGTCCATCTTTATCTGGGGGCTGGTCAGAAACATACAAAGTCCAGACCAAATTTCAAGGCCATGCTTAGCTAACATGGGGGCAAAGCCTCCTGTGAGCAGCAGCACAAACAGCTCTGGCTGCAGTTTCAGAAAGCTCCACCTTGCCAAGAGCCCTGGCTAAGCAGGGAATCACTCACCCCCACTTTCCGCAGCAAGTCTCCCACGATGTTAAGTGCAGATATTCTTGCAGCAGGTGTGAGAGGGGTTGCACCGTAGCTGTCCTCAAGACCTGCAGGACAGGTTAAAGAAGGATACATTACCCATTAACAATACAAAAATTGTACAAAAAAAAAGATTTCACACTGGAAGCCAGAAGACAGCCTGACATACAGAGCAGAGGAAGCATCAATATCTTCACCTTTTTGTATCTCACCTCCAGATCTTTCATATCCATTAGGAATATGAAGCACTGTGTCCCTGACACAGCTCAAGTTAGGCTGTCCTAAGCTGAAGTCTCCAGACATGCTCTCGCTCGGGCTTCTAGAGATCCGTTCTACTAGCCTACTCTGCATCTCAGGTGCTGCAGTGGGATGTGTCCTCAGAGAGGACCAGCGTCTCCCATTTTACTACAAATATCCAAATCCTCTCACTTTTACAGAAGCATTAATTCCTCCACACAAAACACGTAATTTTACACTAAGCATACTGAAGTCCCCAATCAAGCCTCGTTAGTGCTCAGAGCTATAATATTAATTCATCAGAATGCGACAGTACAACTCCCTACACTTACACATACACAGGAACACAGTCACCCAAATTTCTGGCTTTTTTAAGAAGATCAGGGAATTAGTGTTATTGAAATAACCACAGCTCACAAAAAGTAATTAATATTATCGATACAAAAGCAGAGATACATTTAGTACAGACAGCTGCGATAACTTGTCAGTGTCCTGCTGTTCCAGAGTAGAAAAAATGCCTCTCTCAAAGAGCACATACTCTCACAGAAAAGCAAATTCAAGTAACACGAGCATAGCATTAAAGATCACACTGAAGTTTTTAAAATCCTTCCCCTAAGTTGGCCAAACATCTCTGGAACAGTTGTGAACTAATAGTGAAGTCCCAACAGCTCATCTTGTCCCTAACAATTATTATTACTGGACAGTTCAAGTCAAATGAAAATGAACAGCCTATGAATAATCCCCAAAAATCAGTGTACAAATACTGAGACCATGGTGACTAGATTTAGGTGTATCTAACTGAAACACTCAACACTGCTCCCTTCTTGTCACTCCTCCTTTAGCCAGAAACTACAGTAAAACCAAGAGCATCAAGCAGCATTTGTGTGCTGGTTCCCTGTCAGTCACCTCTCCTAAATGTTGCAGGGGTGGGTGTGTTGATGTTGGGTGCCCGGTGCACGGAGGGAGTTGAGGGCACAGATAAGGACGCTTGAACTGCCGTGTCTGTTCTTTCCGTTTCCTGGGCAGTTCGCATCGGTGTTTTGGGTTTCTCCTGTTTCTGCTGCACAGCAAGCTCTTGTCTGAGATCTACGAAGGAAACAAAACAAAGCAAGACTTCAGAGTCTGTATCCACCAAGATACAAACAGGTGAGAAGGTTTGTTTTGCCCAAAAGATTGTTCTCCTTGTGGAGGTGAAGTCACTTATCCCCGTTAAAGCTTACTCCAGGCATACATTCAGCACCTAGCTAAAGGATTTTCTAGGACTGTGGCTCAAGATGTTTTTGTAGCATTAGTTCAGCTGCTATATCTGGCTTTAATTTGCATATCTTTTCACAAGACTCCTTTTGAGGCAGGGAGTTAACCCCTTGCCAAATGTCATGGGCTGTAAGTGGAGGCACAGAGATAGGCTCAGCAACTTGGCACATGTCGGCTTCATTCGGCTCCTGGCCAGGTTGAGATCCTACCTGTTGTACCCTTCTCTCTTCCACCCTGGTTTCCACATGAAAGAAACCTAGGCTGAGGTGAGGTGGAAGCCACAGCATTGTCTAACCAAGGGACAGAGCACTTCCATCCCACAGCCTGGCTGTAGCTTCTGGAAACCACTCAAGGGCACAGAACCTGAGCACATCTGAAAACAGAAGGTGTTTTTCCAGCTACATGGTCTCTCTCTTCTTACCCAGCCTTACTGACAGATACCCAGAAGCCAGCACATGCAGCTGTTCAAAGGTAACCAGAAGTGAGTTTTACTGCCCCATTACTGTTTAATTGACTGCACTTTTCACAGGCCAGGAAACAACAAGGTTAATGGTTATTAAAACTGACCTTCATGAGTACAAGAAGCCAGAGCAGCAAGTGCTACAGCTGGACTGGCTCTTCTTAACCCCCTAAGGCCCTGAAGCTTCACCACCGATTAGGAGAAGACCAGAACAGACTTCTGTTTCTGTGAGCTGCTCTGGAACAAGGTCAGAAGTTCAAGGAGCAGTGAGGAACAGTCTTGAAGCTTTCTCATTTACTTCTACATTTCAGATAGCAGACTGAAAAGGTGCAAACATAAAAGCCAAGCTCTAAGATGTATGGAGAGGAGTGAACAGCTACAAGCCAGGAGGGGAGAAAGGGAAAGATCCAAGGAATTTCTGGCTAACCCCTCGCTTCATCTTTCAGGCGCTGCACAGACTCCAGGAGGTTTTCTTTCTCATCCAGCTCACTCTCCAGAAAAGCATTTCTTTCAATAGCCTGGTTTAAACGCTGTTCAAAATCCTCCAGAGACATTATAGTGGCTCTGAAAAAGAGTGCACAAGGTGTCACTACCAGATCCTTCAAGCACATAGAAGAACTCCCTCTTTCACAAGGGATTATGAGTTTTTGTTTGGTTTGCTTTGTTTTACCATTATTTTTTATTGTAGCTTGTAAGATATGAAACAGTGCAATGTGCACAGGGGAAGGGAAAAAATTATCACATTTCCCATCTGCCACAAACCTCTTGACCACAGTCATCACCTGATCAGTTGAGAATGGCAGTGCCAACGAGCACAGCATCACAAACAGTTCAGTGACACCATGCTCACAGGACAGAACAGAGGTGAAAAACGAAAACACAGAAGGTAGGTCACCTTTTTGCTCTTTCCAAGTCATCATTTGCTTGCTCGAGTTCTCGAATGTATTTCTGAAGTTGATCTTTAATAGCTTTTGTTTGTGCCAAGTCATCTTCCAGCGCAGAGATTTGCCTGTATCCTTCTGAATGTTGCATTTCAATCTTCTCCTAATCAAAGGCAAATCAAACAGCACATAAGTGACTTAGCAATGCACGTCCCCCTTCTGCGGCGTTGTCTGAGCCCCTTTAAAGGCAGATGCTCTGTCACTACATGCAAAGTCAGCTCCACATCGCGTGGCAGGGAAAGCTTCACAGCACACTGTCTGCTGCAACGCCTTACACTCCACCACCTTGCTATCAGATCACTTCAACATGCCAGGGATTATTTTTTTGAAACTCCAAGATTGTGGTATGAGTAGCATTCCTGAAGTGCTTTCTCCATTCAGAATTGAAGTACAATACACTTGAAGTCACTGAAAACAAATCCATGCACTGGAATTTTAAACCCACTGCAAGCAGTCAAGCATGATTGATAATCTGAAGACAGCTATTTTAGCATATGAAATGCATAGACAAGGAGGATGGAAAGGGATACCCATTCTGAATTATGAAAGTCTTGTTTGCTTACAGTGCGGTGGCACTGCTACAATTCCAGATCTCTGAAGCATAGTTACATGCTGAATTTAAGAGCCCTCAAACTCCAAGAGGCAGATTACTTTCAACTAGCTTTACAGAAAACTCTGAACAAATCCTGCAAAGCATTATTTTTGTTTATTTTTAGGTAGTGTGAACTCTGTTTCCGAGCAGGAGTAGGCACACACGCTAGGCTGGTAAAGCTCAAAGCCTTGGCTGTGTGGGCCTCACAAAGTTCACCGGTGTTGACCCAGATGCAGACACCAACCCTTGATGGGCTCAGTTAACACTGCTGCTCAATAGCTTCACAAGTTTAATGCTTTGCTCTTGAATTGATTCAGATAAAAGCCCAGAACTGCAAGGTTTGAGTCTTTGTTTTCAGCCAATTGTAATAAACTATCAGCTGATCTGGCCATCAATGGACTCTCTGTTCCTTCACTGCAGGCTATTACTGCAGTTTGCAGGCTGCATGAATAGCCAATTGTTAAAAGGTTTGTTTCAAGCAGAACGTGTTTTAATAAAGTTATCGGCTGTAAAGAATAATATTTTCTAAAATATGTTTACCCTCCACTTTTTGAGGTTCTACGTTGTTTCTACTGTTTTCATTCTTAACTGCATTGGCTGGTTCATTGTCCCCTCCTCTCATCCTGGCTCCTCTAAAGAAAGAAAATAGTCCACACCCTCCTCAACTAAATAAACTGCAGGTTTTATTTTTGTTGAACTTACGCCTTCTCCCCCAGCCCATCAGCTTCCACCAGTTTATGTGACTACATGGAACAGCAGATCAATACTCCATACAGCATGTCGAGCATTTAATACTGCTAAGGCACTGATACGAGAACGAAGATCAGTGCAACATAAATACAATGAAACCTGTCAACAGCATCTTTAACGAGACTGAAATGAGGTAGACTCATCTCTCTTCATACTCTAGATAGCTTCATTATTTCTTAAGTCACTCTAGTCAGAAGTTCCATCTCAATATTCCTTACATTTTATAATTATGGAAGTTAATGCTTTTCAGTTCTTAGTTTCACAGAAGGCTAACCAAGTACAAAGAGGACAAATTATTTTTCCCCAAGTACACAAAGATGCGGTAACGAAACCAGAACTGAAGCTGCTTTATTCCTTGCAGTTATGTGTGTTACCTGCTGGCTGCTCCTTCCCAGCTTATCTGGAATGCCAGATAAGAAATACACAACTGTGTAAAAAGGGTTTAGAACTACTAAGAATCCTTATGTAATGCAAGAATACAGCTGGAATGTTTGTATTTTGATTGTTCTACAGTATTATCTGTGTCTGCACAATGCAGACAAGAAAGCTGTGAACAAAAGCACTAAGTAGATGGAAGAATGAAGAGAACAGCAGCTCTGTTATGTTCATGTTTAGTGTCCACTCTAGTGCAAACAAGTTGCTCTCATCTCAAACCTATCCTGACACATATCCACAACCTGCAAACAGGAGTTCGGGAACGTTACCAAGGCGTCCAGCACCCTCAAAGCAGACAACAGATTGGTATTTCTTAATTTTTCAAGACTCTTTTGCAGTTTTCTGTCCAATTTATTTGTAATGCTGAAGGTTCCTGTCCAACAGGCAAGCTGAATCTGCACGTGCCTGTCTTGTTCACCATTGCACTTCGGATGTGCAGGTACTGTGTGTATCATCCACTCCTACCTTAACTGACTCCAGTTCCATCCGCAGGCGATTGTTTTCTGACAGAAGGTCTCTATTTCTGGACTCTGTTTGCTGCAGCTGAGTCTCCAGTTCAGCTTCATACTCTCGACTTCCTTCTTGGAATTCACGCAGTTCCTCCTGTGTATTCTCAGCACTAGAGAGCAATTTCAGCAACAGAATTAATCATCGTGAACAAAGAACAAAAATCTCTCTTGTACGCTCAAGGTAAAAAAATACCGCTCCTTAACACAGAAGGCTCTACGCCCTTCTCCAACATACATATTCCATAGGAAGGGAGGATCATATGCAAATGTCTCTCCAACAAGCATGGAAAGCTACCCCATAGCAAAACGGTAAACAAATTTAGAAAGCCCAAATAAATAGAAAAATCCCCAAATCTGTCTTCACACTCTATGTGTTGAGGACACATGGAGTCTCTTCAGCTTGTACGTTGTCCACTGCCATCTGCAGATTTTATCTGTTATTGAATTCAATTACTTACTTGGAAATATGAACCAAGCAAGTGAGAAAGAAAGAAAAAGATGGAAGGAAATATATTCTTGTATTCTTGAACAATTCTACTGAAATAATCCTCCAGCAAGCTAAACAAGCAGCATGGAAAAGTCTGAACACTTGGTCTAAGACAAACCCACCAATATCAGCATCTAGAAAGTCGGCATTTTTTTTTGCCCTTTACTGCATTTACAGCAAAATAATGAGCTAAAGGGAGGAGTGAAGTGTGTCCATTCTCAGCCAGGGATCCTCCTCCAATGTGCGTGATGTCAAACCATTCTTGATTCAGAGATACAAAGAATGACAGCAGCACCATGTCAGCACACACAGTCCTACTCAAACCAGAGCAGGGACCACAACCAGCAGTGCCACAGCAGCACAGATTTGCTGCTCAACTCAGTATAAAGGACTCAGCTGCTGTAGTTCATGCAGAAGCATTGCTAATGCTACCACTCAAAACAGCTGAATCACTTTGAATTTATTCTCCTGCGCAGGGTGTTTTCAAAAAGATGGACCCAATTTCAAAGCAATATAGGGGTGTTTCAAAAAGATGCAAATTGAAATCATTGTATCTCTGCAACCATGAACCGCCCATGAATGAAACTCTTATCACTTGAAAGGGCAGGGCATAGAATTTCAAATTATTAAGACTAGATGCCTCTCACAAACACAAACAGCTCCAGCCTCAGTTATTCGCAAGATGGTGATCCCACAACACAAGGTGTTTTGGTTGCATCTTTTTGAAACGCCCTGTGCCTTTGAACGTGGTGCTACACACCCCATCAAACAACTTAAAGAAAGGAAGACATTGCCTTACCACTGCTTGTATTTCATAGCCAGCTCTTTCCAGTATCTGGTCTCCTCTTCCACTGAGCTGAAGTGATGTCCTTCTGAGTCTTCCATGATGAGTTTGCAAAATTTAAAACCCCTGTTGCATTTTTGTTCCGCCCTGGAAAATTAAAGGACAAAGGATAAGAACTAAGACTGAGCTACCTCAGTTCTTTTTGGTGCAGAGCAGCAGATCCCTCCTTCCAGGAGGTCACTGCACACCTGGAGTTCAAACTCAAGGTTTGACGAAGCTCTGTCAGACACCATAAATGCGAAGGAACCACTACTGAGTAACCAGGTTTCCTTTCCCAGTTCTCCCAAGGCTGCTCCACACTTAACGCCGCATCCCCAGCACTCAGCACCTTCCCACCCTCTGACTATACAGCACCGAGCACCAAACCTCAAACTTCAGCTCCAGCTGTGCTCACACACACAGAACACAAATAAAAGACAAGACATCTCAGGCACAACTTCAGCTCCAAATGAGCTGAATTGTCAGCTTCAACAACACTAAAGACATTTACCATGAAATTAAAGAGAAACTTGTAAAAGACACAGATAAAGTACTCAAAATACTAATTTCCTGTGTTAATACTTCCAGGAACACCTAAGCTTTTTATGAACATTACTGGTGGACGCATGAAACATTTCTCCCTAGGTCAACACAGACAAAGCTACTTGACTTTAAACCTGAAATGTCATAAACTGTGCATGGCTGAGAGCCACGATATACCTGGATACCTCAGAGAGCCATGGAAGAAGGGAGCTCCAGAAATTCCCAAGGAGGTGAGGATGAAAGCTCCAGAGAGGTTTCAGTGGGATCGTACCTGGCTGGACCAGGTACGCAGAGAGATTGCAGCAACCCAGTGAGCAATCCAGACCATCCAGTTGTCCCTGTGCCAGCACAGACCCAGTCACAGGACACAGTCCCACCTGGGAATGACACATGAAAGGGCCACAGGGGAATCAAGAACCTCAAGCTGGTCACTCCTGCTTTAAGACTTAAGTATCTAGAGACCACAATTGAATAAATGCCCTCTGATGGGCATGATGCACTCTATTATAAGAAACAGGTCACTAGCAAATATTATGAGTTAGTCTTGACAATGGAGAAACATAAAACTTAATGCTCCAGACAACCTGCCTACGTCCAACCCTGGGTGAGGCAAAGATTCCACACAGACATTTTCAATTTAATAGAAACCCAAACAGATCAAGGACAGTACATAAAGGCGGAGTTTACCAATTCGTGACAATGGCAGTTGTCAGAAAACTGTATTGCTGAAACCTAATGACTGAGGAAACAAAGTTCTTCTATCAAGTTCCAGCTCCAGATCTACTGAGCAAAACATTTTCTAGAGGTAATCCTGATGGAATAAAGAGGAAGAAAATAGCCAAAGCCTTCAAAGATCATTTAGACAGCAGTCCTGCCTTCTACTTTATTTATGATACTCAGGAAAAGCTGGAGTCTAAGCAACATGTCATGGCTAAAGAAAATGTGCATCCACTGCACATCTACTGAACTCAATGGAAAAAATTATCCACCGCCTGTGTTGAGACTTTCCAGAAAATCACCTGGTTTAAACAAGCTTAAGAGCCATCTATCTAATAACTCTACTGAGACAAACATAAGTAGTTTTTTACTACAGACCACAATATCAAATACTTACAGTAGTCTGGCAATCTAAAGCCCAATTCTCACATCCCCCAGCAATGCTGCACAGTCCATGCCCTTGTCACGGCCCAGGCGATTTTCAGGTGACAGAGCAAATGGTGAGCAGTGTCACAGCTCAGCGGCTGTGCCCACACTTCAGCGCACGGTTAGCTACACACCCCCATAAATTACACTGTTCTTTGGAAGGGGAGCTGGCAGGTGAGGGGAAAAGTTACTAAGTTTTAGTTTTTATAATGCAGTTTCATTACACAAAATGGCAATTAGACAAAACTATGTGTTTTCTTTCAAACAAATAAGACCACTATGTGCTGAGACACTTTCAGCAAGAAGTCTCAAGGCTGCTGCTCTTTGTATGTACTTACCAAAGTATGCACCGGGGAAAAAAAGAGTGGAAAAGGAGCGTGAAGAGGAGTGATTTTCCAAACAGCACCCTTGCCCATTAAAAATAAACATCACAACCAAACATAATTAACATGCTTGACCTAGGATCGTTTACGACACATCTACTCTATCATTTTTAAGTGAACTGAAAGTGCCTTTGAAGTTAATGAGCATGTCCTCATGCCCAAGGCTCTGTGTACACACAGACCAACCCTTGCAGTGCATTTGGGAAGAAAAAAAGAATTGTCTCTTACAGATGAGGGAGAGGGAGGAGGGGTCAGACACAAAGAGGTGATGCAGGTGCAATGAGAAACCAAAAAGGTCCATCACCCATCACTGCGGTCAAAGCACTGCAGAGAACAGCAAGCTAGAGTTCCTTCAGATGGTTATTTCTCACCATTCAGACAAGTTTCTGTATTTCTTCAAGAACAAAGATTCCATCCCAGGGTATGCCTGGGTTTGCTACATAAAATAAAATGTATTTCAGAAGTGTCCAAAGAGGAATTCTGCCGACACAAGCATTAGAATAAATCCCGTATCTGTGTTCAGACAGTCACCAAAAAGAAGTCAGACTAAGATAAAGGTGGATTGCAAGATATCTTGCTCCCGAAAGCTTCCAAACAACCCTCTGGAACCAAAAGACACAGCTCCCATTGGCCTCAAAAGCCTTACTATGCTCATATCTGGCTCCCACTTGTGTTTTCACACTGCACTTTGGAAGGACTAAAAGAATGTACTAATTTGCATTTTTTAAGATTATACAGTCACATACAAAGGAACTTTCCTTAACTGAGTTTCACAGAACCTCGACAACTTTCACAGATGAAGAGAGGTGCTATCCCCTTCTGTTTCTAATTATGTCTTTGCAAACATAAGATTATGGACCCACTAAGGATGTTATCCGTTAAGAGTACACTCTGCTTCATAGTTACCATTACTAAATAGTCCTTATAATTTAAAATTGTTAAACTGCAAATACACAGAAGGACTGTGGACCTATACTTATTCCACAGAGATGACACAACACAGCAGAGACTGTTCCACTCCTGTCCCAAACCATGGGTACATGTTTTTTGTCTGAAACACACAAGGAAAACCTATTAGGCTCCCTGTACACCTGCACTACATCATAGCTCACAGGGATTTTCAAACTAAACAAGGATGCAAGATACAAACTGAAACAGAAAAGAAAAATTCCAAGTTTTAGACAAAGTGCTAAAGCCTTTTTGGTTTTCTGAAACTGGTTAAAAAAAAAAAAAAAAAACCACCACAAAACAAAGCACAAAAACCCCACTCATAAATATTTCTAAGCTGCCTGTAGAAAGGGTATGGCTTTGACTTCTTGTTTTTCCCCCTGTTGCCTTCCCCCCTTGATTTTTAACAGCTTGGAGAAAGTACGCAAAAATGCCTGGAAAGTAATTAATTAAACCCATTAGGAACTTTTCATTGTCTAAGCTCACTACAAAAGGGGGGAAGCAATAGGAGGGTAGAGGAGGTTTTAGCAATGTTTTGTTAAACATTGGCAAATGTGGAAAAACCAAGGAGAGAAATTCTCACTCTACAGCAGGCACACGCTGGCTGCATCTTATTTGGTTTTGCACACATGAAGCCAGAAGAGACGTCTGGCCAGATTTCCTGCATGCAGGCAGCACAAGTGCTGGTCAGAGCATTACAAAACCTCTACATCATACGGGAAAAGGAAGCGTTCATGGGTGGGGAGTGGACTCCTGCAATGAGAAAAACACCTCAGCAGAAATGTTGCGGAAACAATTTCATACAAGTGAGAACAGAATTGCAAAATTCTTAAGGGGAAAAAAACAACAAACAAACAAACAAAACAAACACTAAAAAAAAAAAGCCACACACAAAATTATTGAAGGAACTTCAGCCTGGGAATCAGCCTGAGTTGACCAAATTCACGATGACCTCAACATAGATTCTGTTCCAGTCCTAGCATAAAGGACCCAAGACAACCCTGCACACCAAATATTTTATGTTTTTTTTTTTTAAAAAAAACGAAAGAACATTTTACTTTGGTGAACAATGCTGGCCTATCTTTACAGTAATGCTTGATGGCCTGAGTCAGAGTAATTCATATTGTAACAAAAAAACAAGAGTAAAACTGCATCATAAATACTACTGAATTATCCATGGCAGAGATGATGAAGCTCCTATCAGACACGTATTCCTAACTGTAAACCAAAACAAAAAGCCCTCTTTGCTCCTGAGAAGCTTTCCCATCCTATGAAAATTACATTTTCTTAAGAGTCCCCTCCCAAGGGTATTGCTGTAACATAAGGGCCTGCTTTCTTTTGTTTGAGCAATACAAAAGAAAATCACCGCGAGAGAGAAAAGCAAGAGGTCACTGGAGTGGCAGGATTAGTGC
Source organism: Streptopelia decaocto (assembly GCF_964273445.1). Lineage (NCBI taxonomy): Eukaryota > Metazoa > Chordata > Aves > Columbiformes > Columbidae > Streptopelia > Streptopelia decaocto. Next base: position 14,571,436 of record NC_138668.1, on the reverse strand, counting down.
AGAATCCCACAGCCGGCACTGAAGAGAGCGATCATCTTCTCAGGGTTTTCTCTCCCAAAGGGCTCAGTTCAGCAGAGCCCTCGTCTCCTCCGATCCCAGCCCAGTGTTCCCAGCGATTGCTAAAGAATTCCCCTCCCGAAAGGCATGACCTTGCCGCCTCCAGCCGAGGGGTCAGCGCCGGTGCTGCCCACGGCCATGCGGAGCACGGAGCTGGGCGGGAGCTCAGCAGCGGGCGCGGTTCCCACGTTCCCCCCCCCCCCGCAGCAGCCCTAACTCCAGAAGCGCGTCTGCAGCGAAGGACTGGGGACGGGCGGGGCCCCAGCTCCGTGTCCCCTTGCCTCACTACCCCAGTTACCACCGCAGGACGAGGGACAGCGTCGCACCGAAACCGCCCTTCCCCTCCCTCCTCCGCCCCCGGCGGGGCAGCCCCACCGCCGCTCGCCTCTCACCGCCGCGATTCCCGAGCTCTCCCCGCGCCGGCCGCCGCCGCTCGCCCCAGCCAGCCCGGCCCGGCTCAGCCCGACCGCTCCCCATTGGCTGCTGATCACGTGCCGCTGAGAACTCCGCCAATCAGCGCCGCCAGAACGCGCCGGCTGGGAGGTTTGGAAAGTTTCGTTACTTTCAAAAGGCGCTCGGGGGCGGCCGGGCCTGCCCGGCCCTTCCCTTCCCCTCCCTGTGCCACCGGCCCCGCTCACACCCCATCCCGTCCCTTCAGCCATGGCCCCCAGGGCCGGGAGCGACGGCTCGTCCTCACACTCAGCCCTGGCACACCTGAGCCGCGCTCAATCCTTTAATCAGTATTTGCCGGGCCGCAGCGGGCACAAGCGCCTGCAACCTGTAAGGCGTTAACGGTATAAATCGGCAGCTGCCACCACGCTGTGATCTTAAATACGCATTTTCTCTTGAAATGTTCTAAAAGACAAAAAGCTTTACATTAGCTATTATTTTTTTTTTTTATTCCAAATGCCTCTTCTGAAAGATCAAGAGGTGAGCCAGTGACCATAAATAACATCAGTGCAACATTTTTGGACCAAAGTCCCCTTTTCACGACTGAGGACCAGGCTCCTGCATCACCGAAGCCCGTGTTGCAAGGACAAAGTGGTCGATGAAATATTAGACACTTACATCCATCTACATCTTGGGATGATGTCATCCCTCCAGAAAACGAGCTGCCAGCCTGCACAGGGGAACGAGCTCCTGCAGACTGTGGGCCAAGCTGCGGCCCAGCTATGCCCCCCCAGGCAAGGTCAGGCTGAAGGGGACCCAGGGCTGTGGAGACTCTGAAATGCCCTTGCTGTGTTCCTACCCAACAGCGTACACAAACACTTGGTCATTAGGCGTCTGGCATTTGTTTCCGGAGTCAAACCATAACCACTAATTACCGCCTATGCGTAGATATGCTCCAGCCCACATAGATGTGGCCGTACGTCACCCAGTGTCACCACGCACCCATGCAGCACGTTTTACAAACTGCTGGATGACGGGCACCCACACGCAGGGGCCCCCATCGTGGATTCATCAACTTCTGTGATGCAATTACAGCCTGGAGCAGAGTCTGGGCCTGGGAAGACTTAACTGTCTAAATCAGGAATTCCTCTCCCGAAGGCTTTGCAGAACCAGGCTGGGATGGTAACAAAGGATGGACACTTTCGGTAATAATATTCCACTAAGAGAAATCTGTCCACAGCTAAAATACCTTTAACTGGAGAGGGTGAAAAAAACAACTATACATTCAGGTCAGATGTTCAGCAGAAATAAATGGAGACAAACTATTATACGACTATGAATAGAAAACTAAATTAGGTATTTAAAAAATTGGGTTAACACAATTTGCGATTCTGTCATTACCCAAGAATGTTTTTATTATCGTCTAAGTACAAAAAATAAAGCAGTAACTATCGTAGTACGTCCCCAGTTATTAAAAAATCTATACATTGTTTGCTAATTTGGATCAAAAGACATTTTACTTCAATTCTCTGAACAAATGTTTGAGGATAGTGTCTCACATTATGACATTGAACTATGATCTCAAACTACAATACACAGATGATATCAAAGGTACACCTGAATATTTTTAATAGTTCTCATCTAAAAATACTTGCAAAACATAGCAAAAGTTCTCAGATTTCAGAGGAAGCTGTTTACCCTCTCAGCCAATTCTGAAACAGTGCTAACAGCACCATAACAAATGCCAGAGACACTACTGTACACGAGCAATAAATATTAAAAAAGGTTACTATAATTACTATCACCACCTTGTTTGCAAGTAGAACGAGAACATTCATCTTTTAAAATCAGCAGAGGAGAAGAAGAAATGATTTTATGCGTTTATTTTTAGTTTGCTGATTAATAATTAATAAATGGCAGATTTTTGTGGTGCTAGGGTTAATGTCCCGGTTATTTTAAGGAGAATGCCACACTGATTCTCCCATGAAAGCTAAGCAGGCAAAAATGTATACACTTCCAGTTCTGGTAAGGTTGCAAGACTTTATCTTTTGGCAATAACTTCTTACAGGAAAAAAAAAATTGCTTTGCTGCAATAATTAAATAAGTTGCCACAGAACTACTTGCTCTATGGATGGAACAGGAACTGACCATTAAGTGTCATTATAAACTACTGAAATTTTTTTAATGGACTACTGTTACAAATAAACAGATGTGACAAATGTATATTAGAACACCACACACAAATCTTGCTATCACTGAAGAGAAAGAATTCAACAAAAATGAAGCCTATTTCTGTCTCTTTAAAAATGTTATATAATTCTCTGCAGTCTGTATATGTAAAATTGGATTTGCATATGCTTAAGTGAGAAATAGATTCTCCCTACTTTAAAGCCCTTTTGAAACCTCGAACTGACAATTTTTTGATGAAACTGTCAAATGCTCATTATGATCAAAAGACACTAAGCCACCAAAAAGTGGACCCTGCCCTGCTCTGTCAGTAACTCCCTCCCAAAGGGCTCAGCTACCTGCGCACCACGGAGCCAGCATGGCCTGGATGATGCGGGTTTGCTGCACAACTTGGGCCCAGGCTCCTGAGGGAACTGTTCAGTGGTGAGACACAGCCATGTCTGCAGAAAGACAAGAAAAGTGAAATTACAAATAGAGACAGGGTTGTTGAAACGACAACTGCTAGTAGCACAAGAATTCAAGAGGAAAAATATCAATGTGGAAAGTTAAAAAAATCCTAAAGTGAGTAAAACCCAGTTATCTTCAGTGGGATGCCAGTATCACCCACATCAACAGCTCCAGGGAATGACTGGTTTTTAAAACTAAGGTAGCTGTGAGGGCTCACCCTTAATGCTTGTTTGGCCAGCAGATGTCAGGTTTTATCAGGTGGTGGGAGCACACTAATGCCTAATCCAGTGGCTTGATAGAAACTTATTCGTTAGCCAGTAATTGCTTTGTATTTTTAAGCCTTTCTTGGGGAATCTCTTTACACACAGCCAATGATGCCCAAGGTGACCCAGAGAAGAACACTACAGTTGTTTCTGTTAAAATATGCAAACAGCAGATTTCTGAACAGTATTGACATTTAACTGCTGTCCTCGGGCTTATGAGTATATACTGCCTTCTAGGGCTCAGGCTCTTAAAAAGTTAAAACTGTCCATTCCTGACAACCTACCAAGATTTGGTGTGCATGTGAAAAAAAAGTTAAAAGTGAAAGCATAAATTCTACACAAGGCTTCAAATTATTGTTACCTACAAGATCCCAGTCGAAAGCCGTGGCGATCTCCTCATCGCCCTGAGCAGCGAGTGCACCCGGGACCTGCCGGGGGCCGGACACCCCCCGGGGCCGGCCCCGACCTGCAGCCCTAGCTCAGCGGTGCCTGTCGGTGCAAGCTGGGGGTCCCGGGGTGCGGGGGAACAGGGCTGCTCCTCAGCAGCGGGCCCGGGCTGTCCTTGAGCGGGGCCGCCCTCAGGAGCCGCCTCAGCCCCTCAGGAGCCGCCTCAGCCCCTCAGGGCGGCCCCACCACCGTCCCGCCGGGCGCGCGCACCCGCGCAGCTCCCCCACCCCGGGGCCAGGTGCCGCCCGGCCCCGCCCCAGCCCGTCCCGCACGGCGGGAGCCGCGGCCCGTTGAAGCCATCGCTGCCCACCGGCCCGTTAAAAGCATCGCTGCCTGCCGGGCCGCCCCGCTGCGCGCCCGGGAGGGGCAGGAGGGAGGGAAGCGTTACGACAGCCGCCTTTGCGGCAGCCGCGCTGGTTTCCGGCGTTCGGTGTCGCTTGACGGCAGAAGGAGCAGAGAGGGAGGAGGGAGGACAACAAAGGGGTGTGAGGGGCCGTGGCGGCATGTGAGGGGCGGCGGCGCCGGGGGCGGCTCAGGTGAGAGGGCGGACGGGATCGGGGCCGAGTAGAGCCGGGCCTGCTGTCTCCCGCCGGCCCGGGGTTGCCTCTGGCGCCCTGCGGCAGCGGGGAGGCCCTGGCTGGCGGCGCGGCCCGGGCCGGGCCCGCTCCTCTCGCGGCACAGCCGGGCCCGGGCGGGGCGGCCCCGCGGGCGGTTCGGGGCGGGGGGCGGCCCGGGCCCCGCGGGCAGGCCGGGCTGGGAGCGCTCGGGAGCCGCAGAGGGCAACGCGCGGACGTCGGTAGTGAAGGGGACTGTTAGTCTTTTTCAGTTAGTGTTTTAATTCCTGAAGGAGTTGACGTTACCAGACGTTTTTAAAAGCGACATACTCTAGAGGAGTAGAACTTGATTAACTTTATATTTTATGCGCATTATTTTGGGGTACTTTGGGTTTGTGTGACTAAACATATCTTCTTTAAAAAGGCAAAGTATTGCTTAAAAATAATTCTGGGGAAAATTCAGTGTCATGTAATGCCTCCCCTAGTTATGACATTTAACATTAAGTGCAAAAAACTCCTGAAGGAGCGCAGTCTAATGAATGTGGTGCATAGTTGGAGGGTGAGAAGACTTTATTGCAAATTGTAATTTTTCCAGTAGAGTGTGGCTGGGCCTGAAACAAGTCACTTGGCTTCTTTGTCCTTCTGTAAAGTGAAGTTGATGTGGTGTCCTGTGGGGCAGCGGCTTGAGAATTAGTATAAGTATTTATAAATCATGTTGATAATTTAGAGCTCTGTTTAAATACTAGATGTTGTGTAGTTAGTATAAGTGTATGTAGTTTTGTTAGCCAATGGAACAGCAATGAATATGCAGTTTTATTCTTTCAGCTGAGTTCAGTTGCACCTGTTTTGTATTTACTGATGAGCAGTTCTTGAAAAATCTACCTCCTGGCTTCTGTTTCCAGGACAATGCACTGAAAGTCTCAGGGAGTTATTTCATGTCAGCAGCAATGCATTTCTGGAATTCTGTAGCTGGTGACTTAGACTTAAACAGTGTTTTGCTTGGACTGCCTCACCTGTGCTGCAGGTCATGGGGAGTATTCTGTACTAAACAGGAATAGTCAAGGCTGTGTCCCAGATGCATAATTAAGTTTAACATAAATAATGCAGGTTCAGTGATCTAGCAGTAGTGGAATTTGTAACACCACTGTGGATTTTTACCTTACCTTAAAAGTTACTTAAAATGTGCTTTTCTTTTTTTTTTTAATTTTTCTCTTTAGCAGGTGGGAAGAATGAAAGGAAGGGGGAATGAAAGAATGTTGAACCTTTTTGTTTGGCTGTATGATGGAAGGAAACAGGACAGAGAACCTCTGCAATAGATCGTTCAGATGGCTTCAGCGAGAAGAGAATGATGCTAAACCATGGCTATGGAAACTTTCTAATTGCTTCTCTGCTGCTGAAAAGTCTTTGCCTTGTAGTGCGAAAACGGTAATTTGTTGCTTTACTGAAAGCATAGTTTTCGTCCTGGTACAGAGTGCTGTAATGATGTGCACTGTTACTGCTGGGTAAAGGGGCAGGTGGAGAGGGAAGAATGAGGAGGTGGCACTTGCAGTGTGAAGTACAAAAATCTACATGGGAATTCAAGGTCTTTAGTTGTTTGCAGTGCTCTAAGCCTTGTTGGTGAAAGCAGGGAAGCTTTACTCACTACAGCTGTTTGCAATAATACAACTGACTGCTTAAGAAGTGTATAAGGCAGCTGCTTGAAAGCTCTGTGAAGTTATTGCTGAGGAGTGGAGTAGGGAAGTGTAGCCTTTACTCTTCCAGATCTTATCAATTTAGTTTAGAGGCAAATTTAGCCTATTCTGAATTATTATTATTAAATGCTAGTTAGAGCAGTTGTGGCTACTGTTCTTCACGAATGTCTAGTTTTTCCTTGTTTCCATTTCTTCAAATGTTCCTGTTCTGTAACTGTGTATGATTCTGTACATTTAAGATGCAAAATGCAAAGGAATAGAAGGAATAGCACAGCACAATGACTTGCTTGAGCAAGCAAGCTCCAGTTGTCAAGTAACACTCATTCATGCATGTTTGGTCTGACTTTTGGTAAAGGACCTGGGGGAAACAGACAAGCATGTGTCCTGTTGTGTTGCTGGTGTCAGGTGTTAATAGGGAGCAGCCATAAATTCTGGAATTAAACAACATATAAACCAGTTCCAGACAGGCTTTTGACAGAGTAAATCTTCATTTCATGAGATGGGGTAGAAAGGAATGCTTTTGAGCTTGACTGATCAATTATTCATTACTGGGTAGTAGGAAATGCATTAAATTCAATTTGGAAAGTGAAAGTTGTTCCAAAGTACTAGCCTAAAGCTCTGCAGTGGTGGGTTGTATGCAGGTTGGCTCTGCTGACCTTGACTGTGCTGGTGCTTCTTGCTTAGTTTTGACTGCTACCATTTAAAAAACCTCTGTTTCTAGATAGGATTTTCTTTGTCTGCACATCTTGATACCTTAAATAAGAGTAGGCAAAAAGCACTTACACAGTTGTTGTGAAAACTTAGTCTTCTCTGTCTTCTGTTAGTTTACCTTCTTGATATAGAGTCTTAAAGTTTTAGTCTTCTAATGTATTACTTCTAAAACTTTAATACAACTTTAAAGTCTTTATTAAAAGTAAAAGATGATTACTTATGTACCTATAGGCTGTGGGGTTTTTTACTTTACTTTTAATCCATCTATGTTTGCTCCTAAAATAAATATTTTTGCTTTGCAAATGCAGATTATCTCTCAGCCTTAGTTTAACAGTTTTCTGCTTTTCAAATTCTGTTTTACAGACCTATTGCTGTTTGGTTTAGAGCTTTTTGGTTTTGTTGCTTCCAAAATCCACTGATACCAATGTACCTCAGGCTGGCACACACATAACTGGCATGTTTCTTTTAATATTTTACATGTTCAGACAGTGAGGTAATAGTAGTGACAAAGATAATACTTTATTATAATACAAAATTGTTGGTTTATTCTTGTATCTGAATGTAACTGAGCTTTCATTTTCCAGAAGGATTACATGGAGAACAAGCAGGCTCCTGTGGAATTGAAGGATGCTTCATCTCCTCATAATGCTGGCTCTAAACTGTTTCCCGCAGTGCCGCTTCCCGATGTTCATCCCCTTCAGCAACAGCAAGTTCAGCTTTCACCTGGCCCAAAAGTAAGCTGCTGTGCTCATGGCTCTGACTCTCCTTGTGCTCCACAGCTGCACTGTGGTGGTGGTGGTGGTAATTTGGTTCACCCTGGCACGATACTAGACTCAAAAAGCACTGGGACGATTACTTGTCAAGTGGGGTCAGGATTTGCTTATCAGTCTGTGTCTTCACTGAAGAACCCTCCGGCTAGAAGCAATTTGGCAGGTGTTGTGAGCGAATTCCCTGGCATGTGCTTAGAAAACAGTGTGTCCTCCTGTCAACATCTGCCCTGTTGTGGAAAACTCCATTTCCAGTCCTGCCATGGTAACGTGCACAAGCTGCATCAGTTCCCCGCCCTTCAGAGCTGCGCATCTTCTGGCTATTTCCCATGTTCTGAATTCACGAGTGGGGCTACGGGCCACTTGGATGAGCACGTTGCACAGTCGGAGCTGCCGTCACACGTGTGCGCCAACCCTTTGCACCTAAACATGGCACCTTCGGTTTGCTTGAAGGGCTCTCACTACTGCAGTGACTGCTTGAGCAAGGTTTGTACACATCACCTTTCTCCTTCATTAGGTGTCGTATGTGGTGAATGTTAAAATAATGTTGCTTGGACAAAACACCAGCTTGTGTCCTGCTAGTTGGTCCAAATGTATCAGATATCCATTTTGAGGGTGATTTCTTTTCAGAGGTAACATTCTTAGAATCATTTTAGTTGGAAGAGACCCTCAGGATCATTGAGTCCAACCGTAACCTAACTCTAGCACTACCCCATGTCCCTGAGAACCTTGTCTAAACACCGTTTAAACCCCTCCAGGGATGGTGACTCCACCACTGCCCTGGGCAGCCTGTTCCAATGCCTGACAGCCCTTTTTGGGAAGAATTTTTTCCTAATATCCAATCTAAACCTCCCCTGGTGCAACTTGAGGCCATTTCCTCTTGTCCTATCACTTGCTACTTGGGAGAAGAGATGAACCCCCTCAATGCTCCAGCCTCTCAGGTAGTTGTAGACAGCAATAGTTCAATAGGAAGAGAAAAGACTCTGTTGCACTGTTTAGCTTACAGGGATCTGTAATGTACTCAAGCAGAATTTTGTCTAGGTTTGAAAGACAGTTCTCTTTACAACTCCACTTAAAGTGTTCAATCGTAGTGACTCTGGAAAAAGGCTAACAATACTTGGGCAGCTGATCAGTAAAGATCCTTTCGTAAGTCAGGTGAAATGTCTGATGCTATAAGGATATTATGATTTTGTTCTGCTTTTAGTTCAGCCTTCTCAAATTTGTAATTTATATTTCAATACCAATTTGGTAGATTTTAGAACTGAATAGAACTGTGCTTGAATTTTAATAGGAAATTCAAGGGAAATAATGTACTCAACTTTGCAAGATGCGTTACTTAAGCTTCCAAATTTGAGTTTCCAATATAAAAGTGAAATGTCTTAATTCCAATAAACTAAATTGTGAATTCAGTATATTTGGAATTATGACCACTGTTTTTGTGGGGAGGAAGGTGATTCAGCCTTGTGCTCTTAATTGTGCTGATTTCCTATGCTGGGTCACTTTTTTTTTTTTTTTTTCAGAATACATATTAGTGATTCTTAAAGATGGCATGTCTTGATGGCAGATTTGAACAGAGTCTTCCCTTGTATTTGGGAACCTAGAGCTAAGTATGGTAGGAAAGATTCTAGGATAGAAGCTTTCTTGCTCCAGTGATACTGTTAATTAACTTGTAGACTACATCTGACCTTGCATTTGTTGTGGAAGGGAAACTGAGCGTTTCTGGTGTAGAATAGTATGTGTTAAATTTGTATACTAAATAAATGTGTATTTTGAAAAATTGTCCCAACAGCCAACCAGAAACAGCCTTGTTGATGCTGCTAAAATCTGGCCAAATATTCCTCCTCCAAGTGCCCAGACTGCGCCTGTCCCTATCCCCATATGTAACGGCTGTGGAACCAAAGGAGCAGCGACCGAGAAGAGTTTGCTACTGGCGAGCAGCCTTGGCAAATCACCGCAGAAATATGGTAAATGGCATCTGTTTGGAACTTGCACTTAGTGGGCGTTCTCAGTAAATACTGTTGCACATCAAATGTCTTCTTAAATTGCACTATTCTCTGGAAGTTTCTATGAGGTCATAAAACACTAAACAGTAAAGGAATAACTTGTATCTGTTTTGCAAAGTCATAACTTGAATTTACCTTTCCTGGACTACCTAGTTAACTTACTGTATTGTTTGTGTAGAGCTTTTTTTTACTATTCTGATTTTTACCATTTTAGGAGCTAGAAAATAAATCCTAAGGACATAGAAGCTATTTTGTTCTGCTGGTGTATAAAGAAATTATCTTCAGTCATATTTGGAAAGCATTTTCTTAGTCTGTAGTTTCTATTGTCACTTCATATGCAATAAAGTTGTAATAGTTATAATTACAATATAGCTTTTTTCAGTGTTCTTGAGAGGAGAATACTGTGCGGATTACATGGTCTTTTTGCAGTGTTAGTATTGCTTCAATTACAAAATCATAGTTAGTATGGAGGTTAACACACTTCGACTTTAATTCTTAGTTTGCTTTTGACCTGTGATGGCTTTTGACCTGCGATGGTTTCTTTTCCAGTCATTTTGTGGGGATGAAATGGGTGTATAATGTTGATTCAAAATAAAACAGATATTCTGAGTGCTGAAATGCTGAAAGCTTTATTTGTACTTCTTAGTCTGTAACAGCAAAAACTCTCAACCTCACTCTCCTGAAGTGCAGAATACCTTTGTTTGTTCTGTACTCCAGTAATTTTTTTATATTCACTGTCACTATAATGGTTATCTCATCTACTTTGGTTTATATTTTATCTAATGTGCACTGTAAATTTGAACAGCTTTCATGTTTCACTTGACTTGTTAAACCTGTTCAGGGTCTCCTGAAGTTGCAATGACAGGCCAAGTCCTGGAAAACTTGCCCCCCATTGGAGTCTTCTGGGATATTGAAAACTGTTCCGTTCCCACGGGCCGTTCAGCCATAGCAGTTGTACAGAGGATTCGTGAGAAGTTTTTTAAAGGTCACAGAGAGGCGGAATTCATCTGCGTGTGTGACATCAGTAAAGAAAATAAAGAAGTTATTCAGGAGCTAAACAACTGCCAGGTATCAAACCAGCGTCTATGTGGTGTTCTTGCTTGAGAACATGTGTGTTCTGAGTGTGCCAGTGGTAATTCCTGTTCAATAAAGCTGTGTCTTAGCTTCTGTGTGCTCTGGTGTGTGAGCTTGTAATTCATTTATGGCTGGGGTTGTTAATGCTGAAATTTCCTGGTGTGATATGTTTAAAACCGAAACTGCATTCCATTATATGTAGATTACTGGTTTAGCCTAAGTTTTAGTGTTCACAGGGGATTTTTATTTCATCCAATAATAAGTGGCAGTCGTATTTCTAGTCGTAACCTTCAAATCTGTGTCTAAACCATTAATTTAAAAGAACTGTGGTTCTGTGAACTTATTTTATTAGTGGATACTCTGCTGATTAGTGAGTACACTTGTAAATTAGTGATATTGATTGGGGCACCTTTATCACTACATATTTTTCATCAATACCTTCTGCTTCTTGGCATTTTTTGTGCAGGTTTCTAAGTCAGAAATTCACTTCCTGCCCCCTAAATTGCAGATATGATAACAGGTTGACAGTTTATCTGCTTACGTAAGGTGAAACAAATTTGTAGTGAGCGTTTGCATTACTTGTCGCCCCTCTATTTCCAGTGAGGGTTTATGGAATGTTTTTAAGGTAGCAGCATATACTCTTAGGGAAAGCAAAGTGTGTAAATTGTGATCTGTAACCCAGAACACAGAAGTTATCTGTAAGACATGGCTGAAGTTGAAGTTGGCAGGGTTGAAGTTAGTTGCTCATCAGAACAGTTTGGGATTCGTACATGTTATATTTAATCCATATGTGAGTTAATTTATTTAAATAAAAGGTCTGTGTGAAAGCTTGTTTTTATGTTAATGTTTTAAAAAATTGAATTTAAGCAAGTGTAGTTCACATTCAAGCTTTTCGTTAGAGTGTATCTTTGTATTTCCACAGGTGACTGTTGCACACATCAATGCTACGGCAAAGAACGCTGCTGATGACAAACTCCGACAGAGCCTGAGGAGATTTGCTGACACACACACCGCACCTGCCACCGTGGTTCTGGTGTCAAGTGAGTGTTTGTGGGGCTTGTCTACAGCACAGAATTCGGTTCCTTTCTTCAATAGCACTTTTGCATGTGCTGCTGTTCTGCTTTCCAAGGGTTGTGTTTGGAATCAGCTTTAACAGAGTTGCTCAAAAATTCTTAATGATGTCAGTGGCAGCAAGGGAAAAGCAGGGACAGTAAGATGAGAACTTGGCTTAGTTAAGTCAGCGTTGGAATCTGATGTCTTGTTGAGGGTCAGTAGGTATGTGTAGAAATGTGTATGAAGTCAAATGGCTTCAGCAGGAGCTAATAAAGTAAAACATTGAATCCTCCTTATGGGAATCTTTCTGAATGCTTTGAGCAAAGTGGATTTGATTTGGTTTTTACGTTGTAGCAGCATACTATCCAGTTACACATGCCAGACACTCAGCTGTTGAATTGATGTGTGTTGCCTTGGGTTTCCCCCTAAAGCTGAAGAAATGGCTGTTACAGTAGTGTGCCGTGCAGGTACATACCTTGCTGAGGAATTGCTAGAAGTTGCTTTTAAATGAAGACTGAGTGCTACCTGTTGATTTAAATGATGTTGAGTGCACAGTCTTGTAGCTGTTGGTGCTTTTTCATTGGAAATGTTCAGTGATAAATAGAACTTGTTCAGTGAGATCTGGGGTTTTGTTTGTTTAATCAGATTTTATTTAGCTTTTTCATGTGTTTCCTTGTTCGTTCTATTTTTCTTTTTCTTTCAGCGGATGTAAACTTTGCTTTGGAACTCAGTGACCTGAGACATCGACATGGTTTTCGTATAATTTTGGTACATAAAAACCAAGCTTCAGAAGCACTCTTACATCATGCTCATGAGCTTGTTTGCTTTGAAGAATTTATTTCAGACTTGCCACCAAGGTTACCACTGAAAATGCCGGTAAGATTTTTAATTCTTAATGCAACAGGCATTTCAAAGTGTCAACCGCCTTTTTTTCCCCTAATTTAGGGGGAGAGCAGGCTGAAGTGCATGTGTTTTTTGTGGTGGGGCATGTCTGCTGCATGTCTGACCATTGTCTGTAATTCTGTTACTACCATATGAACGTATGCTTTCTGCTTTAAGACTGAAAGAAGGAAATAATAAAAAGAAACAGGTAGCAAGGTCACATTCTTATCACTATTTTATCAGATAATGTATCTTACATGCCTTTCACTGGCAGAAAGTTAGGGTAAGAACTTAGTTATGCACTAAGACATCTCTGCGATGCATTCTTAACAGTTTTGAGTGACTGTTGACAGTTTGCTTGGATTTTGTATTCCTGATGTTTCTTTCTGGAATTAGTGTGTCTTTGCACAGCACTCATATACTTTACTTTTGAAATAACAGACAAATAATTCAGAAAGTTATGTGTGTTGAATATATAGAATTCTCAGGTTGCAAACAGTGGTGCTTTCTTATCTGGAGAAGTGATCAGGTATTGATCCATTGATCAGTGGAAGACTCAATGGAGTCTGTAGTCTCTTCTAACTTCAAACTTCCATCTCCAATATAATGTAAGGACCTACCTTGGTATGAGTTTTCCAAACAAACTGAACACTGCAAAAACAATTACTTTGGGGTGGGGGGGATGCAGAGAATCATGTGTCACCAGAATCAGTGTAAAAATACTGGTTTTGAACAAGAGAGTATTCTGAAATAATCAAATTAATCTTACTCCCTTTAAACAGGCATGCCATACACTATTATATGTTTATAATCTGCCAACGAACAGAGACAGCAAAAGCGTCAGTAACAGACTCAGGCGTTTGTCGGACAACTGTGGAGGGAAGGTGCTGAGCATTTCTGGAAGCAGTGCAATCCTCCGCTTTTTAAATCAAGAAAGTGCTGAACGGGCTCGCAAGCGAATGGAAAATGAAGATGTTTTTGGTAACAGGATCATAGTGTCTTTTACTCCCAAAAACAAAGAAATTAATGAAACAAAAAGCTCCAATGTTGTGGGAAGTGAAAAGGTGAAGTCTCCCAAAAAAATTAACAAGAACACAAAGCTGTGCCTGTTCAACAAAGACTCAAGTGATCAGTCTTGTGGTACCAAAGGCTCTGCCGGGAGAGGATTCCAGATTCCTATCAGCAAACCCACAAATGTTAAAAGTTTACAGGTATTGTTGTTCTACCTTGTTTAGTGTTCTTGCTTTTCCTCATGTTTTGAGGATTGCTTCTGTTACAGCTTTATCTTTCACTTGTCAGTCCTGGTTAATGAAGAACTAATGTATAGCGACACTTCCAAAGGAGAGCTGTATTCATCTGCTTGGAAAACAGACAATGAATTTGTGGGTGGGTTTTCCCCCTCCTTGCTACCTTTTTCCTCAGTTGGAAATACTGCTGGTACTTACAGAGTCTTGAATCCCAGGCTAGTTTTGATTTTCCTATTGGTGACAAGTATAACATCTAGACTGATCCACTTGTGCTGGGTTTAAGGAAGACCAGAGTAGATCTACAATACAGCAAAAATATTTTAGCTAGTAGAAAGTTTACTTTTTTCAGTTACAGAAAATTAAATATTCCTAGTTATGAAGTGCCAATTAAAATGCTATTACAGAAAAATTTGTCAGTTATCTGGTTTCTATCACAAAGCCTCTTGCAAGGAATGCCTGATGTTTTTATGCTGACCTTTCTTCTGTTTCATATAGGAGCTGTGCCACATTGAATCAAAGACCATCAGCAGAAATACTGAAAACCAGCAAGAACACTTAAGAGAACAAATTCCTTCTCCTCAGAGTAACTCTAATGCAGCAATTCCTGTGTCTCTGGCAATCAAAAAAATTGGAATGGGAGAATCATCCTGTAAAAGCAGTCAGAAGTATGTTTAAAAATAGACATCATTGTTAGCTACGTTTATTTTTTTCACGTGAATTCTGCGACATAATGTGTTTTCTTTTTTCTTATGTATATTTGTGAATAGAAAAGAGATGTCTGCTTCCAGGAGCAGTACCAATTCCCCTGTAGATAGAAAAGAGAAAGATGAAGCCGTGTTTCAGGTCAGCTATCCCTCAGCTTTCAGTAAGCTGACAGCCTCAAGACAACTCAGTCCTTTGCTTGCGTCTCAGAGTTGCTGGTCATCGCGGTAAGTGTCTGTGTCTTATTGGGGAGGTGAAGCGAGACTTCACCAATGTATGTTATTTATTGACAGCTGCATATGGAGTGTGTGCCCTGAGCATGTGACTAATACACTGGTTTATGTGGAGGCACATGGAAAACGTGGTGGTGCTGCATGACAACTAAGTGGATGTAAATATAAGATGGAGTGAACTCATTTTCAGAAACTTGTTGTGTGACAGTTGTTTCCTGCAGACTTTGTCTTTAGAGCTTCTGAAAAATCTTCAGAGGCATTATAGATGTCTTGCTCCTCCTAATTTCAGTGCCTTTGACATTCTCAGTACAAATATATCCAGGCCTATCAAATTATCATAGACTTAAATATCTGGCCTTTCCAAATTATTAAGTTCATATGAATGAGTTTGACTTTTTAAATATGTTGCTAAGATAGAAGACTTGATGCCAAATATATTAATAAATTCAGTGACTTTGGAACATAATATGAAGTATTTCCTTTCTTTTCATAAGAAATATTTGTCATGTTATGATGTATTGCTCATGGTGAAATTTGTTTTGCCCATGCACATATGTACTAGGAAAATACTTTCAAAGTGCCATGTTTATGCGCTTGATGTGTTTATTTTCTCATTAATTTTGACATGTATGTATCAGAACTGTGCAATGCTACTTTAGCTCATAAATGTTTTTATTGTACCCAGGAGTATGTCTCCAAACCTCTCAAATAGATCATCTCCACTCACGTTTAACATAGTAAATCATACCAGTGGTGCAGACTGCCCTGATCCTTTTGCAAATGGTGCAGACATTCAGATCGGCAATATAGATTACAGATTGTCCAGAAAAGAGTTGCAGCAAAATTTACAAGAAATTTTCTCAAGATATGGCAAGGTAAAGGCTAAAATACCTTTATTAAATCTGGTTTAAGTACTTCCTGCTTATGTGTTTGTGGACAACTTTGTGGTCTAGCTTTGAGTAGGAATGGAAAGCTACCCAAAGATGACTTAAACTTTGTTGAAAGGAGGTATTATGGGTCTTTTTTCTTTTAAAAAGACCATCTCTTGCCCTAGGTTCTTAATTTGCATGTGGTCTTTATAGATCTGCTATTCTGAAGTTACGTACATAAAATTCTTAGTAAATGGATCTTAAGGTTTAACTGCATGACCTTTTAAAGCTGTAAAGCTGTATTCCCAGTGTCAACTTGATCACAGTAAAAACAGAGTTTGTTTTGAAACAAACATGGAGTGCGAATCAGGAAAAAACAAGGCAGGGTCATTTCTGCAGCAGTCCTGGTTCTGTCTGATCTGCAGATGACTTGTTTCTAGAATAATCTCCTACATGGGAAGATGATGCCTGTGTTAAAGAAATATCATGGTCTTGCCTTGGCTAAGGCTCGTTGCACTCGGTTCTTGTTTGCAGTGTCTTGTTGGCCACGATTCATCCTACTCTGTTCCGTTTTGTGTTATATTCGGCTCTATGCCAAAATAAGACTGTGATACTCTTGTTTTGGCTTGCTTTTGGCTAATGTTTTGTGATAAATGTGTAAAGTATTTTCTTCTTTTCAGGTAAAAACTGTAGAGCTCAGTCCTCATACAGACTACCAGTTGAAGGCTTCAGTTCAGATGGAAAACCTGCAAGAAGCAATCAGTGCCGTCAACAGCCTTCACAGATACAAAATCGGCAGTAAAAGGATCCAGGTGTCATTAGCAACAGGAACTGCTAGTAAATCACTCTCTCTCCTTAGGTAATAAGCACTTTGGCATCTTCCTAATTGTTATAGCATGTATTTAGTAGTTGAGAGGTAATTTAAAATACTGAGCAAAGAATTGACAGGGAAATAAAATACAATCTGTCTTATGATCTGATGAATGTGCTCAGTACAACTAGGCTAGTTTTCAGTTAAATGTTTTTATGCTGCTTATATTTTAAGTTACATCTGAAGAGACTTGTTCTCTGTTTAGTAGCATTTAATAGTTCTGCTGCTACTTTTTTGTAATACTGATAGACCTCAAGAACTTAGTTTGTGAAGCTGAGTTGAGATTACACTTGACATCTTTATTCTTTCCTCTGAAAAAGCGCACATGAATTATCTGTTTGAGGATGGGAAACAGTTTCAATGCTGTTGGTGTTGCTTTGATCTCTTTGATTTTCTACATGGAGGATGGTAGAAGTAGAGTGCTGATGCTAGTGAGAGTACAAGTATTTCCCGTTTCAATTTTTCCATGTTGAAAAAGAGCATTAGGAAAGAAGTTGTCAACACTTTTTCACGGAAAGCTCCAGTGAAAACAGTGCTTGGAGTGCAGGGTGTTCTACAATTACGTATTACTTGCCGTTGTATAATTTACAACTTGATTTCATTCTTGCCTATTATTTTATGCCTGTTCAAAGTTCTTGATGTAAAGTCCAAGCTGATAACTTCCAATGCTGCAGCTTTAATACTGCATTTTATAGATGCTCAAAATCTTACTACCCCCTATGAAAGATGCCGTTCCTTCAGAGACGGTACCTAGATATATTAGCTGGAATGTTACTGCTTGCACTCCCCAATCTGAAGTGTCAACTGTTGTAGCACTGGGATGAAAGGGAATGTAATTTGTCCTGTTAAATTTATAGCTTATGGAAGTGCATCTGTAAATATCTCACTGATTTTACAAACCAGTGTCATTTAATCAATGTTACAACATTTCTTTTATAGCTCAGAAGCTATGTCCATTCTGCAGGATGCGCCTGCTTGTTGTCTTCCTGTGTTCAAATTCACAGAAATCTATGAAAAAAAGTAAGTTCTCAGTTTTTTTTTTTTCTCTAGTACTTCTAAAGAGAAGCTGATCTTGTGTGATTGTTTACAGTGATTTATAGAAGGCAGCAGAATGGAGTGTTGTGGGGTTAGTTTTTTTTGTCAGATGTTGCAGTATATTATCTATCCAGAGGCAATGGCTGTAATGCTGGCCTGCCTTAGAGGGTTTTATTTCCAGTATTTACTTTTCTGCATTGGGATGAATAGATTAGTTACCTTAACAATTTACGTAGTTTCTAGCATATTCCCATTTCTTTAAAAAAATGCAGATTACTGCATTCTCTAATTTGGTTTACAAAGTGCATTTATTTTTATCTTTTTTCTTTTAGATTTGGCCGCAAGTTAATTGTATCAGACTTGTACAAACTGACGGACACGGTGGCAATCCGGGACCAAGGCAGTGGGCGGCTCGTTTGTCTCTTGCCCAGCAGCCAAGCCCGGCAGAGCCCTCTGGGCTCGTCCCAGTCGCACGATGGTTCATCCGCAAACTGTAGTCCTATCATATTTGAGGAGTTGGAATATCACGAGCCTGTTTGTAAGCAGCATTGCCTGAATAAAGACTTTATGTAAGCTGTGTATAAAATACTATAAAACCATGCAAAATATTTGAACAGTATTTAACACTTAATGTTAAGGCATGTATGTTCACTTAGTGTGTGCTAGTCACTGTTTCTATGTTTACAAGAGTAAGTCAGACAGAAAATAGCAAGGTGGCACAGTGAATTTTCTAGGCAGTTCTTATGGATCAGTCTGTTCAGGTGAGATTGTTTTCTAGCAAGATTAAACACCAGTAAGCAGAAAGGTACACTGCCTTCCCCTGGTTCTACAGGAAGGTTATACATGGTAGAGGTTTCTATTGGCTTGAATTTTATTATGTAACTGTAGCTGCAACTGATATTTCTTTGTCTTCCAGCTGCATTTATGCTGGGTTGAAGATCTCCTGAAGAGATTAAGTTTTTGTTTTGTTCAATAGCAGCCAGGTTGTGCTGCTAAAGCAGTTATTAGGTGTTCACTGTGAACTGTCTGATCTGTGCTGCTAAAGTTGAATTTGAAAACTTTGATCTAATGATACTGAAAGTATGGTCTTCTAAATGTTGCACGTCTCATGGAAAATTTCTTGTAGCTCTGTTAATTTTTCTGAAGAAGATGGAAGTTCCTTGTGACTATGTAGTGGTATTGTCAGCTGCTAGCAATGTATTGTGAGCGTATAGTAGGATGTTTTCTCTGGGTGCGTATGTGAGCACAGACATGCTGCGCTACAGCGACGTGTGGAACGAGCGTATCAACTTCAACCTCTTGTTTTTACAGTGAACACGAGTTTGATCCAGATTCCTACAGAATTCCTTTTGTGGTTTTGTCTCTGAAGACGTTTGCTCCCCAAGTTCACAGTCTTCTACAGACACACGAGGGTACTGTGCCTTTACTAAGGTAAGGTAGTTTAATTTAGGTATTTATCTTAAGGGCTGGTAGGTTATTGTTGGCTGTTGTAGTGCTCTGAAACTACCTGTTGTATAAAAACTCCAGCTCTTATGTAAGGTTGTATTTTTTTACAGAAAATAAGTGCCTTATGAAATGATTCCTTTTTGAATCCTTGTTGAGCAAAATAGATGCTTATTTAAAATATGCATTTTTATGAAGATTTCTCTAATGTAAGCTCTAGTAAGCTGTTGAAGCCTTTTGTTCAGGAGGTGTCTCAAAAAATGCTATTTTTAGGACAAATGCTGTAGTGGTATTTTAGCGTATAATGGAAGCTTTTTTTTTTCTTTCTGAAGTTTTCCTGATTGTTATATGTCAGAGTTCAATGATCTTGAAATGGTGCCAGAAGGCCAGGGTGGTGTTCCCTTAGAACATCTCATTACCTGTGTTCCTGGAGTTAACATTGCCACTGCCCAAAATGGCATTAAAGTGATTAAATGGATCCATAACAAACCACCACCCCCTACTACAGGTAAATATTTCTATTTTAAAATATTTTCTCAGATATTATCTTTCTGCTAAAATTGGGAGTAGCATAAAGTCAACATCTTGCATAACTGTAAAAATTTTTATAAAGAGAAACTTTTAGCTTGAATATACAGTTTTTTCACCTGTGCTCTAACCAGTGCCATATAGTGTGCAGTGTTTAGTGGAAGAATATAGGTTTAATAATTTTCTTTTTGTAGATCCGTGGCTTCTACGTTCTAAGAGCCCTGTAGGTAACCCACAACTTATTCAGTTCAGTAGAGAAGTGATAGATTTACTTAAAAGCCAACCGTCCTGTGTCATACCTGTCAGTAAATTCATCCCTACGTACCATCATCACTTTGCCAAACAATGCCGAGTGTCCGACTATGGATATTCTAAATTAATGGAGCTACTGGAAGCAGTGCCTCATGTATTGCAAGTGAGTTTTTGGCTCTCTTCTTTTCAATTTGGGGAATTGTACTTTTATGTTCAACTACCTGAATTACTGGGTGGATTTGTCTAATAGCTCCTATGCAATTGCCTGGTTTACCTTGAAATAGGTGGTTAAGTGAATGCTAGAGTGTAATTGTGGGTGGTTTTCTTTTTTTTTTGAGATGGTGTTTGCTTTGTTGTCATTATTGTCCTCACCCTTCCAAAACAACTTCTGGGGGAATTAACTCTTCATTTAATCCAAGCCTGTGGAATAAAGCCTTTGGCTGGTGTTTGGGTAAAAGGCTTTAATTGTGCTGTTTATCATAAAAACACAGCAAATTGAGTGCTCCTCAGTGAACCTGCGTCTTGACGGATTTCTGTGTGAAATAGTCATATGGCCTTAAGGTACAAAAAAGAAACACCATGGTCATGTTAGTTCAGTACTTTGAACACCAACTGATCGTAGAATTTTAAAATAACCAATACAAATGTGCAACAGTTGCAATAGCGCTAATGGAGGAAGCATATCTTAATTTCTTCATGATAGATGCCTTAGCACAGGAAGCATATGGCTCATGAGGCTGCCTTTCCAAACGCTCTTTCTATTATATCCTTCAATTCTAGCCTTGCTATACTAGATCTAGCTTCTAAGTATCTTGTAGAAGAGTTTAGTGAGGTGCTAGATGTGAGTAATCAGATATAATTTTCTTTCAGATTCTTGGTATGGGTTCCAAACGCTTGTTGACTCTGACACACAGAGCTCAAGTGAAGCGCTTTACGCAAGACTTACTGAAGCTTCTCAAATCCCAGGCTAGCAAGCAAGTGATTGTGAGGGAATTCTTACAGGCTTATCACTGGTGAGTTCTTAATGAAACAAGAACAGTTGTGCAGGGCACATCTAATGCTGGTGGGTTTAAAACCTGGTGCAAGAGGAGTCGGCACCAAACTGCGGCAACTCTAGTGTCTATGATGTGGAAGTTCAAACTTCTAATCAAAACAAAAATTAAAAGCTCTCTGCCAGACTTTTATTGCTTCCTTTAGTACTGAGTTTAACACTGTTAGAGTTTGAAATGGGTTAATGGATTTCATTTGTTCTATCTGAAGCCAGAGCTGCAAGGTTGGATTTAAGCAATCAGATCATGACACATTAACATGACAAATAAAGGAAAAATTTAGTGTTAGGCTTTCTTTAGAGGTGAATATAAAATAGACTGATTGCCAACAGATGCTTTCACTACTTCTGTGCCATTGCTGGATCCAGCTGAAGTAAGGAGGAGCAGTATCTGTCTCGCTGTCGCCAGGAAGAACATTCTGTTCTAACATGCTAAAAAGCAGGTTATCTCTCTTAAAAAGAGCCAAGAATTACGGGCTCTGTTTACTTAGTATTTGAGGCTTATTCTCAATTTACTCTTTTTTCCCTACACAGCATGCATTAGTACTCATATGATACAATGTTCTGAAACTTCCAGGTGTTTCTCGAAGGACTGGGATGTTACTGAGTATGGAGTCTGTGAACTGGCTGATATTATATCAGAAATTCCAGATACAACCATCTGTTTGTCACAGCAAGACAATGAAATGGTAATTTGTATTCCCAAAAGAGGTATGTCCTGTACTTTTCTTAGTGTTGCTGAAGAATTTGGTTTTTAACTATTTTTAAACTCTACTAACTAAAGTATATGGGAGTGACTTGGATTTTTTTTATAATTGTGTTTCTACCTTCATAACCAAGTTACAAATGTCTAGTGAGTAAAGAATTGGTCATTCTAGGAGCAGTTGTAATGGAACAGACAGGAAAGCAGGTGGCAGAGCAGCTAAAATAATGCTGCTGCTTCTACATGCAGTTGAGTTTTCTGTGGAATGCTTCGAGTGGGTTGTTGCTACATAGCAAAAATATGAACAGATTTGGCTATTTAATATCTTAAGTGCTCATCACCTGATTATTTTGGACTTTAAACATGTAAGCATAGTAAAAGTCTTCAGTGGCAGAAGGAAATACTGACTTGGTGTGATAAGTTAAAGAAAATACAGTGATTGATTTTCATGTTCTGTTGCCTTTTATAAGCGCCTTGGTACATCACTTTTGCCTTGTTTTTTAATTTTAGAACGTACACAAGAAGAAATAGAAAGAACCAAACAATTTTCGAAAGAGGTGGTAGACTTACTGCGCCATCAACCCCATTTTCGAATGCCCTTCAATAAATTTATTCCTTCCTATCACCACCACTTTGGTCGTCAGTGCAAACTTGCTTACTATGGGTTTACAAAACTACTTGAACTCTTTGAAGCCATACCAGATGTCTTACTTGTAAGTTCCGAAATCTTAAGCTGTACTAAAGCATTTTTCGGAGATCTGCACAAGTGTTTCGTTAACTGTTGTACCAGTTAAACTGTGCACCTGTAATGTTAACCAGCTGTATTTAAGAAAGTCTTTGATATAGCTATTTTGGTAAAATGGTCCAAGGTTTGTAACATGTTGAGGCTGAGCTTGTTAACAAATTACAACTTTCTCAATTGGATTACATTTACATAAGTCTGTGCATCAAAACCAGAGCTAAGCTTTATTAAAGTTGTATTAAACTTGTTTTAGTAAAGGTTAATAACTATAATTGCCTATTTTGTTTTATTTCAGAAATTACCTAGTTTTGCTTACAATGCAGCTATCTTTTGAGGTAGCTGAGCTCTGCTACATAGCAATTGCCTACAAGTGCTGAATTTTAGTTGCAGAGGACACTTTTTTCATCCAGACTATGTAAATCACTTGAACAAAGTGTCATTTCTGTTTTGTAGGTATTGGAATGTGGGGAGGAGAAAATTCTCACACTAACAGAGGTGGAACAAGTGAAAGCAGTCGCTGCCCAGTTTGTGAAGCTACTGCGTTCTCAGAAGGACAACAGCCTGATGATGGCTGATGTACTGAGCGAGTACAGCAAAACCTTTGGGTACACCCTGCGGCTTCACGACTACGATGTCAGCTCGGTTCCAGCTTTAATGCAAAAGCTTTGCCATGTCGTAAAGGTAATCTTTTATCTTTATCCCTCTAAAAAGTATGCAGTGTTGTGTTAAGGAATTTCCTGCTTCAAATGACAGGGTTTAGTGTGCTTAATACTGTGTTCTAGAAACAGTATTTCAATAAGTTGGAGGCGGAGAAGGAATTCCAAAGAGATTTTTAAATGTAGCTTCTATATTCCTATGATGGTGTTCTTGCTCTTTTGTAACCTTCCACTGTATCTGGGAAAACTCACGCTTGTTTAGCAAGTAACAAGTAAAAGATTGTACTCTAATACTTTTAAGAATACAAATTGTGACTTTTTTCCCACCTGACTGTGTAAAAGCAATCATTTCCTGATAACCGTAGTAGTTATCAGTCTTCCAGTGTTTTATATTCCGGAATTATTTGATCCGCGGTTTGAGGCTTTGACTCTGAATGTAAATGCATGGATGGTTTTATGTCAGTGGAAAAGACAGGTTACATCTACACAAACTTGGACATATGCTGATTTAGTTGCTCCAGTTCTGTTAATGCAGCAGCTGGAGCTCAGGGTGGAGCTCAGTCAGGTCCAGCTGGCTTGGAACAAAGAGTATAATCATGTCTACCACATGGACAGAAACTGCTACACAGCTTTTGGATATTTAAAGTAAATTTTTCCATGTAATAAGCTGCTTTATCCTCTGTGCTTTTGGCTTGGGGAGTATCAGATGCTGGTGTGTAATGTCAGATACAGCTTCACTCAAACAAATCCCAGCTGCACAAATTACTTATAAATTAATCTCTTTGCTGTCCCTAATTTTGTTCCCAATTCATTTTTCCAGGTTGTTGACACAGAGTCTGGCAAGCAAATTCAGCTGATCAATAGAAAGTCTCTGCGGACCCTGACTGCCCAGTTGCTGGTGTTGTTGATGTCCTGGGACGGAACGTCCTTCCTCTCTGTGGAACAGCTGCGACAGCACTATGAAACAGCCCATAGCGCTTCGCTTAACCCCTGTGAATATGGATTTATGACCTTAACTGAACTCCTGAAGAGCCTGCCTTACTTGGTTGAGGTACAGCAGCTCCTTTTCCTTTCTGGTGTTTCATACTTAGAACAAACATTGTGACTAGAGGATATGAATGTATGCACTTTAATTCTTTCTTTTTTTGTTCTAACAGGTTTTTACCAATGGTGCAGCAGAAGAGTATGTGAAGCTTACAAATCTCTATATGTTTGCAAAGAATGTAAGGTCTTTGCTTCACACTTACCATTATCAGCAGATTTTTCTTCATGAGTTCCCAGTAGCATATAGCAAATACACGGGAGAAGTGCTGCAGCCTAAAGCGTATGGATGCAACAATTTAGAAGAGCTCTTGGGAGCAATTCCACAGGTATGAAGAATTCTGGTTTGCACAATTATACTGAGATTTCTGCATGTATTAAAAATAGTCACACAACTGCAGTTTTTGTTTTAATTGCTGTGAATTACTGTCCTTCTCCAAGGAGGCTTATACTAGTTGTATTTTTAATAGCTTCTGAAAAATCTGGATTGTGTAATAAGACCAAGAAAATACTTACTTTTTCACATGTTTGGGTCAAATTTTGCTTAAGAACTGTTCCTGGTGAGGCTGCAAAAATCTTTGGCGTTGTTATCAAGTGAGATAATTGATTTCTGGTTTGAATGCATGACTGTACAGTACTGAAGCCTCATTTGATCAGGTTGAATTATTAGGTGTAGGACTGAAGAGTTGTGAGACCTTGTCAGAAGTGCCACACCACACAAAGGAATTTTGCTGTGGCATCTTGTCATCCACACATGCTAAGTGCTCTGGGGTAATTTTGTGACCCAGTTCATGGCTATAAGCTTTAAGTAAATTAATCTTCTGGAGAGTAACAAAATGGATTTTTGCAGCTCAATGTTTAAACATATAGCTTTGTTAATATATAGCTAGTATACTTTCTAGCCCTATAGTTTGCCTTTGGCATAAATTATTTTGAGACAAAACTTTTACTTGGGCAGTGTAGCACAAATTAGCAGCATGATTCAGTCAGAGCAAGGCAGTGAATAAGCTGCTTTAGGCTTTGAGGTTAGTATGTATCAATGTTTAATAAATTCTGCTTTTTATTCTATAGGTGGTCTGGATTAAAGGACATGGCCATAAGAGAATTGTGGTACTGAAGAATGATATGAAAAGTAAGCTGTTTCCATTTTAAGCAGTATCTTTCTTTCCTTTTTTCTTTTGAGAGGTAACTTGAGTAACCAAACAAACTTGCCTTTTTGTAGCTCGTTTTAGCTCACCTAGTTTTCCCCCTGTTGATCATGTGGATGATCATGGAAATCAACTTGCTGACAATAATGGACATATGGAGACCCCAGGATCCACTTCATCAATGGAATTAAATCTAGGAACACCTAGCAATGGTAACACAAAATTGATTTTTATAAGAAGTCAGTTATCTTAGGGGAAATAAGCAGAGTAACTGAGGCAGCACAGGGAAAGCTGTGTGAGTTAGTCCATCTGACTTTCTGTAGAAATGCTTTATGGCTTGAAAGCTGTTGGAACTATAGACTTTAGGAGAAGGACAACAGTACCTTTTGTCCTCAGCTGCCAGAGTACTGTTTCTCATGGATTTTAGTGGAAATTTAGGTCTATAAGCATGAAGCTAAAGAGAAAAGATGGTCAGTAGCTGCTTCTGTTAAGAATGTCTCCAGTGTTCTGATGATAATATAGTGCTTATTTTTTGTGATGGTGTTAGGTTGACTTTCGTATTATTATTTGCAAGTAATAATGACAGTCTGGTTGGTCTAAGTCTATGTCAAGAAAAAAAATTAAGTGGGAAATGGTGGCCTTATAGTTCATCTCTTGCTGTGCTCTGCAATTTTTTATTACCTGCGAGTTGGAGAACTTGTGGAATGTTTCTTGAGTTATTTCAGAAGTTTAGGCTTGTCCCTTTTCATACGGGCGATCACTTTATTTTGAAACTTTCAGCTGAATTTTCACCTGTAATTGTGTGAGGTGGTGGTACAGAGTTGATAGGATATTGGTGTGTCTGCAGGGGAGTTGTCTGGTAACTTCTATGTTAGACTGTTCCTTGAGGTTTTGTTTCCTCAGCCCTTGTTCTATTACACAAGTTTGGCAAATCCCAGATTTTACCATGAGGTGTATTTACTCAGGCAAGAAAGAGGTTGAACGTACTGTTGCTTTGTCTGCTGTATTGTAATCAGTTAGATGCTCTTGATCCAGCCAAGTAACTCTTAATGAATCTGAGGGTAGTTAGCATTAATTCAGTTTGATATTAGTATTTCAAGTACAGCGTAGATCTTGGATCCTCAGCACTGCATCTGCAGATTCACATTTAGCAGCTCTGCAATAGCGATACCTCCATACTTACAGATACTTTGAAAGATGTTCCCTTATCTTTGTAGTTTCTAATCAAACTGAGCAAGAACTTCTTTGCCTCACAAACACATCTCCCATTGACCTCTTGTGTGAGCCAGTTCCTTCCTGCCTCCCGTCCCCACAACTGCGCCCCGACCCCGTGGTTCTGGAGTCCGCAGACCTCATCCAGTTTGAGGAACGCCCGGCACCTCTTGCTGGTAAGACTTTGCTGGCCTATGTTATATTACTTATGGATAATTCAGACCATTTGGAAAGTAAAGGCATCAAACAAATGGTTGATTATGTAGAGTTCCATTTAAAGACATATGCATACATATTGCACATTGGGTTGTGTTGGAAATGCAGGTGGCTTCTGTAAAAGTACTGACTGTAAGTACCCTGCTGCACTTCCTTGGGGTGACTTTTAGAAGGACCTTGTCTACCATTAAAACTGCATTTTGCCAACCTGTGGCAACCTT
Organism: Streptopelia decaocto; assembly: GCF_964273445.1. NCBI lineage: Eukaryota > Metazoa > Chordata > Aves > Columbiformes > Columbidae > Streptopelia > Streptopelia decaocto. The sequence goes on along the minus strand of NC_138668.1, from coordinate 14,544,743 downwards.
TTCACCACAGTAGTTTCATGGTGCTCTTCTGAGTGTTGAGAGACTTAATGTGATAATTAAATTAAACCTTCTAAAGAGTACATGATACAGAGCCAGAAGCAAACATCCCATTGGCTGCACAGGTGTGAACATGACACACCATTTGGTTTAAATCAGGCTGACATGTTCTTTTTAAATACTTTATTGCCTTATTAGCAGAGAAATGTCATTTTCTTTTTCAAGAGCATCAATAAATTGAGCTTTCTTCTTTATTTTAGAGATAATGATTTTAACAGAAGAAGAAAAACAACAAATTGTTCCCCCAGGTCAAGAAAAATTGGCCTCTGGTTCCGTGGGATCTCCCAGCACAGAGAACACGTCGGTGCCTCCCTGCCAGTCCTCCGAAACCCAACCCAGCAAGGAAGCGATGGACAGCCCAGCCAAAAAACAACACAAAAACAAGGTGAAATTGGCAGCAAACTTCTCACTTGCACCTGTAACCAAGCTTTAACTCTTTCTTTTTAGTGTGAAAGACAGATACCTATGGACTCTGCACAAAATGAAGCTATTTGCTAGCCCTTACGTATTTTAATGAAAGGCCTAGAAGAATTAATTTGTATTTAATGTATTCTGTGAAGATTTTGTTCTTTTTACACTGAACACAGCTGTTAGCAGAGCAGACTTTTTCTATTATTTTGAAAAAAAACAATTCTGGCATTCGTTAAATTATTATTAAATTTTACAGTTTTTCATGAATGTGTGTTCAGTAAAAGCAAAATATTAATTCGACTAAAACGAAACAGATTTTATTTTCTTTAAGCATTGTTGGTGGTGTAATCATACACGTAGCATATTATATTCTATAGGCTGTTGCTTACTGGTATTGTTTCAGACAGTATTAATAAAATGCATGATCTGTCTTTCAAAAGCCTGTTGAGAAATTTTAAGTCGCTGACCTGAAATGTCAAGAGTGAGGGAGCTGATTGTCCTCCAGAGGAGAAACTTGTTCTCTGACCTTTCAGATGACTTGTAACTGCACTGGAAATTCTTTAGGCTAAAGATGTCTGTAGAAGTTTGGTGGTTTTTTTTTTTCCTAAAACTTGTTTTAAATGTTTTCTGTAGCTTTCAGTTCCATTTAGGAGCTTTCTAGGACCTTGATGCTTTAAGCTTCCCTTTTATATTTGGTTCCAGTCTGGTATGGATTTGGTTAAGGAAAAGACTGTCTTGGTGTCGTGAGTTTAAGATACAGACACACACATTTTATTGTGTCTAGAAATGAAATTAGGAAGATTCTGATATTTCTGAAATATGCATTTAATGCATAAATTACAGATAACAGAGCAGGTCTTAGTAAAATGTTTTCTGACAGAAGGTATGGATGCTATTTCCACCTGTAAGGCAAGTTCTAACTACATGTGGAAATGCTAAGGTTGTTCTGCTTAACCTTGTTTTCTATTTTTAAGCACGTTCAGTAAATGGGAAGCTTATTCTTTGTGCTGTCTTTTAACTGTGTCTGTTTTTATTTTAAAACTTACTCCTAGTGTTGGAAGTTTTCTTCTATGTGTGGTACCTTGTGTTGGCTTTGGAAGAGAGGATAAGCCGGTGGATGACCTTAATTAACTCTAGTTAGCAGAAATGTCCAGTGTGTGAGTAATTATACCCATTCTGGGTAACCATGGCATTTACAATGGGTTGTATTTGCCAGGCAGCAAATAAATTGCTTGTAGTACTGAAAGAACCTAGACTAGAGGTTTTCCACTGGCCAACTGAATATTTTTAGGTGGATTCTATTGTAATACACAAGAGATGGAATATGGGCTCTAATTTCTCAGCCAGCAGCAGGAAATACCACAGAATAATGGCTATAGACAGGATTTTACAGGTCAGATTTTGTTATAAAATCTTTTAAACTTAGGCAAGTATTACCAGTAGTGAACTTATAGCCATTGGGGATGCAGAGAAACACTTGGAAGTTTTTCTGAGCACTGTGGCACAGTATTTTCAGTCCTTAGTGAAACTACAGACACACAGCTCTAGAAGGAGAAAATTAGAAGTGAGCTTTCTTGGAATGCTTCTAATGAGTCGAATGCGAGAACATCTCGTTTTACCTTAAGTTTGATAAGGTTAACACTGATCAGTCTAGATCTGTTTCAGAAGACAACCTGAAATTCTATTTTCATGAGATGCAGCTACAAGTCATCTGGTGTCCTAAAGAAAACCAGGTTTTTGCTTCAAAGGAAAATATTGTATTTGTCTGAGTGTGGTGGTTACACCATTTATGGAGGTCAGTGATCTTTTCTGGATTCGCGTGTGATTCTGACGAAATTGCTGTTTGGAAGTAATAGGATAATACTTTTGAGAAGTTGTGTTCATAGTGTAACAAAATAGCTAATGGAATCGCAATATATTTTTTTATCCAAAGGGTTAAATGAATGATGTGACTTACAGATTTAAAAGCATTACAACCATGAAATTCTTTAATTTAACAATTAAATGTACTACTTCAGGTTCATGTCTGTTTAAAAAGAAATGTCACTGAAGCCCTCAATTGATGCACTTTTTCTTCGCGTGGGACGGAGGAGAAAAAAGACTTTTCTTAGCTGTCTACTTTGTTTGGACACTTTCTTTTGTGGCTCAATTGCTGTTTTGTGTGTTGGGACCAAACAGTTGTGTCAATAAAATTTTCAAGCAAGCATAACCCTTGTCCTTGTCTGGAGACCTGAAAAAAACCCTGTCCTAGAATCCTTAATTCGCTGTGTTGTGTTAAATGTAATTATCCAGACAGAGAAGAGAGCTGGAATGTGGGGTTTGGTGAAGACAAAAGAAACACTTAGTCCACAACCTGCTATTCTGGAGAAGGAAGGTTTTCCCAATTTTATTGATTCAGCTGTTGGTGGATGTACTCAGCATCTCTTGCTGCTCTTCAGGCAACATAATGTTTATTTTAGAAGGAAACTAATATTTATCAGCCTGGAGCAAGGAGTGTAAATGCAAGAGGTGGAGGGGAGGTGTTCCAAGTGAGCTTGTCTCACTTTGGAGTGTTAGAATTCATGTGAATGATGGTCACACGGAGTGTTACTGTGCCATGAAGTTAACAAGTCACTTTGGGGTTACAACTGCCTTGTTTTCCAGCTGAACAGTGTTACTATTCAGAAGCAATGAGTCTGACAAGCAAGTTAATTCACAACTTCACTGGGGTGCTTTAAACTTCAGAATATAACAAAATAATTTAAAAAAAATCTGCAACTAAATTGGTCTGTTCTGTCAACTTGCAGCTTTGTGGACAAAAGTAAAGAGCTGGATGAGATGCTCCTCACTATCTTTTTCTTTTGGTGTTCTTAATTCCATTTTCTTCCTTGATGGAACTGAAGCGAACAGTCTGCTGGAGCCGCTGTCAGGCCTGCTGCAGGTGAGGGGTGTTCATTAGCAGGAAACTCTCCATAAATAGTGTAATAAATACCACTTTTTAAAAGGCAGGGCAGGCAATGTTTAAAAACCTGCTACAACATTGTGACACAACAAATGGTATAATCACTGTTCTAATTTCATTCTTTAAGTAGTTGTGAATGTTCTAAGTATGTGTGAGTAAAATCCCTCCTACCACCTGGTATGTGAGCACCTTCAAAAGGTGAGTTGTGTTTTCTGATATCTGCAAAAGCTCCCACTTCTTTCATTCTCATTTTATGTTATCTGTTTAAATTACTAAGAAGTTTCTAAAAGTCATGATGGGAATAACTTTTTTCCCCTCCCTAAAATTAATATGGCTTATTTTCTGCCATAATGTAACAGCACAGAGTGTAATTGCATGGCGAACTGTGGTTTAACTCTTATTTCTGTTAAACATAATTTAAGAAAAAAGTTTTGTCTTTGACACTTGGAATGTGTTCAGTGCTATGGAACGAGGGAGATATCTAGAGATCTTTTGGGTATTTTCCCACAATTGGGCTGGTATTTGCTCAGAGGATGAGATACAGTATCTCTACTCTTCCAGCATGTGTTACTTTTAACTTATTCCCTCTTGCAGGGACTGTTTAATATTGTGCAGATGGAGAAAATTAGAAAACATCTTAATTTATCTGACTATTAAAATGGTTAGTAGTGCTATACGTATGCTACAGAAAGCAGATTGACAGAGAATGCCATTCTACGAGAGATTTGAGATGCCACTTGAAGGTATTATTTTTGAGCCTTTTCTGTAGAGCAGAAAAGGCTTCTCTAGGACAGATCAGTTTTCAGGCTTTTTTGAGATGTTCCACTAGCCCTATCTAATCCTCAGCCGCCTTGTCTCTAGAATGCCTATCAAAGAAAGATTTTGTTTGTTTTTCCTTGTTTGGCTTATTGCCAGTGACAGGGTTGGTTGTTTCCCTGAGCGTTTGCCCAGTTGGGCTGTAAGTATCACACACAGTATCACAGTATGTTTGGGATTGGAAGGGACCTCAAAAGATCATCTAGTCCAATCCCCCTGCTGGAGCAGGAATGCCCAGGTGAGGTCGCACAGTAGCGACAAGCTGGACAGAAGCCGCCCCATCTATGGGTTTTTTAGTGAGATAAACCCCTTTATTTCAGTAGCATCACTAACTTATCAAATTAGTCCTTTCTTGCAGAATAATCATCCTACTGTTTTTGAAAAATATAGCAGCATGGTAAGTACATCCCACTCCACCAATTTCCTTCAGTAACAAGAAGAAAGAGATACTTAGTTGAACACAGCAGCTTAATTTATTTGGAAATACGTTTAACTTTGAAGAGATTCAGTAAGTGTAGGGGAAGGTACAATAGAACCGTTTGCTGGTTGAATTGGAGATGAGTACAAATAGCACCTCAGCACTTTTATTTTGCTCAGTAGACCACGATCCTTTCCTGAATACAACCATGTTTAGCAGTTCATTGAGGAAACAGTATGTCAAATCCATCTTTATTTTTCTTCTTTTTCTGACACCTTCTTTGTGATAAACAGCCAGGATTTCCAGAAGAGATTTTTGGGTGCTTTGGTCAACCAATGTCCCTCTTTTGCAGATGGTAACAGCTAAAAATCAGCTCTCAACATGGTCACCTAAGGATACATGTCTGATTTTATGTATGGGGATGACATAATGTGTTATGTTCATGGCATCACGGCAGTTTAAGCCCCTCTTGTACTTGCGAATACTCTGTGGTTTAGTCTGATCTTTAAAGGCCCAAGATTTTTACGCACTTAATTCTTTCTTAATTTGTTTAATTACAGCCATTACATTTGAAGGAAGCCATTAGGGTTCTGCTGTGTCTGATGAACAGCACTGTACACAGGATTGAACACGGGAGAATCTGACCTCACAGCCCAAACAATCCAGGATTTTATCGCTAAGCAGCATCACTGACCCCCTTCCAAAGGAACCACTGGGGCACTGCAGGCAAGCGCCTCAACCCGCCCAAGAAACAACAGAATGGAAGCATTTGATAATTGAAACAAAACAAACTCACGCAAAAACTTTTCAGCTCAGCCAAGCCAGAACTTCTGAAAATTAAGTTCTCTCGCACTAACACACCTGTAGTTCCAGTCCCTTTGGGGCACTTGTTACAGTGGTGCTGTATGTGAATTCACATATTCACCCCTAATGTGTGTTCATTTTAATTAAGGGAGGGGGCTCTGTGGCCTGGTCATGAGTGTTACATCCCAGAAATGTCTGGCTCCTTTTCCTGTTAATGGATTTTTTTTCATACAAACCTACGCTCTACTGATTTCCCTTTTCTTGCCAAGGGGCTGTAGATGCTGTGCAGCACGCAGGGAGCACCCCAACCATCACCACAGCCTGGCTGAAGTGTTAATGTGTGTAAGTCACCTCTTGCCTTCCAACAGCTGTTTGCCAAGTCCCTCAGGACTTGGTATCGGTGTTCACAATATTCAGTTTTAACAGATGATCCTCCAAAGGTGCTTCACTAGTGAGTTTTTTCCTTAACTTGCATTTGTCTTTGTTAATGGCACTGAACACCTACCTCTTGTCTTACAATACTGGTAATTCCTGATGTCTTAATTGGATACCAGCAAATTCAAGAGGCTGCTAAATTTTCCAGAAGCCAGTGGGTGTTTTTCCCCCTCTAGTGTGTGTACTCCCTGCGAAGCAGTTTTCCCCATACCTCAGTTAATGTACACAGGTGCCTTACAGAGTCCAACCTGTACCAGATACAGCAGGTATTAACAGCTGCAGAGCTTAATGGGATGTTGTATCACCACAGATGCAATAATTTTATATGATTATTCAGCCTTTGCATATGTTTTGTCCTCTTTCCTGCTTCTTTGGTTGATGTAACTTAAGTGCTTCATGTCTTACTCAAAACCTTTTTGTGTTGTTTTCTCTCCTTGATTATTAAGGAACTTAGTGATGAAGGCTCTTTGTCTCAAATGAGCATGAAGTTCTGAAACAAATTACTCTGGAAATGCAGTAATTCATCAAATCAGTCTGACATTGGGGATTAAGTTTTATTTGTACACGAATAGTCTGAGTTACTTTAGATAGTATCTCCTTGAACCTTAATAAGATACTTTCTTCCTCTAAAAAATATTACTGTTTATCCTTTTTTAATTAACTGCTGTTTATTTCTTTCTCCTTTCCTGTAACTGTGGTTCCTTTGTATATAAGTGCACACTTCACTTAGCTGCCTTCACAACATGGAAGTTCCTCTTGAAAAACTTTATTTCAGGAACTTTTTGCAATCTTTTTGTTACTTCTAAGCCTGAGATTTTCACATTAGATCCATGTAAGTTTATTTTACTATTTACACCTATCACAGTACACTTATGGAATACCATCACACAGACAAGCCAGCTACTGACAGCTAATATAAAGATATTAGATTCCACAAGGTTTAATCTGCATAGAGACCAGAAACACGTTTAATGGTGAAACACAGGTAAGTCTTTCTGTATTTCCCTCAATTTTAAACCCATTTGTGTAGAATGTGATCTTCTTACCACAAATACCTACTTCTGTATTGTACATTTATCTTGTACTCAATTTGTCTTGGGTGGCTGGTGTCTTCCTATGCTTGCTAGTTTGTATTTCTTATGGCCACAAAATATGCCTTTAATAGTTGTTTGAAGCATTCTTTAAATATTAAGTTTTGTCTTCTACTCTTCCTCCCAGCGATACGTAATTTCTTACTGCATGTAACTTCTGAGAGTGGACAAAACTGAGCGATTATTTCTCGGACTCCATGTGAGGTGGAGATCTACAAAAGAAACGATGCCCCTTTGTGCTACACCATCTATTTGCCAATTGCTGGAGCTGTGCTTGCTGAAGCTTCACCAGAGATTTATTTTCCCTAGTGCAAATAGTATTTGTTTGACTTAATTCAGAAATCATATGGGATATAAAAATCTATTTACTTGCAGCATCCTTGTCACTGATCCTCATTCTTAGGAAGAATTAGGAGTCAAACTGCACATCAAAGTAGTTGAACATCACAGGAGTTTGGGAAGTATTTTGTATGCAACATTAGTTATTCTAAAGTTGCTTCGTCTATCAGTTGCGCTATCTACGGCATTGCTATTTGTAGCTTTCGTTTTGAAAAGTAGCCAAAATGGGACATTCCAGCAATTGCTGAGTGCTGTTTGTCAAGGGGGAAAAGTGTACAAAAACTTCTTACAAAGTGGTGACCTATTTGGATTGCTCTTTTCACACCTTACTGGATGAAATATATCCTCGTTTCATGTTTATCACTGGGGTGTTTTTGTTGCCTCTACTACAGATCTTTTCTGGTCACTGGACAGCCACTATATAGGTTTCTTTTGTTTTTAGGCATGCGTGTTGAGTGATCCATGCAACAGTGAAGAACCTGCCGTTGTACGTTCCACCCATTACTGTGGTACCAGTTGCCCTGGATTCTGTCAGCAGGATGCTGTTAGTTCCCCTCACCCTCCAGTTCCATTCAATGAAAACATTTTAAAAGACAAATGCAGTAGCCCTGGGCTACATGATGTTGCATTGTGTGGCCCCACAACAATCCTTGATAATGGCCAATCCTGCCTTGGCGATGGTGGGCTTGCTTGGAGGAGGTTCTGCCTTCTTTTCTGCTGGGCTGCCTGCAACGTTCAAAACAGGACACCATTAAAACCAAGAGCCGCTCAAACTCTTTCTTCCTACTTGTGGCTTAAAGAATGCAAGTTTTCCCCACCTTCCTCCCCCGGAATTTTTAAACTCTTGTTTGAATAACGCATCTACCACTTTGTTAGTAACCAAGCTGGTATGTGCATTCAAACTTCTCTCTTCAGGGAAGGGGGTTAGGAGGGGCTGAAGAATCCAGACATCTCAATGGGAGGGTAAACTGATCCCATCTTGTTCAATCTAGGAGTCCCTGGTCACAGCCATGGGGTCAGATAACAGGTCCTTTTACAGAAAGTCATCTTACTGCATTGACACCCCAGCTGCTAAGGAGCTGAAGAACAACAGTATCACTAGAATTTATTCTCTTATCAACTTGGATGTCATAATTAGGAGAACAACATAAAGGTAGGTTTTAATTTATCTTTAACATTGTGTTTAAAACAATGACATAGGAAGTAAACTAACAAGGGAGATGATGAGTCGTGCTCGCTGTGACTAAAAGGGTATAAATAATTCCTGATGCATCTTAAAATGTCTCTGTCAAGCTCTAACTTCAGTCATTTCACATCCATCTGGAAACTCTTTAGCAAGATCTGTGCAAAATGGTGGTGAGTTTGGATACAAACCTCTTGAGCTGGTGGATCAAATTCAATTTGTAAGAAGGGCACTGCTCTCATGGGATCGTGTCCCTGCCTCAGAGCTCAGTGACAGGTCACAACCAGCCTGGTAACTTTTAGAGCTCATGCTGTGACTGTTTAGTTTGAAAGCCACAGCTAAAAGCTTCCAAGGGATCATGTAACCTGCTTAGTTTCTGAGAAATCAGTGTGTGTGCGGTTCTGTCCGTGAGTTGAGGTGATAGAAAAAACCTATTTATGTTGGTAACATGTAAGAAATTTGGGGTGGCTGTTGAAGCTTACAGTGTTTTCTCTAGTCTCCATCTTCCCTGCAGTAAAACAGGCCAACTTAGCTCCAGATATCCTAGCATACATGTTAAGAGGTTTTTCCTGGTTATTTTTGCAGGATCAGGTAGGAAAATATAGGCAAAAATAAATCCAGTTGCTTACAAAAGCAGGTTGTGGCAATATGTATATTCAGATGTACTTCAAATATTTAAAACGTACAAAGCAAGCTTCAAGTGCCCATAGATTAATTGGATTCAGTTTTAAGGTGCAACAGGGCACTTGAATTCAAGTGCCCAGCAATTGCTGACGCACTCTCTTGTTTCAGGGTGATCCAGCGAGATTAACCCAGCGTGGCCTTGGAAAATGCTCTTTCATTTGGTTGTCTTTGGAGTTTTTCCTTTTTGTGGTGTGTGTTTTGTTTTGTTTTCTCTGAAAGTTTAGGAACTCACTGGTAGGAGACTGTGGTGCTTTGTCTAAGGGTTTTAACTTGGTGCGAAGGAATTCAGCCATCTCTTTGTCTTCTTCTTTCTCGCTGGTGGGGAAAAAGGAAAATAAATCTGTTACAGAAATAACAATGCTTGCTCTATAAACAGGACAACAAAGCTAGAGCAGCTAGGATCAAGTCACTAGTAAACAATTCACTTTGTTCTTGTTAAAAACACTTAATTTTCCTGCTTATTAGAGAGCAAAGTTTTGCCTAAATGAAAACAAACTTGTAGAATTTAGAGATATTTTTCCCCAAGGTTCTTTACTTGTCTCTGATAGTGTTGGGTTCGTTATCTTGACTCATCGGTGAATTTAAACAATAATGTGTCCCCTATTTGAAGCTGGTCTCACAAGTGCTTTGCCATGGTTCGTCTGCAAAGGAAAGCAGAGGATACAAATGGGTGTTATTGTGCCCCTTATTTTTAAAGGCCTGCTCAGCCAAAAGACCGGATCTCATGGTTTTCTGCTGTTAGTATTTATTGAACCAAGTACCTTTTTCTTTGCCTGAACATAAGAGCATTAGGCCCAAAATGAAAAGATGGTGTTGCGAACCTTGATTGTATCTTTTAATGATATTTCCAGTTAGTTTCTCTGCTGTTTTGTTATTTAACCATTAACAATGAGCACACTGACTCTCTCGGTTGAGAGGAAAAGCAGATTTTGTTATCAAGAGTTTGAAAGAAAAGCCTCAGGTTTTCCTGCCAATGTGAGTTGACACTAATATATTCCCATCTGTGTGGTGCACAGCAGCACGTTCTCAGTAGCTTACAATTATCGTCTGGCTGCTGACGAGGTTTCTGTGATTTGCACATCAAATCAGCATTGGAGAGCTCAGGACTGAGAGCAGCTCAGGCTCCCTGTCAGCTGCTGACTCTGGTGAGGGCTCTGAGCTCCGTCCCTCGCTTGCTGACAACTTCAATGTGTTGGAAGAGATATTGTCATTTAGGATGAACAGGCTGATGAGCCTCCAATCTTTCCCGTTAGAAGAGCCAAGGGAAGTACCAGCAGAACTCTGACTACTTGTGAGCGTTAGGATCTCGGTGCAACAGCTGGAAATGAACTTTTGAGGAAGGTTTCTCAGCAGCTCTGAGCTAAGATACAGACATGAAACCATTCTAAGCTCGTTTGTGCTTTAGGTGAGGTAGACCTGTTAGTGATTGCATTCTCACTTTTTTTTTGCTATGGCAGGGTGAGAATAGTAATAATAAAACCAACCATGTTAATATTTTATTTTTAAAAGGCAGGTTAGGGATGTCTATAAAAATGCCCATTGCAGAATTCCATTTTGTGTGTACTTCTCATGCCAAGAGGGTCTTCTGGCACCAGCAAAAATCCTTCTCTTTTTAATGGTAAATGCCCAGATGTTTTCTGGTAGGAAAGTAAGAGACCAAACTTCGCTGTAGTCAAGAATCACTAATGGGTTAAACAGCCATAGCAGTAATCTAATGTTTTGCCTATGGAACTGGAAGGAGGCTTTTAACTAAGGCATTTTAAAGGACCAATTCTCTCTCCTGTCGATGTAAATTTTGTCACTTACTCCATTGTGACATTCAGACTTGTGAAATCTCACTAATAAGTTCAGCTGCTTTTAGTTCTTACCGTAACCTCTCCACCTCTGCATCATCTACAAGAAAATCTCTCTTTTGTACCAGTCTATGGATCTTCTGGATCAGTTCGTCCTCTCTTTGTTTCTCCATCTTTGTTTTTTCTTTTTCTGGTCAAAAAACAAAGAGAAACCATTACTGTGGATTTTAGGAAGTGGGGTGGGGCTGGGGGGACACTGCACATGTCTAAGAATGAATTGCTGATTGATGTCAATGGTTCTTCAGACCTGTATCAAAAATAAATGAAAAGGTTTATTTTCCTTGTTCTTCAATAATCTGAATAATTAACATATGATATAATTGGCTGTTCTGTAATGACGAGGTTGTCTGTAAACAACCATTTTTGCGACATGAAAGATGTGCCCATCACAAACTATAAAACTGCAGAATGTGAGGTGTTACAGAGCTGTAGCTCAAGGTTATAAAGCAAATGTAGTTAAGACAAACCTTAAACATAGCAAGTGGAGCAGAGAGGAGAGAGCCAGAGGCAAATCCCAGCCCCTGTATTTCCTCAAGAAGCTGAAATTTTGAGTAGCTGAGAAGACATATTGCATTAAATCAAGAATTTTGGTTTTGAGCAGTAGAACTGCATTTAGAGAGCCATAAAATCAAATACAATGAGTTGCAAGAAGGGCAAGCTGCCTGCAGTCTGATGCATCTGAGCTATGTGATGCCTGCTGATTGAACTTACATTTTAAACAGCTAAATAAATCAGATGTTTGAAAACAACTACTTAATACAGCTTAATTTTGAGTTATAGGCTTCAGGACACTTACTGCTGGGAATTTCTGCAATGAATCCATTTCTTGGTGAGGTAAAAGCACCTTGAAAATATTTGAGACAATGAAATTCTGTAAGTCAATCACAAAGTCATACTCCTTGGAGAATTTAAAATTATGGTTTGGCAGAGGAAATAATTTGTAATATAACATAAGGCTGCTTTGTCTGGGATGTATTTTCTGTGTTATATCTTTTAGAAATGATAAAGGTGGTTATTGACTGCTATGAAGACTTCATGACTTCTACATCATTACCTATGGAGAATTCCTGTGATTAACGCTGAATATGCAGCATAGAAAAAAGAATGCTTAGAAAATACTGAAACCAAGGAGCAGGTACCTATACAAATCCATATGCTAACAGGGAAATGATAAATATGTTATGAATGAAACCAGTTCTGGAAGCTGTTTTTCTGGGTTCACACTTAGTTCTGTGTCAACGCAGCAGCTCCTTTGTCTTCTTGTGAGTCAGGGCAACAAAGATGCTGAAGGGAGTGGAGCATCTCCCCTGTGAGGAAAGGCTGAGGGAGCTGGGGAAGAGGAGACTGAGGGGGGACTCATTCATGGGGGTGAATATGGAAAGGGGGAGTGTCAGGAGGATGGAGCCAGGCTCTTCTGGGTGACAACCAGTGGTAGGTAATGGGTTCAAACTGGAACACAGGAGGTTCCACTAAAATATGAGAAGAAACTTGTTCGCGGTGAGGGTGTCAGAGCCTGGCCCAGGCTGCCCAGGGAGGTTGTGGAGTCTCCTTCTGTGCAGACATTGCAACCCACCTGGACACCTTCCTGTGTAACCTCATCTGGGTGTTCCTGCTCCATGGGGGGATTGCACTGGATGAGCTTTCCAGGTCCCTTCCACCCCCTGACATTCTGGGGTTCTGTGTGATTCTGAGTTTGCCAAAAGGTGGTGCTGCTGGAACTGTACAAACTTACAGTTCTGAAGTCTGAGATTTGCAAAGTGCTGAGGGGGAACTGCTGCCTGTGTATCTCTGCTCAAATCTTTGTGATTGCAAAAGAGTTTCTAAAATGCTAAAAAAAAAAAAAAAAAAAAAAAAAAAAAAAAAAAAAAAAAAACCACCAAAAAAGTGAAAACTGCTCAACCCTAACTCTAAGTTGCAAGTCTGGGTAGGAAAGCTGCAGACTAGGGGAGGCGAAGCAAGTGGGATCATTCCCATGTATTTTCTATGATTCATAATCCTTTCCAATACCACTTAAACCAATAATGTACCAATAGTGTTATTAGAAACTAAAAATGCAACCTCTAAGTAACTAAGAAGTGCAAAGAAAGAAAAAAGATTGAATCCACTTTTGTTGGGTGTGAAGAAAAGTGGAAAAGCTCTTGTACAAGAATATGTGGCCTCAGAGTAGATGGGATTCCTAGTTCATGAGTGACCTGCTCTCTCCTTTCTGGGGAGCAAGTTGCATGATAAAATAGGGGAATGGGGGGTGGAAATGAGGATAACCAAAGGAGAAGAAAGACTTGTCCTTAATAATTAGGCAGCAGCAAATTATTTCTGAAGGGTGCTAGAGGCTGTGCAGTAATATTTGGTGTAAATGGCCCAGAGCAGTTGCTGAGTGTTTGCAGGATCTGTCTGTACTCTTTTCCTGACCAGAGCAGGGCTGCTGTGGGTGACCCAAACCAGCAAAGCTGTAATGAAGCAAATTTCCACCTTGTTTCCAGCCGGAGTTTGGAGTTAAGGACTGCAAAACTGCCCACAACTCCATTCCTCGTTAGAGCGGTGAACTGCAGAGAATTAAGGCAAAAACACAAAGCAGACTTGTCCCTTGCTTCTTGTAGAAACCCATTTTACTTTAGTCTAGAAGGCAGATATAACTACGATAATGAATTGTATGTCTAGGAAAAGACCAATCACATTCACAAGGATGGCTGTAAATCCCTCTCCGTTCTCCCCTCTATCTTGGGTATCTCAGCTCTCTCTTTTTTACCTGACAGTCTCTGTGCCACCTGGTTCCCCTGAGATTTTCAAGGGAGTACAAGAACTAAGGAACGTGCACCTTGTTTCAGTGATATTTGCAGGTTGCTGCCCAGGGAGCAGGGAAATACAACATGAAAAGAAATTTAGAGACCAGGAGATTAAAGATGGGAAGGAAAACAGAAAGAAAAAGGACTAGAAGAAAGAGATGAAACTCTGCCTTGGGGGGAGATTTCTGACTATTAGGGCAGAGGTGTGTTCCTGACCCCATCCCCACCATTTTCCTAATATTGGGTTGGAGTGAGCCGTTACCTGGGATTGCTACCAAACTCTGCAGCTCTTTCTTAAGGTTCATGATGTCTTTGCACAGCTGGATGTCATCCATCCTGCGGAAACAGAAAATGCCCGGTCAGAGATGCACAAACTCCATCCCACATTGATGGGATCGGCCAGATCTCATCTGATGACGCAACTGTGTCATGGGCTGGCAGCCTGTGCGGCAGCTTGAGATGCTGAGCTTTAAACCTGGATACTGATGGTGTTCATTAACCAATTTTTAACAGATAGCAAAAGGTATTTAACACTAAATGTCTGAGCCCTTGATTACTTATCTGACTGGGATCTGATTTGTGTATAGGTCACATCAGTCACTGCCTTTTGCTTTCCAGAATGTTTGGTGACATTCAGTAATGAGCATCTGTGTACTTAGTCATTAAAAAGCAGGTGTGCTGTATTGCAGATACTGCAGCAACAGGTTCTGCTTGGGGAAAGAGCAAAGGTGAGAATAACTGACCCTGAGAAGGCACAGCAGAAGACAATACATTATTTGGCACAGCCAAGACAAGGTTTATATTCCACTCCTAATTATCTTTGACTTTACTGATAGCTTAGCCCTGATACCAAAGATCTCGAAACTGTAATAATTTGGCATCAAACCATTTTGGGGTCTTGTGCCTGGGTCAGTGTCTTCCATCGTTGATGTGAGTGCTTAAAATCCTTGATGTGTGCAGAAAGCCCATTAATGTTAAGACACAGAAGAGAGCTAAAAAAATTCTGTAACATTAGCAGAAACCGCACCTTCAGTTCTCATAGAAACTGCTGCCTATCCTGCACGCTGCCATGCTGGATTATTGCCCTGGAGGGGAGCAAACTTTAGTATTAGCTTCCTGGCAAAAGTTTTATTTTAGTGTCTCAGATGTATTGGCTGCCATGACTCAGGTGTTGGTTCTGAGGGCTGCAGCATTTTGAAATCACACCCTGAAGAATACAAAATTCAGCCTTTGTGATCATTTGTACATTGTTCAGCTTGGATGTCACTAACAGGACCCTTGCCCCCAGATCTGAGAGTCCTTGTTTCATAGCCCTGTGCCTGAGGGTCGATTGCCTGTTGCCCAAGCACCTCAAATGCTGTCAGAACAGGGCTTGTCGCAGGGGTATTTCCAGAGAAGAAACACAAGAGATTTGGGTGTGTGAGAGCACAAAGGATGATGCAGTCATCAATAGGTGAGGAGTAGAAAAAGCAGGTGTTTCTCACACAAGTATTATTTTAATCACAACCGAAGAGCTTTTATTCTCCCTGCTGCCTCTGCAGGGAATGTGGGTCTCCACAGGGAGCTGCCCTTCCTGCTTTGCTCATGTTATTAAAACATGTCGATCCCTTTATTATTTGCTGCTTTGGTTAACTCCATCTTGCCTGTTTCCCTACTTTAATCATGTTATGACAGCTATTCCTGCTGCCTTTTTACTTCTCTCTTCCCAAAATACGACAGTGAAATACCTCTGATAATGATCCTTATTGCTGATTTCTAGTTTAGGTGCCACTGTCACCTCTGCGGGGATCTGCTCTCCATCCATCTGTTGTGTAAGACATTTATTGGGAAGCTCAGTGTGCTGCCCTTGGGGCTGGCCCTGGTTCTGTGCTGTGTGTTCAGGACATTTGGAGGCAGACACATTTATATTGATGATTATTCTTACTTGGGCTCCCCATATTATTCATGCTGATCACAAGCAAAGCCTGTTTTACTCTGGAGATCCATCATGCTAAATGGTACTGAAATTACTTTTACCAATTAACAGTCTTAAACACAGCTCCCTCAAGAGAATCAATATTCAAAATGTGCTGGGATGTCAGCAAGCCTCAGAACTCCTTATCCATTCAATGTTCATGCAGTTTGGGTGTCATGTTAATATGAGAATTAATATATTTGAGGAAAATGACCATGGTTAAGGAAGATGACAGTTTCTTGGTGAGAAGTGTTCAGTATTTAACTGCTCTATTCAAATGATATCTAGATGCCAGACTCTCAAATAGTGAAAATAAGTGATGTCCATGGCATAGGGAGAGAGGATATTCTATTCTTCTGTATTGGGAAGGTCTGGCTTCATTCTGGGAAGATCTCAAAGGTATCCTAATTAAAACACTTCACTGTATCCCTCCTCAGGGAACTCCCAAAAGCTCAGCTCACTGCTCTTCTCAGGATTTTCAGGAATTTAAAGTATCATTGGCAGTATGTTCCAAGTGAGCAAGATCACTGATGTTCAGTAGTCCCTATGGCCCCTATGCTCCATTTGTGGCAAAGGTACTGCTTGTAACTCACAGGAGAGAAGTAAATATGTGGCCAAGCACTTAAGGGCTGTAACAGTTCTGTGACAATCTGAATTCCCAAAGTCATAAGTCAGCTGAACCCCCTGAAGTCCCAGCTCTGTATGCTGGTGTGTTTTGATGACGGACAAAGACTAATCCCACCATCTGTAACAATCCCCTTAGGCACATGGAACATCTTTCCTCCCATCTGTGTCAAACAGCCTTTGTGTTTCATCCACTCCATGGTGCTGATTAGGAAAAAAAAAAATTCAAAAAAGATGGTTAAATGACTAAAAAAGGGCTATGGGACATAGTCATAAAAACCATGTGAAGGCTTCATCTGTCTGACGTAACGAAAGCACTAGGTAGAATTGCTTGTAATGATAAAGCACATTACACATCTGCCAGCAAATAATACTGAATGTAGGGCAAACAACTGCTGCCCTGGGCAAGAGTTACCATGTTGCCCTCAAAGCAAAGGGAAGAGGAGGAACTCCTGGGAAAGCAGCTCTTGGAAGGCCATTCAATCTGTACTGGTACCATGAACCTTCCTTCCCTTGTGGTTTGGTTCTTGGGCGCAAGCAGCTCCAGGAGGCCCTGGAGAAGTCCATGCTGCTTCCGAAAGAAAAGCACATCCTAGTGGATTTCTCATTTGGAAGCTGGATAGCTTGTGTTACCATCAGACCTCTTCAGGAAGTAAAAAGAGCTCTTGGTAATCTTAAAGAGAGCAGGAATCTGCAGAGTGGAGAAAACAAAACTCCTTTGGGTCCCCTAACCTTCTGCAGAGAAGCTGGAGAAACATGCTGAGCCCGATTCAGCAGCACGTTCTATGTTACGAGTCAAATCTATCAGAACACAAGAGGAGAAGTTACACAGAGTGTTCTCCAGCTTATTTAAGAGCACTGTGATGTTCTCTGGGCAGCCAGTGCTCTTCTCGAAGGGGAGCAGCACAGCCAGGTCTGGGTGGAATGCAGTGGCTTTTCCCTGTATCTATGGCATAGGGCGCTGAGATGCTGCCCTCCTGGCCTCTTTGTTACCTGCAAAGCTGCTCCAGGCATCTGCTTAACATCTGTGATACACAACCAACCTTCGCTAACCTCCCCATTCTCTGGAATAGATAGCACATTCTTTCCAGTCCCTGCAAAATAATTTTTGATGTTGTAGAAAAAACATTAGTAAAGCAAAGAGCAGCTACAATATGTCAGTTTTTTTCCCCCAAGCTGAGCTTTAAATGTCTGCCCAGCAATCTTAAACACATGAGTTATGAGTATGATAAAACATTCCTCTTATTAAGAGTCCAAATCCATTCCTGGAGTAATTACAATAGTATTGAGCTAGAGATGAATTCGCAGTGTGTTTTCATGTGTTCCTGATGCAGTCTGCAATTCTGCTTTGCTGCTTTTTGATGGCTTATTGCAGGAAACCTTCTGTGTGCTTGGAGATATCACATAAGCATGTATTATTCCGTTCTCTCTTGGAATTTCAAGCTATATCATCAAAACCTAAAAGCAGACTCTCTGTTTGCCCCCCAAAAAAGATAAAATAGCTCATAATGAATAAACAGCGTGAGCAGAAGATTTTCTAAACATGTCACAAAATGACAGGAAAATAAGTGGGTCGGAAGAGCCGGCGGTGATGTGGCTCAGTGACTCAGCCCGAGTGCGTGTTTCTGCAGTCCGGTTACCGGGAGGAGGACGCTCTGAGCACCGTCATCCCCGTGAGAGCCACCAGTGAGGTGACAGCGTGAGTCACCTCGACCGAGCACCATCTGGAGCGAGGGGGAGCGGGGAAACGGGAGCAGAGCTGCTGCTGGGCTGGTGGCTGCGGGGATAACGGCAGGCAGGGCTTGGAAAAGAAACGCTCTGCACTGGACACAGAAGTGCTGTGCTTTGTTTCCATAGGAATTATTCTGTAACAGTTAATTTTTTCTGTTTTCAGCTGAGGAAGAAAGCTAAATTCCCTAGGGTAATAGCCAGGTACCATCTAGAGCACGGATGGAAAAAAAAAGCAAAAAGTAAAAGGCAGTAGGGAAATCACTAAACTCTCACGTTAAGGGTCAGCCAAGGAAAAAGAGATGGCCAACAAATCTGTTGGATGCTTAAGATCTGAGAGTAACATCTATTAGTAACAGGTACAAAAGCATCAAATACCTTTTTCATTGATTTCAGGGCCTGCAGAGCGGTTCAGCGTGTCTAGTGAGCTGCTGCCTCTGCCGATGGCTTCCAAAGCCAGAAATAGATCTGTGCTCCCTCCGGCACGTCTGTCAGAGGAGGTCGGAGATGCTTTTGTTTTCTGTTATTGCATTAAAGTGCTTGAAATCAAAAAAAGAATGTAGAGTGGTTTTGTTGCTTCTCTACCCTCTCTTTCAAGAGGGTTTGCAAGCACTTAGGTTATTTTTAGTTCTGTTTTAATATATTCCTGTCCCAGAAGTAAAACGTTTGTAATTGTTAGAGTTTCTGAAGCCTCTGGTAGCGCAGGTCTAGGAGATGGGCCAAGAATCAGATGTCATGGGAAGCTGTGAGTTGACATGATTACCTGTATCTGATCTCAATGCGGGGGTAAGAAGATGATCTTGGTGGTGTCACCACTGAACCTGCTGAACACCAGCCAGGAACAGCCAGTAGTGATGGAGAAATTTGGGTGATTGAAGAGCTGTGCAGAAATAAAAGAGAATTACTATAGCCAAAGGGGGTAATGTGTTGTCAAGCTGAGGATCTGTAAAAATCCAGCTTGAGGAGGGATATCAGTAGGGGCTGTCTTTGGGAACTGTGGGGGTTCAAGGACCTGCCAAAACTGTGGGGAATGTGGAACGGTGAAAGTATTCTGGGAACACAAGAAGTTCATGTATGTCCCTCTTCTCCACTTGACTCCATTTTGTCCCTGTCAATTCACCTTCATTTTTTAAAGCTTCTAATTATAAATCTGTGAAATCACAGGCAACGTGTAATGAATATAGTGCACATTATCTGAGTCATTAGGGGGTGTGTTTATCACCTTGTTATTTAGCTCAGCACCTGGTGCTACTCGGGCTGAAAGACTCAGAACTGGCAATGAAGAGAACAGATTGCTGACCCGCCTGCTTGGCACGTCAAGTTATAAATCAAAAGTCCTACAATTAACTATTAAAATAAATGTGTCTGATGGAAGGACAGTGGATAGAAGCGCTGGACCTCAACTCGCCAAGTGCGGCTGTAATTCAGCTGTCATTTCGGACAACTGAAGATGGCAGGACTTTAGAATCTCTGTCCCTGCAGATCATATTTAAGGCATATTTCACAGAAATACAGAATAGCATCTAAAGAAGCTGTCTGTATTTCATTCTCACTGACATTGTTGAATCCTCTTGAGCTTGGCCATCTCCTCTGATAACTGATCAAGTTTTACTGTCAATTTCAATAGTAACAGGAGGAGCTTACCTGGAAACACCCCAGTATGGAGAGGAATATTTTTCTACATGGCAAAAATTCATGAAGTTCATTTGTCTAAAAGCATACAGTAAAGAAGTTCAATTTAAATTCAGAAGTATGTAACCCCATCGCAGTGCCATCCAGAAGACTGAATGTAAGAACACAGGGCCAGTTTATGCCTGTGGTTCGTTTAAACTGGTCTGGTAGTTTTAATTTCTGTTATTAGGCAGCAGAAGTAGGAAGCCCTAGGTTTGGCTATGTATTGTCTCTAGCAGAATTGATGATGACTTTCCTTCTTAATTTGCCTCCATATTTGACCTTTTCTTATTTTTGAAACCAGAAGAGCAAAAGTTTTGCATCAAAGCTGAAAAGAATAGAAAAGGCACCTGGTATAAAACTAAACACTGAGAGTCCACTTCAGGACTTGTCAGTTCACTGTTGAGTCACCACTAATCTATATTCTCCTCTTTATAGCAGGAGGCAAGTGAGAGGGAGCACTGAAACCCCACAGGTCAGGAGTTACCCCTTCTTATAGAGCATCCTCGCCTGTGGGAAGATCAGCTGCGTGAAACGTGAGGCACAGTAACTGTGAGTGCTATATATGCATTATATATCAGGAATACTTCAGCTTGGATACGTGGTCTCATGGGAGACAATTAATTCTACCGTCCACTCATGCAAAGCAGACCGCAGGTAGCTAAGAACTCAGAAAACATAAACAGTGTGGGATTAAAGGTTACATTTGGATCTACCTTGCTAAATTACTGACCTAAAAATGACTAATTCAAAAGATTAAAGATACACAGGGCTGCTCCCTCTTCTATTGACAGCAAATTCTGACAACCATAGCATATATTCAATGTAGGAAATGCTATTAAAAAAAACATTTTCTGTTAAATCATTATTTTCCTAGCTGTCCAACAGAGATAATAATGAGAATTCCTCCTTCTGCATTTTTCTTTCTTTTTTAAGACACAAACATCTCAACTAACAGGTACCAAGTCTACAATTCATTAAGAACTTTGCTAATGATATGTTTATCATGACACACCACTAAAAAAACATTTTTCCTTTCTGAGCATTTTAATGTAGCCTTTTGACTGCCACGCAGCTGGAAGCTTAATGTCATCTTTTCCTCTGGGGCTGATTGCTCGCTGTCAAACAGGGCAAAGGAGACGGGTCTGCAGAGACATCAAACTGAACACAGGCAGCTTTCTTTCCTCTTTGAGAGCTGAATCGTATTTATACTCCCAGCTTAAAGTGCACAGGCTGGAGTTTTGCAATTCTGTCCTGAACTCGTGTTCCTTAGGCTCCCACCCCAGTACGGATCAGTGGGACAGCTAGGGTAACCCTCATCAGTCCCTAACATACCTTATCTCACGAAGCCAACAACCCAACACGTGTATTTATTGAAAGATAAACGTCATCTCGCTCCTCTACAACATCTCAGAGTGCCTCCTATGTCCTTAGAGCAAGATACAATCAGGACAAAAAAGGCAAGAATTCACAGGAAGTTATATTGTACTGTTAAGGCTATAGAGCTGTGAAGGAGAAAAAAATTATTACTCCTTTCCATAAGAAGATAAATCTTATCAGAAGACACTGACAATAACTCTATTAGTGAAAAAAAATCTGGTAACAGCTGGGTGCCAAACTCCCAGAAAAGTACTAAATGCTGTATATATAAATAAACAGCCTTGAGAGAATTCCTTAGAGGTGAGAAAATCAATAACATACAGCACAACAACAAAAAGTAGCAGAGAAAGAATTAAAACTAGTGAAGAAAGGAAAAGCCAGGACACCTGCTTGGCAATATATAGTAACCCATGAGTAAACACCGTTAGCCACAGCTTTCACAGCCTGGTTCTTCACCCTCCCTCCCTCTCACCCATGCCCGGGGTGACTCTTGCTGTGTGTCATCGTGGCCACATGTGGCACTGAGCCACCGAGAAGTCACAGGTGACGCTATATGAGTGAGTCCTGAAAAACGGATAAACAAATTTGGTTGAAAAAGTAATTAAAAATTGAATTTTGTTCAAACAAAGCAATCACAGCTGCCTTTTCTCTCTTGAGAACAGAAACACTCCAAGTAATAAGCTTTGTAGTGCAGTGTTACCTTCCCAGTTTAGCCAGCGACTGTTTCATGTTCCCACTTTGTGTAAATCTACTAGATTTACTGCCATCATTCTAAATTAAAACATAAGGTTTCTAAGCTGGTTTACTGAACGTTTTCATCACCAAAGGAATTAACCTCTCACTTCTACAGTTCTTATGTAGCTGGATGCTGCTTCACTCAGCAGCGGTCGCATGAAGCAATTAGCAGACGCACCATTTTGTACTTGAAAATACCAATGTGCTGTGCAGACTGCAAAAGTCATAAAGGTGAGGATCCTGTCTGACCTCTGATGATGTGTCATTGGCCTTAGAAGGAATATGGACTATAAATGTTTCTCCCTCATGAATTTGCCCTAAATTTGAGATCCTACCATTATGTCCAACCCCCTATAAAATAACTACTACTGACTCACCCACCTCTACCACTTCTAGCAATGGGTACATCAATGTCACAGCAGCGAAAGAGAGATTTATGAGGTTTTTATGCAAAGTGGGAAAAAGGTAAAGGTTAAAAAGGCACATAAAGAAATAGGAAGCCTGATAGGAAGCAAGAAACTCACACCCCCCCAAAAAAAACCCCAAATCCTCACAAAAAACCCAACAACAACAAAACCCAGGGATTAATTATGCACTCTGGGCAGCTAATGAAGCTGTGGGACTCCTAGCATGAGTTTATTACCATGGTAAAGCCAAGCTGCAACAAACTTATCTACGTAAATGGTAATTGTTCCTGGGATTACAAGTAATCAAACATAATAGTGTAAAATGGTCTAAAAACCGGAATGGATCTGTGGAGAATTTGGATGGTGTAGATATTATGAGCACTCTGGAGAAGAGGGAGTCATCTAAGAGTGTGTACTGAGAGTGCACAATGACCAATTTTAATTCTGCTAAGTCAATATGGAGGAGAATTTGGCTTTTTCACAGTATTAGTTTAGCAACGTAATAACCACACAGACATTAAGCAAATACTGTGTGCATTATATTGATAATATTTTTACAGATAAACCATGTTTAATGAGGTAAGTAAAGTTGTTTTCAATAACTGCCTAAGACAACTTAAGGGGTCTATTTAATATCCTATATTCCCATACATTAAAAAATTGCATGGCAGAAATAACCACTCCTGAGACAGCTATCAGAGGTTTTTCCACAGTTTTAGTTCAAGGTTTTCCAATATAACAGGCTTCAAGTTTTGCTTTCCACCTGGAAAGCCAGCAGTATCAGGCACAGGGAATATGTTTCATGATGACGGCAAATGCTGCTTTATAGGAACTCCACGTCTTTTCTGTTCATAGGCTTAGGCAGCAACTGTGGGTGATAAGATCTTACCTATACAATTAATATTTACTGCGTCAGAATGTGCTAATACATTTTTAAATGCAAGATTTTTGCACTATAAATGATTCTGAGCTTCAGTTTTGATCTGTTTCTGTATCATACAGAGGTCTGAGGTTTTGCTGCCTGTCTCCTGTCAGCTAAATTGAGCTAACACATGCATTACCCATTTTTACGGTAGATTTCCATGCCCCACACTGACAGGAATCCTAAACTGCTTCTGAAGCCACACACAAGTATCCATAGCAATAGCACATTAAACGTGCAATGAAAAGGATGCTGCCTGAGCAGCTCCCTCGGCTCCTGGGTCTGTTATCTCACCAGGAAAGAAAAAACAGAAGTGGGACAGGAGAATTAGAGAGCGTGCACGTTCTGAAGTGGTATGTTTGCTTTCCTTAACAGCAGAGACAGATTGAAAACTCACAGTTTGACCCAAAACTCCTTTTATAGAGAACATTTTAAGAAATGAGCCAAGAGAAGCCTGAGAAGCGAATGAGGGGGAATTCTAGCTAGCTATAAGCAGAGGCTTTTCTGTACATACTGTCTCCTTCGTATCAATACATGCTGAGTCCTCAGCCTTTCTGAAAATAAACCCAGAAGAGCTGGAGACAGCATATGATGACTTTAAGCTATATTTTCCTTTCCTGGGCTGGCTGGAGATGGTCACAACAGCTCCTGGCATAGTTTAATGACATCTCACAATGTTGGGAGCATAGAAGAAGAGATGCTACAAGCAGCCACAATTGCTGCATAATGAGAAGGCCCACCGTGGGCACCGAGGCAGGGTCTTGAGACAAAAACAGGATTCGATAATGTCATTACAAAGCATGCATCTGCTCTGCTGTGACTGTGGTTGCCCGAGCTAAAATGTGATTGCACAACATAAATCATGGTATTACCTAATTGAGGAAGGCTTGATTTTATAATCTGAAAATTGTGTGCATGTAAACTTTAGGTAATTCTTCATAGCAAGCAGGTATTCAGCTGGAAATAGTACAGACTTCCCGGATATGAAGAGTACAGATGTCTTCAGCTGCCCTCCTTTTCTTTTTAAAGGAGGAAATAGCAGCATGGAGCAAAGGACAGGCTTACAAATGCTAAGACTTGCACTTTGCACAAAGGTCTGAGAAACGTCATGACCTGTTATTTGGTTGCTTCAGCTGATTTTGCTTTATTTCCTTGATTGGATAAAAATAAAACCAAGAATTATCAGAAAGCTGGCCTCTTTTAAAGTACACACAAGATGAACTATTTCACCGTGGCACATAGCATGTAATCTGCTTAACAGATAGAAGAGTTCAGCTGCTTCCTTTGCTTTTCAAAACAAAACACTTCAGGAGACAGGCTAAGAACGTGCTGCCACACATCTAATTTTATTGACCTTCATTCAGCAAAATTAAGAAGCTGTGTTTTGCAATAAAGAAGCTTCACAAATTTGAAAATCAGACATGTCAACTGGAGTTTCCCGTACTGTATGTCTTTGCGTCACTTCAGAGTTCCACCAAGTTATACTGTTTAAATGTATCTTTAAGTGCTTTAGTTTTTAATTACTGAAATGAGGTCTCACATTATGTTTAGTATACCAGTAAGGAATTTCCACTTTTATCTGGAAAGCAGAGACAAAAGAACGTACAGTGGACTACAAAGCAGTACAAAAGAGAGAGAAATCACAGGTATTGAAACTGTACAAATATTTGTGGTCTTCACTTAAAAATTTTTAGTATTTCATCCTTAAACAGGCTAAATCCTGTTTCCACTCTTCTCACTGAATGTTCAGTTTTTCTCTATGTTTGGGAAGATTTTCTTTAACACAATGATAGACTAGAGAAATATTGATATTTGTCTAAGAGCAAACCCAGGTATTGGCCTTCAATAGTAAATTTTAGTCTGTCACTGAAAACCGGTATGTGTTGCTCTGTGGGGCTGTGGACAGTACCTGATTTGTGGGCCTGCTACAGAGATGTGGATAAACTACTCCACCTTCTTAAAGATGCATCTTCTGAATTTTGAAATAATTTTCATGTGTGTAAGCACACACCTGACTTGTCCACCTCTTGGGAATTGTGCAGTTTCTGGAAGGTGTCTGTCAGGCGGTTTAATTTTCAGAGCTGCGCCCCATAAACTGCACTGACTTGGGTCTGGGCTGGAGCACGCGGCCTCCTGGGTGCTGCGCTTGGGTGACCTGAGCAGCGAGTGGGTTTATTTTTATTGAAGGACTGGTGGAGGACACATGCATTTAAGAGCCCTGCATTGAGATGTCTCCCGGTTTTCAAGAAGACCTCCTGGGATGGAGCCAGAGCTCCGTTACCTCCCACTGCAGCCAGGGGTGTTGGAGGTGGTTGCGGGAAAAAGTGTTTTTTGAGGCCTTAGCTGGTAGCTCACAGCCCTCTATGTCACGCAGCCCAGCAGACAATTAGAGGAGCACACAGGGTTTGTTGGGAAGGAAATGAATTCCTCCAAACTGTCACAAGAGGACTGTGAGTGTCAGGGGCAGGGTCGCTGCTGCGGCCCCACAGACAGAGCAGCCATTTTGTGTTGTGTAGTTGAGCTGCTCCAGCATGGCGGCCATTTTGTGTCCTGCGGCTCTGCAGGGGAAGGGCCCCTATGAAGGACTCCCTCTAAACTTTAAAAATACACTGTGCCCCTTATTAAAGGAATTCTTTGCTGCCCTCTCTTTAATCAGAATCATAAAGCTACAGGCAGGTGAGGTCTCTTATCTGGTGAATGACTTTCAGTATCATGTGAATTACTGTTGCTGATTTGGCATCCAAATCTTTTTCTAAAGGTGGAATATTTCTTCATGAGGAGATTAACCTTTCTTCAGTAGCACAGAGTGAAGATCGTGAGTAATTTTAATATCCAGTACAGCACAAAGCAACTTGCTTATTCATGGTGTGACTGTTGCAAAGAGATGGGGGGAAATTAATAAATTAAAAAAAAAAACAAACAAGCTTTGATGTTTTAACTCAATCACAGAAATGTATGTGAAATTTGTTCAAATATAATTGAAATTTTCCTCACTTTTAATTTTGAAAACTGAAAGTGCAGGACTGTTGAATGAATAGTATGTTTGATAGACACAGGCTAACTGATGAGATACAGAGCCTGCTTGGATAGGTATGAAAAACAAACCACATATAGTTTTGTATGTTTTTTGAACAATCCTCCCTACTACTTCTTAAGTCTAATACTATCAAATCCTTTAATTTTTCAGTTTAATCCCACTGCCTGATTCTCAAATACTTCAGGACTTGCTTTAAAATCATACTGATGATTAAGTCTGTGGCTTTTATTTCTTCACCATCCCACTCCTCCTTTCACCCCTACGGGGTGACACTTCTAAAGCTTTTAGTGATCAGCTGCTCAGTAAACATTTTATTTAGATCCTGAAGTGTTACCAACTGCGAGTACTGTCATGTAACATTTGTGTAGTGGCGTCAGAGCAACATACTTCATTTTATCCCTTTTGCTGTCCTACAGCCTTCATTAGTCATTGGTGTGATTTTGTTCAATGAGGAGATGGAATATGAGCCTTGTAGTATTACTGTGGTAAAAAAAATCATGGGTTTGGTTTTTTGCTTTGTTCGGTTTTGGTTTTTTGTTTGTTTGTTTGGTGGGTATTTTTGTGTTGTGGGTTCTTTTGGTTTCTTTTACTGGCTGATATGCTAACCTGGAGCAGTTCTCTGCCAGATGCCCTTATTTTATGGCTACTGCATTTTTGGGGGGGAAATGTTGACCTAACAGTTAAAGACAACACATGTTGTTGCAGAGCTGTTTGAAACATCTGTAACGGTAAGTTTTATTATCATCCCATCTCAATCTTTGTGCACTTTCTTCAAGGAAAACAGTCATTTCAATTAGCAATCTTAGAGCAACTTCCTTCCATGGATTAAACCTGTGCTGCTCTGACAGGGGAAGAGCTTGCTCTGATTTTAATCAGCAACAGGTCTAGCTTGCAGGGTTTTGTTTTCTTATTCTTATTGTTGAGTGTGAATATTGTTAAAATACAGTGTCTGTGCTGTGAAGAGTTGTGGTAGTTGCTGGTGTATGTAAGTAAAGCTGATGGGCTGCTGCCCTTAACAGGAGGGAGCCATGGCCACCATTAGGGCTGATGGTACACTCAGAGCACAAGCCCTCTAGCCTATTTCTTTTATTTTTATTATTATTTATTTTAAAGCACAGCCACAATGTACTCTGTCCTAGTTTTAGGATCAAGCAACATGTGAATAAAAAACTTAGTCATACAGGGAGACAGTGAGAAGAATGCACCATTACTTTAAAAAATGTAGCTAAAGATGTAAGCTGTGGCTGAATGTCTAAGTGATATGGAATTATTTCAGTGTGTTCATGCTTTATTAAGAACTAAAAAAAGCCCAGTTTAACTCAAGAATTTCTACTCTGCTGCCAACAGCATGAGGGGGAAAAAATACAAACATACCACACATTTTCTCCATTGCTATGTGTATATGTTTTATCTTTTTGTTACAACAGAACAAAAAGTTAAAGCAGGCACAAGAATTAAAGAGATCTGGCTTTCATTAAAGCTGGTCTTGAGCTCAGTGGTCTGAGCACAGGCGTAGTGCTGCCAGTTAACAGCCACATGTTCAAAGTCGATTCTGCCTTAAACCTGTCTGAGCCGGCTCGGTTTCATGCAGCGGGTTGTATGGGTCATTCAGAGGGGAATCGAGTCCTGTCAGAAGAAAACAATTACTAAAAATCACGACCTACGTCCAGACTTCTGGTGTTGCGCCACTGGCAATGCATTACTTCGGGAAACTACTGAAAAATAGGAAATGTGGCCACATATAAAGTGTTCCACGATTCGTCTATGAATTAGAGTTTATGTAATTTGCTTAGTTAAACAGGTAGAAAACTTAGAGCGCTGAGGTAACTGTAGTTGTGCTGTTAAGCTCGACAAGAGGTCATTAAAAGCTGTTTGTCATCAAAGACCAACGCAACCGAGCCCTCTGTCAGTGTAAACTACCCAGGATACCAGGCACTCAGGAATAGCTGCTGCGATATTACTGGGGCATCACTAGCAACATGCTTCTCACTTAGCAGGACTAAAATGTAAAAACCATTTTTGAATGCGACAAAGTCAAATAGACAATTGCTTGGACTCCTAAAAGCTATTAAGGGAACCTTCTGGAGGCGCTTGAGTGAGCCAATGTGAAGAACTTTCCTGGTGTAAATGAGCTTAAAAGGTGGGAAGGCTTGAAAAATCACCATCAATGCTGTCTGCTGGCTGGTTTGCAAGTAGAGTCCCAGTGCAGAGACCATTCCATTTGGTGGTGTTAACAAACTGAATTGAACTGCCTCAAAGATCAATGGGCAGAGTCAGGACATTCTGCTGCAGAGAAGGGAGCAGCTGGGCTGGAGAGGAGTGTGAATGGCCCTGCAAAAGTGGTCATCTCGGTGTGCAGCTGCTAAAGGAATGAGAGGGTCTGTGGTGGCGGCACACACCTCAGTCCCGCTTGCTGAAGACAGCAGCAACAAGGTTGGCTTTCCATGACTTCAAAAAGACAAAAAAAGTGAGGTCATCTCTAGCAGTTGCTGCCTCTGTCCCCCACCTGCTCTGCCACACCTCAGGGGGACCTGGATGCTCAGAAGGGGTCTCCTCACTCAGCCGGTCAACAGCTCTTGGGTAGCTCTGGGGTGTGTTTGGACGATATCTAACGTAGGAAGACCGCTGCTGCACAGCTCCCATGTCAGTTATATTCCCTTTCCAATAAGCAAACTCCTCTGTGTTTGGTTCCTTACTCAAAACACCTGCCAGGCAATGCAGAGTCAGGAGTGCATGGGTGTGAGCATGGGGGAAATGAAAAGAACAGACTGCACACAAGAGCAAACTGAACAAGTGAACAACACGCAAAAGGATAAGAAGCAGATGGCCACCAGGGCTCTCATTCACTGGCACAGTTTATTTCAGTGCTTTGTTTGACACAGATGTCAAGAGAAGTGCAGGGTTCAGTGGTGAGGCTTCTTCTGGATTCTGGATTAAACGTATGTGGAAGCCACTAATCGAGTAGTTATTTCACTACGAGGAGAAGGTGTGACAAAACCTTTCCTGTTTACTTGTACCACTACAGCACTAAGAAAGCTCAGTGTCATGGTTACCAGTCCATCTTTCTAAAGGTGTCTAAGCAGTGATTCTGGGCTGAAGTCTTCTGGGATAATACTCAAAAGACAGATTCTGTGCTGTTTGAGTGTAAGGCTTTCAACTTCTGGTACTGCAAGCCAGGGCACTGACATTAACCTCCAGCTGTAAGGGTTAAAATACCAGTCCTATCCTTGTACTTTGAAGGGAGAATAGAGCAAATGAGGTTTTTTTTCAGGCTGCTGTAGATTCATTAATGCCAAGAATCTGGGTTCAGCAGGTTTTAGATCTACTGAGGTTCTCAGCTTGATGGGACTTCAAAATAATCTACTCCTTATTAATAAGTCCTGGTCTTCTAAATTCAGTGATTTAGGAATATAAACCTTATTGACTTCATCATCAGAATGGGATTAATATTCATTAACCTTCAATGAGGCTCCTACACCTGACCCTTTCTGCAGTTTTGAAAATTTCTCTTGGAGTATTGCTATTTAATTTGATACATCAAAATGTGTTTTGTGTTCATAACTTAATGGCTTCTATTTAACAAACGTCCAGTCTTTGCTGCTATTAGATCAGAACACAGTGCTCTCTTGTGACACGAACTGTCCAAGACCACTAATGAAGTGAGGAATAAAGCCTGAATTAGGTTAGAATCTGGAAGCTGCAAATCCCCTACCTGTTGATTTTTTCTTCAGACAAATATCCTTCCCACAAAGGACTGAAATCAGACATAAAAATATGTTCTGTAGACGTGTACTTTGCTAAAGTTTCCTTTTGTAAGTAAAAGATCCCTTTTGTGTTTTCTGCAAATCATGCTGAATAAAAAAGGTAATTTCCTTTGCAACTAGAAAAATAATTTCCCAGTGGCATTTTGCAAGCATTCACCTAACTAAGATGCTCTTTATCTTTCATCCTTTTAAAATGTCAAGTAGATAAAAGTCTTCTAAATAGCATTCTTTCCTATTTCGATTAATTTTGCATAGTGTTTTCCCAGAAGCATTGATACTTACATAAACCTGAGCTCTGATTCTCTTCTGACTAAGACTTCCCGAAGTCTCTGGATTTTTGCCATCTCAAGCTCAATTTCCTCAGGCATCATCGTTGTTTCAGCCATTGAAATGATGTCAAGTTGATCTGTGTGTGAAAGCAGAGAAAACAAATTAAGCTAGTCAAGCAGTCTTAACGGGGTTTTTTAGGAATGCAAATTTAATCAGAGAGCTATCTGACTATGAGGTAATTAATGCAAGTAGTAAAGAGTATTCTAGCTGAATGCTACATTGACTGGTTTCTCTATTGTTTTGCTTATTACTTTCAATGTAACCATTTTGAGGGGAAAGAATCCTCCAGCCAAAGTTTTGTTAGTCAGAATCTATCATACCTCTAAGGAATCCCCAGCCCGGACATAACTAAAGCTACTGTTCCTTAATTGATACTGCTACAACCTTTGAAAGAATAGCCATAAATCACTATAAAATTCACTCAATGCAATTAGTTGCAGCTTGGAAGAGTTCTATCTTGGCACAAGTGCAGGCAATGCAAAATGATGCAGGTTTCCCATCATTGTAGAACTCTTCACGCCATTCCACCAGCTCAGCTCGACCAACAGACCCTGTCGTGAGGAGCCAGGGATGTGACTGAAATAATGTAGGGCTAATCCTTCAAGGGGGCATTGAGATCACTGGAGGAGACAAACAGCACTTTGTAGTAATTACTTGGCAACTCGTAAGGCCAGGGTCCTTCCATGATGATTTCTCTAACTGATATATTACCTTTTCTACTCTGTAGATTAACAGGGCTGTGGACTGTGTTCATTGAAGGTGGAAGGAACTGAATTGTAGGAGGTGGATTTGGGAAGGAGCAACTTGGCCTCTGGAAAACATTATTCCAAGAGCTCACCATACTCAGCCTTCATTTTGAACAAGAATTTACAGACTAAAGAATAGAGCGCCTGCATGTTTTGGTACCTAAATGGAGACATATTCCTGAAAGCAGGCCTGCTTCAGCTGTCCTGGCTTTGAAAAGTAAAATGGATAGGTCAAAATGTACTCAGCATGATTATGCAGAAACCAGGAGACAAAAAGCATCAGAATAAAGCTGTTCAATTAATTATGAGATGAATTCCAAAGTCCTTCATGACAGACTAAGCACAAACAGCTGAGAAGAATTTTTGACAGAAACTTGGAGTAGGAATGAAACCACAAAATCTCAACAAACACTGAGCCCCTGCATGAGCTTGGTTCACAAAGACATGTTCTCCCAAAAAGGAAGCAAAGAAATTCTATAGGATAGAAATATATTTTCTTTATACATAAAAACATTTGTATATGTATGTATGTTTTAAAGTTATCCTACTAGTATTGTCTGCAAGTTCTGGCTTCGCTTCATAATGAAGAAACTGGGCAAATAAATATTAAAAGCACTATTTTTTTTCAAGATAACAGAATCTTGAGGAAAGAAGTGACACATGAGAGAACACCTGTTTCTCAGTAGTTGTTTTTAAAACTCAAAATGCAAAACTGGTTGGTAAAGCAAGGCCATCTTGTGTGTCTGAACACACAACTGCTGCTGGAAGATGGATTTGCCTATCAGAAACTGTTTGTTGGGGTATATTGAATTGAGGTTTAGCCTAGATGTCCTAGGAAGCGTTGATCCAGCTCTGCCATCAGCACAAAGCATGAGTCTTTTGAAATCCTGGCCACTAACTCAGGTGTTGAAACAGAACCTAAAAACCTTGGGAACTCTGCAAACAGAGAGAAGGTTGAACCCCACGGAAAACGCCTCAGGGACTGTGCCCAGCCCTGGCCGTTCCTCCCCTCATACCTCACCCGGGTCTGTGCGAACGAGGAACCGCAGCAAAGCTTGAACTCGGCAGCAGAGCACCTGACCTGCTGTGCGATTACTAAACGGATGGGCACAATTCCAGGTCAACATTCACTACCTGTTTCTCAGACAGCAATCCAAAGAAGCTAGAACAAGGATTCTCTAAGTATACTTTTGCTTCTTGTTGCTCTTTGGGGTTGCGGAGTTATTTTTAACTGCTTGCAGCATTATTTGCTTTGGTGCAAATTTATTTTCCAAAAATATTAAGCAGGAGATGATAGGAAGTTATTCTGATGCTACCATGAATTAAAGCAAATAATACTGGTAATTAGAAAGATAAGTCACAGATATATTACACATACACACATATTTTTAAATTAGTTCTCAAGAGCTCAGAAAACAGAAATAACAAAAGCAGCACCTATCTTATTTCCACTCTGCAACTCTAGCTATAAATGCCCCAGTGTTACCGCTCGCATCAGATCAACTATTATACTGTGATCTCAATAATTCTGGAGGGGAATCATGAACAAGTGTTCCACCCTGACTATGTGCTTAGAGCCAACACAAGGATTAGCGTGACAAGCAGTAGTCTAGCCTGACCTCTTGCAGAACAGTCACAGATTCTCCTTCACATCCCACTCAGTGTGTGCTTAAACCAGAGAAAATACTTTTTGAAAGCTATCCAAAATTAGGCAATGTTTTCAAAAGAATCTCAAAAATGTAAGCCAGGCACCACAAGTCTGAAAGTGGAGGGAAATAAATATAGAAACCTAAAGATATTAGTTTGCAACTTGTCTGCAAACTTAGAGATGTAGTTATAATAATACAGAGATACAAGGAGTGGTTTAGTTTCTCTTCATAGCAGTATATGTGCTGTGAACCTACTGCAAGATCATTAATTCTCATGGAGATCTCAAACTGGAAGGAGGATTGGCAAGAGCTGGATTAAGGGAACTTTGAGAGGAAAAACCAGAGCAGACAGTTGAAATGGGAAGAACCTGGAGGGTGAGGACAGAGAACTGAGCATGGAGACGCTGGTGTGGGGAGAGATTAGGAGCCAGCTCTAGAGGGGTAGGCATGGTCTTCCGAGGAGAAGGGATACAAGTCAGTCCATGCTTTATGTGTATTCCGCTGTGCACTATTAAGGAACAATATCATTGTTTGCATCAAATCTCCAGCTTTTGTAAACCTCCCTTCCTAACAGGTAAGCTCCTGTAACAGCTGCCAATTCCCTTCTATAGGTGAGTCCATAGGTCTCATAAACACAACAGAGCTGCAGTATACCACACACTTCAGCTCTCTCTGAAGGACATGCATGTTTAAGGCAGGCTTTGTGGGAAAAGGCACAATTAGAACACCAAATTTCCCAGAAAACTTGAAAGAGTAGAGCACAGGTGTGAGGACACTGGAAATACAAGCCCCTAAAGAGGCCATGGGTCAGGATTCCCACTTCACACCTTCACCATCACGATCCTCACCAATCACCAACCTGTTTGTGTCTGAATTTCTGTCTTCATGTTGTGGATAACTGTTTGGCCTACCTGGCAGCAGCTATGCTGAAGGATAATTAATTATGTTTCATAAAATGGTTTGAACTCCTGGGATGTAAACCACTTGGGAAAGAACGTGTTAACATTATTAAGCCTTGGAGTAAAGTTCTAGCTCTGTGCCAGCAATGAATGACACCTTTAGTGCTTTGAGACATGATTCTGAACAGCTTCACACAGAAATCTCTTACCTTTTCCTAAAAGAAAGAAGAACCATTTCATTTTATCTAAAGCAGGCATTCATTAGACAACTGTTTTTTGGCATATATTGTTATTAAGCCCTGTTGCTGGTAATGAGCCAGAATTCACAAAGCAAAAGTAGAGACAACGCTGAAATTAGTCACAGCCGGTGACAGGATGAAACTATTTTGTCTGCTCTGTAATCTCCAGGATAATTTTCAGTGACAAAGAAACAAGTAAAATATTATTACTCTATGCACAAAAAGATACTAGCATGAAAATAATTACTATATAGAAATAAAATTATCAAATTATTATATATAATGAGAGGGACTGAAAATGTAAACCCGAAGCTATTTATGCATGTTTTTGCTTCGATTTAAATGCGGATTGGTATAGTTAAACTGGATATTAACTTAATGATCACATTTCATCCTCTCTGCCAGCCAGAAATGGAACATTAGCCACCCGTCATGAAAATCAAAAACAACTAAAAAAAGCCTATTAAGACAATAAGTGCAAAGAAAACTTTAAAAGAAGCCTGAAGTGATCCAAGCAGAAATGATAGAATGCATTATACCTGGTGTCAATTGTTTCAGACAAATCGGTAAGGGATGCTGTAAGGAAACTGTGATTATCAGCAGAAGTCCTGCTACTGTCACTTGATGTGAGCATGTTGTACACTGAGAAACCTATTGTGATCTCCAACCATTAGCTGGTTTAATTCTAATGTGGGGGTTTTGTTATCATAATCTCTAAAAGACAGAGGCGTGGAGAAGGTGAGGAGTAGCAGTTATTCTCATGGTATCTACGGACTGGACAGCAATCAGACCTGTGGCTGTGCACACCTAAAGCAGCACGCAGGCAACGCGCAGTCAGGAAGAGCTGAGTGATGAGCTGCTGCCGGATACACAGCAAGTGTGCGGCAGAGCCAGCACGAGGTCTGCTGCATCGTGGGGTCTCTTCAGGACCTTGTTTATCCTTTTTCTTGCTTGTCAATCTGTTGCTATTGGAAAGAATCAGTCACTTGAAGATTCATCTCATTTAGCAACAGGAGAGCTCCAGCACAGGTGAGGGTAATGGCCCAGCTACTCTGCCATTTTTTTCATCTTTGACACATATGAACCATCTTAAACCCATCACATATGAACCATCAACTCATGCCTCTGAGAGCTCTTTAAAGGGCTGCAGTACAAATCAGCTGCATGGCGTCTCTGATGCAGACACCGCTCAGCAACAAACCTGCCTGCTCCACCCACTCACGGTGCTTCAGCTGAAAATTAGTTTAAGTCATTGTTGTCCCGGATTGGATTTAAACTAAGCAACTTGAGGCCTATTCCCACTCTCTTGAATTGTCCAATAATAAGATAATCTGTGTTGAAATACTGCCAAGGGCTAAGTTTTGTTCCAAATCCGGGTCAGCACTTTTGGGAATTTCTCAAGAATTGCGTGAAATTCTCAAACGATCCTTATTCACTGAAGTATATTAAATGCTAACAGAGCACAGTGCAGCAAGTGCACTCATTGCTGTTTCAGGTACCAAAGTCAAGACTTTCGAAGCCACTATTAGTTGATGAGCCAAAGCAGAAGTGAGCAGGAGGCACAGGTTAGAAACGGATGAACCAGATGGTGCAACTCGAGAACAGCACATTTGGTAGAAAATGAAAATAGCTGCATAATGCAGAAAAACAAATTGTTATAGTACAAAATATTCCAGATAAAAAAATGTTCATGTGAAAAGATGATTCCTGTAGTTTGTCACTAGCTCGGCACCTGGAGGCGTGAATGACTGGTCTTGTAGCCAGGCCTTTTACTGCACCTTTTACTGTTGCCTCAAATGTCTTCAGAGGCTCCAAGGTGTTTTTTTCTCTTTGATTTAACCCATCTGGAGCAGGATGCAGCAGCCAATAGCTAACCTGTGCAGAAATAAACCTACATCTAATTGCTTATTCCTGATCTAGCCTGCTGCAGCATTCTACTATGGTGAATCTTAACAATGATTACATTTGGCATGTGTGTGAAATGGTATTTATTCAATGTTTTATGCTGGAATTACCATATAAATATAGCTAATAGTTAAACACAATGCAAACAGCTGCAGTATGTTTTGTTCCTGCCTTTCCTAACAGGCAGGCAACAGTGTGCAATTTAAAATGGGCAGAGCAGGGGAAAGGGTGGCATAGGGTGGTACCAGTGTGGAGGTGACCCGCCTGCCCTGGCGCTGGGCACATCCCACCACTCCTGCTGCTCCGAGTGCCTGGGCTCAGGCCTGGGTTGGACACGGTGCAGGTCTCTGGCCTCGAGAAGCCTCAGCAGAGGCTCCCCCTCCTTCCTCTCTCCTTTCACGCAGAAGCAGATTTCAAGGTGAGACTCTGGCCTTGGTCCTTGATCCCCCCGCCCCTGGGGAGTGGGGGACTTTCCACTTGACCTTGGACCTGCCTTGTACTAGGGA
The DNA here is from genome assembly GCF_964273445.1 of Streptopelia decaocto. Taxonomy (NCBI): domain Eukaryota; kingdom Metazoa; phylum Chordata; class Aves; order Columbiformes; family Columbidae; genus Streptopelia; species Streptopelia decaocto. Next base: position 14,508,432 of record NC_138668.1, on the reverse strand, counting down.
TATGCCTGAAGATCTGGACTGCGGCTGACTCTGCTTGTTGTCACCAGACCTGCTCTGCTTTCCTTGCTCAGGTACCGCTGAGGACTCTGTCCCTGCCCCTTGCCTACCCCTTCAGAACTCCCAGCCCTTCTTGTACCCTGCACTGCTCCTCCACCTAGTTATTAATGGCAACACCCCTCATGACTGCAGTGAACCTTGGACAAAGCTCCCTTGACTGGGCTTTCACTTTCTTACTTTCGATGATTTCTGGATAAATTTCAAAGGAATACACATATATAGACTGTGGGAACTGGTGCCGGATCACTGCATATCTGTTTCAAACAGCAGTACATGGGCATATTGCTTTATTTTAGAAAATGTTGTATCCTCCTCTTCTCCCCCAAGGCAATCTCTTCCCTCTGCTTGCCAATGGGCCCTCCTGTTCCATCTCCTGCACTGGGAACAGACTGGTGATGACAGCCGGTTTAGTTGAATCATGCTGCTGGTTTTATCAAGCCTCAGTAACCAGCTAATAAGCTACACTGAGGCTAGAGGAGCACACATACCTGATGAGTTTTAATACTGGGAAAAAAGTAATCTCTAAAGACAATAGCAGTGTGCAGAGGCCATTACTGGAGGAGCAAAAAACCCATGTTCTACTCTCCTTCGGGGTGCTGAAGTTGTCAGAATCACGTTGCTTCCACTGCCATCAATAGCACTGAATACTGGAGTTGGCACAGCTGAATTTTCCTTCTAGCAGGAAGCTGAAATTTTCTTCTCTTACTGTACCTATTACAGCTTTTAAATCCCTATTAATACTTCTCCATAAATTAAGCAACACATTTATTTTGGAATCACTGGTGTGTAGAGCCATGAAATTCACTCTGAGCTCACGCAAACTGAGCTCGTATCCTTCACAGGTGGGTAGATGTGCTTTGGCCCTGCAAGTAACAGTGGCCAGAAACTTCCTGACAAAACTGAGTGTGCCAGGAAATGCCATAGAAATGGCATTCGGAGTATTTGGAAGATAAAATCTTGGATTCAGTTTGTTTACTATGAAGTCAGAAGGAATGCCTCTGTGAAAGAGCCTGGTTTCTTATCAGTGCATCAGGATTCAGAGCTGCCTTGCAGTTCTGGAGATATTAAATTCTCCATAAAACCCTATAGCAGAAGTTTCAATGGCAGTGCAGCTCCCTGGTGCACAGGGCGCAAACTTGGAGCCCTTAAATACTGGCTTAAACTAGGCGTCAAAGCTTCCAATATTTTAGGCAGACACCAGGGCACCTAGAAATCCCAAAGTGGGTTTTTCACATGCTCCATGTCTCAGGGTTAAGCTCTGGGTTGGTCCACTCCCCTTACAGCTTGGCTTTGCTACCGGCTGCGGTGAAATCTGGCAGCTCTAGGGAACCTCTTTGGCAGGAAGGAGCCAGAGATGGATATTGAAAGCTGATTAAATGCCAGGATCTTGGGGAATATCACAGTCACCAAATAGCCTTGCTTCTGAACAGTCATTTGGGGAAGGAGAAAATTATGATGGCGGGGACGGGGGGGGTGTGCTTTCTGACCCATGGGGAATTGTGATGCAGCTACGCTTCCAGTAAAACCGAAATACAAAGTACTGGCTAAAGTACTCTGTTCTGTGCTGTGTAAAGATCATTTATGTTCTGAGATAAACTGCTAGACTAGAGCAAGCCCTTCACATCTGCGGTTTACTCAGCAGCTCCTCAGTCAAGAGATCAGAAATTCATGTCTGTAGAGAGACACTGTGGTACAACCTGTAGAGAAAAATTACTTTTCTCCCACACAATCAAAATGAATTATCATACATTTAAACTTGCCATTTGTGGGAGGAGAGGAAATCTTGCTTTCATAGTGAGGGATAGAATCACTGCGAAAAGCACTGTTGTAGCATCAGCTGCAGGGAAAATATTTTTATCTTGCAAGTGGAGAGAAAAAAAATACTTTCTCCTATCCTTTAGGACGACAGCTGCTTTTGCACACCTTGCTTATGGAAATACATTCATCTTTTTAGTAATCCAAACAAAAATCTGATTGCAGGACATACTAACAGCATTAGTAAAGGCTAGGAAAGGCACAAGCAACCTAAAAAGACTTATTTATCATACAGTAAATACACCAACTTTGGAAGGTTTTGTTTCAAATTTTGCTGAACTGATTTGTTGAATTAATCAGCCTTTGGAAGAAGTCATATATGGATACTATGGTTATTTCTTTTGCTCAAGCCTTGTTTAGTATTCAACACTGAATAGCAGGGATAATGTTTCTGTAATATATGAAATTACTTCTTTCTAATAATAATAAGCTACCATGGCTTATAATGACTATGTGCAGTTTTATGCACAGCTTGTATCTGTTGTAACTTACATGTACTTTCTGCCATCCTTAAATAGTCAGATCAGCATTCACTAAGCACAATGTAAATAACTTCAACGTGATCAAACAAAACTGGAGTTGTCTTTTATGCAGAGATCTTTGCAGTAAGCCCTACAACATACAGACTCTGGAGGAGAAAAAGCAGCTGGCTTGAGGGACAGAAAGTGTGGATTTGTCTTGAGGAAATGATGAGTTCCGCAGGTTCCTTCTCCTCATCCAGAGCTCACTGAAGTCAACAGGAGTCTTTCACTTCAGCCTTTTTTTCCTTTCCTTTTTCATTTTTTGGCGTGTGTCATATATAACTTGCCCTTCCAGGCGTGCAGCTATTTTTGCCTTTGAAGGAAAAGCATACGTTTGGAAGATCACACTTGGCTTTTCAGGAATCTGTAGAAATCTCTTGATATTCTCTCCAACTGACTCACAGCCTGACGTATTTTGTGGAGCGGGACTGTGATATGCCAGTCTTTGCTTAATGCTGAGGGAAAAAAAGAATGCAAGGAAAAAGCAAAATACTAACACAGGACTGACATTCAAAATTTTCTTGAATTCAACAGCATTTGAATGAGTCTTTGAACCACCACATGGTAACAAAAATCCCCTGTTGCTAAAAACCACCAGAGATCATTCTGTTTGCCATATCATTTCTTTCCAAGGTATATTAAATCATCTGATATGACTGGAGATGGCTCTGTTCAGACAAGCAGCTGCGGTCTGAGTGCAAAAGCACAATTATAATATTGGGATGTAATTTGTCCAGCTCATGAATACTTTTTTTTTTTAATTATCACAGTTCTATTTACAGGCTAGACATATTACAACTTGAGTTTCCACTGCAAAAGTGTCTTGCTCACACTCTACCATATGACCCAATTTTAAAATTAGATAAGCAGGGAATATAAAAGCACTGTGTGCAATTACCCACTGCACTGCCAGAATTACTGCCCTGTCTGTTCCATATCTAAGAGCCTCTTGTTATAAAAAGATCCTTTTAGTTGCTCATCCTGTACTTTCTTGTTCTTATATTCAAGCTTTGACCTTTGATTTTTCATTATTTACCTTCACAAAAAGCCTGTTGGTAGCAGTCTATTCTTTTCCATTCCAGGCTCCTGTGCACTGGGATTTCTCTTGAAACATAAACGCCAGATTCACCATGTTGAATATTAACTCCTTCCTCTAACTCTCCAAGTCCTTCTGGTTTCTGTGGTACCGCACTCACAGCATTGCACACGACGACTCCCCTCGCGTCTGATGGAACAAAGTACCTGTACCTGCCCAGCGCCCCACTGACATACTCCGCTGCTTTGCACCTTTTCTGCTGTAATTCTCCAGATGGAGTGATATTGCACTGACAACAGGCTGCTTAAAAACTGAACCTGAAAGAGATCCTGCTGTGAGTTTTCTAATTCAACTACGTATTCCCAAGCAGAAACAGACATTCAGGCAGTAAAAGTGATTGCTAATTAAAGATGGTCTTCAGTACTTTGCTAACTAGAAGGTTTACAATTAAATGATGGTTCCAACTTTCTAATTTAGGGACCATTTTCTGCCATTGTTTCCTATTTAAAGATATATATCAGCACAAGTCCATAATGATAAGATCTATAAAGATCTTGACTCTCAAAAAAAAACCCCATCAATTAAATTGTCTTGTTTGTTATCCTGAGAAATTTATAAGCAGTAATTATTCTTGGCTTTGTCTTTTGTCAATTTATGACAGTTCCAATTTCCTAAGTGGGTAATTATGCAACCCTTTAATCTTACACTTCCCCCGGGAAAAAGATCTTTCTAGTCTTAAGAAACTGCTCTGTGCATAGAAGACTTCATTTTGATTGTAATGATACCCTGAAAAAGCAGCTCATCTCTCAACAGCTGATCATCCTTTTTTTTGGTCATGAGGATCCTGTGAATCTGCACCAGGCTGAAGTTTTTGTAGAATGTGATACAAAGGACTTAATGGTGATATTTAGACTTAATGCATCTTAAAATCTATACTACCATCCTGTATTCGGATGATAAATTCCATTTGTTGTATCTTGCACTTAAGCTTTTCAGATTTCAGCATTCTCTTGACTTTTGATGCTGTCAGAATTGTGGTACTCACTGACTTGTGAAGATGGCGCTTTTGGTTAACTAAGAGGAAAGGATCATGGTCAGGGGAAAGGATTGTTTATGTTAAATGATAATGGCTGATGTAAAATTAAGTAGAGGTAAAGAATAAGCTTAGACTGGGAGCTAGTAACCATCCAAAGCAATAACATTCTGAAGCAGTCTTTCAAGTAGGATATTAGAGGAAAGGAACCAAAGGTGGTTTAAACTAAGATCAGAACATACAGATCTTTAAAGGGTCTGGCCTCACTTTCTGGGGAAAAAAATCAGCCAGGTCCTGTGAATAAGCTCAGGTATTGCATGGTGGTCTGTGATTGCAGGAGACTGGACTCAGGAAGCAGAAAAGATTAATTTGACCAGTATCTGGGGCTTTACTTCTCCAGGTAGGGTTTAGCTTTCTGAGGTCTGGTGTCCTCTGCAGCCAGCCATTGCCACACAAAGCTTCCAGACTCCTTCTCCGTGTACAGAGTCATAAGGATCCATCCTGTCCAATGAAACCACCACTTCAAGGTAGGGCACTGTCTCTGCTTCTGTATTCTCCCATCTGGATCCATGCGTGTTTGCTTATGCAAGGAACCAGCTTGGTACAATAGGACAATTTGCTACCTAATTATCTGCCACTAGAATAATTTCTTTTCTAGCTGTAAATCTATATATGATTTGGTGCTGGTTTATAGGACTATCATTATGATTTACGTGTAGGGTTTTTCTACTACTCAGAGTTCTACTAGCTTTCTGTATTTTTATATCATGTCTTTGATCTGTGACTCACAATAGGCTGGGACAGTTCCCTAAAGAGTCAATTTTAGAGGGAGAGGGAGAACTTTTCCTCAGCAATCCCCCCTTTGGCAGCAGTTTAAAAGCTCATACAAACCATATTTACAGATCAGGAAACAGATTTGCTGCACTCACAGCAATAAATGCCTAAGGAGGCAGAACTTAATATTGAACAAAATGCTTCTTCAAGAATATAAGATAAATATAACTTCTACGAAAGTCTTCCCACAAACAATAAAAGAAGACCCAGGACTTTTTTTTTTTTAATGTGATTGAAATTTGCAGAAAGTGCTTCTGACATAAATAAATTCAGGGTATGCAGAAGTATGTCCACTAACACAAATTGCCCTAATGACACTCACAGATTGGGTCTTGAAAACCCTTCAGGGCTTTGACACTCCAATTACAGGGCTCAACCTCGCTCCTTTGAAGCTGATTCCAAGGCTGTCTAGGCAATTTGCATGCCCAAGCCAATTTCCATTATAGTCAATGATAACAAGGTTGCACACATCTCTTCATCTTCTTAGAGGACAAATGCATAAAAATGAGGAAAACAGAATCATGAAAACAGCAAAAGGAGTTTGGAATTAATGTATTTTTATAAAATCCTTTTTAAACTCAAGTCCCATTGAATTAAGAAACCCCAGAGACATAATTTGTGGATTCACATGCCATTCTCCACTCAGCTGAAACCGAATCCTCTGTTTTAATATAAATTGCATCTCTGAGTTGAGACAGTTTTCAAATACCCAAATTCTAAATTGGGCAGGTTTAACTTTTCTTGTTTCTTATGGTGGCTGTGACAAGGTCACTGCAGCTCACACCTTCAGACGCGAGCTGGTCTGCAAGCAATTGCTCAGTAGCCAGCTCAGTATCATCTCAGTACAGTTCCTATCTCACATCAGACGTAAAAATCTATCACGACAGAGTATCTTCACAGGCATCGCAGATATACTAATAGAGTGGAAAAAGGACTTGCTCACAGACAGAAATTTTTCAGAGCAATTACAGCACACGGGAAGGGCATCGTCATGATTGGCGTGACCATTTCAGACTTCAGCTCCAGCATCCCCAGTGCCTGAAAGGAGCCACAAACTCTCCAAGACCGGAACAGTCCATGTGCAAAACAGCCTGTAGTGTCTCATCCAGCCATTTCTGTTGTGTAGAAGGAAGGATTAAGTGGGTTTGAGTGTGATTTGAACAAAAGCTGTCCATATAATTAGGTCTGCAGAGAATTATGACAGACTTAAGAGTACTGTAATTGAATTGTGCAAGAACGTCTTCCAGACTTCCTACTGTTATTTCCAATTTTAAATAAATTCTAATTTGGGTACTGGTGCCACATTCCTTGTTGCCAGATGCTGTGACAACAGAATTTTTCACACATTTCGCTAGTGACTTTAGGTGAGGTGTGAAAGCAATTTCCCCCAGACCACGTTACATGTCACTCTGAAACTAAGCAACCTACTTTCCCTTGCTGGAACTGAAATAGTGGAGTGGCATTTTTCCACCTCTTTCTAGATGTACCACCGTGTATCTCATATCAGTGATTCTCCTACTGACCTAAACTGATGAAAGAGTGCCCTAATACCCCAGTAGGTTTAAAACCAGAAGCTTCTCTTAATATTCTGTTCTTCTGGTTTCTCTCTGTTCTCTTTCCCCCTGCACATAGATAAGTAAATAAATATATCTCTGCAGATGACACAAATTAGCTGATCTTGCACTATATTGTTTTAGCACTCAAGTGCATGTTGCTTGCAGAAAACACAGCGATTTAGCTCGTTTGTTTGTGAATAAGAAGTCATTAGTGTTCCTGTCCAGCCTGCCTGAGCCTGCCGCAGGTTTGTGAGGGCTGGCAGGTGGCTCTGGAGCAGAGCTTGGTTTTTGCTGAGCTGGAGAACAGGGCCGGCAGCCTAGGGGCTCCCCAGCTGTGCCCTCTGCTTCCTCCGGGCTCAGGGACAAAGGGACAAAGGAAGGGCTGTGCCAGGGGAACCTGCCTGTTTCAGGGAAGATAGAGGCCTCTAATTTGCTGTGCCTTATCCATAAGCACCTTAGACCCGAGATTTGAGCAGCTTTGGGATGGAAAGGGAGCTGCTCACTTTCTTGAACAAACAGCTGTCTCTTACCACAGTCTTGGCTATATCGCATACCACAGCCTTAGAGAAGATGGTCTTATATATATACCCAGCCTGGGAATATGTCCTATTTAAAATGCTACTCAGATAAATTCTCAGTACTGAGGTAACAAGTGACCTCATCCCCTCACTCCAGGAAATGAAAGATTATTCTCCTTGTTTTGCAAAAATCAATGTGTGTGATACAAATACTTGGTTGGAGGTGTCTTATATGAGATACCAGCTTTCTTATGAGGGAGGTTTTAAAAATATTAATAGATTTTCTTTTTTTCGTCTGAGCCCAGAATCTGATCTCAGTAAATCTCCACATTACAAAGCTTCAGGTCTGGATCTTTGAACACACACACACACACACACACACACACACACACACACACACACACACACACACACACACACACATTTCTGGGAAGCAGCCACCACAGAACCAACAGACCAGACTCTTGTGTTCCTTAAGTGGAAATTCCCTATATGAATTAAACATCAGCTCAAAAAGAGCTAGAAACAGGTATGTCATTCCATAAAATACTGGGATGCCACCAGCAAGAAATCTGTTAAAAAATGAATTAAGCTAAATTGCTTCATTTTTTCTTCCTCTTTCCCCTCAGGTAATCTTTCCTATTCAATTCTTTGGCTTTACAATGAGATTTTCCTATTTCATTAGGTGTTTATATCTTCCCAGTTGCTATATGAAAACTTCTTGCAACCAGCAAAGAAAATAATATTGACTCTATTTAGGAAGTGTTATCAGGTAGACTGAACAGACAAAACACACTATAACCTGTAAGACCATTGTTCAGATATGTTGCTATTAGCAGAATAGTAATAGATCTTACAGAAGTATGATTTAAGTAAATTCTACAGGAATAAGTAATGAAGTTACCCGTTGTTTGCAATTTTAAGTTCTGTTTACGAATTCTCATTTTTAATGGGAATTTATTTGTACAAAAAGAGGATACATTTAATTATTTCCTTAGAAATCACTATGCAAAGTTAATCACCTCCTGGATTAAGTGAACCTTTGGTGATGAGTCTCATTTTACTGACCTTCCTTCTGAATTTATTACCTCTGACCCCATTTGTGTTGGTGCAGACTGTGGTATAAACTAATACTCAAGTATTGTTGTAAACAGGTCATGCTATTCTATTTGCATCTGTTTGAACCATTTTCAGCTCATTTGCAATATTGATTCATTTAGAAAGACCCACATCTCACACTGCCCATCTCCTGGGCTGCCTGGTTGTTTCTCTGCCCCACCAGCAAACCCATCTGCTAACACCCTGGGGTTTTGCCCACAGAACTGGCATTGCTATCCAGTCTTCCTGGAGAGCGTTCAGCAAACTTGCCTTGCTGTTTGTAGAAAAGTATTAAAAGTATTAAAACTGTTGCCAGCATACTGAGAGACTAATGAGATCATCTGTTCTAATAGATAAGGAATGGTTTCTAGCTGGGCTATTTTGCCTTTCTACAGCTCCAGAATAAGGAAGTCTGGGGAAATTATTAAAAGGATATTCTATGAGAACAGCTCCTGTTTCCTGCTCCTTGTATGTTTTCCTCCTGTGAAGGGCAGTGGATGGCCTCCTTATAAACATGCAAATTATTGGATTTCTAAGTAACATCTCCCTTATGCAGAGTGAATGAAAACACACTACAAGGACAATGTCTGATTTGGTGTAAATACCTATAAATGCGGAGGACTCACAGAAGGAGACAGTTTTTTCTTGCTTGCAATAGTGGTGTAACACCTTCCCAGCATGAAATAGTTACATGACTCTGCTGTGACTCACCACATAATTTTAAAACAATGAAATTAAGTGCTATGATTTTCTTCTCTGTAAGAAATTATTACCAGGGTATTCTATATCAAAACTATTTTACGTAACAGGTAAAGTTTCGTAACAGTTACTGAGGAAAAAACTCACATCAACAATTATGAAATCACTGCAACAAAATAAAACAAGGAAAATGCTTAAAAAAATGCTTTGACTGGCTGAGATTCCTGTTGGAAGAGCTCTCATACATGTTCTTTATTTTTGATCGGGAATTATCCTGCAATTTAAGCATCCTTGCATTATACCTTTGCTATACAGACACAACTTGGATTACACAAGCTTTAGATGCATTAGCTGTGGTCTGTCCAGTCCTCAAATCACTGCAGTTCTGCATATGCAAACCCTAGAGCAGGAGTGCAGTGGTTTGAGTCATAGTTGTGGGTTTTTTTCTCTTTGAATGAACATACTTAAGAGATGAGGCAAAGAAAGCTGCAGTAAAGAGAGGAGGAATCAAGGAGAGTGGATGAATTAAGGTCAATCACTCATTGTAGCACACCAGGTCTGTAAACCAAATACAAGAACTGAACGTAGTGGAAAAATGTTACTGGAGCCAGTACAAGAGCTCTGACACCTGTCTTTATCAGAACCCCATAGCAGTAGATGGAAATAATTCCATTAAATGTAGCCAAGCCTTGAAATAGGCCTTAATATTCCTCTCCTCCCCCAGTTATCATCCTATAATAGTACCACTATTAGTTACATCTCTTTTGAATACTTGGTTCACTTTAGGAATACAGAAATAAACAGGACCAGGTACCTCAGTGCTTCTCACACCACACGCACCAGCCCCTTTGTCCTGTCTCGTGACCTCCACTGTCCCAGAGACAGAGAAAAAAAATCCTGAAATCACACTGCATTAGCTACCTATTTCTAGAGCTCTGATTTCTGAGAACAGGGGTTATCTTTTCTAGTATCTCTCTGATTATCTTAAAGCTAGTGCAAAAGAGCAGCAGTTGCTAGTACCTAAAGTACCAGCTCTTGGTTTCTGGTCTTTAATGCCTCCACACCAGGGGGTGTAGGACTGACTGCTTCAAATAATATTTTATTTTTCAAAATAAATCTGTGTGAGATGAAAACTTGGTTCGCATTCAAATAAATCACAATGCTGACAATATAATTACCATTGGTTTTTTTGCATATTCTTTTCACCTTTTCCCATCATGTTATGAATTGAAAACACAACCTTATGCACTTTAAACAGGAGTTTGTCCTTCAGAGGATCAGGAGAATATGCAGCTATACGCAGCCTGGTGGGAAAGTTTGCATGGTATATATGATCTAACAGCTATTCCTATGGGAAAATGGACCCCAAATTAGACACAAAAAATGAGGGAAAATTGCTTTTGAATGTCTGACCCCAAAATCCTCACAATCAGCTTTATTCAGTGGCACTAGTCAACAAAAAAAAAGTCTTGCAAAACCTCTTTAGCTATATGGCTTTATGGCTTCTCCTATGAGCATCAATTGATGAAAAGCAGCATATGTTACAAGTGAAGTAATAGTAAATCAGCCACTCACTTTTCTAAATTTCGCACCTTTGCAATACTGTCCTTTGAAACCATCACACATCAGAAACCTCGTTTCTTTCTGCCTTTCTCTCCCCGCTCTGTGATGTGATTTTCTGATAACAGTTTTCTAACAGTGCTCTAAACATCTTCCCATCAGCTGGTAGATACTTGTAGGCAGCCTTAAAACGACTGGATAAAAATTATAGACATATAAGTCCAATCCGGTAAAGGCCAAAGTGATACCGGTATGGAGAATCGCTTCAGACAGTAAAGAAACTGGTTCACATAATAGATTCCCACTCCAGCAAGTAATTAAAGATTGAGAAGATGCTCCTCAGAAGCCAAGAAAAAGGGAATTTCACATTTCATAGGAGGAAAGACCATCCGGTGGATGGATGTTGCCATTCCTCAGGCCGTGGGCTCACAATGCATTCCCCGCCGGGCACTGGGGAATCATACTGGGATCTTGTTGTCCAATGTATGGGGCACCTGGTGCTTCCAGGGAGCCCCCAGCAAAAGCTGTGCCCTTCCTTAAAGATTAAATTGCCAGGGTCAGTAGAGCCCAAATCCGCTTGTTCTTTCTCAGTGGACACTCAGGTGGAACAGCACAGGGCTCCATCTTTCAACTCACACAAAATAATGACAGTTGGCAAAGAAATTTGTTTTGCACTTGCCTTATATCCGTGCATATGGAGTCACTCTCTAGAAACCTCTGTTTTCACCAGGTTAATTGCTTTTGCATGCTTATTTGATTCAGTTTTCCTTAAATAAGCTAATAATTTCTTCCTCACAACTGGCATTGTGCTGACGTGAGGCTGAGCTGACTGCGTCCCCAGAGGTCTCACAAGTGAGGAAGCGCAGGCAGTTTGGCAGAGTCTTTATCTATATCATCGAGACAAACAGCTACCTGGCTGGCACCTTCTCTTTGTATGAGAGAAGGAAGAAATTCAGTAATCACAGGACGTTTCACACCTTACCGAGGCAGAGACAAATGGATCTTCATTTTACTGCCTTTCGAAACTCCATGGCTGTGCCCTTCATTATCACATCCCACAGACTGTCTGTGCTACAGACAAGCATCAGCCCAAAGGAAAATGCCTCTGTCTCAGAGTCTGCCAAACCGCAGCAAGTTCAGTGCCCTCGCAGGCACAGCGCCCAGAGGAACCCGTATGGGAACCCACGGTGGAAGATGAGTGGCGAGAAACTACAGACTGGACAAGGAGAGCAGGGGCACAAAAGCATAATGGAATTTCTATGCCTTCTTCTCCTGTGAAACAGGACAGTTTGAGGAACAGCCACTCGCCGTAGGGGCTCCACATATTAGCTAATGATTCACTGCTCAGAGACAAGAAGATTAAAATGGCATCACCCCTGCCAGTGCAAACGGTTCCCCAGCAAGCGCACGCTCAGCACTGCTCGCCAGGGCTCTGCAGGACATCAGGGACATGCCCTGTGAGAAGGGAGGGCAGAGCCCAAACAGGCAGGGGCACCACAGACCCCCAGGGGAATCCTCGTGGAACTGACACACCCCAAGACTCCCCACCCGAGTTTTCTATAGAGAATCAAGGTGAACACAGCTCCAGGAGACAAACACACAGAGCCCAGCTTCGCTTTGATTGAAATCGGGGAGGAAACTTCCACTGATGGCAATGAAATCACAACTGCATTTTGTGTTTTTAACTAAGAAAGCGTCAGTCGGGCTTCTCTGTCACTTCCCACGGAGGTCAGGTCACTGTCTTGCTCATTTGGCTTCAATGCCATTATTCTAAAACGGACTTTGGCCTCATGTACTGAAAGAACATTAGGGGTAGAACTGATTGTAGATTCCTTTTCTGATTTTGGAGTTCTTCTCTCCAAGAGAACAAAACCATTAAGCCACTTCATACCGAGAATCTTTTGTTCCGATTTTATCAGTATGTAAAAAAACAAATGTGTCTGTACAAAATCCCTTAAATCTCTAATCAATAAGGGTTTGAGTAGGGGAATGGCTCAGGGCAATAGAAAGATCCTTAAACACTGCTGATGTTCTTACAATAAAAAATTACCTCTTGCATTTGGAATTGTTTGCAATCATTAGGCTTGTGCAATAAGCCACTCGTCTCACTGAAAGTCATTTATCCTCATTAAATGACAAATTCTCTTAAAATTATTTTCTCAAATATTTTGCCCTTTATGAGCTGACAAAACGTTAATAATTAATGATTCATTGCTGATCCTGAAGGGCAACTAACATAATTATCCAAGGGTGCTCCTGCTGATTCCTCACAGTTTGCCCTCCAAGCATACATTTTTCATCTTTGAATTTTGAATGCATTTTTACTATACCTTCTATGTCAGACAGCAGAATATGTTTCATGGAAATAAATCAGTGTTATTTACTTACTGAGACTCCGGAACTATTTTACTACCTAAGACTTCTATGAAAATGGAACAAATTCAGCTACAGAGGAAAAGCACTTTGGGATTCAGGATTACAGAGTGCCGAGTTCCAACCTTTTTTGTGCTCAGTAAACTACAAGAAAACTATAAACTCCATGGATGACACACAGTACGTTGCAGCGCATGCCCAGTCCTGAATGTAAGTTTTTAATCCTGTTTTATAATGCACCCTTGAGAAAAAAAACACACGGACATTCTCACAAGTGGTTACTCTGATGAAAAAATGCTATGCAATGAAGGGATCGATTATCAAACATAGTAAAAAAAAATTACGCAGACTGAGTCGATGATCCCACAGGCTACCAGCAGTGGGGATGATTTGTGCAGTTCAAAGTATCCTACTTTCCTGGTCTAATGCATTTTTTCTGTAAAAGATCTTTAAAGGAAATCAGAAAATTCATGAGCAGCAGTCTCAAATGTGACACTTCAGCCTCATCTGTAATTTCTGCAACAATTATTGGTTGGCACTGGCTTAAACATAAGCACTGCATTACGCATTAAGTGATTGTTTCCTGTGTGGTAGGCACAGTTGGGCACAGAGATTCTGGAACCCATTAACCCTCTGCCTGACTAACTGAATATGATGAAATAAGCTTTCCCATGTGTCAGCCCAGGATCCCTGGGAGCCTGGGAATGGTACCATCCTTCTGCTGTTGGAACAAACCAGAGCAATCTCAGAACTTGACCAAATGACTCCTCTGGTGCTGTTCTGGCGTGCACCATCTCCCAGCACTTCGCCTGGACTTAACCTGTGATACAACATTCATGGCAGGAAGGGCGAGCAGGTAAAGCTGCTCACGAAGGCTTCGTGCTGCTACCGAGACTCGTGTTGGGGATCTCCAGCATCCTCTTCAGTGCTGGCCTGTAATAGAGTGCCTTTCCCCAAACCTCAACTTCATACACTGAATCACACCAAAAAACATCCAGTTTTCTGGCATTTCTGCTTCCTTATACCGACTGAAGCTGACGCATTCACCATAAATTTTGAATTTAGTTCCACACCTCATACAAACTGAAAGAGGAAGGAAAAGAACAGCAGAAATGTATCATCTGAGAAGTGCAACATTCAGAAGGACGATGGAAAACTGCTTTGTCTCTCTGTGGCTATTTCCCCGGTGTGGCACGCAGGGATCTAATCAGGGCATTAGGAGTCCCTGTCGGCAGCAAGACAGATGAATCTAAATGAAGCTGTGCGGTCGGTAATGACGACTGACCAAAATGCTCGAGTGCTCTGCTTCAGAGCAAGCTCTCCAAGACCTTCACTGAGAAGGCTGTAACCACATTGCTATTATACAAGCAGACAATTTATAAGCCTGACTGTGTTTAACATGCATGCACTAGAAAATGCAGGAGTTGTTCTGTACATGGTAAACCATCATTTTTTCTGTTGTCTACTCCTTGGAAAGTCTCTCCTGTGTGTGAAGATAAAGGCTTCAGTGTCTTGTTAAAGAGACACCTTTAAACAATCTGCTTCATGTTTTGCACGCAAATCCACTGGAGATCATGACACCCTCAGGTTGTTGGGCATCAGATCCTCAGCTGCTGTGAACCAGACTAACTCCACTGATCACCTGACTGAGAGAGGCCGTCGTAGAGCAGAAATGTGTATGACGCTACAGTTCATTGCTATGAAGTAACTCACCTTTGGTTATAGCCAATACCCAGCAATGCTTTCTGTACCACGGAGAGAGAATTTAGCACTAGCTCCCTTTCCATTTAACCAATTAAATAGAAACTACGCAACTTCCATGACATTCTTTCTGTAATGGACATCATCAGGATGGACGTTCTGTTGTGACAACACCCACGTCAAAAGGCCCTGACCAGAAACAGCACTCGGTCATGCAGAGTGTTGTACAGATACACGAGTTCCACCCTCTGATTTAAGACACAACGAATCACCAGAGTAAAAAGGGCAGACGCATATTGCAGCATGAGGCTTCTGCTTTTGCTAATACTATTACTTAGCATTTCATATTTAAAACAATATGCAAATACCAAAGGCGAGCTGTTGACATTAGTAAAAAAGGGGA
The DNA here is from genome assembly GCF_964273445.1 of Streptopelia decaocto. Lineage (NCBI taxonomy): Eukaryota > Metazoa > Chordata > Aves > Columbiformes > Columbidae > Streptopelia > Streptopelia decaocto. The sequence continues at coordinate 14,493,228 of NC_138668.1, read as the reverse complement.
TGATGCTTTTTCAGCTTGTTTCCAGACCTTCTGGAGACTACTGTAATTATGCCAAGCAATTTAGGACCTATGCTGTAAAGGAACTTTAAAGCAAATAGTAAAATCTATTTATTTTTAATCAAAGCAAAAGTGTGACCAGAAGTCAATGTTAGTATTAAAATAGGAAAGACATGCAGGGATCATCTAAAACAGCTACCATAAATAGGATTTTCTACATTATTTTAACAAAGTTGGAGTCTATAAACAAACAGATCAATTATTAAAATAGTGAAGTCTTAACATAATAAGTTTCTGCTTTTCAAAACAGACAATGGCATCGAGATAACTTCCAATTCTAGATCTAAATTGTTATACACAGAGAAATGTTCTCATTAAGCAGAATCTAGTGTGTAAAAGGGCAGCTTGGCAGCAGTGCCAGGGTGCAGACACCTGGGCACTTGGCTCTAGTCCTGCCAACAGCCCATTCTTGTCCCTGGTCAAGCTGTGATTTGGGTGGAAGCTCAATGCCGAGCACAGATTTTTGAGCAGATCGGGTCTCCCACTCAGCCCCCTGCCAAACACATGATCTTTTGCCCAAAGCGTGCAAGACGCAATCCTTCTGTCACCTCAAGCTACCAGTTATTTTAAGTGCTACACTGCACTCAGTTCCTGAGTCTGGAACAAACCCCGTGGTATTTATCAGAATAAGAAAAGGATACATCTGTATCACACCAGAGAACCTGCAAAACTGTTGCATATGTCTGAGTCAACCAACTCAGTCAACAGTGATCACAGTCTTCAATTCCATTTTAGAAAGTGTGGAGTTACTCAGTCCTGAACCCCTGCCAGGCACTGCAACAAAACCAACGCTGCGACTGAAGCACCCGAGTGGGAGTTACACCCCTGCCATCAGCACAGGGCAGACAATAACAGATGCATGAAAAACTGAAGCCAGGGGCGAGGTGTGACTCCAGAACACAGCAGTATCTGGGAAGTCTAAAGATAGCAAAAGCACTGGCTAAAATCTGTTGCCAGGATGCTGCAAAGCCACGGGATGTCACAGGCATCCAGGTGAGACTTCAGGATGCACATCAAAAGACGGATGGTGAATTAAGAAGATCAGCAACCCCAGTCTCAGCCAAGATGAAGGTGTCACAACAGATACACACAAAGCTTTTTTCCTGTGGCTTAATCAAACACTTGATGAAACTTAGAAAATATTTTTCTTTATACTAGTACGGAGCTTTTTGCAACAGTATTTTCAAGATTTCTTGCCTTAGTGGTTACCTGGAAAATTAGAAGGGGTTCACAGGCTTATTAGGTTGTAAAGAAGATAGTTCTGCCAATGAAAGAATAGTAACTGGAAATCTTAGAGAACACAGGGTATAGCCTGGATAACCTGAACTGGCAACTACTTATCTTTTTAACTACTCTTTCCATTGGCACTTTGGAAATAGTTGCTTTCTTGAAAATTATGATTTCAAGAAAGCTCTTCCGCTATGGAGCGTGTGTTGAGCTCATCAATACAGTGCAGCCACTGAGGAAGTGAACAAAGTGCCATATTCCCGCACCCTTTGCCTGAGATCCAAGCAGGAATAACAGGGCTGTCACCTGTGCCATTCTAGCGTGAAACACATTCCAAGCTACCGATATTTATGAAAAGCTATATATTCAATCCGACCTAATGAACACCGAGGGAGAGTCAAGGTCCCAGCCGTCCCTCCTCAGCCGCCCTCCCACCGCTTCGCTCCGCGGAGCCAGCGAGCGAACCCCCTCGCAGGGAACGGCCGAGGCAGCCGGAGCTGCAGCGGCGGCTCCAGCCCTGCGCTGCCGGTCCTGCCAGCGCCAGCCCGCTTGGCTCCGGCACAGCCTCCTCCGGCAGCAGCCTCAGAGGGCAAAATGGTCACACGAACCTTCCTCCCCGAGCAGCACACGGCAGCTTCTTCCTGCGAACGGGAGCGCCCGGCGAGCGCTGGCCGGGAGGACCGGACCGCACCGACCCGCCGCAGCCGGTGCCCCCGGGGCGGCCTGGGCAGCCGGACCCGCACCCGCGCCCCCACTCACTTCTCCCCAGCGCCTCCGCCTTCCACTCCGTCTCCTCCACTGCCCCGTAGCGCCTCATGGGTCTCTCGGCCTCCGCGCTGGCCGAGATGGACCTTCTGAGCTCCATGGGCGGGCCGGCCGGCGCGGGGTTCGCACCTCACACCATCACCGCGCGGGCGCGGAGCCGGCGCGGGGCTCAGCGCTCCTGTGCGCGGGGCTCAGCGCTCCCGTGCGCGGGCTCAGCGCTCCTGTGCGCGGGGCTCAGCGCTCCTGTGCGCGGAGCGGGGCCGGGGCGGGCTCAGCGCTCCTGTGCGCGGAGCGGGGCCGGGGCGCCGGGGGGCGGAAGGGGCGCAGCGCACATGCTCAGTGCGGGGCTGGGGCGGGGGAGGCAGGGACACAATGCGAGCGGTCACCCCGCGGGGCCGGCACCCGCACCCGCTGCCGCCCCGCCCGCCCTCCCCTCCCGCTGCGCCGGGGACTGAGCCCTGCGGGGATGCGGCCGAGCGGCGCGGAGCTCATCGCCGGGTGGGTTTGTCTGCCCATCCCCGCACCCGCGTGGGAGCTCCCCGTGCGCCGCGGAGCCGCTCGGGCGAGCCGGAGTTAGTGACATCGCTCACCGCGGGGCACGGCAGCGCCTGTGTCTGCTGCAGCACTGCGGACAGCGCCTGCCCACAGCAGCTGGCGGGCGCTGGCGGGCTCTGGCGGGCCTTTCTGGGCTCTGTTGGGCCCTGTCGAGCCTTGTCAATGCCTTTCGGGCTCTGCTGTGTTCTGTTGGGCCCTGTCAGAGTCTGTCGGGCTCTATCAGACCCTGTTGGGCTCTATCAGGCATAGTAACGATCTGTCGGGCCTTCTCGGGCTCTCTCAAGCCCTGCAGTGCCCTCTCGGGCTCTGTTGAGCCCCGTTGGTCTCTGTCGGGCTTTGTCGGGCTCTGTCAGGCTCTGTTGTGCTCTGTTGGGCTTTGTCGGGCCCTATCGGCCCCGTTGGGCTCTGTTGGACTCTGTCGGGCTTTGTCAGTTTCTGTCAGGCTCTGCCGGGCCGCGTTGGGCTCTGTCGGGCCATGTCAGGCCTTGTCAGGCCTTGTTGGCTCTTTCGGGCCCTGTCAAGCTCTGTTGGGATTTGTCAGGCCCTGTCAGGCCCTGTCGGGCTTTCTTGGGATCTGTTGTGCTCTGCCAGGCCTCGTTGGGCCCTGTCAGGCTTTGTTGGGCTCTGTTTTGTGGCTAACATGAGTCAGCTTGGACTGTTTATATAATTGTAAATATTATTTTTTTTTTAAATGAGTTCTTTGGCAATACAAAAAGTATGTTTTAACCTAAAAAATTGGTTTTCTGGTAACTTTTTGGCTACTTAAGATTTCCATTTGTTTCATGGATGAAAATGTAGGAAGGACCTGCTGACCAGGAGAGAGGAAAAAATAAAAAGGGTTTTTTTTGGTATAATGACTTCCTGCCATCCAACTTCACTCTTCTGGTTGTGGAGAGTCTCTGCTGAGCTCCCCCAGCACTCAGCATCACACACGCGGATGCAAAGGGGCCAGAAAGCAGCTGGTTTGGGGCCAGAAAGACAGAGTTTCTGTTCTTGGGCTTGAAAACAGGCTCATGCAGCTGATTTGGGGCTCAGAAACAGATTGAGTTGTGTGGCTTTAGGCTCAGAAATAGAAGTCAAATCCTGCATTTTGGGGACTGGAGAACAGGCTCAGCAGCTGGGGTATAGGCTCAGAAATGGACACTAAGTGAGCTGGTTTGGGAAACAAAAGCAGAAGCTTATACTGCTTAGAATAGTTGTTAACTAATTAATCATACAAACTCAGTAATATTTATACAATGTACAAATATTATGTTTAATCCCAATACTCAGTTTTTCACAGCAATTGGTTTACAACCTTGTCAAATGCCCAGACTGTTGGAAACAGCTGGAGCTTGTCAGGAGAATTATAGAATCATTTTGGCTGGAGGAGACCCTCAAGATCATCGAGTCCAACCACAACCCACCCCTGGCACTGCCCCATGTCCTGAGAACCTCATGTCCGTCTGTCCAGCCCTCCAGGGATGGTGACTCCAGCACTGCCCTGGGCAGTCTGTTCCAACGCCCCACAGCCCTTTGGGGAAGAAATTGTCCGCCAGATCCATGGGCTGCAGCTTCTCCAGGAGAATGCTGTTGGATACCGTGTCAAAGGCTTTGCTGAAGTCTAAGTAATTCTTTCATAAAGGTATTTGAGAAGTCCCTTGGAAAGCAAAAAGAAGGAAACAGGAAAAGCTTGAATCTGAACATTTTCCTCTGTGATTACTGTGATTTAATTCATTTTCCAATAAAACAGGAAATCTCAGTAAAACGGGAAAAGACAAAAGGTCTGTTTTGAGACTTTTTGTAGTAAGTTTTTCTTCCCTTTGCCCATGCCAAACTGTCCCCATCCCACTTGAAGCATAACTTCACCCATTTCATCTGCAGATGATCTTTTTGCATATTCCAGAGATGAAGGTACTGTATAACTCTAAGAGTTTAACAGTGCTAAACTTTAACCCTTTTCTATGTGCGTGAACATGTAGTAAAATAGGGGCTTTGTTTCCCCCATCCATGGACAAATGGTAGAATGTTTTTTTCTTTGTAAGTGATTTTTTTTTTCTGAATTTATTCCAAATACTGTGTGCACACATAGATAGTGCTCTGTAATTGGAGCTGGATAGATGTGACTGAGGAATGTGCTTCCCAGACAAGTTTTTGTTTTTAAATAATAGATTCTTCAAGTACTCTAAGCAAGTTGAAGAATCAAGAGTGTACAGGGACATGTGGAACAGCAAAAATAGGGTCATCCTGTTGCTTGTGTCAGGTATTTTTTTATGATTTCAGACAGCATGGGCAACCTTCCAGCATTTCATACATGCACCCATGAAAGTTTAACTGTGTTTTTAAAATTATTCGTTTTTACTAGAAATCTTCTGAGATATAGTAGAAGAATTTCATAATTCCACATAAACTTGTTCTGGTTTTTAAGGAATATGGTTTCTGTCAGTTTCTTTTGGCTAGGTGGTGGTGGCACAGGACCATAGATTCAGGTTTGCAGTCACAAACAGAAAGTGGCCAGGAATGAACAGAGGTTGCAGAGGAGCCTGAAAGTGATATGAGGGGAAATAGAAAGGAGGAAAGGGGTTGAGATAAGAAAGCTTATTTGCAAATGAAGACTTCGAGGTGAATGAAAATGCTCCTTAATTTTATAACATTGGTAACGATGTGGGTTTCAATGTGGGGGACATGTAAAGATAGCTATTGTTTTTTTTAATAGTGTGACACACTGAAGTAATGAGATACTCTTCCTGAAGAGAATGGGAATAATTCTCCCTTGCCAAAATATGCTGCCTCACCGAAACCCAACAACAGCTACAAGTTCAAGTGTGAACCTCCGGAGGGCTGTGAAAAGGCAAAAGTCTTTGGGGAAAGCTTGTAAATTGATCTTTACTACAGAAGAAATAACATTCAACATTCAGAGTTACTCATTGGTTTATTGATTTTTGTCTCAGATCAAAATTATTAGTCCAGTTGCTAAAATCATGCTAACACCCTGATCTCTGTTGTCTTGTCTGACTGTATACTGGTATATGTGTATGTATTTTATTGCTGGAATTTTGTGTTAAAATCAAAATCTTGAGAGACTTTTTTTAAAACCGGCATAACTTGAGAGGACTGTCTGTTACCTGGCAGATAGTGGGGGAGGAACTCAATCAGATGCAGAGAGGTAATGAGAAGCTGTAATGCAGGTATATCAGCTCATCTCTGTCACAGCTTTACAAGGACAGCAGTAACTAGACTCTGAAAACCGTGCTCTCTTCAGCTGCATCTATGTAATTGGGAAACTTTTCGTGACAGAGAGTGAATTTAACGCTGACTATTTGATGCTTTGGTTATTCTGAAAAAGACAGCTTTTGCCATTTGGGAATATTCTGGGAGTTATCATCATCATCATCATCATCATCATCATTATTATCATTATTATAATTTTCTACCCTTATATCACTAGGATGCAAGAATCTTAACCTATAGTTAAAAATCCCATTTCACCCCACAAGGAGTGTAATTTGGTTGTAATTCTTTTATGCCTATATTATCTCAACAATGCCATCTAGTGTAAGTAGTAACTAAAAAAATATATAGCTGCCTTTTTGTATTTCCCATCTCTGATCTCTGCAAGTGGATTTTGAGAGGTCTCTGTGGCCTCTCCATAGCGATGTGGAATGGGTTTCAGTAACTTATGTTACCCGTCTCTGGTTTAGAGTGTGTAAGTTATGTTGCCAACAGATTAGAGAGTCTTCACTTGCTCCGAGAACATATTCTGTTGTAATTTGACTTTCCTTTTGGAAACAAGAAAAACAAAGTCATATCCACTACCAAATTTTTTTGCCTCAGGCCTAACATCTTGTTGCTTGTTGAGCTTTATTCAGTGGCACAGCAATAATTTCTTGCTGAAGCCTTATCTGTTCTCTCCCTGCTATCTCTGAAATACTGATGTCTCCACAGTAACTCCCTGCCAGTGATGTCCGTGTTTCCTTGCTGAGTACCTGACAGCTTCTCTGTGAAATGGAAAGGGCGAAGGAGAACACATGGGAAGTCACCAGCGATTTGCAGTTACCGAGGCCAGTGCTGCAAGGTGGCCTTTTAGGTATGTGAATTTCCCTTTGACTCCTCGTGCACACACATGTTCAGCCCACATCGGTCTGCAGCTTTTATCTGGATGGTCTGAGACAGGACTGGTATTTGTAAGAATCTTTTTTTAATGGACAGACCTGTTCTCATCTGGAACTGATGTGCACTGAGATGTATCTCCAAAGCAAAGCTTGTGTGTCATTGTCACTTGTTCTCACAAAATGAATATAACCTGCAAAAAACACCCTTGACATAAAAGCATCCGAACCCTTGCGAATGTCAGGACTGTGCTTTCTCTGTGTAATTCCGTAGTTTCAGTCTGTGCCCTCCATCAAATGTCATCGCCTAAAGATGTTGTTATGGCTTTGACACGAATCAGGTTGGTGTGTATTAAAACAGAGATGTTTGCGCTTAGAAAAGGTAACAGAAGGTATGGCTTTCCTGACCGAGGGCGGTGAGAAGCACTGCAGAACCATTGGTTTTCTGAACCTGGGTATGCAGGAAAACAAAATGACTGCTTATTGCAAGATGTTCCTGTGTATTTTCTTGACATGAGTTTGTGAGTGCTCAGCAATGCTGAAAATCAGCCCTGCTCTTAGCGTTTTGTTGATACGAAGAATGACCTAGATGCTTTGTTCTGAAACTGTTACTTTGCGCGTCAAGTCAAGTGGGGAGACAATGTGAACTCTTGCCCTACAGATCCTGACAGTGCCTGACAGAGCCCGACAAAGCATGACAGAACCTCTTTGCAGCTGATCCGCAGGCTGCACTGGGGCAGTGCGGTTCTGTTCCCTGGCTGGTTCATTCTACTGTGTGTCAGGGCCTCCCATATTGAGGAAGCAGTAGGTTGCAGAGGAGTTGCTTGTCACTCACTTTTTGTCCTCGTTGTCTCGTTCTCTGTGCAAGGATGACACTATGTATAATCCGGAGTGTGCAACAGGTTGGAGGGCTGTTAATAGGTGAGTGGTTCATTTGCAGGGCATCGTGTAGAATTGAAGTTTACTCAGCGCATGTTTCCACACTTAAAAGAACTCCTGTGCCCTTCTTTTCTTGTGTCCATGGTATTTTGTTGTTGCCTGTCAATCTACTGATTGCCAGGGCTTCAAGCCCATAGTTATCCTTTTCCATCCAATCTGTTGAAGCTTTTGATGTTTTAATCTTGTTTTCAAATTCCCATAGCCAGCTTTTGGCAGAAAAAAGTATCAAGCAAAGAAACCAGGAGCTCTGCTCACACTCAATGCAATACTGAAATGCATTAAATGCGTTAGCGTGCCCGAACTAAGGAGTACTGTGAACGTACCAAGATAAACAGTCAAAGCTTTTTTTTAGTTGAACCGCACCAAGAGATACTGAAATCTAGCAGCATTTTCTCTTGTATTCAAATGTTAATTAGCACGTTTTTATTTCTAAGAAATACTGATGAACAGAATCCAGCTAAATGTAAGAGCACTTGGTGTTAGTTCTGTGGTGGTATGTCCATTCCTCAACCACATCGTGACTATCGTGAGATGATGTATTGACCTCACAAGAGGGCGCTCAAACCCCGTGAAAACAACACTGCTTGACGACTGAAGTTAAGACGTGACGATTCGGATTCTGCATTTTTTTAAGAGTGGGTTCTGTGGTTCGGTTTGTTTGTTTGTGGGTGGGTGTTTGTGTGTATGTGTGTGAGGATAGAAGTGCAAAACTAGAACCGGATAAAAATTAAAGTTTTGAGGGCAAGGGGAAAAATCCCCTTTGGAAAGCAGTTAAAGTCTTGAAATTTGTAAGAAGATTAGATCAAAAGAAAGACATGCAGTTCCTACCATAACTCCAGGTACCTGTAAGTACCTATAATCAGCCTCCTTCTATTTTTGTAACTGCAGAGATGTAATAGTTCCGTTTTAATCCAAACTGGTGTGTCTCACGTCTCATCTGACTAGCCCAGCTACTCAAAACAGCCTCATCCTTCTGAGGCACAGAGGAAGAAAACAGGCGGCTTCTCTAGTTAGACAAAAAGCATCATTCACTTACAAAAATACAGAATGTGTCCAGGGACCTCATAATTTCTTTGCTTCAGGAGAGCAGGTTCTGTCTCTGGGCAGGAGCTGGTGTGTGCCTGGTGTGGTGTCAGCACCCGGCTCTGCTCTGCTGGTGGAAACACTGCCTGAGCGTTAACCAGCTTCTTTGCATTTCTATGGTATAGAATTAGTGATATGTAATACTGGTTCTTCTGGTCCCCAGAGATAACAAGTTCCTTTCCTCTTGCTGTTTTCTTTCCTGGGTTCACAGATAAAATGAGGCAGGAATTGCCTGCCAGCACACGCCTGATATTCTGGAAAAAAAAAAGTCTCCCTTATCTCAATGCGATATAGCCAAAACATAAATAAATACAAATCGGGATAGAAATAACTGAGTAGCAAAAGCATTTATCTAATTGTAAAAACTAATCAGTAGCTGTGGGTTTTTTTCAGTTCTCTGTCCCCATTACTTCACGTTTGTTGGCTTTGAAATTTCAGAGCTCTTTCATCACATAGTCATTTAGTAGTGTCTTTCTACAACTCTTCTGAGTCAGACGTAGTTTCAGTGATTCCCAATAACCCTTGCAAATGTTGTTCTTCACCTTTTGCTCCCTTTTCTAAAGCATTTATAGAAATGTTGAACTATATGAGCACCAGTACACATCCTGGCTGGCTGTCTTTGTGGAAAACCAATAATTTCTACCCATAGTTTTCTCATTTCTGCTAATCTAGAAAAGGACCTTCCATGTTATTCCTTATAACTTTAGTTTCTTCCAGTGTGCTTGGTAAATTCTTGTGGGCTTTGGGGGAATTCTGTATGCTGCATTGAGCAGATCAGTCATCTGCACGCTTGCTCCTTCCTTCAGAGAACCATGATAGACTTGAGGGATGATGGTTCAGTAATAAATCCATGCTGGCTGCTCTCCAATAAAAAGATCTCTATTCATTCTTAAAGTGTCTGTGAACTTACTGATCTGTCATTGTTGAGATTCTTGGCAGGTCTGTTATTTGTTTGATTTAACTGACATCACACATCACTTTCCATTCCGCTGATGTAGAGACCAAGCAGAAGATAGGCTATGCTACAATTAAAGATTTTTGTATTTCTAGATATGAGTTTCATTAGGAGATGGTACTCATGACCCTTCACTACTGACATCCTTAGGTTTGTTCCAGAACTTTTCCTACAGACGCTGGCTTTGAGTTAGATCCTGAAAATTGTTTCATGGAGAGAACTCCAGTCTAGCAACACCAACACTCCTAATGTGTCTTTAAACTATCCCCGTGTCACATTCTGATACTTTATCCTCCCACTTCACACAGCAGCAAGGCAAATCCTGTTCAGCTGATTATTCCTAACTGCCTGTGTGAAGGTAATTAACCATAACCCCATGCAGATGGTTGCATGGAAGCAGCTGTAGGTCCTTAACAACTTGGATGTAGGTGCCACATCAGCCATATGCAGGTGCTGGTGCTGCAGTTACTGGTCATTTGGAGGTTCTTACATGCAATGGAGTGGGAGTCGCTGCCGTCGAGCTCCTCTCAGCGCACTTGTGTTCAAAACTGGGAACCTCTTACATCAAAAGGTCTCTTCTGTAAGACTTGAATATCGCTTGCTGGAGCAAGATTCCTTGTGAGTTGCTGGCACCTGGAAGTATTCAGTTTTGTTAAAACGAGCAGAGTGGTTGGTATTAGCAAATGGATCTCTTCATTCTGACAGAAGAACAGGAAAAATTGCGTGGTACTTGAGAAAAGAAATACAGCATTTTAGACATTCTTCTCATGTATAATTGCAGACTGTAACAGGGAGGAAATTTTAACTATGGTCATTAAAAGGACATTAATTAACCAGGTTAATGATCAGGCATATAGCATTAGTATATATTCTTCCCACTACATTTTCCTCTTACTGAAAAAGCACTTTCTAAAAATGTCTCATGGAAACATCTTATTCTTCATGGTCTGGAAGTCTTAAGCTGCTGTGAGTATACAACAGGACTGGCAGTCAGAATCAGAATCCACCTCATTCTATTAATATTTCTCCTCACATCTTTCCAGAGGTGGTTACACAAGGAAGAAAGGACCTTTCAGTAAAGCAGACACTCTTATTTGAAATATAAACCAACTGAAAAACTACTCAGAACTGATCTGACTTTTGCATCCTGTGCATCCCTTAGGCACCTTCCAGTTTTCTCTTTCTCTGACTTTATTTCCATTTCGGAGCTGCCTAGGACAGGGGGTTGTGTAGGAGTGCAGTAAATGAGACAGGGAAACTAATGTGGCTGAAAAATATTTCCCTGGGTTATTTTTCACCTGGACCCCATTGTTCCGTTGAACACATCGCCGTGGTGATCAGGTAGCACTGAGGGCAATGTGGAACAAGAAACCAGCAGCTGTGGCAGATGAACAGCAGGGCTGAGTTCAGGAGGCCTAATTTATATTGAGGTGTCTGAAGCAATGAGGAAAAAAACAAAAATAAGTTATGATACAATATTTAGCCAAGCTAGAAATAGATACAATAAAAGCCAGACTGCTACAGGACAGGGTTGGGGAAAGCTTTGTGGAAAGACTGGAAAAGAGCTGCAGTTATTCTTGTACTAACCTGTCTTGGCTTTGGCAGACTTAATTCAGGGATGCTTGTCACAGATCCAACATTCTAGTAACAGGTACCACTTATTTAGATCAAATCAGTGCAATGTAAGGTGTTCAGTTCCAGATTTCATTCTACTAAATGAGAGTATTTATCTCTATCAAAATGTGAAATGAGATACTAAATATTCCAGTTGGTCTGGTGTAGCTTCACTCTGATAGAGAGATATTATGCAACTTGTTTACCCTGGAGATGTTTGCTGCAGGTTTCATTGAGCAACGAAACCACTTGACTGTAAGGCAGTTGCAAAGAATGAGGCTGTCAAGAGCAGAATTTCCTTTCTGATAGTAGCTCACTGAAATGAGATTTCTTATCACAAAGCTCTTTTCTGTTCATAATTTCTTCATGTGTTTCTCTATGTATGTAGTCAAAATCTTCAGGTTAGATTGTAGTATGAGGGGTCAAGTATTTAACTGAGCATTTTCAGGTTGGAAACATCTAACAGTGAATTCTTGAAGACTGTAACAAACTGTTGCTATAGACCACATCTTAATACAGCGCACCTCCTAGATATGATGCTTTGACACCCCGTGATAATTATAATGCTTCATGTCAAAGTGTTCTTGTGTGACCTTTTTTCAAGTTGTATCAAGTACCATAGAATGCAGCAATTTCTTCAGTTTCTATAGTCCCTTTAGCTGTTACACTGCATGTTGCAGGATGGTAAACAGGCATTTTTTAAGTTTCATAAGTTCTGAGAAGACATCTTTCAGACCCCCAAAGTAGCGTTTTCTTCCCATGGGAAGAAAGGTAACACCCAACATTCTATTCCTCACACTGAGGACAGGAATTGTTTTACTCCTGACTTTTAACATCAGTGGCACTAATGTTACTGGTCTGAACTGCAGGACCAACAGAACCTTGAATCTCTGTCTACTGGATTCAAATGTTTTTTTTGGATATACGCAGAGAGACTAGGAGCCTCAAGATCTGCTCACCTTAAGGAATTTGCTGCCATTGTTGACCCAAAAGAAGAAGTGCACTATGTCCTGGATCCAAATCAGTCACTTGTTGGGTCTACACTGGGTATGGTAGCCACTATACAAGTGCTTGAAATAAGAAAATTAAGTTTGCAGGTAAGCTTATGAATGGAAAACGTAATGCCATTTTGAAAATGACTGCTTTTAAAGTGAGACTATAGTCAACAGTATGAATCATAATTTCCTGTATTGCAGTTTATTTAGTAGTTAACCAAGCAGAAGAATTGTGTTCTAGATGACATTAGAAATAATTTTCCATATACCAGAAGTCATAGAATCATTTTGGTTGGAAAAAGACCTTTAAGACCATCAAGTCCGGCAGTTAACCCAACACTGCCAAGTCCACCCCTACCCCATGTCCCTGAGAACCTCATCTCTGTCCAGCCCTGGGCAGCCTGTTCCAATGCCCCACAGCCATTTGGGGAAGAAATTGTTCCCCACATCCAACCTCAACCTCCCCTGGCGCAACTTGAGGCCGTTTCCTCTGCTCCTGGCGCTTGTTCCTGGGGAGCAGAGCCCGACCCCCCCTGGCTCCAAGCTCCTTTCAGGCAGTTCAGAGATCAGAAGGTCTCCCCTCAGCTCCTGTTCTCCAGCTGAACCCCCCAGGTCCCTCAGCCGCTCCCATCACACTTGTGCTCCAGCCCCTCACCAGCTCCGTTCCCTTCTCTGAACCCTGAGGGTGCACTCAATCCCCTCATCCAGATGGAATGATTTGCTTTAAAATAAGTGAACCTCAAACTTTGTGATACGTGACTGCCTGATGCATTGAAGGAATTAGTAAAATCTAAACTAATTTGCCTGTGGGAAAAGGTTATGATGCATCTAACGTATTTTATATTGCAGAAGACATTTGTATATTAATGGTGGTGTTGGTGTTTGCTCAGCTCTTCTGTATACCAAAATATCAGCAGAGACTAGCCCTTCCTCCTGTCCTCTGAACCCAACCTATACATTGTTTTATATTTATTTTGAGAAATCTATGTGTTTTCAAGGTAGACCCCTGAAGTGGGTTTAGCCAAGTCTGTCAATACGCGGTTTCCTGGCTGAATTGGAGCAGGGAAAAACAAACAAATAAACAAAAACCAAAACAACGATCACAGTTGCGATTTATTTGCAAGTTATTGAATAAGACACAGATAGTTCCTGATGCCATTTTTCTACTGAGTTAGCACACACAAACTCTTCAGGAATTCTCTTTCCGTAAAGAGAAGGACAAAATGAAGAGGATTATTTGGATTATTTAGTTTAGGAAATTTAAGTGAAAATGCACTAAACCTTAGTACACTTCTCAAGATCCTTTTGTAATCTTAAATGCATATCCATACGCGATTTATTTGCAAGATATTGAATAAGACACAGTATACCTAACCACATAGAACCTGTCCTGAGGATGTGCAAAAGTGAGTCTACCTTCAGAACATGCGGGGTTTTCTAATGTTAGCAGTGTAAGTAAATGTGAAAGTAAATTCAGGTGAACATAGTATTAAATTGTTCAAGAAGGTATATCAATATAATTCTTATAGCATTAGTTACATTTCTATTTTGCCATAGATCTGTAAGTACAGAGGTATGTATAACATAAGAACAGAGAGCTACATTCGTATTAAGGATCCCATCCAGCCCAGTGTCCTGTCGCCGGCCCAACCCCTCAGATAAACACTCTGGATGCTCAGGAAAAATTAAGATCAGAGTGAGGAGATAAACATTTCCTTCCCCTTTCTGCTCCCAGTACGTTCTGTCTCAAACTGTTTCCAGGTCACAGGATTTCCTGCGCATGATGAGGGTTTCTTTACTGAGTAATGCTCAGAATATTTCTATTCCAAGTCATTTGAACTTCTGGAAAAGTTTTGCTTCGAAGAGTTTTTGTATGTTAACTCAGTAGACAAACGGCATCAGAATGTAGCTTATAATAAAGTTTATTAACATTAGGATATAGTTTGCTTTCCCATTTTAAGGCATCTAAGTTTTAGTTGTCATGAAGACTGGTCCTTTACTGCAGATTAACTACAATAGATAATCGAACTCTTCTCCATTTCATTTTCTAGGATGTCTTGCTGCTCTGTTACGCACAGTGGTGTGGATTCTGTGCTTCTCTTAAGCACATCTTCATTCAGCTTGCTCAGCTTTTGCATCCAGATAATTTCACTGTGACAAGGTAAAAAAGATTCTAATTTCATCCTTTGAGAATAGTGTAAGTTCATTGAGGTCATCCGCCTGGAAAATAATTACTATTTTATTTTCTCTCTAATCTTGCAATAGTAGATGTGAATGTCATCGTCTTCATTTTTCTTTGAATGTGTTAGTTTTCCTCCGTATAAATTGGTGGTTTTCAATCTCACTGCAGTAGTTATGCAGTTTAATTCAAATGAATTTTTAAACAGTGCCTTTAACCTTGAAGCTTCCCAATTTCCGGAAGCGAATCGATGCAACAGCAGCAGGAAATAATTTTTACCCCTATCTCTGGATGTAGCGAATAATTCCATCCTGTAGTAGAGTATTTGAGAAGCTGTTTGTTGTTGTGGGTTAACCCCGGGGGGCAGCTGAGCCCCACGCAGCACAGGGACAAACAGGCGGCCCCGATGCTGTGGAAACACTTCCAGCAATAACCAAATAACCAATAACCAAAGCGTTCCTGCCTTATCAACACTATTGTCATCACAAATCTTAGACGTAGCACCACAGAAGCTACTATGAAGAAAACTACCCCAGCCAAAACAAGTTTATGGAGATATATATATTTTTATATATATATATACAAGTGCCTAATATATATATCTTATAAATATATAAAAGACATGTTTGGTTTGACATGTCCAGGGTTTTTAATGTTTCAGTGCAACCTACATTTTCTTATTCATGTATTTGATAATACATCAATGCTTACAAGATCTGCTCTGACTGCATCCTTGTTTTATTCTGACTGAACTCGTAGTACCAGTAGAGCAGTTGTATATTAGTTTTGGCTACAAAGGTGTTTCATATGAAGGCTTTCTGTGCAGCTCCATATGCATTTGCCTTATGAGACAATTTTTGCAAATTAACTCTATTCCAAATGTCTTTCCACCACACTGTTATTTTTTTTTGTTTGGTTTAAATAGTCTTTTAGGTTTTCAGATACCTACTGTGTTTTTGATCAAAAAGAATGGATGATGATGTAGTAAAATATTACCATTGTATAATGAGTCAGACTATTTTTTGCCAAAATCATGTCATGATTCATTAAACTTGGATGTGAGCTGACAGTCAGCTGAGAAACTGTAATTGCAGGAGTAACTTGGTTGATCACCAGAAGTCTGCAGGGGGAGAAAAATCATGTTGCTTACACTTCCAAAAATAGCTTAATTTTGATGAACAGGAGCCTCATCTGGCTGAAGCTCTTGAATTATTGATAAAATATGGTATGTGTTTTCTACCTGCAATACAATAAATAGTTCTCAATAAATTAAATCAGCATATGTTTATATTCCATATGCTGATGAGCTGGATTTCACATAAAGGATTTTTGAGGCAACTGTGAGTGGTAACTGAACAACTCCCCTGTTCCAGACGCACCGTGTGAGCAATTCAGGAACAGTGCCACACGTGTGGGGACAGAGGACTGTCTGTCCACGGTGTGTGTTGTGCAGGAACAGCAGCGGTCAACATGGAGGTCTTATACTTGAATCTGGCTTTCTTGCTTTGGAGTGATTTTGGTTTGGGTTTATCCCATATCCTTTTTCTGACTTGTGTAACTTACCTGCGTCTGGATATATGTAACACGGCATTAATCTGGTTATGAATGTGGCAATCAGAGGGGAGAAAACAAAGCTTTTCTGCTCTATTTTGCTGGCTCCCTAAAGAAAGAGAATGATGCTTCTCACTGCTGAAGACTAAAGATGACACCAAGTGATAAACTATTAGTGGGCTTCCCAGTTAAATGTACTGAAGTGTAAGTAGCTCTACTGCAAGAGGCAGCAAACTCATGTTATACTGGAAAGTGAAAGGTTGAAGATGTATCTGGTTCAGAAAGACAAGGTTAAGAGTCAGTTCCTGTCTGGTCCTTAGAGGACACTGTAGCCTCCTATGTTTTGTGACAGAAGGATGCACATGGTCCAAAAAGGGCAATAATGTTAATATTTGACACAGCTGCAGGTTGTGGGTGTCTATTGGTGGTTGGTAGTCTTGAGGAAGAAACTTGGTACTTGTTGGTTTTCCAGCAGCTTGGGCTCCTGTCAGGTTCAGACTATCAGCTGCTGCTGCTGCAAAGGTAACAGGCCGAGCTCTTCATATGCGCAGCTTGAATTCACAGTCATATAATGAGTCAGGAAAAGAAAACAAAAAAAAAAAAAACCCACCACCAAAATCTTGTTTGTTTTGCTTCCTTGATCACCCCAGTGACATGAGGACAAAGCGGTAAAAGAAATAAGTAAAAATATTTGGGTTTTTTGACAGCAAAAGGGCCTTGCTACTGACTAAAACAGCTCTTTACTGTATAACAGCCTGTTGTACTTTTTTACCCCTCACAGCACCCTTCTGATGTTGGCACACATTAAGTTGCTTCTTCTAGGATAACATATATAGGCTCAAAATAGTCACTTCCCATCAGCTTTATAGATCTGGATTTAACTTCTAATAATGTATGTAGAATAAGGAACACTCAAATGCTCTCCTTCAGCTTTTAACATTTATTAACATTAGTATGCTCTGATCACACCTGCCCAACAATGATGCTACTGTATGTACTTCAAGCTCCTAACCCATAATTAGGATACTTAGTAAAATGTGTTTCTTGAAATCTGACAGAAAACTCTGCTCTCAAATACCAGTCCAGTGCAGAGATGCTTACAGTAGCCAGACTGAAATACAGCTTAAAGGGTTCACCAAGAGAAAATAATGTCTTGTTTATCTTTGTTGTGTGAGTTCAGGTTTCTCTTAGCTTCTATATTAACCATTATGGTAAAAACCCCCAAGGTATTGAGTTGGAATTGAACAGCAGATGCTTGGATAAAATTATCTTTGCTTACCTATCTGAATGTTTCAATAGCAACTTGTTGTGTCTTTCTAGGAAGGAACAAAGTGTGAAGTTCCCTGAAGACTTTTCAATTAACCTTCCTAATCTCCTTAAGTATTTTGCATCACTCAAGTTTGTCTTCATCCGAGCACTGTACCAAGAATGCCCACACAAAGAGACAGTTCTACAGCAATGATGCATCTCCCACTTAGAGAGAGAAATCCAGAAGCTGAGATCAGAAATCTGTGCCCCTCCTCAGGCCCAGGAGCTGGAAGCACAGCTTTCTGAAGCCAGGACAGAGCAGCAGAAGCTACAGCAGCAAAAACACACACTGGAAAAGCAGCACAAGACTCTGCAGCTCCCCAGCGAGCAGCTCCAGGCCACAAACGGCCACAAGAATCAGGAATTATTAGAAATGGCTGAAAAGCTTCAAGAAGTAGCTGATGCATCAGAAAACCTCCTCAAAGAGAACACTTTACTGAGAATCCTGGTGGCATCGAGGGAAGGGAAGCTACAGAGCAAAGATGAAATTAAAGAATCGCTTCAGTCAGAGCAAACACTTTCTGAAGATAATGCTGTATCAGTTTCAACAGCTACTGCCACATCAGAGGAAAAAAGGATTGATAATATCAGTACCACAGAGACAGAGCACAGTAGTGGAAACAGGACAGAATGATTGCTTACACAAAATCAAATGATGCAGTGTTGGGTAGGTATTTATGCAAATTTTATTGAAATTCATTGTAAATAAAGACTTCTTCCCCCACATGAGCTAGAAAAAGAAAATCAAATGGAATATTTTTGTATACTTGAACAACTTATGAGATACCCACATCTACAGAGAAGAGGAATACAGAAAGCACTTTCTGCATTTTACTATTGTGCTAACTTGCAAACACCTATCCATTTAAGTGAAAGATGCTGATTTTTAAGGGCAGCACCTCTGACTAAGGACCAGTTCTTTTTCACTGGCTTTCTCTTACGGTTGCTAGAAGAGCAATCAGACCTTTGATTTATACTTTTCCATAATTTCAGAAGTCTGCCCTTTACACTGCATTTTCTTGCTGAATTTATTTTAAAATAGAGATATTTCATCTATGTAATCAGTAAACTTGAATGGACAAAGTCGTCTTGCTACAGCTGTTCTGTTCCAGACCTTCAGCACTTGGTATCACTTTTGTATATATCTTATGACTGTCTTGAAACTTACAAGAGCCATGTGTGAACCGTTCTCTACTGAAAACTAAAGAAAGTCTTACTGAAATAATCCTTTTCTCCTTGCTTTGTAAGAGGCCTAGAATACAGCAGTTTAAGTGCATGGGTCTGGCTGTTCATGCAAGTCTCAGGGGACTAGTGCCAGGGGAAAAACAGCCAGCAGTCAGCTGTACCCATAGTGTACTCAACAGGCAACAGCAAGAGCTTTTTGCTACTGGCAGCATTAATTTTTGCTTCACATTATATAGTCTTCAATTAAAAAGACCAATATAGCACTAAAAACGCAATTCAACATCTTACTGTAGCAGAAAGTGACAAGACTTCACTGACTAGGCCATTATTGTCTTGCATATATTTACAATTCTCAAGCAAGTTTGCTAGGCCTGTGTTACTCAGTAATTCCATATGTACAGGGACAAGAAGCAAGTCTATTGCTTCCTATAGAGCTGAAGAACTTGGACTTATTATTTGTCACTTATTTCAGGGACCAGATCTACAGTAGCTTTTTTTTTTTTTCTCCTAGGCAACTAAGTATTTAAAAATGTCAGTAGGCATGAGGAAGCTATGGCTAAAGTTACAGAAAACAGGTGAGTGGCCTCAAAGCATGTGTGCCTACCCTAAGAGTTTTAAAATATGTAAGCTGCCATGGGTGGCTCAGTCTTCTTGTTCCTCCTCCCCAAAACTTTGAGATCCCAAACTCCCCATTTAACACATCTTCCTACAGTTCCCATCGCAGGAAATGAAGGGATGTCTGTATCTGGAAGGCCTTCGCCATTGCTGGTTAAAAAACTTCTACAAACTGACCAGTCTCCCTTCCCCATACCAACATTTGTTTTGGTAGGAAAGACTGAAACTTAGCTACAAGATACATTAACTGAATTCTCTAGCTGGCTGTTTGTAGACTAAAATGCCTTTTTACAACAGGCTGTTAACATACACCCTAACTGTTATATACACAAACAAGTGTTCTAGGAAAAAAAAAAAATCATATTAGTGGCACTTATGCCAGTTTTATGAAGTAACCACTTCTGCAGTTCCAGCATGCAGACCTACAGAAGAGAAGAGCCTGCTCTACTGCCCTGTCAAAGCCCTGGAAACCTTCTGGACCATCCCTGAGGGTTCAGTATCCATCATTAGTTCCCAGGTTGGAATCCATCCAAGCCGCAGTTTCCTTGCAGTAGCTACATACTTAGAGAACTCAGTTCTAGCAGCCAAAAGCTTCATCTACCTAGCTGCAACTAGAAGGAAATAATTTCCTTTTTGTAGCTCCTAGCTTCTCCGTCCATGTGTTACTGAAGGCTTATACCTTCTTTTCAAAGGAAGTATTCCGCATCAGTCCAATGAACTGCTAAGAGCAGGAGTTCTAACTTTTCTATGGCTGTGCACTCGAGTTAGTAGCAGAAGCAAGCTTTCACTGCAGATTTGGTTTTGAGGGTCTGGAATCCCATCTACAGTTGTGCTTCAGGAGACCCCTTGTGAGTTATGTACAGTTGCATGATGTTATTTCCATATGCTGTGGAACACAAAGCAAAAAGCTTCTGGCAGCCTATTTACAGTTCACAGTTGTAAAGTAGTTCACATTACAGTAGGAGCTCCATCAAAATAGGCTCAGCTAAACATTCAAGTAACAAAAAAATGCTAGTAGTCTCTTGACACCAATATATCCCTGTGTCCATTGCCGGCAATGGACATTAAGCCAGGTGAATCAGATCCTATCACAGAGGAATTAGGGTACACAGTTGATGCAAAGTGCAACTTCTCAGTGCATGCAGTTGCAACCAAAGCTTATTTAAGCCTCATTGGGGCATTTTCTGATGAGTAGTGTGCATGTGACCAGGTTCTTCACAGTATAGATTCTTCTGCTGGTTACACACATTATACACATGGTCCATATACACATGTTGCTCCAAGTTAGCTGTGTACTTCTGTGCCATTTGGAGTTAGCTTCGCTTTCCTCTCTACGCAAGGTCCTTTAGCAGAGTACTGCACCAGAAGAAAGGGCTCTTTGGTTTCTCCTTCGCCCACAATGCTTTCCTCGTCTTCAGACTGGCTGATCCTCTGCAGACGCAGGTAACACCAGCAGCCCAGTATCAAGGCACCGAGAGCCGCAATAGCAATCAAAATAACAATAACAGTCACCACGCCAGTGGTTGGGCTGTGATCTGTAATAGACATGGTCAACGTTTCCAACCGTGAGACTTCTTAAAGTAGATTCTTCTGTCCTCACTATCAGGCTTGCTGCATCTTCAGACTCCTGCAGTGGAAAAAACAGACACTTCATGAAGTTGTGCACTTCTACCACATTCAGCAACATTCTATTCATGGTTGGTAACCTTCGCAATGGCGCGTGACCCTCTTGCACTCAGTGCTTTCAGCTTCTCACACTCCTACAGTTCTTACTTATTTTAAGCTATTTATTCAAACTGCCTTTGAAGATGCAAATGAAAGCTACACTTATTTCAACTCCTGACATGCTTCTCAGGATAGCACATGGTCAGCCTGCTCAGGGGTAACACTTTTTCCTAGGAGCTAGAGGATGAGACAAGACACAGACACATAGACTATATAGCAGCAGTACAGTTCAGTATAGACATTTAAGACTATTCAATACAAATACTAAACCATGGGTGAGCTCTCAAATCCATGACAAAGTAGCAATTCAGCTACCTTTAGTCTTCCAAAAGGAATCCTATGGAAACAGTACATTTGGGTCAGAAGTCTGGCCCTTTTTAAAATTTAGTTTACAATCATCCATCTTACATACTAACAGTTCCAGGACTGGTAAGCTTATTGCAAAGGTAATTGCAATGGTAATGCATTACTATAAACTTGTCCATAACACTGATGTTGACTACATGGTAATTAATTGGTTCTTCATTGACCTGATAAAAAACACATGTTGCTTTATACACATTTTTCAAAAGAAGCAGGTAGAGCTAGATTTATTGAAGACTAACAAAACACAAGGGCAAGTTCATTATTTTAAGCTTCTGCTCCTCTTAGTGGCTTTCAGACCACAAGAGCAAGGTAATGTGCTGGGACTGCAGCCAAAATTAGAACAGAGGCAGCAGGCAGGAAAATGGGAGAGAGGAGGAGCTCCAAGACTTCTTGAGTCTGCTGCTGAGTTCTGGCAGGTAAAAAAAATAAGTATACATAATGTCTCTTGCTACTTTCACTTCCAAATTGACAACACTATTGAAAGGGTCATGTGAGCCTTGCCTTATATTTCAGTTACTATTTACAAAGCTGGTAGCTTTATGTTCCTCCACTTCAACTGGGATGTAAGACAAAAGTCAGAAATTACCCATTCTTTCCTACTGCCCTAGGTCTTCAACAGGACAGAAACTCATGGAAGGCTTCAGTAGAGACCAGAGCTGGTTCCCACCTGGGAACACCCCTTATCTCTCTACTGCTCTGGGGATCAGGTCAATACTCTGGTTTCAGGTGCAGTCCATATGGTTCCCAACTGTTCTAAGGGCAGCTGCAAGTGCAGAACAATGTCTGCATTTCCCCTGGCAGGTGCCACGGAGTGGCAGTGCAGTGACAGGAGGATCTTCTGGCCACTCTGCCAGTCTGTTGACAGCCCCATACCTGTGTTGGAAAGGCTCTTCCTCCCCATCCTTGTTGCAGTGTCTCAGCTCTAACAGCAACATCTTCATTCAAACCCCTCAGGAGAAGTCAGTCTTAACTAACCTCGAGTCAGAACCATTAGGTTATTGTGAGCATTATCCACTGCACTTGAATTCTCACCAGTATTTCAACATGTAAGAGAGTCAAGGCAATTACAATGCACTGTCTTTCCCAACAGAGCTCAAGCTGGAGACTAAAGTTTGTTCCTTAACTTCTTGTGGAATGGCAGACCCACACACACTGCCACATGTCAGCAAGGACACATCCCCTAAAGAGAAGTCCAGCACGAGTGTCACAAAACTAACTTGCACACACTCTGGCTACATTCCCAGCCCTGTAAATGACAGCAACCAACAGCTTGTAGCATACCTGATATAACCAAGTCCTGCAGACCCAGTTTTGCCCAAGAAAACAGGCCAAGCCACACCACAAACCTTCAGCAGAGCTGTGTGCCCACTGCAGCTGAAGAGGTGTATGAATTTTGCCGTGATCAGCTTGGTTCTGCAGTGCTTACTCAACACAGGGTGATCAGCTGTGGGTGATTACAAGTGACTTTCATGTAGTTTGTTTTCCTCAGGGCATGTCTGAACTGCAGGGCCATTTGATCCAGCCACAACAGTACAGCATCAGCACAAGAGATGGGCTACCCTGCTTCTCACGCAGGCACTGCGTGTCCACGGTAAGCCTTCCGCAGCTTGCACAATTGCTAGCAGCAATGGCAACCTACTAGCACTGTTGCTGTGCAGCAGTTTGATGCGGCACATAACCTTACATTAGAGCTAAACAGTTACTGTCACCTAGAAAACAGCTTTCAGTACTGGACACTAGCATTGCAAATGCTACCCCTGGCCAGACTTTATAGCTGATGCTGTCTACGCACTGGAAAGGTATGAAACTGTGCACATCGCCATCCTCTGTATCAGCAGGATCTTTGGGCAAGCTGGTTTTAGAGCTCAGCATAACATCTAACAAGGCGCAGACCTTTCCAAGCAGTCTTGAGAAAGAAGTCTGAAAGCAAGAGCTAGATGTTAGGTCTGGCTAACAGAGGGCCTACATCTATCTGGACTGTAAGAAAATAATTTCTCCTTCCCCCTTTTTAACAGCTGCAGACTGCAATGGTCTCATTTTGACCTGGAAAATACAGGCAGGTCTGTAAGTTCCTATTTGAGGGAGAAACCGGGCTCTCTAAGGCTGCAGTCCTCTGTCCTGAGACAAAGTTCTGTCTTATCAGGTTCCACGCTGGGCTCTTGCCATTCCTTTTCTCTTGGGATCCCAAGGAATACAGCTGGACCAGGAAGTCCACTGTTTGGGAAGGTGCTTCTGAGCAAAGCACACACAGCAGCAGTTCAGCAGAGTTGCAAGAGGTAGGAATTTATTGCCATCCTTGTGTGAAGAGCTGCATAGTACTTAATTCTTATTTACTGTCCTTGGACACTTCTGTTTAACACCACAATGACAATTAATAACACTGCTACTGCTTGCCTGAAGTTGTGAGGCAATTTACCACCTACTTCCACCTTTTGGAAATATCCTGATGATAAACCATCCAAAGATCAGACCCAAGTCTCCATCAGGCTCATTTCTCAACAGACACCTTGCAGGCCCACTTGCATTCCATGAGTGGGTGACTTCAGTCACTGGCAACTCCCACACAGCCAGTGCTTCTGGAAGATATGAAATTTTACAGCAGATGCCAGTCAGGGGCATAAGTAGAGAGTGTCAAAGTGCAGAGCTGGCTAGGAAGAACATGCTGATTCCTTTGGGTATGACAGCTTTGTTTCTTAATCCTCTGCTCTAGCCAGTCAACTCAGCTTAGTCATGACAGCTCCTCCTGGAATAAATGCACGAGTCCTTTACAAAAGGACAGATTTAACAACTGGGAGATCAACTCTTCTTGTAGAACTCTTGCTCCTAACTTCACACACTATGAAGAATATATCAGACTCATCCTTCCAGTCTAAGAGGTCATTTGTATTTATTGTCACCAACTAAAATAGTTCCAAGATAACTGAGATGTTTATAAACAGAGCAGAAAGTTGCAGGACATTATACATGTATGCTCACTCTGTTTACACTAGAAAGTTAGTTTAGCTGGGCTAGGTTCTCCTGTCTCTCAAGTGATTGTGCTTTGATATGGCAAGGTAGAAAGTGTCAGAGATTGAATACTGGGACCTCCAGGATGCAGGAGACTGATTTACCCTTATTAAACAATTTCCAGTCCAAATTGGAGTGCAACACAGCCACTTACAGATTCCTCTTAAAGAACTTTCTTGGCCAAACGCAGAGGTTTTCACCTTTCAAATTCTGAATGCTTTTTGACTCGATTACAAATTCAAAGGATCTGCCTCAGTTTGAACTCTGGGACAGGAAAAAAAATATGCAACATCCTTTGGATGCACTGCCCAGTAAATTCCCTTTCTTTAGGCACAGAAATGAGTGTGATCTCACTTCAATACTATCAAGATAATCAGGTTGCATCCAGAAGCCCTTTCTAGCTTCTGTTTGGAAATCTCATCACATCTTTGCACCAGACCATAGTCAATGCTAAGAGATGTAGGAGAAAAGAAGTCTACTTATCTTTGGAAAGGTTATTCCATGAACATGCACCTTCTAGAATAAGGACAATAAAATTCAAGGTCAGTTTCTCAAAGCACTTCAATTCTCAATGAGATAAAGTCATTCCTTCTGCAGACAGACTCACTTCTCCTTCCCCTCCAGGAACATGGAGCCAGCACCCTACATAAAGTCAGGTATTAAGCTACTGTACAGACTGGCAGTGGTACGAACAGCTAGTTAATGGTGTGGGATAATAACTGGGGTGGCAGCACTTATTTTATTAGCTCCGGATAGTTTTGTTTCAAACACCTGCAGCATTCTGGTGCTGAAAGCCTTAGTGTTCTTGCTAGCTCATGCTGCTATTTGTCTGCCTTTAGGTCACTGTATACCTAGAGCTAAAGTGCTCCTGCAGCCTTAATTCCACCCTTAGCACGGTACATTTGCATGTTGTAACTATACTAGTAACAACTACTAGAGGCCTTTGGTTTCTGTGTTTTCTCGATGCAGAACTGCAACCTCACCACTCTTTCCACCAGCAACTGACTGAAATCAAGATTAAGTTGTCTCCAGAGTCCACTTCTTGATGGGAGAAATACTGCATTCTGTAGATCCCCTTAAATTGATCTAAAGGGGATTACAACTGGCTTTCAGACTCGCTTTTCCCTCCTACATCAGGTGCAGCACTGAGTGCATTTATCACTTTTACTGTCAGATACTAAAAGCTGTAAATTCCTGATCTTCAAAGGGATTGCTAACACCATCCATAAATACTTGGTGGCACTTGAAGTGCTATATCCCTTCCTAACACGCTTGCTATCAAAGCATCTAAGCTTATTTACTCATTAGCAAGATTAGTCAGATTCACTGGTGGGAACTGCAAATAGCCAATCTCAGTTCTTACAGCAATCAAGCAGTGAAAACATCAGCTATAAACCACTTTTCCATAAATAACTGCTTCTTTTCTCTTTTTTTGCCTAATACCAGCTTTTACTCAGAACTTCATTTGTGAAGTTTTATTATCCAATTCAGAAGCTGTAAGTAACAGAGAAAGAGAAAGGCCGTTGAAATTGCAGAAGGCTGCTAGCGGACAAATTCAATGCAAGGCTGGTGTTCGTTTCTAAACCAAGTTTTCCATGATTATAGGCATTCTGCTGCTAAGTTTGCTATCATTAATGCCTGCAGACACGTTTCTGAAAAGAAATACTGCTACCATAGACACCAAAGCTATAGAAAGAGGCTTCAAAAGCAAGTCTAGCATAGCTCACCCAAATATACCAAAGTCCTCAAGCAGTTACATTTAAGGTGCAAGTATTAAATCTTCAGGTTTGGGGTTTTTTTGAGTTTGGGGGGAAGGTGGGAGGTATACTTTCTATTGCAGTATTTCACCTAAAGTAAGTTGAATGGGGCAGGTCAAAGGAAATGAGAATAAAACTGCCAGAGTGACCTTCAGCTTAAAAAATAAAAATGATTTAGTAGTAACAGCTCAGTTAAAAAGCCTCCATGTTAAGATCTTTAAGAGACAAAGTAAAAGCAGCTTGTACTACATGCTACTAATTGTGAAAAAATGCTTTTTCCTGTATATGCCAGTAAGATTACTTGTGAGGAATGCTGCATCCTCATCACAAGAGCATCCTTATTGCTGATGGAAGATGAGGGGAAAACCCTCTGGGGAATCAGAGCTGTAATTCTGCCACTGGCACACAAGCACATACCCCACCCCCACTGCCTTCATAATACAGGAGTGCTCAGACTTCACCACTTCCAAAATAAGTGGGGACACTGGTGTTCTTATTAACAATGTGATTTCAAGAGCTGACAGACGTTCTCAGCAGCACAGCAAGTGGAATAGGTTTATGCTGTAACTGCCAGTCAGGCAAGCCAGCCAGTTTATGTAGAACTAGAAGCAGGTTTGTAGAGTTAAGAGCATATTTGCTTCAGACATAACTGCATGGCTGGCAAAGCATCTGCCACACTCTACCTTTATATTCATCCATGTCACATCCACATGGAGCTCTAATGAGAGGTCTGTCCTGACAAGGTAACAGGGGCACTTCTGACATTGAGTCATCAGAAGTAACATGCTGTGTATATCCCATAGCAGAGCTTAACTCTTGATATATTAGAAAAATTGCTGAGATGGCAACATTAAGTTTGCTGATAAAAAAAATCCTTTTCCTATTTACACATTGGAGGTAATTCTCTGAGGTGTGGTTTGGGGTTTTTTAATGGCTTTGTCTAACAGCAGCTAGATAGCACCCATGCATTTCTGATACTCAAGCAGTTTTTATACTCAGCTCAAATCTTCAAACCGCAAATACTCAAAGTCTATTACATACCTGCACTGAGTAGCTTAGGAGCTCAGGCTAAGAGTTGTCTGCTCTAAGTTCCAGAACCAGCTTATGAGAAAAATGAAGGTCACACCGGCTTTGGATCTTGTCTGGCAAGTCTTCCTCCTCGCTCCTCCCCTGTGGAGAGGGATGACTCTGGTCTCTAGATGCTCCACATCCCGAGTCCCTTTTGCTCTTGGCTCCCCAGAGTTACACAACACTGTCTGACCATTAGCTCCTGGTACAGGCAGCTGGGGAAGGCAGATCTGATACCAGCTCACCTACCTGCTAACCAAGGCAACAGTCGTACAAGTTGTTCAGGTCTATTCAAAAGCAACACCTGACAGATGTCCGCACCTGCATTCACGTCAGGAAAAGGAACAGCACGAGACAGCAGGGTACGCTGCAGGTGCTCGGAGGAAGGAACACAATTCATTCTCCACAACTCACGTTCCTGTGAACTCCCAAGACTGTCCATATCATGGTCACCTTGGTCTCACTCCGCAGCACATCCCCAGCTGCCCGCACTGAGCTCCGCGGCGCTGGGCGGGCGGGACGAGCCCCGGGCCGAGGGGAGCGCGGCGGTGGCGGCGCGGCCCGTGCGCACCCGACCCGCAGCTGCGGAGCCAGGAGGCCCCGCCGTGTGACTGAGTGTGCGACCGACTGTGTGACTGCGGCGGGAGCCGGGGCCGAGCCCCCGGGCGGGCGGCACGGGCCGCTCGGGAGGACGGGGCAGAGCCGCCGGCCGGCCCCGGCACCGCCCCGAGTCACCCCCCGGGGCCTGCGGGGAGCCCCGGCTCCGCCCGGGAGCGAGGCAGGGCCGGAGCGGAGCCGCCGCCGCCCGGGCGCGGACCCTCCCGCCGCAGACACAAAGAGCCGCTCCGCCGCGGCGGCGCCCAGGAAGGGGCGGCCCCAGCCCGGGGTGGAGGGGAAGCACCCGGGGACCCTGCGCTGCTCCCGCGGCTCCGGCCCTGCCCCAGCGCGGGATCCTGCCCGAGGCGCGACCCGCGCTCAGCGCCCTGGCTCCCGGCACGGCGGGCCCGCCCCCACCCGAGCTCTCGGGCCCTGCACCGCGCCCGGCCGAGCCTCCCGCCTCCCCGCGCCGGGATCGACCCCGCCGCGCTCCCCGCCGCAGGCGCTCACCGGCTGTCACGGCCCCGCCGCGCTCCAGCCCCCAGCACACCCACCGCCCCCGGGGCGCCACAGCTCCCTCCCCGCCCGCGCCGCCTTATATCGGGGGCCGGGCGGCGCCGCGCGGCGGCCAATCGGCGTCCGGCGCGCAGGGCCCGGCCGGCGGCAGCTGACGGGCGGGGCGGCGGCTCCGGCTGGGCGCTCCTCTCCGCTCCCCTCCCGTGACAGCGGCCGTGGGCGGCCGTCAGCCCCGCGAGGGGCTGGCGGGTGTGGGGGAGCGGGGCTGGAGCGCCCGAGGAGGGCGAAGCTGAGGTAAAAGCCCTCCCTTGAGGGACCGCGCTGCTCCCGCCGCCGCTCTCGGCCGCCTCAGCCTTGCGCGGCGCTGACAGAGGCCGTGAGGGCGCAGCGGGAAGGCGGGCAGCCCCGCAGCCCCCGCTCGAGGACTGAGGGTGCCGCACGGTTCTGCCCCGGCCCCAGTGCTGCCCTCGCCACCCTCTGCGGGGTGAAAACCCCCAGCTCCCGTCTGGACCCGCAGAGGCCCCTTCTCGACTCTCCGTGCAGGATTATGGCGAGGGCGCCGCCACCGCCACGGCCACCCCGGAGCAGCCCGGTGCCGGTGAGCTGACGGGCAGGCCGGGCCTGCCTGCCGGGCCGCGGTGCGGACAGCACAGGCCTCCCTCGCCTCGCCTCGCTCGTCTGTCTCAAACCGGCCTAGGATGATCTCATTATATGTTGTAATTCATCCCGTGGTGGTGCAGTGACAATGTAAATGCGTTAGGAATTTGCCCAATACCGGGTTTCTTCACCCCTCCACTGAAGTTGGGCCTTACTGAAGACAGAGAGTGAAAAGATGAGTATTGCAATTCTTCTGACATGGTATACTTGCTGGCAAAACATATCCCAACTTGTTTGTGGCTCATCTAAAGTCTTAAGAGGTTTCTGGCAAAAGGACTTTGACAGAAGATCACAGAATCACAGACTGGTTGGGCTTGGAAGGGACCTCTGGAGATCATCCAGTCCAACCCACCTGCTAAAGCAGGTTCACCAGAGCAGATCACACAGGAATGTGTCCAGGTAGGTTTTGAATGTCTGCAGAGAAGGCAACTCCACAACTCTAGCAAAGTTCAGAAGTTACCATGAGTTATACAAACACCTGTTGCATTATATAGATGCTGATTTATATAATGCACGGTTTTCTAAGGAGTAAAAGTAATTTTTTCTTGCCCGGTGTCCACCATGAGTATGTGACAATCCTAAGTGCATTGTCCCTTTCCATTCTCAGTCCGTGAAAAACTAAATAAGGCCCAGTACCCAGAGAGGTGCCTGCCCTCCCCTCCTTGCTCTTGAAGCCATGCAGACAAGAGCCGTCTTCTGCCTGGAAGCCGTACAGTTGCACCCGCACATCTCGGTGTCTCAGGAGCCCTTCTCAAGGTGACAGGTAACTGAACTGCTCCCAAATCCTACCCAGCCAGCCTGCAGCATTAGCATAGAGCTGGCTCGTAGTACAGACTGCCCTAAGCACACCATCTTGTAGTTTTGCTTACTCAAAAATGCACAGTGGCATGGAGTACCTGAGCTACCACAGCGAATTAAGAACATTTTAGAAAAGTCATTGCTTAGTGTAAGATTAATGTTTTATTTAAGCTTTGGGTCTAGCGAGTGTAGCACAGCATCAGTTTCTATTGTCTTTATGCATCAGCCACTACAGCAGAGACAGTAAACACATATTTAAAAGTTCAGAACCCTTTTTGAGAGGAAGTGGAAGACCAAGCACTGACACTGGGTTACTTTCACTATTAGTTACTAATAGTCTGGTTCATCTGGCAAAAAGTATTAGCCATGGCAGTAACTTACCTTTCTGTCAAGTGAGCAGATACAGGTGTAGCCTTTGGGCTAACACTTTATAATAATAAGAGACCTAAATCCCATTTAGATATTTAAATCTCTACAGAGATGCCTGTTGTACTTTCGTAACTGTGGATGTAGACTCTGCTGTATGCAAGCGTCCTCATCCACTTCAGTGAGAAGGGTCATGCCCTTTTGTACAAAAAGCATGAATGCAATTACGACAGAGCTGGCTGGTAAAAGCCATCCAATAAAAGTACAGCCTTAAGAGAAGACCAGCAATCTCTTTTGGCATAATTTGAAATCTTTTTTGCCTTTGAGAAACTTTCTACAGTGATTTTGTAACTCATATTTATTAATAGTAAATTGCACAGGGAACAAAGCAGGTTCATTCACATCGGTTTCTTATCTTTGCAAATGGGCTGCTGGATCTGAGCAGGCTTATAGCATGGGAAATTTCCAGTCTTCCTTGGAGATAGTTAATCCTTCAGAATTGCTTAAAAACTTCTCTTATTTTGCCACTTTCACCTGTCTCCAGTTACTGCCTAAGGCTATAGTGGGGAAAAGGCTCTGGTGACCTCCAGTCCCTGCAGCTGGGGAGCAGAAAGAACCACTTTATACATTCCCAGGAGCTTGTGACGCAAACTGACAGATTCAGTTAAAGCCATCGAGTAACATGCTCCTCAGCTATGTGAGGGATGGAAAACTGAGGGTTTCCTCCCATTTATTTGCTATTGCTCCTCAGCTGTGCACAAGTAATGTACAACTGTGAGTGTGCAACATGCTAGTACAGGAGGTACTTTCCCCCTCTAGAATAAAAAAAGTTTATCAATAAGATTTTTTCCCCCTATGAAATTTATAAATGGCATTTATAATATTGTCTTTGGTGGACTCAGCAGTGTGATGTTTACAATTGGACTCCATGATCTTAAGGGTCTTTTCCAGCCTAAATGATTCTATGATTCTCTTGGTTTGATGCTTTCATAATACAGCACTCATCATTTTAAAGCATTATTGAATTCACTGGGAATGTTCTGCAGAAGGATTCTGAGCTCAGTTGTAATTGTTGTCACAATCGTCCCAATCTCTGCTGGAGCTACTCTGACCCTTAGCGTAGTTTCCAGCAATGTTGATTATAAGAGTTACTAATTATAGAGATTCTTTGGTTTCTCTTCAGGGACTGTACTGCTGTCAGAGAAATTCATTATCAGATTAAGACTTGACTGTATTTTATTTTGTTAGGGATAAATTATTTCCATTCTTGCAAATTCACATCATGGTCTCCTTGTCTTTCAACAGTTTTCGGATAGTTAGTGTGGCTATTTTAAATGTAGCTCTTTTTGGAGTTCCCTTCTGTCAGTTACACCCAGTTACAGTCCTCTACGTATATTCCTAACTTCAAATTTTGAATGGTTACTGGCAATATTCGTTCCTTTACTTATGGCCATATGTTTTGTTCTGAAATGGCAACTAGTAAAATAAAACCGTCCTCCACTACCACTTGGAAATACAACAAATATGTGACAGATATATGTTACACCTATAATTCTTGTTCAATTTGCTGTCGTTTTGTAGCTCTCCTTGCTGCAAAATGTGTTCAGTAATCATCTTTACAGCCTAGAAAATGTATTGAGAAAACAGACTGGTCCATACAGAACATTTTCTTATGTGTGTTTTAACTGTTCCTAAGAAATAATTGTTTTGCAAGTCTATGGAGGGATTGTTAAAGAGGGCAAATGCCAGTATCTTGAGTCAAAGGCTAAATGTCACTAATATAAGTGACAACTTGCACCTTTACTTACAGGCCCACTGGAGAGCGCGTATCACAGAGAAAGGGGGACCAAGCTGAATCTCTCCAGCAGCTTGGGCAGGTAAGTTATATATTTTCTTATTTCACCTGAAATAAGGGGATGAGAAATTATTAATCCAGCTCTGCACATGGAGAGAACATGGGAATGAGCATGTCATCGTATCTGCAAGTGTTCGTCAGTCATTCCAAAGTAACATCATTGGTTATCCTGTGCAGTTCTGAATATTCATTTGTAATTATATCTTCCTGTGTCCATGCTGCACCTTACTCTCATTTTGCTATGACTCATAAAAGGTAAAAGCACTTTTAGTGCTCACTGTATATCTGAGTAGTAGAATCAATTCACTTCCGCTTTAATTCCACCTTCAGGAATACTTGCCTATTTAAAAGAAAACCTCAAAACGTAGTTCTTATGTGATGGCAGAGATGGCAATGATGAATTCTCTTACTCTGATTAGTGTTGCAAGTGGTACTTCATGATGACAGATGGTGAATCCAGGCCAGGGAAAAAAAAAAGATTGTTTCAAACCCATTTGAGCAGAAGCTTCAGGCTTTTGAAGGCTGAAGCCCTTTTTGGCACAGAACCTAACTTGGGACTAGAGGTGTTTCTGCTTGCTTGCCTTGTCTTTTGTCATGAAAGAGCAGATGTATATGTAATTACACAGATGATAATTAGAAAGGTGAAAGGTCCTATATGTCATACTGACACAGAAAAGTCTCATCTTTATATTGGTGCAACATAGCTATCTCCTATTCACTTCTACTGCTTCAAAATATGCAAAAAGAGAAATTTCTTGTCTTTTGCTGTGTTGAAATGTCTTTGTCCCATGTTTTGGAGGCTGGTTTTGTACTTGAAGGCTGATGAGCAAGGTACAAGGCATTTCCTTTCTGCAGCAGTTATTTGTAAAGCTTTAGGGAGCTACTGAGAAAAGGTGCTTGACAAAGTGCCACCATCTCAGGCTCACTCTGTATCTTGGTGTATACAGACAGTTTCCCATCCTTCCAGGTTATTTCTTTGAAGCCAACAGTTATTTTAAAACATGTTATTTTAAACATGACACAGGTTTTAGTGAAATCAAATGTTGCTTTGTAATTAAGCTGCAAGAACTGTCTGTAGTAGACAGGAGAGGTGACGGTTTCCTAGCGGAAAGATGTAACAAACTTCACTTTGCAGGAACAGTGTTTGCTTGGCACTACAGGTATCTGTGTTGTGCTGAAAAATTGATTCCTTGATATATATTTGGAAACCACATTTGATAGAGTTGTTCAGCATTTCCTTCAATTTAACTTTACCACAGACATACACAACAAAGCCATTCCCTGTTCCAAGACTGGAGGCAGAGCCAAAAAGTTTTTTAGTTCTTTCCCTCATGCGTGGAAAAAGACCACATATCTTATGTTCCTGTATGTAGCTGCCTTTTCCCCTTCTTGATTAATTTAGTGCACTCCTATTTCCTTTTGTCTTCAGTAGTGTGGCCCAGAATACCCTTTTACTTTGGCAAAGCAACCTGTTTTTTGTAGGACAGTCTGCAATCAGCTCCTGACTAGTTGCTTGGCATAAAACTGGGTGACTGCAAAAATGGGTATGAATAAATCAGTGAGAGCTTAGCCTCCTCCATAGCCTGCAGGTGCTCCAGAGGAGCAGGGACCAACATTTAAAAATTGTCTTTAAAATGTCATTGCTAACCATTAAGTGTGTGATTAGGTGGGGTTTTTCATTTTTCATTTCTTCATAGAAAAGTTTCCGGATAAACAGGGCGATTAAGCTACTTTCTGGAAGAGCTGGCTGCGTGAATCACTATAGAATAGTAAACAAATATGCAAAGAGAGAGTACATTACCCTCCTTTTACTAGATATTATTAACATCATGGCGGATTTATCAGGATAATAAAACCAGTAAATGTGATGCTATGCCCACCCAGAAATGAAAATACATTTTTTTCTTGTTTTGCTTCTCAGTAATTTGGGCCTAACTTTAATCTATTAATTCCTTTCTCTTCAAAGCTTGCAGAACTTACGAACTTCAGGCTTTCTCTTCCTCCTTTCCCTTACGGAGAGTTCCCTGTGAGTCTTCTTAAAGGAATTCCTTGTTATGCCCTTCCTTTCCCTACCTGTTCCAGAAGAGAAGCAGGTGGATAGGTTTAAAAAAATACTCATCTGTTCATATCAAATAATTAGAGTATTAACACAACTAAAATGGTTTGGATGTAAATCTCTTTTACTTTCGTCCTTCTTGCTTCGTTTTATTTTATTGATTTCCCTCTGATGTTACACCTCTTCCAGTTCTCCAGATCACTACAGACTCCCCTAGGAAAATTTTGTGAGTAATACCAGAATGTCTTATACAAAAAAAACCCACAACCAACCAACCGAAAAAACCCCAAACCCAAACCACAAAGAAAATTACCTGTATTTAAAAACAACAACCAAAAAAACCACCAAAACCAACACACACAAAAACACAACACAAAACCAAACAACCAACCAAAAAACAACCCACAAAAAACCCAAGCTG
Source organism: Streptopelia decaocto (assembly GCF_964273445.1). Classification (NCBI taxonomy): domain Eukaryota; kingdom Metazoa; phylum Chordata; class Aves; order Columbiformes; family Columbidae; genus Streptopelia; species Streptopelia decaocto. The sequence goes on along the minus strand of NC_138668.1, from coordinate 14,458,924 downwards.
CTGTCAAATTTTTCCACCTTTTCACCTTCACATTAGGAAGGTGCGATTTTTCTTTTGTGGGTGAAAAGAGGAAAGGGAACAACAGCTTCACATTCATAAGGGAATCCAGGAGAGGGAGGCAGCAGAGGGAGAGCAGTGCTGAGAAAACATTTGCTCCTAAAGAGTCCAAGGCCTCTAGACTACAGACCTCTAAATTTTACTGGGTATCTTCATCTTTCTTCCAGGTATTAAAAAATCCAATTGTAAAGAAGTCCTAGTGTATATTTATGGCTCTTGTTAATAATAAGTCCTTGGGCAGTTTTGGAGGTGCAGACAGGCAAACACCCCATCCTGTACACTGGAGCTGAAGCTTTTCTCTCTCGAGTTTACCACTATAAGTGCATTTGATCAAATAAACAAAAGATGTTTTTTTAACATCTACCAGGTTTTTAGCCATGTCATTTTTTACTGCTTCCCCTACTTGTGCAATATTTTTTCTTTGGTCTACAAGACACATATGGAACATGCTACCTGGGGAAACCCAAGGAAAGTCTGTTTAATTGCTAATTTGCATGTTTAAAAGACATTTTTTACCTTTTCAGCATACAGAGCAGTATACGCTATTTGGTCCATATACTTCATGGTGTACTTGAGTTACATTGACACAGATCTCGATATTCAGATTAGAGCGATATTGTTTTGAGACTGGGTAGTCAAATGTTTAGTAACTTCCTGACAGCCTTACTACATTTTATCACCATAGTTCTGCTTTTTACAGCAAGCGTTCCTGAAACAGTATAAGTGCACTAATGCAAATCATAGTTTACCCCAGTGTATTGCATTTATTGTGACAGATTGCCTTGCAGTGGAACATCTCTCCAGATGAAGCCTGGGCTGAACCTTCTCTACTGTAGCCAAGAGAAAAAGAAATCCCTTGTTATCTCAGCATTTGTGCCAACTTGCCTTATTTTGCTTTGAATTTTAGGAGCATTCCTGAAACTGAATCACAGTAAACAGTTCAAACTGGAAGTGTCAGCCATTACAAAAATACAGAAAACACTATTTGGCTGATACCTACAAAGAATAGAAATATAACGAAAACATTTGCTATTGCACTTAATGATTACAACAGCCCGATGTTAGTAGAGGAGCTAGAGGTGATTTAGAGACAAACTGTTTTTTTGAGTGATGCAAACAGGGAAGGTGGAAATTAACTGGAAATCTAAACTCAGATTGACAGATCAATTCGGACAGCTCCTTCTAGTCCCTTGATAGCTCTCATCACCGTTTTTTTCTGCAACTTTCCTGGTAAATTTTGCCTGGACGTTGTTCACTCCTCTGGGATCCTGGAAAGCAACCCACAACCTATGAAACCCAGGACAGGACAAGCAGAACATTTAACATAGGCAAGATTTAATACATGAAATATGTATTTTATCTCTTAGTAGGAAAAACTATTAAATACAGTAGTGTGGTTACGAGTAATTGTTTTAGTTGCAATTAAGATCTTCAGAATAATTTCCTGAATGCCAGCAATTACTCACTATACTAGAAGCTGAGCCATAAGCTGTTCTGTTGCTGTTTGTGCAAAGGTCTTCATTCTCCTTCACATTCCTCCAGCTTAATCTATCTGTAACTCTTCTCTCTTCCTTTTACTTCCATCTGCAGCTGGATGTAATTTGAACTGATTCTGCTCTGCAGTAATTGCTTTATGCCAGAGAGCTGCAAGGCTGCCAGAGTTCAACGTGTCAGTCTAGGGAGAGAGAGGTGCTGGACTGTAGTTATTACACTAATACATGCAAATCAGCATGGGGAGAGGGGGTTTGATGACAAAGGAATTCAATGTGTTGACCCTGCATGGTGAGTGGTGCACAAGAAGTGTACATTTGTGCTTGGCTATTTTGCATGTAAAATTTTACATTCTCATTTCATTGGCTAAGATGCATATTTGAGCAGTGCCAACTGCTTCTAAAGTTCAGAGAGGGCAGAGCCGTTAGTTGCTGTGATCCAGGCCTATAATCTGTGGGCAAGGGCCAGAACGGCCTTTTCTCTAGTGACTTAGCCCTCTTGTCGACTCAGCTTTTAGAGCATTCTGGTATTACAAATCTTTCTTTTGAGAAATGTGGGTTAAGTTATGCATGTCAAAAGTTCAGTGTAAATTTGATTTTTATGATGTTTTTGTTTTGAATAGCTCTAGTTTAGAAAAACCTTTATTGCAGCAGAATTAGCACACTGGTAAAGCTGTTCCCTACAGAACAGTTTACAGTAGCTGTCAGCATCAAATGTTTTCTAGGCACTATATTTGCCACCCAGCAACCATGCCAGGGTAATCTTGCTGCAAGTCACCCATGTGTGCGGTCCTGTCACATCAAGGGACTGTGCTGCAGGATTACCCACCAGTCAGGAGTCATTAATGACAAGATATCTTTCTTACAAGACAAAGTGCCCTGCAGATTCCCCAGGGTGAATGCACTAGACTTCAAAACAGCATTGCATTTTTCTCTGAAAGAAAACCTATACGGTATTCCTTATGACGAGGTCTCCAGTCAGCAGTTGCAGAAGGCAACGTTTGTAGGATGTATTTGAACTTTTTTCCTCCTGCTGTATTTGAGAATTCTAAAACTGAAATTGCATATTCTTTGAAGCTGATATTAATTACTGTAAGAAATCAGATAACTTTACTACACTGAAAAGCCTGTTATCCTTTAAATACAATTAAGATTTTTATTCCTGTCTATTGCCTAGATGCTCTCACACCCTGCCTGAATACCTGCTTTCCATTTTAGAGACCTCTGTGTCTCTTGAAGAGTCTCATCTCTACTAGACTTTCCTGTGACGTTTCTCTGCTATTACTGGTTATTGCAGCTGCACTGACAGTGAATGGTCAGGGTAGCCAAGACCTCTCCCAAGTCAAACACCGTGGCTGTTCCTGTGCCAGCAGCTGGCCCTGGCACTGCCCAAATGCTGGCAAAGAAAACACGCGGTACTGGGCCTTGTAGGGTATTGCAAACTGGATAACAGAACAGACAGTGAAAGGTGCTGTGGGGGTGAGCAGTTACTTACTTACAGGGCTTGAGAAGAATCAAGAACTCTATTATGAGAATATTAGCAGGAAAAACAGAAAATAGGCAATCTGAAGGACAAGAAAAATGCTTAAAAGCTAAAGGAGAATGCAGAGCACTGCGAGACGGTGACAGTACCTTGTGCAGATTGTCCCAAACCTGATAGCCCCTTTCCATTTTACTTGTTGGGGCATCATAACTACGGAAAGAGGCAGAAAGTAGCTGCAGGTGGGATATAGGATTTCAGATATGAAGTGATTTTGGAAACAATCTTCTGGCATTAGGTACACTTTTTTAACAGAAAAAGCAACAAAATTGTAGGTATTCAAACATAAAAGGTATCACGAAGGTACAATTTACATCTGTGAACAGTTGTAACTGTTTTATATAGTGTATGTTTTCTCTCGGGGCTTACTCATCAGATGTCTGGGTGAGGCTGTGACCAGAGTGATTATCTGTACCTTATATTTCCATTTTAAGTAGTAACAAGTTACTTCTGTTTGCTGGAGTATCAATGTGTAGCCAGATAAGTGGCATGTCTACATATATGGTTCAGATTGTATTAGCACCAAGTACTTTTTAGTGTTTTATCCAGATTACTAGTTGTTATTCAAGTCTGTATAGTAGTGCAGAGCACCTGCATCCCATTGGTGCTCATGTGTATGTTTCAAAAATGCATTTAACCTGGCTATGAATTTTGAATAGTAGAGAGGAAAAATTTAAATTAACAGCTTTGATGGACCTGGTATTCCAGTCTCATATGATGCAGGCAGGCATGAAATGTGCTTTCTGTGGTTCCTCTGATATATGACCAAGTAATGGATTTTCCAATTGTTTTAGGGGACGTTATTTACTAAATGCAGATCAACAGCTGTAGCTGAGAGACCTACAATGTGGTCAGATGGCTGATTGGAATTAAAGGTAGATAGCAGGTCCGAACACTGAGAATAGGAGTGTGATCTCCAGACCAGCAGACGTTACAGTTCAGAGGGTTGAAAAGCTTAAAATAAACTATTGGGGAAATCTGCATTACACAGCTCTTGAGCCACTCAAATGCTATTTAGGTTTATTTAAAACAAACAAAGCCAAGAACTATTTGGAAGATAAATCAGTATATTACCTAGAGACACAAGGGAATCCTGTGGTTTTACCTTTAGCTTGTGGCAGAGCAGACTCCAACAGCCAGTTCTAAAAAGAATCAAATTGGAAGTGACACGAAAGATTATCACAGGCCCAACACAGCACTTAGACCAAGTTTCCAGGTAATTTCAAGACACTTGGAAAGGCTCCTAGACACAACTGATACCTTCCCTTTTACGGAGCTGGGCAGAAACGTAAACAAATCATTCTAGAGAAACCTGTTTCTTACTGCTGAGTTAATACAAAAAAAAGCCTTGTAAATGGAAATGTGACATCCAGAGTGTCACCTGTAGACATCCATAGCGTAGATGTGCCAAGAATAGCAAGGTGGGGTTTTTTCTGTGATAGGAAGATGTCAGACAAGGCAGTTAGTGAGATGTCCCAGACACCCAGGTCTCCTGAATCTCCATTTTCTATTACTCTCCTGTATGCTCAGACTCCTCAAGGTTCCTTGTCTTCTGTAATTAACTACATCATCTCATCTGATGTGCTTGTGGGGCTTTGGGAGTGCAGCAGTCCCAGCCCTAGTCCTGTTATGTACAGTCAGTAGTATCAAGTGCTTTCAAGTACTGTCTCTTGAAGCTGGAATCAGCTTGTCTAGGAGATGCAAGGAAAATTAAATGTGCAAATTTAGTGGTCATTGATTTGTTTCAGCTCACTCTTCTATCAAAGGTATATCCTTAGCTAAAACTCACAGCTTGTCTGTACAATAGGGTCAAGCAATTTAACTGCCTCAAAGGTTGAAGTAGGACATGTCTGTTCTTCTGTCCTGTCAAGCTGGGTGTCAGCTAGAGGAAAAGAGGGAACAGAGTGGCAAGTGAGGGAGAACAAGAGCCAACCTTCCAGATGGCCTGACTTGCAGAGGAGGAATCATTCACTTGCACCAACAGCAAAATTAAGTTCTCTGACCTTGCCATATTTTCTCAGAGCTATTAATACAATGTTCACTTAACAGCGTTTTCCTGCTGAAGTTCCCAACCCTGATGACTCCTCCTTAACCTTAACACTCATTGCTCTTGAGCAGGGACTACAGCTCAGTGTATATTGATACATATGCATTGCAACCTCTTCTGCATCTCATGTCACATTCAGCCATATTCCACTTTATTGCTTAAAATTCGAGGAGTAACTTTATACTAAGAACTCCTAAGCCACCAGCTTTTCTCTGTGTCCTTCAGCACATTTTCCCTGATAAATTAATGAAATCAAAGTCTTCCAATATGTTACTGTAGACCTTAGTAATATCAGCATGCAAGCCAGTCTTCTGGACTTCTTGTTTCTTTTGCATACTGACTGGAAATATCATTTGTTACAGTGCTCTCCACTCAGCTGCATGTTTATTTACCTTAGCTACTTGGTTTTAGTTGATGTTCCTGTAAGTTCTGTGAATATACAAAACCTCAGCTTCTTTATACATTCCTTTCCTGGTAGCTACAGTTTCCTGTACCTATTTGCTTTGAAAATCCGTTTATAAAAGTATGATTGAATACATTATCTAGGCATATGTGCAGAGTACATTTGGCAATTACTTAGTTTTAAATTGCTGAACCACATTATGAATAGCTGCTGTCCGTGTTGGTGTATCAACACTGTTTATGTAGAACTATTCAAAGTTATCAATGCTTGTAATCATCAATAGTTAATCTTCTGCTGCCAATGTTAAGTAGATTAATATTGTTTTCTCTCTCTTGGGTGAGGCAAAGTTGCTACAGATGATAAAACCCAGGTTGGTATGAGCTCAGTTTTGAAGTTCTGCTGATTGTGGGCCCAGCTTGGTGTGTAGGACTATGTGCCAGAGATGCTTCTGAAAATAGTACATGGTATGAAGGGGTTTGGCTCTAGAAGCCAGGCCTGTTGTATATTTCCAATTTCCCTTGCAGTACTTGAATATTTTTATATAAGCAAATTGTCCCAGGACACATGGGAAATCTGTGCCAGATCTAGCAACAGAACCCAAATCTCGTGATTCCCATTTTCCCATAAATATGCAGAGTATTATTTCTCCTTTATTATTTGAACTTTAGTTATGATTCTTTTATGCTTTAGAACTGTGCATACTACAAAATGTTGAGTTGTAGGACATGAGCAACGTAAGAAATGTGGTAATGATAGCAAATTGTCCATAAAGAAAATATGCTCAAAATCTTCTGTTGTAAATGTTCTTAGCCTAGATAAGGTATTCCTGTAAGAGCAACAAGCTTTTTAATTTACATTTAAAATGAAGAATTCAGCCTCAGCATTTGCCCCATCTTAATTCTGCACTCTCAGATAAGGATTTGTAAAATCCCATTAAGAGCAAAAGAAGATGATGGCTTGGTTCAGGAAAAGCAATAAACACCTTGGCAGCAATTTTCTTCTGGTTTTGGTTAAGTGCCTTCTCCAAACAGCTTTATCTACCCAGAAATGAAGATTGAAATGCTTGCAGTGATGCTTTTCTCAGTGACTGTCAGTTCTTCTCATCATTTTTGGAAACATTTTGGACAGTTAGTCTCACACTCTGCATTAGTAAGCATTTTAGGTCTTGTAATAACGCAATCAGTCTTGTGAACTCTGTTACTTCTAGTATGGGTGGCACTAAGCAGAACAAGGGTTACAGAATAAACTGCAGAGAGAACTATTTGAGTCTTACTTTTTCTGGTAGTGTCTGTGTGTCCCTTACCGGTACTGTCTATTGGATTGCCTTGGCACCTTTGTTTGATGGACAGAAGCGCACAGATAAACCAAACCCAAGCAACTGAACAAATAGAAATGCTGGCTGCTCAGTGCTGTGAGGCACAGCCCTCCTCCGCTGCAGGCACTGCTGAGGGGCCAGCTGGGGCACCTGCAGGCTGGAAGAAGCTGGAATCACAATGTCAAGGTGAGTCAAGAGTCTGTAAACTATTCTTAGATTCAAAGACGACAAAAAACCCTGTACATAACTGTTTTGGCTGATAAACTGCAGCATATAACAGTTGACATAGTTTGTTCAGAGCCTCTGACTTTTCCTTCCATCACTATTATGTGTATCTAGGCCATTTACTGTGACTTTTCCTCTAGTTTCTTTTGTAGAAAACTAATGATTTGCTTGACCAATACTGTTGCAAATTACTTCAAAAGCTGCCAGGAACTAGAAAATCCATCTCAAGCTTTCTTGCATGTATTCCCACAGGAACGTATTTCAGTCTGTACTGCCAACCTCAGAAACCCAGGAGTCAACGCGTTCTTGCCAAATGCCCCTAGAGAGGGGATTAAAATGCCAGAAAAAAAGAATTAATAATATTGGGTTATTTCCTTCCATTTAAAGAGCTAGCTTGAATACATTTTCAAAATCTCCTTTGTAACCAGGAAGATTGGAAGAGTACATTAAAAATAATGAAAACTGCGATTCTTGTCTCTCCAAAGGCTTGGGCTTGAAGAAAGGACTATATATCAGAAAGCTCGAGCCAGTAGCAAGAGACCACAATTCTAAATTGAGCTGCTAAACTCAATTTTCCCAAAGATTCTAGTCTTCAATCAAATGTGACCAAGTTGTTCTCACTTTCCATATCAGACATTGATATCTAACTGCTACAAGGAATTTCAAGGCTCAATGGATTTCTGTTCAGGATAATATTTTATTAAGCATACTCTTGCATAGGGAATTCAGAAAACCTTTTCTAGCAGTGTCTAAAAACCCTGGAGTTAAGTCTCAGGCAACTTTAAGGTTTTTCCCCTTGGAGAACAAGCCTGTATTAGGACCTGTTAGAAAAACTGTCAAAAACAGAGTTAAGGAAACAGCAGAACAGCAGATCAGACTCACAGTTAAACCTGCCTCTTCACCAGATCTGGCAGCACTATTTACAGGCTGCTCATTCTGTAACGTGAATAGTTAACTTCATGCAGATTTGGGCCTAGACCATAGTTGGAAGTTAACCTTCCTGAAGCAAAAAGATAATTGCAATGAATCGATAGATAGTGCTTGGTCCTTTTTGTGGCCAGGGAGTGAACGGGCTGCTCTGGTGATACGGGCCTCGGTTGGGAAGGTGTTTGACCCAAATGAGTGGCTGCAGGTGAGGTAGCAGCTCTGTGTCACTGCCAGCCTAATAGGTGATGATGCTGGTTCCGTTGCTCGTCTGTTCTGGTCACATCTTCTTGTATTGTGATAAAAATCTCACCCCAATCTATGCAGGGGTCTGTTGGCATGGTCTGGTAACTTCTAGAAAGGCACTTCATTTGTTTCTTAGGCTGTTCCATTTCTTTGCATTAGTTCCTGTCTCTGTATGTTGTGGCAGAAACACTTTTGTTCCAGTGCAGGCTGGTTGTATTCCCTAGAATAGCTGACTTTTTTCCTTGCAAACAATTCTGGATGTGTCAGAAAAGTAAGAAAAGTGGAATCCTTGCCTGCACTGTTTTTAAATAAAACAGTGATTGTCACACTTTCAGGAGATTAACAGCAAGATTGCAAAAGCTCTTCACATGTCCTGGTAGCTGTCAAGATGAAATTTGCTAGTCTGTTTTTTAAAATGTGTAAATACAGATGGATTTAGAGTGGAAGCAGCACCTCCTGCCTGCCATTAGCTGTGTGCGGCCGGGCTCCGTGCAGTTCCTGCAGTTGTGTCCAGCAGCTACACAGTGTTTGGTTGCTGCCACAAAACACAAAGGGTTCACAGTCACACTCAGGCTGTGTTAAAACTGAACACACTCACTTCTTCCCTGCTAGCAGTGCAGTGGGCATCCTGCCTTCACATTAAAGACTGGCAGAGCAGTGAGTTGGGCACCAGCTGGACAATACTTGGGCTCTGCATTCAAGCTCCTTTTCCCACATGCATCAGCATGCAGTTCTACCATAATTAGTCAACCCTAGAATTAGACAGAATCCTGGTTTTGTAGCCAAATCGATGGACGCAAACCTATGGATGGGCTATTTTTTTAGAATTGCCTTTGTATGTAGTTGCAAGGAGTTGAATTTTTCCTTCTCCTTTCCTCCAAACCTGTCCTTTCACTTAAGGAAAATCGAATCTGCATTTGTATTTTGATTACATAATACATAGCCTGGTAAAAATAAATCCCACCTACTGTCTCTGGCTACACAGCAGCAGCCAGGGACAGAATGGTGGCCAGCACTCTTCTGCCAGCTACTTTACTGTACTGAAAAGACAAATTGGTAAATGGAAGTCATGTGAGGGTCTTCCAGTGAAGACCACATTTAAAGTTAGTTAATATAAACCTGTTTTTTCTTTCTTTTTTTTTCTCTTTCTTTTTTTTTTTTTTTTCCCTTTCCTTAGCCAGAACCTTTGCTATGACTTTATGAGGTGATGGTGCCCACGCAAACAATAGAAAAGATTCAAAGCTCGTTTAACTGAGGAGCAGTGTGTTTTAACTTGCCCGGTTTTGCATGTTCCAGGTGCCATTCAGCACATCTTTGTTCAGGTAAAGATACTTTGCCGGATTGCTTCTCCAGCTGTTGCCTGCGCTGGCTGTGGAGCAGAGCCGGGGCAGATGGGCACAGGAGAAACGCTCTGCAGGGCACAAGTGGGTTGTGAGGCTGTTGTATTTGGGTTAATATGTAGTTTTACCACACTTGGTGTACTCCCCGAAGTACTGTCACTTCATAGTTTCATTTTTCATAGTGGAAGTCAGGAAGGAAACAAAATAGGAATCATAGTATGATTATATACTATTATAGTTTGCAAAGCCATTAAATAGGTGCTGGACAGTTTCAGTGACAATTATCACTTATTTATATTTCTTTAAAGCACATTTACCATATGGTACAATTGATCTCTAAATGTATTCCTGTACTGAATGTGTTTTTTTGCCCTTTTAAATTTCCCAGTGAGTTCTGAAGTGACTTAATCATGCCAATGAACCTAAGCAGTTTTTGTTCTTTGTAGGTACTACATTTCCCCCTCCTCCTACTGTTTGCCTCACCTTTCCCTTTTAATAGGCAGAGAAGCCATAAAAAAGAGCTGTAATTAGGACACCAAATTACTAGATACACTGAACAGAAGAATCAGAGATCAAGAACTTGGCACTTTAAGTCCATCTTGGCTCAGCTTTTTTGGTTGATGCTGTATCAGCTTAGGGCACAGTTTTAAAATTGGATCAGCAGCCCTATTATTATAAATGGAAACTTTTGTTAGGCACTTTAGTTGAGAGTCTCCCACAAAGACCCCACCTCTTCTGAAAAATACCTTGTACGTTACCTCCATTTTCTGCTGTTGATGTGTTCCTTATGATCAGTTTAGTATGTAAGCTAAAGGAATCACATGAACCTTACCAGTGTGGAAATTAGTACACGTATGCAATGGGTGAACCACGGCCAAAGAATCAGTGAAAAGAGAGACTACAAAGAGGTAACAACACAATGCCAAATGGTGAGGGTGCAGAAACACTGTTCCAGCATCATGTTCTTCAAAGCAGCTTCAGAGTTTGCTGACAAATCTGGCGTCTGCTGTCTCAGGGGAAGGATCTTTGTGTTCTCTGCCGCTATTCTCTGGCTATTCCATTGAGAGAGCTCATGAGCTCTAATCCTGCAGGGATCCTGCCTTGCTAGTCAGGATGTGATAGATTCAGAGAAGAAACTCTCTAGCCCCCAGCCACATTATGTGTAGAGCTGTTGATCTGACCAATTAATTGGCCTAGAAGAATGAAATATTTAAGTGTTGAAAATGCTATTATGGAGAATGAATAAAAATAGCTTATCCTTCTTTGAATGGCAAAGTCAAGGCATGTTTGCTAGGCTAGATTAGGAACTTCCTAAGTGCACAAGATGATTCCATTCTGTTGGGTGAATGTTAGAACTGATGCATTGACAGAAATTCTATCAACATTTCCTTTTGGAAAATGTTTTTATTCAAAACTATACTTAGCATTTGAAGAGTGTTGCCAGCATTTGCTTTGGGAAGTTGTGGTTGCAGCCACAGAAGCTGTTTCAGTGCAATTCATGTAGAATTTGGTCTTCGGAGGAAGAGAAATTTGCCACCTGAGGCTGCCTTTGATTCTCCTGTTCCACCTGCAGCTTCGGACGGCAGGACAAACTGCACAGATTATTTTTGTAGCAGTCCAAATTACTCAATAAAATGCATGCAAAAGTGCGAGAGTTCCAAAGCATATCCTTTTAGTGGTATTTTCAAGGCAGACCGGAGAACATGGGTCTGGAAATGAGGCATATTTAGGAGGCTTTCGGAAAGTTAAATTACTAGCGATATTATCAAGGCTTCGAAATGGGATCTACTCCCTGCAGTAACAAATAGCTGTGGGGAAGGTTAATATGACTAGAGTGACTTTTTTGGGCTGGGCAGAGCCTGCGACAAACAGCAAGAAGACCTTTGGGCAAAATAGTGGAATTTTTTACACAGTGGTATTTTTTGTATTTGTCACTTCTATGCAAGCTAGTGAGGCAATATCACCTATAGAGCTATAAAATTGTCTTCTGTTTCCTGTACTTAGTGTTCCATGTTCACAAATTGTCTGATCTGTACTGAAAAGACACAGGAGTTGCTGCACGCTTAATTATAGTACTGTTTCCTGCTCTATTCTATCACTGCTCTACAGAGCACAACACTTTCTAGGACAAATCAATTTGCAGTTATGGTAAACATCTCTTCATCATGTTTGGGTGTTGTGTAAATGAAGATAACCCAAACTTTTTTCAAGCTATGAAATTGTAACTATAAAAAAGTTACCGGCTCCTTTATTCATTATATTCAGATTTTGTTCAGGGACAGACTTTGTGTCTTTGTTAGGAAAATTCACATTTTTATTTATTTACCTTGTTTCTAGGAGAAGCTCATAATGTTTATGATTAGATAAAATGCTGTCTCTCCCATACACTGAAAAACCCTTGAAGGTACCTGTAGCCAAACAATAATTCACCATGTGTGTCTGGTGACTCTGGATATTTTTCCAACCTTTGAGTTAGAACGAGATGTCTTTCTCTGCTGCTGCATTTCTTTTTTGTTTATAAAGTCTAAATAAAATACAGTGTTCTTTTGGGAGAGCTTACATTTTAATGCCAGATGAATTATTTATGCACTGTCACTTACAGAAATGGAGATGCCATATGTTAATATACTGAAAAGGAATGAGTATTGGCTTTTAAACTTACACATAGAGAGATGCTGAAGAGCAATAAATAGTGGATTAGAACCTGTAAACATCACTGTCTGAGATTAGGCATTTAATATATTAGTATTTTTGTAGTTTCTGTTGCAAGAGGCCAGCTGCTGTGTGATTCACTTTAGTTCTTGAAGCAGAAACACAGAATTTACTATAAAATATAAGTTAGTTAAATGTTTTAATTTACCCAGTTGAAAGATTACTACAATAACAGTATGACTGTTAAGATGCTTTTCCTTTAAGTGTGACTTAGAAGCAAAACTGTGAGAAGGATTTTTAGAAGAAAGTGTTTCATTATCTGCATAGAAATAGTATTAAATACATACACAAGCCTGTGAAGTAGGCAGAGAAATGGTCATGGTATAATATAATTATATAATGTCACTGACATTGGAGTAAGAGTCCTGAAAAATGTGGACATGGCAGAGGCAAGTATGATGACAGATTGTGTTTAGCTGCAGATGTGGACAGTCTGCGATTTCCTTAGTGCGGTAACACCACAGTCTTGATTTGGATTTACTGACTTACAGGTTTTCATATCTGAAAGTCCCATTTTATACGTGGTTCAGTTTGTAATTCAGAAAGGTTAAGGGGGGATAAATGATGGATATAAACAGAAGAACTGTGTATATTACAGGACAAAAGATGTATCCTGAAGTACCATTTCATATGGTCATAATAATCTTTACTATCAATGAGTCTTTTATGAAGGGTACTTCACTGGAACATGAACCTGCAGAAACACAGAGTATGCCATTAACTTCAGAAATGGGGGTCAGGGCACGGACACACGTTTCCCTGCTCGGCCTCCGTGCGACCGTGCACAACCCTGAAATATTTCATTACCCCAAAGACATTTGAGGTGCCAAACTACCACAGAGTCCCATGGGGGTTTTGCTTCTGTGCCTTAGTCTGCAAAATGAAACTAATAATTGCTCCTCACTGCGTGGAAGACTGTGTACGACATGACCATTGCAAATATAGATGATGACAGGGTTTTTTTACATAATACAGCTTAACACGAGGTTCCCAGCTGCCACCTCCTTTAGCAGCGAGCTTGCCTCTGCTTTGTGCTGGGTGTTAGAGGTGTCCAAGCTTCGCTCTGTGCTGCTGCAGGAACTTGAAATAACTCAGCTATTTCCAGCTCCCTCTGCATTTCACCAGTGTTTGAAGTGGTGACACATCCAGGAATGAAGAGGTTCAACAGGAGAAGCTGTCATAGGACCAAGCGTAGTGGAGTTCCCTTTGGGATCCAGCAGTAGCACGGTCTGGGAACTGTAAGAGGAGCTCCCACATCACTCATCACTTGTGATACATCTGCTGCTTTTGTGAATCTGTTTTCCAAACAAATCAAGTAATCTCTGCAACAGTGACAAGGTCTTGGTTTTAATCTTTAGGTGGAATTAAGCTACAGGATATGTGAGCATTCTTCATGACCCTTCGTGTATAGTGGAAAACTAGCAAGTTGTTGCTGTCCTTATCTATGGCTTCAATTCTTTTTTGACTTCCTTTCTAGCCCCTCTTTCCAATTATTGCCCATACTTGCTTGGAGGTTTGCTTGGATCCCTTTTCAGAAAACAAAGACACAAAAAAGCTGAGGATGTGAATTGCTTACAGGTAGCAGGAGATTCAAACTCCAGTGAACAGAACAAATTAAATAAAGCCAGGTGAAGGATTTGCTCTGAGGACAATTTTGTTACTCATTTGGCATGACTGGGTCTAGAGGGCAAGAGTACATTTAGCAGTTCATTTTTTTGTGTGTCACCAGAAAAATACCTGCATTTGTATGTGCTGCACCCTGGCTTAGGAATGTTTTTGGATTTATACCAAAATTAGTCAGACTCTACTTGGATGTAAAAAGAGACCGATACCAATTCCTTGCTGATGATCGCCACTCTTACAACAGTTAGTATATCTTTAAAACTCAGATAATAAATGCAAAGCTAGTTGTTGGATGCCATGTTTTTCAAAAAAAGACTGAAGGGAAGACAGGAATGCTGTTGGTACACATAGATTAATAAAAAAGTTAAATAGATTATAACTTTTAAAATTCCATCATCTTGCATTTAAAAGCTCCTGATTTTAGATCCGCTGTGGTCCGTCAGCAATCCTATGTCTCCTTCTATAGTCTGGCTGTAGTGCCAGTAACAACATGCACTTCAGTTTAACCTTAATGAGAGAATCCTGCAATTGCCGTGTTAAAGGTTGGGGGTGCATTGCTGCTGACCTCTCTATGGGCAGGCAAGGTTCATTATACATGGAAATGACTCACAGTCTTTCTGCTTTTTTTTGAGTGTTCTAAGTCTTACATTTCTACCTAAAAATATCTTGCAGAAGTATAATCTGTGGGGGTACTTTTAATCACTTGTAAACACAGACTACCAGAACACTTTCCCATTTTTTAAAAAATGTGTTAATGTGCTAAACTTAAAGTAGTTTTAGTTAAATGGCAACTTGGCTTTTAACAAGAGTTTAAGTACATTTTAATCAAACTATTTTGTTCTAATGAATTGCTAATCTGTCTACACAGAAAAGGTAATTGCTATAGGATCTCTAGACTGATTTTTCTGGGAAATGAGGCTGTAGCTGCATTATATTCTTTGCTATAGGAAGTGTTTAAAATGCATAATGAATATCTCTATATACATATACCATGTGCTAGATTGTTCAGACTTTAATTTTGCTGAATTAAGCAAGCAAGTTAACGACTGCTTTATGTGACTAAACATGAAGAGGTTCAAAAGCAGTGGCTTAAATAATGAGAAATATGCGCGTGTTTGTGTTTGGAATAAGAATGAGAGTGATGTCATGGTTGTCTGATGTGTGAAGAGTGAACTAGAACTATGTGACAATGAAGTCAGACTTCTCAACAATTTTTCACTACTAGAACACATAAAATTAATGAATTATTCATTTGGGAAGATAATTTTTGTAGCTTTACAAAATAGTATATTTCTAATACCATCTGCATGTAAGCATGAAATGCATTAGTAATTAATATTACTGTTTCAAGAGATTAGATTAAAGTGTGTTATATTCATCAAAAGCCTTTGTTCATCATTCAATCCCCTGTTCTCTGGGGAGGAGGCAGCAAAATGATGGCAGGAAGTGCCAAACGAGCAAAGCTGCTTGGCACTGGTTCTCATTACAGTTTTATTAAGTACAGCACAGCAGAGCTGTGTGACCAGAGGTACAATTCAACAAAGAGCTACTAGCACTAGCTGGCTTCTTCCCTTTTCAAAGTGATTATTACAATAGGAGAGTAACTCTATTTCTTTTACTTCCTTCAGGAAAGCAGCAGGGAGAAACTTCCTAGATTTTGCTAAAGGAGTCTGGAGATAAACACGGTTATAAATCCAAAATGAGGGATTTTATAAAAGGAAACTGAAGTGTGAATGAATGTCATGGTCTGAAATATCCCTTTTTATAATGTCTCTCTTCAAGTGTGTCGCACTGAAAGCGGATCCTCCTTTGTCTGGTACATATATGGGAGGCACCAGTATGTGACTCTCTGTAAATAGTCTTTTCAGTGCACATCATCACTGAGGAAATGCAAATTCACTGCATTTGCAAAACTTACCATGGTCTAAGACTTTCCTGGGGGAACTGCATGTAAATTTTGGACCTCATAACTTATGTTAAATTTAAAACATACGTGTCATAACAGTCACCCAAAGGAGAAATTACACTGTACCTTTCTCGTAGGAAGTGTAAAGTCTAAGAACTTTATACTGTTTCTGTGAAATTTCCAGGCAAGTTGTAGATAGAAAAAAATATAAGCACCAACTTGTTTTTAAAAAATGACAGCTAATTATTTTCAACATGTAAAATATATAATTTTAAAGAAGATGAATGTCCTTGAAATTCAGCACAACTACTCAGGGGAGTTACTACTAGTGAAATGAACTGGGTATGTATCTGGAGCCAAACAGGGTATTAGTCCACACTTAGATTGTCCCAGATTTCCCCTAAAAATAATATAACTTAATAGTTGTAAAAGCAGTCATAAATGAGCAATTGGTAAGCTACCTTACAAACGCAAAATACAGGGAAATCCATTGTTTTTGTGGAAATGATACTCAGTTTTTAAGTTAAATGTTTTCGAAATTTCCATTTCAAGAAGTCATTTTAGCTATTGAAGTGAAAAAAAATTACTTTGGGGTTCAAAGGGAGTTAAATTTGATATCTCAAGTATAAAGGTATAATGTGTGTAAAAAGTTACTATGAATCGGCATTCACCAGATCGGTACTGCAGCATGCTAAGCATTGCACAAATTACGCTGTAACTACAGTCCCTGCTCCAAAGAATTTATATACTACAGCATGGCTAAATCTGAGAAAAGAAGGTGGTTAAACATGAACACTTAGTTTGGACTGGCTGCACAGGCAACTAGTGAGTAGCAGTGAGAAAAACCCAATTATTCACGTGAAGAGAAGGACAGGCAGAAAAGTTTGAATTTAAGGCTCCTGAACTGGCTTTTCTTCTTGGGCTGGGGAAGATGAAAAGGTTGCGGAACTGCTTGCAGTGGCCTTTTGGCGTTTCCGCGGTTGGTCCCGAGCCCTTAGCGCAGTTGTTGTGTCCCCGCGTCTCCCGGCAGAGGCATTTCAGAGAAAAGCCAAAGCCCTGGTACCCCTGCATACTCCATAAAGACAGCGCTCTGGAAAGCGTTTTGAAACCCAACAGTTCAAAGAGAGTCAGGAGGTTCAAAGCTGCAGAGTCATAAATTAATCATTTTTCATGCAGCACATGAGTGCTGTGTTTTTACTGTGCTGCTTTTGATGTCGGCAGCCTGCCGTATCTGTGAGGCACAGCAGCACGCAAGTTCATTCCCTGCGGTAGCAATCTGACACTACTCATTTGGAATCCTATGGCACATTTTAGAACTATACAAATTTCACAGCTTATTTGCATTTCCATTTTGTTTGAACAACTATGGAGAAAATACAATGATAAGTTGTATATCCTTTCTTTCCACAAAATACTGATTTTTTGAGTTTCTTTCCTGTTTGTGTCAACATTTGCTTTCCTAATCCTGCAAGCACTCAGGCCTGTCACATTGCAGAAATCAAGGCATAAATTTCCTATGGACCCAAGTACTTTCCTTAAATTTAATCATGCTCTTTCAGTCTTTTTAGTAGCATGTAAGAGGGTTCAGTGTTATTTTTATGCTCTGTGTTAGAAACAGAGAAGAAAAATAGCGTGCTTTCAAGAGGTAAAAAAAGCGGCAATGGCTGGGATGATTTTATGTGTGCTTTTGTAATTGAGGTCAAGTAAGCGGAATCTGTGTCTAATGTGTAGAACAGGAATGTGTTGTGGTTTAGAGTGATCCTGCAGTGGGGTGGATTTCTAGGAGATCTGAGCACCTGGAGATCTCAGTGGCTGCCTGGGAAGCTGGGGGAGCTCGGCGACTCCAAAACTCAAGAGGGTTTAGTTTGAATTGACGGTCCAAAGAATGGTTTGTGTTCATATTGGTGACAGGTCAGAGACACGTATTGTCATTATCACGTTACTGTAAACTTCATTCATTGGCAGATTTGGTGCTTCAAGTACAGAAATGTCTACCTATTTAGTTTCAGAATGAAAAAAACCACAACACTGTAACTAATATTTTAAACCTTGTCCTATAAATGCAGAGAAAGTAACAACGGGTGAGAAGTTTGAAATGGGACGTATGAAGTGAGTTTTTCATGTTAGCAACATCTTTCTTAATGACCTCATAATATCCCACTTTAACAATGTTTTTATTCAGCTAGAAGAAAAAAATAAAATACATGTTTTCTAAGTAAAACCTACTCTCTGACATGTTTTCAGATGCAATTAAACAAGATAATAATTGTCCTCTTACATGGGAGAAAAGAACTTTCTTGAGGTGGACTGCTTTTCTGGAGATGAAACATGAGAAAAGCAGAGCAAAGGCTGAAAACATAGTTTGTTTCTGCGGTGTTTATGAGGGTTATGGTTTTTAGATTTTAAATTTGCACTCTGGCTGCTGGAAGAAAACAAGAACAGCACCCAGTTTTGCCTGGCTGAGCTGCACCATGGAAAGTAAAAACAGAGCAAGAGGAAAATGGCATGTTAGAGCTGGACAGAATGGGGATACAGATCCTGCATTCCAGATGGTCTCTGGAGTGTAGCCAAAGCTGATAGAGGTGAGAATTTTATATGGACCATCCTACAGAAGTTAGTCCCTAAAAATATCATGGAGGACGCCAGTGCCCAGAAACAATAGGAAAGGGTTTGTGTTGATACATTTTGGTCCTTTTAATACATCTGTTCCCAGAAGGTGTCCAGCTGGCCATAGCAGCATGAAATTATGTTGCTTTCTGTTTTCTGAATAGGTCAGCAAAAAAACCCCAATGGTTGGAATAGCACTTCATTTTATTTTATTCTCACTTCAGATTTTTTGGTGCCTTGATACTAGGCCTGGATTTCTCTTTCTTCTCAATACTGGGCAAGTGCACTTGGAAGTTTCAAGTGCCCTCATTTAGTCAAGTTTCTGTAATTCATGGAATTTGCAAGGTCTTTTCTTCTTTTCTAGACTGCTAGTAAAACATGTTGATACACAGACTTTTCTCTACACATTTTGGGTTGCATAAAATGATTTATTATTATTAGAGAGTCCTCAGCTACCTGTAAATGTAACAGACAATGAGTGAGTTGAACTCTTTGCCAGATATAAAGCCAAGACTATTTGCCCTTTAGGCAGCAGGATGCAATTGGGCTCTTTGTGGAACGCTTTTGCAGTTTGGCCTGAGCTCTGTGTGTGCTCCCTTTAATGCTCACGAGGGCTCAGAACCAGCCGCTTTACCAATGCAATGCAGAGTGTTTCACGGCGTTCCTGCCACACAGAAAGTCGTCCCTCTCTTCTGCCTTGGGAATTAATGATCTGGTGCATGGGGATACTGGGGAGACTAGTTAATGATTTTTTAAAAATCCAGCTTTTGAAGAAGTAGAGAACCGCATTTCATTTAGTAGCTTTTTCCTTTCCACTTATTTTTAAGTCTGTTTCATGCTAATTTGATATTACTTTCCTTTTAATTCCTCTTTTCCATGGCTTGTTTTTCCCTCCCTACGCAACCGATACTGTTTCAATGCCATCTTGAAGACTTCTGCTTTTGTAACTCACCTGTGAACTAAAGTGGAATTGGGTTAAAATAAAATTTGTGCTATATTCATAAGTAATACCAAGAAAATGAGACTGTACTTCCTAAGTCTGAGGTATATTTTTTTAGGCAGGTGAGTTATAAAACCTCTAAAATAGGAGGCTGTTAGAATAGAAATGCTGACATAAATGTTACTGGAATGACCTGACTGGAAGGAACCAAACCTAAAGTTCTCTGAAAATAAAGAGTTTAAGCATTGCTACCATAACACAATACTGGTATTTTCATTGTAAATGTTAGAAGTTGAGCAGCTGGATTTACTTGATTTTCTCTAGACTGTTCTGTGCTCAGCTCTACAAATCTCTTAACCCCTGACTGCCTGCGATGACCCACAGCTGCCTTGGATAACCGCGGCCCTAAACGGCACTGGGAAGAGACTGCATGGCATTAAATTCAGCACACAAGTTGCTGCTTCTTAAATTAAAGTAAGCAGTTCTATTTTCTATCAAGTGAAGAAATTCACACATAGGAACAGAAAAGAAAAATGGGGATCTGCCAGCTTCTCTGAAGAGAGGACGTACCCACCTACCTCTCCCTGCATCTTTTGGCAGCTGGTACCTTCTGAGGATGGCCTGGCAGCCCTAACCATTCATCTCTGTATTTTGGCACTAATCAGACTAACTGGTTTCGCTTTTATCCCAAGGTTGTCCAGAAGCTGCTTGTACAGCTTCATAAATTCAAGTTATAATTACACTTAAATAGGCTATTTATTTTAAGGAAATACCAAGGCCCTCATCTTCTACTCTTATTACCTGCACGGGTAATTACATAGAGTAGTGGATGTAACTAGGTTAAAAATAGTAGTTGTCTGCTGATGTTTCCAGAGAGGTGTAAGATGCCAGTTCTGTGTTTGATCAACAGTGTGCAGTGAGCAGATGATCTGCTGCCCCTGGGAGCATAGTCCAGCGCCTCATTCTGCACTTGGAAGAAACTGCTCAAACAGGCATTCAGTTAATGTCAAATAAATTGATAACAGCATGAGGATCGTCATACTCAGAGCTCCTTTTTGAAGAAGGGCCTGAAATATTGCCGCTGGCAGAGAGGGAGGTACCCTGGCAGTTCCTAAGGAAGGATTAGCATTCCCTTTCCTGCATCTGTGAGTCAGCCTTCGCTGGCTTGCCCTTTTATTCTTTAGTATTTGCTTTTGCATTTTCATTGATGTTGAGCCCTCAGTGGGCAGAAACAGTGATTAAATTCTTCCCAAGGCTCTGAAGTGGGATATGGTAGTTGAAGGATGATAATTCAGTGAATGGCTGCGCAATTCAGCCAGACAAGGGGCTGTGGGGCTGCGTGGCACCGTACGCCAGAATGTCAGAGCCTTCCACAATGAACAGAGCTGGGGGTTTCAGTCCTTTATTGGTGATGCAGATATCCTGGTGGTTTTGATGCCTGTCAGATCTCATTTCCTATTCACAGAGAAATTAGCTATGCCAAAATGATTAAGCTCACTAAGGTAATGTAAACTGCAAGAGTTTCAAATGACTGGGCTGACAATCTGACTAAGGGACAGTTCAAGGAGAGGCATTTCCATCCTTTATATATTGTAATAAGTTGTAAAGGCCAAAAAGGCTTGCTAGCCTGGGATATGAAAGCTAAGCATTTAAAAAAGTGAAAACCAAACGTCTTCATTGTTAAATTCACCAGACAGACAGTGACTCGGCTCATTGGCTGGGTTGATGACACATTTTTCGCTGCAGGCTGCTGAGCAGCAACCCCGCTGACTCCCCCGGTCAGGTTATAGTGGCTGTGCGGGAGGCCAGCGGCAATCGTTGCTGGTTGCACTGCTGCTTTTCTTTTGGGCCAAGATGAGCTATGGTTTCTCACCACTGTTTCTAGTGATGGTTTAACGTCCTGTCTCACATGGAGCTGATTTTTAGTGCTCTCTGCCCTGCAGGAGCTCTCAGTTCCATGGGGAGCATGAGGAGAGCTATGTGAGGGGAAGTCTTGGTGGTTTTGTGTATTGAGGTGGAATTCTGAATAATGTGACAGCACTTTGTACAGATGGGCAAGAACGGAGCATTTCAGCTCCTGCTTCTTCAGTGCAAAGGTAATGGTTGAAAAATTGAACATGTCTCTGAAGGGAAGTACTCGGTATAAAGCTGTGTAGTGTTCATTATTTTCAAGTGGTAAATGGGGACTAACAAACCCTGTCCAAACCCTTCTGATGGGCCAACCTTCCACATCTTCCTGCTTTAATCTCCAATACCCATCTAGTAACATATTCATGAGAAGAATTCTTTCTATTCTTGTTTCCCTGGCACATAAACACCTGCAGTTGCCACCTTCTAATAATTTTGTGGTACTCGGGCATTCTGAGTATGAAAGGCAAGGCAGAATTTCTTGACAATCGCTGGCCAGTCTATATGAGTGAGACATTCACATGGTCACTGTGCTATAGCCCTACTTCAGCTTCCATCTTTCACTGACCAGAAGTAAGTGGTCATCCAAACCCTTGCAATGTCAAGTGCTTAGTCTTGCAGAAAAACAAAATAAAAAATGTCATCAAAAGCTGGAAAAGGGAGAGAAATTTATTAGCAATAACCACCTCCTCTCTAAGCCAAGGGAGGGGAAGGTGGCATCATTCACTTGGGTCACTGTGCACATAGTGACATTTTCAGAATGATTATTGAGAGCACAAGGTGTGAGGACTTCTCATGCAGCTACCTTCAGAGTCATATGGTTTATTTGGAACTGGTATAAAGGAAAATGCTTCAAGTTGAAATCAAACGAACAATCCAAATTAGTGCCTTCTAGTCAGGAACTTCCACAGCTAATGAAGTGGCCGCCCATGCAGCATCCTGTGAGTGTGCAAGATGCAACTCCTTCACTTAGGAGGATATTGAAGGTAACTAAATTATAACCAGAAAAGCAGCACTGCATTACAGTGGGCATTAATTCCCATACTTGTCAATAATGTCAGCAAAGGATGTAAAGGCTAAATAGACAAAGAGACTAAACTACACTCCTGAGGCTGGTCTAACCAGAGACAGTTGAGACAGTCCCTGTGCAATGCTTGTGTGCCTGAGCGGTGTGTGCATAGGACTGTCACTGTAAATCTACCTTCTGTGTCATCACCTTATCTCTGTTTTTCCAGTAAAAAGAATTTGGCTTCAGTTCACTTGTGTAAATGGTAGAAATCAAGACATCTGTCACAGCAGTTGAAGAACTTTGCTTATAAACACGTGCAAATGGAAAGCATCTAAGAGGCAACAGAGCTGCAGCAAAGGAAGATGTGTCTGTAGTCTATGGTCTGTCACTGGCCAAGTGAATAAACAATAAGAAGCATATAAAAGAGCATCATAAATCAAACAGAGGAGTTGGTTCCTTTGCTCCATAACAGACACACAACCAGAATCACACAGGTTGTAAGGCAGCTTGGAAGGTCTCTAGTCTCACCCACCTCTGAAAGCCAGGCTTATTTCAAGATGCGAGCAGATTGTTCAAGGCCTTGTCCAGTTGAGTTTTCAATATCTTCCAGGCTGGAGATTGCGCAGCCTCAGTTAGCAATCTGCTCCAGTGTTTCACCCTCACTGTGAAGAATTTTCCTTGCTGCAACTTGTGACTGTTGATTCTTGTGTATCTGTTGTTTTCAGGCACTGTCACAGCTGCATGAAGTGTTGACCTCAGCTGAATGTCAGAGCTCCATACTTGGCCCTGTGCAAGAAAGCAGCCTATCTCCAGTTAGTATATCCACTGCAAACCCTTACATTTTAATTATTCTTCTGTACGTTCCTTCAGAAGAATGCAGAACAGCAAGGAATAATGGATTCAATAGGTTTCCAGAAGTCTGCTAATTATTTTCAGAGTGGGTATTGCAGTTATTGTTTTGACAGATGTTTCCTTGTTTTGTCCTAGACTAACCATTTGATTGCTGATTTTAAAAGATCCTCAAGTTAATAGCGTGCTGACAAGCTCAAGGGAGGAAGCAAGCATCGTGCTTTCTTTTCTTTTGTGCAGGAAATGAGTCAAGGTTGAACTACAGGCAGTTCAATACGGCACATGTTCTGTCTGTAAATATTGCTGCCTATTACTCTGCCTCTTTTGCATGCTTGTGTAAAAGGCCCCAGCAAGCCACGTGTATACAAACACTCATGTTTTCAATAACTCTGTATTTATTACTAAGCATTTAACTGTTTTGGCTCCCTCTTTGGAACTGAAATATACATTTATGTGCATAATTTATAGGTTCAAACACCATCAGCTGTTTCTAGACTTAGTCCCAAAGGCAGGAGGAGAAACTAGTTTGAGATTCTGTTCAAAATCAGATCTTGTTTAACCTAATATTGATTTCTTCTGTACAAAGAGGTAATAATGGGGTTACTCTGTCCCACTGAATAGTGTATCAGAAGTTGCACATACGGCTTTTTTTCAATATACTCTTTCTCAATAGTCTGAGGTTTACTAATTTTCTTCGTTTAGAGAAAGACCTTATGAATGGGGAAAATAATGAGAAAACACTTACAGTGTTATGAAGACTGCGAAAGTTTTAAGTTGCATGAAATGGATTTTATGCTTTTGTTTGCACTCGACAAGTGCTTCAGCTGGTCTTATTACAACAATGTCTTTTGTTTCAAAATTACCTCTATGTTATGTACGTAAGGCTTTAATTACATACAGGATTATTGGAACTGGTCGAATTGTTTCTGTGAAGATGTTGAGGAAAAAAAAATGGGGTTTGAATCAAAAAGGTAGATTTTGTTTAGGAGGAAAAAAGATTATTTTTAAAAACAGATAATGCGTATCAAGAAACTGTTTCTGAAAATGAACAAGTCTGTTTTTTGGAGAGAGATTGTGACTGTCTCCAGCTGGTGCGCACTCACCAACCAACAGTACCAGTGCTGGGGATTTACTGGTTTTCTGGTGGCTTCAGAAGGTGCAGACAGGAGCCCTGGGTGCTGTACAGACACACTCATGGCTGCCCCCAACTTCTTCTTGAAGGCAGAAGACAGCAGAGGAAAGAAAGATCAGCATCATAGGCAGCGATCTGAATGCAACAGCAGCAACTAAATAGATCAATTGGCTACTTTTTAAAGACATGGTAGAATTTTAAGTAAATGTTTGATGATATTCCATTGCAGAATTTTGTGTGAATCCTTCCTGCTCATGATGGACAAAGAAAAGGAAACCACAGGGCTGCAGAGGTGACCAGAGAAGCTTGCTGAACAACTGAATATGAACCATCGGCAGATCAGAGGTAGGATCGTATAGTCTGAGAATATGAGTTGAAAGTAAGGGCGGGGTAGATGAGCAAAGGTTTTGGAGAATGAAGATCCAATGCAGGAAGCAGAACCGGTGGAGGGAATCACATGGTAGAAGTTGCAGACCAGAAAAGGATATTTGGAGCAGTTTTTGACTGAAGAGATTAAAAACTACCAGAGTAAAAAGTGTTGTTGAAGGAAGTCAGTAGTATGAAGAGGCTGAAGTAGCAGTTTCAATTATACTCCTAATGTATTAAGGGGAAAACAGCAGTAAAATAAAGCTCAGTAAATAAACCAGGAAAAGTCTAGAATGTATTAAGATCACTGTGCATGGGAAGTTTTTGTAGTCCTTGTCTGCAAGGAGCCCAGCAAAGAAAGTAGGAAAAATGAAAACACTTGAACTGAGGTGATTTCAATGTCCTGGCCTTAGCAGGAGAAGCTGAATAAATAGTCAGATGAGCTGCACATCAGTATAATGCAGAGAAACTGTGGAAGCTCCTGTAGCAACAACAGAACTGCTAGGAGCAATTTAAAATGAAATCGATTGCACAGAAAAAAATCAATGTGCACAAGTCAGTCCCCAAAATGGCTGAGTTGTTAGAGGGAAAAATCTACACATTACTCTAGACCTCATTAATCAGTTTCATTCTTTTATCGATACATATAAAATATTCTGCAGTTTCCTCTGGGGCTGTAACAGTGTTACTGAAGGGAATCAGGCAGCATCTGGGCTTCAATGTCCAAGCGGTACTGGTGGTGGATAGGGAGTGTGGAGAAAAACTTGTTTACCAGCATTTCATCTCCCTTTCCATTACCTTTTTTTTTCCCTGGGAGGTAAATCAATTTAAGCTTGACCTTTGTCCTCCGTGGCCAGTGCCAGCCAGTCCAACACAGGGCTGGGGGTGCCTTGGTAATCTGCTGAATGGTAGCCAGTGATCTGGCTGATTTAACAAGTACCCACATGAGTTACTTCTAGCAAAAAAGAAAGGATGACTGATACGAAAGCATTCACTACCAACGAATACAATATTCTCTTTAAAGCCAGAAGAATTTCCTCTGGATTTGAGATTCATCGATGCCTTATTTCTTTTTGCTGAGCCAACTGGATTCAGTTTGTCATGATCAAAGCTCTCTGGTGTACAAGAGAATGCAAAATTAACACAGAAAAGCAAACAAACACTTTTTCTTTCCACAGAACTGCTCTATGCATCTGTTGTTTAGTGTATCCTTCAAAAATGCTTATATGCTTTTTTCATTCCCCTATGTAGACTTTTTATAGTGAAAGACTTTTCTGTCTCTATTAAAATAACAGCAAAAGTTTTTTGTTTGGTTGGTTTTGGTTTTGTTTTTTTGTTTTGTTTTTTAAGAAGTCTGCAGGTGGAGCTGGTTGCTGATTTGCCCTAGGAAAAGCAGAAGCTTTGCAATGTGTGCACTGTCATCAGAAAGGCAGAAATTCATATAGGTATGAAATTAAGACCAGGAAAGTCTTGGCTAGAAAAATACAATAGGTCTCAGAGTATCTTGGTGTTATTTCTGGTCTGAGTCTTCTAAGAAATTAGGATTTCTCTGGACACGTTTCTACGTCAAAGTATGATAATGAGAGGTTTAGGGCTGCATTTGCTGTATCAATTATTTTCACAAAATTCCACAAAAGCAAAATATTATCAAGAAGATTTGAGGCTGGATTAACTAGATTAGATCCTATTTAAATCCACTAGAAAAACTTTTGCTAAGCACAAGTACTCTTGAAGTTCAGAATTTTTGGTGAACCCTAGATAACTTTACTCCCCTGTTTTTACAGTGGCATCCGTGTAACAGACAAAAAGAAAAGTGACAAGACAGATAATTGACATTTATTTGAAAATACTATGACTCTTGTACCAAAGCAAACAGGAGATACAGATTTTCCTCCTAAAGCAAACCTTTGTGTCATGTGTGTGCCAGTATTAACTACAGACAGTTTACTTTAGCACTTGTTAGTTCCATGCTTTTCAGTTCAGCTAAACTGTAACCCCGTTGTGGCTTCAGCAACGCTGGTGCAACAGTGCCCAGGGGGAATCTGGCTGCACTTAGAAGCCCTCAAAGAATAATCTGTCTGGATCTGCTAAGACAACCTGTCTGGAGTGAATCTTAACCAGGCGATGGCTGAGTCTTTATGAACATACTGATATAATCGATGGTAGGTATGAGTAGCTAGGAGGAGATAGGACAGGAGATAGAAGAAGTAATGTTCTTTATTTCTCTACAAGGAGCTGGTGATGTTCCGACTGCACAGGGAGTCTGAGCCATGGCACTGCAGGAGTGGCCAGTTAGGACAAATAGTGAAGTACGCTGGAGAGAAAGAACAGAGGTTATTTGGAGAGTGGGAGATTTCCTCAGGAATTAAAAAAATAATAGGCAATAAAGTTCGCTTCTGGAATCTAAGCCATGACCTTTGAAAGCATTCAATTCACCAAAAAAAAAAAAAAGCAAGCTGTATTAGCAGAGGGGAAAGGTAGGTGCTTATAGCGTGTTGTTGCTAGAACATTGTAATCCTTCCTTGGGGCCTGAAATAAAAGTGAAAGTAAGTCACTTCTCTTCATTTGGATGGCTACTAGTTTGTACGTTATCCGATCAAATTATTCTCTTATTCAATATTTCCATAACGTATGACCTAAATGGGACTTGTTCACAGACATCAGCCAAAAAAATGACTTCTGATGCATCAATGGGATGTTTTAACTCCCTCAGAGGTGACTCGAATGGCAGGGACACCCGGTGGGTGCTGCGGAAGCACAGAACGGGTTTGCTGAGCCTGTCCCCAGCACAACCTGTGTGTGCCCATCCACAGGTTTAGTTTAAATCAGGTTGTCCATCGCTGGTCCCCTTCCTGGAGTCATCATGAGGTGTTAATAAACCCGTGTGTTTGTTTACACAGCAATTAGAAACGTGCAAAGTGCTCTATTAAATATACTAGCATGTTTATTTTCAAACTTTTAGGTGAAAAGCACAAACCAGAAGTTTGCTGGTTTTGTCTTTTAGTCCACTGATGTAACACAAGCATGAAACGTGAAAGGCGTATTCCTACTGCTTCATAAGTAATTTCAATAAACACGTGGCTGATGTTCCTTCTCTATGTTACAAACATCTTGAAACTCAAGTGCTGACTTCATAGGCATCATGAGGAGACATACTGTCATGATCACGTAATGTAAGATGTGAATAATCAAAATTATTCTGACCTCCAAAACACTCTTATTCCTTAACGACCAGCAGGTCTGAATAAATGCATTATATTGGTTAGCTCTTTGTTTTTATAATCCTGCCTGCAGGAATTAAAAAACAGGTGACTGGAGGAAAAATGCCATCCAAATAGTTGTGAAAATTGTTCCATCCTCAGTGGAGTGGATTTATATTTGTAAAGTATTCCACTTTCGAATGCATTGTTTTATTTGTTTTTAAGCAAATGGAATCTCAGTTTTGTTAGGCTGCTTGCTGGAAGAAGGGAACTAGATGGGACTTGGAATCCAATACTTATTGAGCTGTGTTGTTCTCGTGTGCTTTTTGGTTGTGTTCCATCTACCCTATACTGAGATGGTAGGTCAAACTATATTGGCTCCACCAGTAGATATTGTGTTACATAGAGCTTCATGCACTCAATGCACTCATCAATAGAGAGATTTTTAATTAAAACACTCTATAGTGACTTGCTGGCCCCTGAAAGTTCATACATAATTAAAGATAAACTAGTAAAATAAAGTGCAAATTTCTCTAGTTCTGCTAGATTTTTGTCAAGTGTTTTTCAATTCTGTCTTTTAGATGATATAATAATGACTTTACCTTTTTGAACACCATATGTGAAAGATGAGCTATTTTTTTCCTTTTCTATCTTTTCCATATCATGTTTAATTCCAAATGTTGATATTGTATTGAGAAGTCCAGCCGAATAAGAACTTCTATTAGATCTAAAATTCTGTAATCTCCAGAAAAAGAACTACTTGGTTCCTAATGCTGAGCTTTACCTCTGCTGTCATGTTAGCCTTCAGTTCTAAAGATTGATTTTGCCTGGACAAGGCTTTGCAGCCTTGACAGATGTTGATATTTTCACATAAAATTATTCATTTGCATCTACATCTAGGTTTAATATCTAATTTTACACCTTTGGAAGGAAGACTCTCTCTTGATGATAAGTATCTAAAATACTGTACTAGAGCTGACAAATCAGTTGCAAAGTATAGCTCTCAATTATTCATATCAGATCAGAACTGTAAGTGTAATCGGCATTAATGTGGGGCAGGAGCAGATCTGAAATGTGATTGATGAGTGTGACTGAAGACAGTCAGTGCTGCCTTTAAACCTGACGGAGGGGAGAGAGGGAGGGGAAGGATCGACATGGAATCCACTGCAGACATGCCCACATGACATGCGAAGAATTCTGCCTTTGCCATGGGATTACTGCAAAAGCCCCCAGGTTGCTGTGAATTTGGGCTCTGCAAGTGTAAAGGAATTAGCTTTGCTGCGGGATGCGTTGCTTGCCAGGCCAACCTTAAAATATCCACTGAAACAAATGAAAAATCCACCTAAAAGGTAGGTGTGAAGGAGTAAAAGATTTAATTTTCTTAATTTATCTATAGAACATTTTTGAGCCTGCTATATGTCACTTTAGCCTTTCAAGGGCTATGATAATAAAGCTATTTTTACTCTTCTCCCTCTCCTCATCCATTGCTTAAAATATCCCAGCCAGCAGAATGAATTTGCATTTTCTGCTCCATAGAACTAGATAAGAACGTGTTCAGGCTGCGGAAGGTGCCCAGAACTTGCCTGGCCCTGCTTTGTGCAGGAGTCACAAGTTTAGCACCAGAGGGGATTAGGCAGTAGAATCAGTATATTTGTTCTATTTTTGCCATGCTACAAAGAAGTCTAGAGTCTCTTAAACCAAGGAAAAAGTTTGAAATGTATTTTGGGTACTCTCACTGTGTAGTTGCCTTTCTGTGGAAAATCCCATCAGCCCAGCACTGTGCTTTCCAGTCAGTGCCTGGAGGGACAGTGTCTTCATCTGTGCCTTTCTATTTATGGTGTGATCCAGGATTATTAATGCTTTTAAACAACTTGCCAGTTTCTTCCTAAGGGTCACAAAAGATCTGCTCAGCTTGTTGAAGCTTCATTTATGCGGTCTAATTTTTCCAGATGTGGGAGGAAAATTAAAAATTAAGTTCACTGTGTTATATATACAGCAAAAGCACTTTTGTGTAGATTTTCAGCATTTTTCCATTAAGAAAATTTTTAAAGTATATCTTCATTGAAATGAGGTCTCTGTTAACTTGACAGATCATGACACCTGTCATGGTGCTTCTAGTCCAAATGCTCCCCAACCGGACACTTGCCAAGGGAGGTGCAGAATGGGCCTCGGCTTTGAATCCCTGTGGAAAACCAGCTGAAGTATGTGGAGGCTGTTTTGGGACATGGTGTAACCAGCAGGCCTGGAGAACAGGTAAATACACACCCTGCGTTTGAAGAGCTTTAATCTCCCATCTCTCTGTCCAAGATCAGTGAAGCGATGCTAAACTGCACATATCAGACAAAACTTTTATTAATTATGAGTAGATATCAAAAGTAGTGCTGCACTATGGCATCAAATTGTTTGAGACTTGCACGATCTTTGCATCCAAACTGTCATAGCCGGGTAATTGTTCATAAGCTATAAATATGAACCATCTTGAAACAGGTGCATTGATATTAACTTACTTCTCAGCTACTGTGAAGAAACACAGCTCATTTAATGTAAGAGAGAAAAAGTAATTGATAGATCTTTATGGCTCCCAAGTGGCAGCTAATTTCAGATGATGTAAAGCAGATAGTGATATCTTGCAAAGGATATGAAAGTTCGCTTCCCCTTTTGAACAGGACGACCTTGACACAGCTTAAAATAACCAACTTTTTGGCATTGCTTTACATCAGTGAACAAACCTTTGTAGGAATGCAGCAGATCAAATCACGTTGAAAGACTCTAATTCCAGCAGCTCTGCTGCCCAGTGTTTGAATCTTTTTATAAAGTGCGTGTGCACACATTCTCGTGGGATAATTACATATAACATCGCAAATGCCCAGTTGCTCAAAGGATATTCTTTACTTTTCTGGTCTGTCCTCCATCTCCACCAAAAGCTAAGCTGAAATTTGGTACAGCCACGTTATACAGCATCCGTATACTGCCCATGCCACTTGGGTCATCTTGTACTGTGGAGGAGAATATTTTTCACTTGTGTTTTTTTTTTTTTTTTAATCCACTGTTCTGTGGAGAAAAATGTAAAGCCAGAAAACAAAACCAACCAACCAACCAACCAACCAAACCCATCACAACTTAGCATCTGCCTTTCTTATGCTTCCTTTGTGTTTTGGAACATGCATTTCAGACCGGGTAAAACAATTGTCTTCGTTTCTTCCTAAAGATCTCAAACTGATTGCAATAAATGTTAATTTAAACTGTAATTGCTTTTCCTCATCCTTTTCCAGTGGCCTTGTTCCTCTTGCAGGGAGAGATTTTCTGAAGTCAATGCGTCTTAAAACAACTATAGTTGCAATCTGATTCTTGAAGATAAATAGTGAATGGCGCAGGGGCTGGCTGAAGCACCAGGATTGTCTGTTCAACTAAAAGACAGATTCTTTTTTTTATTCTCTGTCCTGCATATTTTTGCTGCCTGGCACTTGCACCAATGCCATGAGCAGTGTATCGTCACAGTGTCCAAAATCAAACCAGCGAAGTTCTGATGTTAGTTCTCAGCACTTTCAAGATTATAGGGCCCACGGATATCTGTCTCCTTTATGGAGGACAAAAAAAGAAAAAGAAAATCATCAAAATGACCTTCTAGCAGAAAGCCAACAACAGCAAGGCTTCTTTTTTAGCCTTTGTATCAGTGCCTCAGGAAGAAATGTTTTGGAGTATGTATGAAATACTGAAGGATATACCGTGAATATCAAACATTGAGAAGTTGTAACTGGGTAACTATCAGAGTAGACCAAAACTGTGCCAAATCCTCCAGAAATCCAAATCCTGATTTTGAAACAAGTTCCTTTGCACAAGGAAACACTTTCAGCCATGCTACCTGAAACTTCAGTAAGAGACACTATTGTAACCAGAGCTCAAGTGATACTTTTCTCCAGTGGTGACACCTCTATCAGTCTCATTTACTCAGTCATGCTCAGGAATGTAATGTCAGTCGTAGCAGATGGCTGTTTGTGGTTTCACTGATGTCTCTGGCATGTGCTCAGTAGTGTCTGTGTGCATCTGTGATGGCGAAGGGACTGGTTAGTAGTTGTTGTCATGTGGAATATTAGAAGCATTTTGATGTGGTGATTTTGGGTACATTTCAAAAGATTTGGTGCCAGTATGGCAATATGATATGAGCCATAGGGCCATACACAGAAAACGCCCACAAGATACTATTCACCTCCTAGGAAAGCAAGTATTGGCTGCAAACAGAGCCAATGTATGCCATTAATGTACCGTTATCGCTCATTTCTAAAGCACAGAACCCAAGTGGGAGACAGCAAGGTAAACCTCCTTGGTCAACGTTCTGGATTTTGAGTTCAGCCTCTTGGCTGCAGCCTTTCCAGAGGAAACACAAGGAAATGCACAGGGAGCGTTAAACCTGCACTGGAAATGAGGCTTTCATCACCCCAGAGGAAAGAAGCTTTTCTGCATACTCAAATTTAATGCCATCTGTGTTGTCATCAGACAGCTGTAGGCAAAATAAAGGCACAAGAGTAAATGAAAAATAAACAGCATGTAGTAGAAATGCACAGTGCTGCTGAAATCTCTACAGATGCTTAAGGGAAGTGGTTTAGTGATAGCTGGATGGATAGAGCATAAGAATGTCTCTGCTTATTTTGGTTACTGTGAAAGCAGATACTGGGTGAGTGGGTGGGGGAAGGGACTGAAGGCTGAAAGATTGGCCAACTATTCCTTACTCTGTCAAAAATTGTCTTGGCAGGCAGGGGATGGGAACAGCAGAGCTGCACAGTTAGTACCTTCATACTGAGACTGCTGTGTGGTGCGTGGCTGTTGGTACTAAACTGGGGCTCTTCTCTTTTTGGTACCTTCAGCCAGTGGTAAGGGAGAAGGGAGGAAAATCCAAACCAGAGGGTTTTCAGAGGTTTTTGACCTTTGTGGTTTTGGCAAGGTTTGGGTTGACTGAGCTCTGAACGGGGATTTCCCCTCTCTGCTTCTCTAACTGAAGCTGGACTATTGTTACAGTAAAGGTCTGTGCACACAGCAGCCAAGAAGAGATATTCCTCTCGAATTGTCCTGCCAAAAGCCTTGCAGGAGTTTGACTCAACAAGCCCGTCAGCAGGTTCACTTTCACGTGGGAATGGTTAAAGCAGCGTGGCCACACGAGCATGAGAGCAGTGCCCAAAGTTACCGAGATCCAGCCCCATAGTTTCTAGCAGAATGTCAGCTGTACTTTTTTCTGCCGTCTCTTATCAGTATGCCACATTACTGCTTTGTAAGAAAATGGCACAAATCCAAAGAGGAGTTAATTTGCCTTTTCTTCTTTTTCCTTTTATTTTATTTTTCTTGAGCTTTTAAGGTCCTATGTGTGGTAGTTTAACTTTGGCTCTGCAAATGATGAAGTTACTTGCTTTGAAAAGTGTCCTTAAGCGATCACTTTCTTTAACTCTTTCATGATAGAGAAAGGGCAATGGAGATAAGGGAATGGATTCACCTTATACTGTACAGGCAGATGAAAATAGTGCTCTTGCCCTGGATCAGTCCCTGTCAACTGTTGTCTGTCTACATACTTCAGGACTTCACAGAAGATTCTTCTGTAATAACTCCTGTTACTTTACAGCATAAACTTACTGAAGTGAAAGACAGTGTCAGCTCTATTTAACTAGTAGATGGCAGAGGACCTTATGCAATAAAATCAAAGAATTTTTTTAAATGCTTCCACTTCCATGGTTTTATTCTTATCTCTTATCCTCCAGTTGTAACTTTATCCAGTATTTTCCTGTCTGATATTAGTTTCTCTACACAACATATTAAAATGGAGTTCTTACTTCAATGACTTGGGAGTTTTTCACGTAATAATTCTAATAAACATCAAAATGAATTAATTTTATTTCCTCTTCCTTTATCTTTGTTTAAAGAAATGGTGGTCACTCAAACCCACAGTAAGCCGTGCACTCAAACCTGCAGTAAGCCGTGCCTCAGAACAGCAGCAGCCCGCTCCGGAATCCAGGCTACGATTTGCAGCCACTGAGGGGACCACTGGGGAACATGTCAGTTCTGGTGGCACTGTCACTGCAGCCCCATCCCGAGGCACCACGGGGCTCTGTGCTGTTTCAGGGCTGCTAAAGCCAGAACAACATGGTCAGCCGCATCATTCCGTCGTGAGTCTGGCACTGGCTGTAGCTGTACATTTGGCTTGTTTCTCAAGAGAAGGAATCCTGAGTAGTTCTCTGGCAATGAAGGAACTTCTAAAGCACGAGAAACCAGCAGCTACTGCAGTGTAATGACATCTGTGCTCACAAGATTGTGTTTATCTCTTCAAGATTGCATTAGCATTCTGTTCTACATATTTTGATGGGTTTCAGCGTGTGAGGACTTTTCTCCTGACAGTGACGGAAAGTGCTTTGTCAGAATAAAACAGAATTAAAGGAGAGAGAGGAAGCTTTGTCAGCTTCACCTATAGTTAGTAAGAGGCTTCTAAAGCTTCTTGCATATGAAGAAATTAAGAAAAAAACCCCCACAAATGTAAGGATAGGATGAAATCTAAGTATGCCGAACAGTAAAATGCAGGGAATATGGGTTCTGTAGTAATTTTTTCAAAGCATTTTGAAGACTTTCTGAGGCAGGCTGTCTTTAATACCATCTCTCTGCTAATGCTCTTGCCATTATAGCATCAAGCTGAAGACACAAGCTGTCATGCAGGGGCTCATACAGGGACAGTTACCCAGGAGCTGCAAGACCCCATTTCCTCACCTCGCTCTTCAGTAGGTACCAAAGATTGTCGGCCTATTTTAGTGCACATTGTCATTGAACTCAATTGCTGCTTTAGCATTGATTTCAGTGGAGCAAAACAAGGCCCTCGCAGCTCTAACTGCGAGGCAATAATGTGTGGAAACTTAATAGATACAGCTGAGGGCAAAATTAATTCCAGTATTTGGAGAGAGGGAGAGAGTGGTACATTTGCAGTTTTGAGGAACAAAAATATTTTGAGTTAGTCACAGGACATTCGATGTCTTAATAGAAAAATTTAAGACTCTAGCATAAGTAAAGTCTAATTTGTTCAGAAATTTGTATACAAGACAGAAGTAAATAGGCTGAGCTAACAATCCTGTAGAAATCTTTGCATTCTCACTGATTTCAAAGGATTGGTCATGTACACTTATGTGTTTGTGATAAACCACTATTGAAGGCTGAACTGGGAAAATAAGGTAGAAGATTACGTAATTACTGACAGAGGGCTAATTTTATATCCAAAGCCTAAACACAGATTTTCTGTGAGTGCATCAACTACCATCAGGTTTAGTAAGGAACGCATAGATAAGCTTGGTGTTTTGAGCAAACCCTTAGCAGCATTCCATGACATATTTCTGCTTTTGTCATCCATTTTCAAGCACAAGGTATAAGAAATACTTCTGAATTCAAATGCACCCTTATCAGGAGAGTTGTTTGTTCTATCCAGCATGCAATTCTTGAGTGAGGGGAAAACTCAAGCCACAGTTTTGCAGAGTTACAAACACAAAGATTGGAGAAAGCTATTCCCAATGTAGTGACTTTTTGCACAGATTTAATGTTTAATTACTTTTATGAATTTGCTTATATTCAAAACTTCTGCAATCTTGAAATAGCTCCAAGCTATTTCTCCAATTTTTCAATGACAATCTCTACATTTAGTTAGTCGTGCTTAACTGAGAATCTTGTAGTGGTACTTCAGTGATTTAAATGATCACACAGATTGTCAGCATGCTGCACTTGCTTTGACATTCTATAAATGTTTTTGCTCATAAGCAGAGTTCTTGGTCTTGCATCAGTATTCAGAGGGTGTCCATCTTCCCTATAGCCCGTGATACAGAACTCCAGCTGAATAGTCACAGAGTGATTTAAAAATAATTACTTAAGCAGTCCATTGTATGATGGAGCACAAAGTAGGATCAGATCAAGAACTGAATGTGCAGTCGCCCAGTGTCCTGAAAGTTCTTACTAACAGCAATTAGAAGCTCTGTCACAAATTTGCAAACTGCAAATGTGATTAACATTAAATGGAAATGGTTTTATTAAACTGAAGATCTGATTAGCAAGTGAACTGCACAATGCAGATTTCCCAGCAGGAGTTACAAGACAGCCTATAATTGAATGCAGATATGAGTTAATTCATTTCTCTGTGTAAATGATGTGGTATAGAAAGCTTTGTATAAACCAGAGATGTCCATCTTCAGAATAATTCCTGGAGGATTTGTTGCTGCTGGCCGGTAGGCTCTGTTGGAAATGACTTACAGAACATTAGGAAAGAGGGAAGCTCCTTCCCACTGATGGGCTTTAGGAACTTCTAGGGCAGGTGTAGCAATAGATATTGCTGCCTCCCGCTCTCTGCAGTGCTATTACAAAACATCCGCAGTTTGTTTCCAGTATTTTTCATTCCAAGTTGCCTAGTAGAGTTAAAGTAAGACTATCTCTGTTTGAATGCTGTAAAAAATTGTGAGAATATGTACAAAACTCTTCCATGAATTCCTTGCTTGTCTGTTTTTAAGCTGTTTGTACATTCAGAACTATCCAGCTACGGTGTGATAAACTAAGACAGAATATCTTCGCTGATGCCTGGTACAGTCATTGCTTTTATCTGTTCAGCCTGTATATTAGGCTTCTCCAAAGAACATGACATGCACGCAGCTGATGACATACCCCGAGTCAGGCTCTCACATAAGTATCCCCGTGGATCTGAAACCACCACACTCAGTTTTCTGGAAGCAGAGATTGTCAGCATGGGTCATGGGAAGACCATGGTCTAGCTTAATGAAGAGTCCATGTATCCAAAATCAGTAACACAAGAGACCTCCTTCATTTGTAATTTCTAGGGATGTTATTCTTCAGCTCTCTAGAGCCATATTTTACAAAGTTGAAGGAGAGCTCTACAAAGAAGAAATTTTCCCATGAAAGTGACAGATCTAACATTTTCTGTAGCATTTGGCCAGTTTTTGGTGGAGTTCAGGTAACACAACATACCAGTCTCTGTGTGTGTAGGAGTGTGGGGAAACAAAGTCCTGTTTACCATTTTGTATGGGGAGTTAAATGTTTCTGCAATCCATCCACAAAATAAAAAGCATGTCCCTTCTGATACTTCCAGGCTTGTTATCAGCAGTGCAGTGACATAGGCTTTGACACACATTAAACTTTTCTCAGAGGGAACCAAGTTTTTTGTTTTGTGTTTGGGTGAAAGTAGTTCATTTCTTCAAGAGGAATGAATGGAGTATTGTACATTTAGTCCGCAATGTCTAATCCTCACTTGTGAGTCTTCTGTCATTATAACCGCCTCTTTTGTCAGGGAAACAATGTTCCTTTTCCGCTGCCTTCTGAATTCCCTGGCCAGTGCTGCAGTTCGGAGTCCTTCTGCTGCTGCCGGGTCCTCTCTGCCGCCCCTCAGCATTTTCCATGGGAAAGGAATCTCGTTCCCCATTCAGCAAGCTGGGAATACAGCTCATTAGGATCTTGGCAGCATGAACCAAGGTTGTCATTTAACTGCAGATTTCATTACGGCCCAACAGAAGATGATTTGTCAGATAGGGAACAAAATGACTACACTATATATTTAGACACCTTCCCCACCCCGCCATTTTACTTTGCTTTTTGATATAAAGAGTTTAAAGCCCTCACTTAAGTGTTTTGAAAGTGATCCCATTTCTGCTAGATTTCCAGCTTTCCATGCTGTCTTTCTGCCAGAGGATGTAAAGGTGCTTAAGGAAATTAAGTGCAATGGATATGATGTGAGAGCTAATAAATGGCAACTCTCTTAGCAGGGGCAATAATTTACATTTATGTATTTCCCTTCAATTCCCAAAGTGTCTCCAGGTGCTTTGGAGACCACATAAGGGATTCCACCCTTCCTGCCAATTCTGAGAAGAAATTCTTTGAGGCTTAAGGACTGTGCACAATTCTGTCTAATACCGGAGAAAGACACAATTTGCTCACTTCCCTGTCTAGTATGTTCCTGTTGAATTCCTTTGATCTTGAATCATTCCATGTTACTGTTTCAGGCCTTTTTCACACCTCTATCTGATGTCAGACCCACTGTCACGCCCACTCCTTCAGCCAGAGCTGCTACTGTGCTGCTTCTTTCTTGCCACCTTTTGTAAAGCACAAATCCTCTGTATAAATTCTGCAGTTGGGGAAAATGCTTTGTTATGTCCTATGTAGTGCCTTTTTTTGATGAATGCTGTCTCAGAAGACTGCACTTGGGTAAATTATTTGTTAGTGGCAGAAGATGCTTATGATACAAGTGTGAAGTTCCTCCCTTAATCAGTGCTGAGCTCCAGGACGCTCTGGCCCTCGTTCTCTAACCATTCCCATGGTGGGGACAGGCAGCTGCTGTCCTGCAGCAGCCCTGCAAGGCCGAGTACACAAGGAAAGGAAAAAGAGGCATGTCTTTTTTGGTGTTCCTTTGGTCTTGAAAGCTTTGGGCACAACTTGGGTAGCATCTAAACATGGTTTTGTACTTCCAGAGAGAGACCCACCTTTGTAAACAATTCAGTTGGACACGTGTAGGAGCCCTACATAAGCACCAAAAGTAGATTTGGGCTCCACGTCGATAAGGCAAACATGCAAACAGGAACAATTTAAAAGACTAAGGGATTCTGAGTTTCTTACAATAGGCAATACACCACATACCTAAAGCTTTTTTAACTTTAATAGAAGTCCAGATATGCCTTGTAATACTCTTGAGGGAAGACCGTGAATGATACCGTTGCTGTCAACAAAGAAGAGGAATCTGGGAACTGTGTGGAAGAATCTAAAGCCAAGTTCTTTGGTGTTGATGTAAGTCTGCAGTAATACCATTAGCACTGGCAGAGTGTGATTTGCAGTGACGTGATCAGGCAGAATTTGTCTCTTCACTCCCAGAGTGAATGAATGAGGAGAGTAAAGAATCCTGATGCAATACGCTATGGCCATTGCGATGGCAGTGGGGTAAGGAAGGACGTACTCGCTACCCCTTTTAGCCTCTGTTGGGTCCAGTACATTGAGTTTGAAAATAATAAAAAGAAAAAAAATCAGAACCAAATAAGAACCAAGAAACATGGTGAAAACTAACAAGGTGAAGGGATATTACTGAGAAAAAGGCAAGAAACTGTGGAGAAAATTGCAGAAAGCCTTTGGGACTTTGTTTCTTCAGAAGAAAGAACCTGTGTGGTTTGGAGGTCTAAGGCTTTGCATTCCTGTGTGGCAGAAGCAGGATAGATAGGAAGCTTTATCCCAGCACTTCAAGCTGCAGATATCTTTTTGTGATCTATATGTAGATTTTAATTTCATATTAACTGTGTCCATTTCTGTGATACTTTCATCACATCCTATTTTAACAGGGATTCTTCTGTCAGCTGTGTTGTACGTAGGTCTCTGTACTCGTGCCATCCATACTTACACGTGCAAAGTTCTGCTTTCACAGTAAATGGAAATACTGAATGTCTGTAAGTCAAGTGACACAGCCTTACTAGATGTGTATAAGCCAGTGTTGTCAGAAAGTCTGGAAGATCTTTTAACGAAAAAGCACCATTAACCATTTTAGTCATTACCAGGAACAAGCTCTTCACACTTGTTCAGCTTGCAATTTTTGAGCATTTACAGTACAAGAAGGTACACGCACATCAGTAGCTTAGAATAAACAGAATTTTCACATGGCCCAAATCATGCTGAAATTCATTTTTGGAAAGAGTCTCAAGCAGCTTTTAATGTTTAACCATGAGTATCTGTAATAGCTGAGCTGCAAGGAGACAATCTGTAGTAATGAAATTAGTATCCTTGAAGTGATTTCCATTGATTCGCTAGATTGGATATGACTCATTTTATTTTTATTTAAACTGCAATTTAAGCTCCGTAACTTACTTGTGTAAGCAAAGCCTCAGAATGAAGTGTACACCGGAATGCAGAATGTAACTCAGCCCAGCACATTCAGCATCACTTGTTTTCAAATGGCATCTTTTTTTCTAGCAGGATGAGGAGGTGCTAGAGAAGTGCCAAGTCAAACACACAGCCTGTGGCGAAGTCATCCCTGTGGTCTGGCAGCAATGAGACTGGCAGTCTGATTCTAGCAGGTGAATCAATGTGAAGTCATCTGTTTTCTTTTGTTCCTTCACAGACACACTCACATTTTTACCAGAAGTTTCTTGGAAGTGAAGCAGATCGCAGCCTGGGTCTAAGGCGTGAGTGTGCTCTCTTTAGGGCGCTTTGCTCCTGTATTTTGTTGGAGTACAGACTCCACGTACTTCCCAAACACGGCAGTTTCAGTGATGGGGTAAGTTCTAACTGCAAATGATGAGATTGCTGTAGAAAAGAATACCTTCCATCCTTTATTAACCAAAACATTTAAGTACAGAGAGAGTGTGTTAAAAAAAAACCAACATAAATTACAAAGCTGAGCACTTGCTAAAGAATGCTTGGATTAAGGTTGTCTTTGGGCATCTGTTTTGTGCAGTGCGGGTGACAGTATTAACACCTCAGATGCCTTAGATGCCTGAAATTGGGTGGGATGAACAGAGGTCTAAACCAGTTCAAGTTAATTACCTGATTTGCTAGGGCTTCTGCAGCTAACAGTATTTAAAAATAGCTGTAGCAAAGACAAAGTCTGCAGCCAACTTAAACGCACAAATCTACCGATGTTTAAGGTCAGGCACAGTCACTACGATTTGCAGGGCGTGCTGGATGGTTGCTGGAGGTGCAGGTGCCGGGGCGGTGTGAGCGCTGCAGCAAGTTCTGCTCTGTCAGGGCTCGTGTCCCTGGCAGGGGAATGGAACAGTCGGTTCTGACTGAGCAGGTGCTCAAACCGACTGGGAAGGGGAAGCAGAGATGTGCCATTACCGTGGGATTTTTGTTAGTAGATAAATAATGACTAGTACTTTATACAAGTGCCTGCACTTATATCAGAACTTTATACAGGGATGTTTTTTGTAACTTAACAATGGAGAATGACATTAGAAAGGCTTCAGCCTGGTTTATGAAAAGCTTGAGTAATTTCTCTAATCTAAATAATGCACTCAGCCCATAATGTAGCTTGGTGATTTTATCACATGCCATACTGCCTAGCTATTTTAGTTGGAACAAAGAATGATTTCAGGCCATAACTAAGAAGTGTACTTACACAAGTAACCCGATTCTTTTTTAAAATTTATAATCCCTGTGAGGCTTAAAATTATTTCTCTTCTGTTTTTATTAGGGGCATCACTGAAAAAGCCATGCTCATAATTTCCTACAGTCACTAGGCATTTAGAACGGATAATAGGGAGAGCTTAATTTAGCTATTTAGGCTTGAGTACTGTGTTTGGAAGTGTAGCTCTTCCTTTTGTCTTTAAATGTTTCGTTGGACTGTTTCATGGAGTGTTATTAATCACTAACTCTTCTATTCAGAAACTGCGTATGAAAACTTTCATTTTATGTTTAAAAATCTGGAAACAGTAAAGTATTTACATGTATACAGTCAGTCTAGTTGCATGGAATGTAATAGAGAGGTAGACAAGATCTGTCTGTAGTGGTTTGGTTTTGTATTTGAATGTGTCAGCTATGGATATGAGGAGGGACAATTCTTCAGGGCTTTGAAGCTCTTTTAAATAATTTTGTCAAGTTTTCCTAATACTAAGCAAACCTATGTACCAGATGGTGCTTTTCTAGTCGAATTTTTAGCCAGTGTACATTTCTGCCACTCCTGCTGAGGTTCCTCAGGCTGCGTTGCCGTCAGTGGGGTGGTGACAAGGACAGGACACAGTAGCGGTGCTGTGTGCTGTGGGGTGACCCAGCCCCACACTCCTGGGCATTGGGGGGCTGCCCTGGGACTTGGGGCACCACTCATTCCATCCAGTGGATTCTCCTTGTGGGGAAAAGCAATGGAGGGCCTGAAATTTTATGTACCTACTATAATATAAGGTATTCAGAGGAAGGATCTTTGCAATTGTTTTGTTAAATTTAAAAGAGCCTGTGGCTCTCTGGAAGCTCTAAGTCTAAGCAGGCTTTTAATACCTAAAGCCTAGTTTTCACTTTCTTGAAGGTTTTGGAATGTTATTTAAAACATTGCTATGCAATTATGTCCTAGAGACAAACTGCCCTGTTCTCTGCTGACATGAACTACAAAGCTCACTTTGTTTCTTGGTGCTACTGGCTGCAAGGCACTATCTAGGCATGTTTGATGGGGAATTACATGACCTAGAAAGAAAATTAATAAAGACATCTGCTTTCAAGTCTCAAATTTTCTCCATGATTCTTTCTGTGATTAAAAAGAAAAGATATGCAATCCTGCCACCTAAAATTATGTAATCCATTTTCTTTTTGTTATGTCTAGGACTTCAGTAACTCAAGCAATTCATGGAAGAGTAGTGGGGGCTTCTGTATGATCTCTTCTTTGCCAGATGAGCTGGAGCAGAGTAAAGAGGCTGTCCAGGGCTCTGAGAAAACCAGCTGGTTTCAAAGGGATCCTCTCAGCTGCAAACCATTATGTCATCCCCTCTGAAGAGTGACCCAGCCCAGCAGCTCGGGGAGAGCTCAGGGTGTTTGTCCTGGGGGTGGCTGAACAGACCCCCCATATTCTGCTACGGCTTGGGATACACGGTGAGTGTTACGTGCACAGGAGCTGGAGGTGAGAACTGGGGTGTGTATTGTGTTTATAGAAGAATTGTGATTGGGAAGACTTCTCAGTGACACTGGAAAGGTGACAGGGTGCTATGAAAAAATGGTTTACATCCCATCCTTTAAGAACCTAGGAAGATGTTTTTATGCTGCCATTCTTTGTATGACTCAATTCTCATAGAATGCTGTGTTCTCTTTTCATGACTTAGAATATGTCTGCTGCAGTCGTTTGTTTGAGGACTTGCAAGTGGAGTGTAGAGCTTGCCCGTATTAAGATGTGTGATGAAATGCCACTTCCACTACTTTTGATACATGGGCTTCATCCACTTTGTTCACTGTGGCATGGCTTTAATAAGCATCCATCTGTGCACAGTAAGCAAATTCTTTCCTAAATTGCAAGATAGTCTGTGTTCTGTACAGGCAAAGTTAAGTATTTTTGACCCTGAATTTTCTTACCCCATTCTTGTATCTACTTGGATAATGTTTTTTTATTAACATCTTTGATCATCCTGATTTTAAGTGGTGAATTCTCTTTCATCTACTATTGTTGTTTGGTACATCCGTAATAATTTTAAGGTTCAAATTGCTGACAAACCTTTTTTTTTTTTTTGAAAAAAGCTTAATTTACGAGAGCATACATTTGTAATATCCCTTTACAATGAAGCTTCTCCAAATGGCTGTATCTGTGGATGCGGTGTCCAGATTACCCTATGGATTTCTAGAGGGGAAGGAGGAGGAAGATTTCTGTGCACAATCTGGGGTGAATCTAAGTAAAGGCTTGATAAACTGCAATTGAATGTCACTGGTAAATGAGTGCTGCCATGCTTAAACCCACTTGTGACTATGTTACATCCCCTTTCAAATGATTTACTTTATTTCTACTTGAGATTGATCACTGAATTAATCAATGTTCAGTTATACATAACTCAAGAGGAAAGGAGGAGTACAAATTAACATTGAGCTTAGATGTGGTCAAACAGCATTCTGAATTATTTAGAGGCAGCTGAAGAGTTTCAGCCGCTTTCATTGCCTAGGACGGTAACATTCTGTGTTACTGATGAGCTAGAATGCCTTCAAGTGCTGTTGTTACATATATTCTTTCACGGTCTTAAAACAGGTATTGAGCTTTGATGCATTTCGTGTCACTTTGTGAGAGATGACTGAGGAGCTGTCAGAGTAATTACTCTACAGGGGCTGCACAGTAATTTTCTGCAAATAGGTTCTTTAACTCGCAACCCTTGAAAATCCTGCTGCCAGCAGGGATCCTTGAGATTATAAATTCAGCTCTGAACACACGTTCAATGGTTTGCAGAAACAGAAGCACCTTGGGGAGTTTCAGGCGGGCTCTGCATCACGGGAACATGTGAGTGGTGCTGTGAGGGAAGCAGGAGAAGGTGGTGGGGGCAGAGCCCATCCCACCAGGGGGCACTGAGGAGCTGCCGCGGTTCAGAGGTGGGTGGCCTGGGAGCACCAGCTGGAGGGAGAAGATCACTGAAGGATCAGGAGTTGATGAAAGGTCTTGTCGGGAGTGGGAATAATGTCTTGTGTATGATGAAAGCAAAGGATGAAGTGGAATTAAGTTTTATCATCATACTCTAATTACTAGTAGGTGTTGTTCATAGAGTCACAGAACAGTTTGTGTTGAATGGCCCTTCCCAGCTCCCCCAGTGCCCCCCCCGCCATGACAGGGACATCTTCACCAGCTCAGGTTGCTCAGAGCCCCGTCCAGCCTGGCCTGGGATGTCTCCAGGGATGGTTCATCCACCACCTCTCTGCCCAACCTGGGCCAGGCTCTCACCACCCTCAGGACCAACAATTCCTTCCTCATGTCCGGCCTGAATCTTGTTGTGTCTCGTCAATAAAGGGAAAGAGGGTGATGGTAGTTTTGCCATCCTGATGGAGGTGATAGGAAGAAAAAGATAACTGAGCTCACATATAGGGAATAGTTTGTGTCATCTGGAAAGAATCTATTTGTAAAAGTTTAAAACTAAAATAATTGAAAAGGAGCACAGGTGATGTGGAAAAGAATACTGTTTTGTAGCAAGCTGGTAGATGTGGGTAGCTACCAAGAGTTCTTGCAGCTAGGGAAAAATCAGATGCCACACAACTTGGAAAGGATGTAGAAATCCATTTTAAAAGTAATATGTGCAGGAAGGAAATAGTTGCAGGAATCTATTTAAATAGTTTGTCCTAATATTCTTTGCTGTCTATAGCTAGTATTTTGCATGTCTTTTCTTTAGGAAATTACGTTTCAAATGCAAAGATAACTCTGCAAGTTGATGCTATAAAATGGAGTTTTCCCTTTTCTTGGTGCTTTTCTTATGAGCCTGAAAAACTTGATCTTGGGTAAAGGAATCTCATTTTCCACCTAAGCAGAAGCATCAGTTCT
Organism: Streptopelia decaocto; assembly: GCF_964273445.1. Lineage (NCBI taxonomy): Eukaryota > Metazoa > Chordata > Aves > Columbiformes > Columbidae > Streptopelia > Streptopelia decaocto. The sequence goes on along the minus strand of NC_138668.1, from coordinate 14,414,116 downwards.
AAGAAAAGTCTTTGCTAGAAAGTGGAGCTAAGTTTAAAACAGGGCAATAAGCTGTCAAGGAGCTGCGTGTACTGCATGTGACACTGCCATTATTTGGCAATTCATACAAAATAAAATAGGCAAGAGAACGTACAGCTGTGTAGGTGCTGCTGGTCCGCTTCTCTTCAACAGAGACAGGAAATCTCTTTAAATTATGTTACCTAATCCCATTTAATGTAACAGATTGAAGGCGCTGGGGTTTTTGTTTGTTACCTTCTTCCCCAAAAGAAAAACAATACTTAGTTAGCTTTCCAACCCGTGCTGTAGGTGCATCTGTCTTGTTTGCAACCTTGCACAGAGTTAACAATATTTATTGCTGCATGGACAAGGGCCAGACACCCCAGCTCCTCTGTGCTGCGTGACCTTGCAGCAGCATAGCAGAACTTTACAGACCCTGGCTGGTGGTCAGGAACACAACGTCCTTACTGCTGTGCTTGTTACGGTCTAGTGAGAGGACAGGAGCAAGTAATCCAGCCTTGGGTGTTGAGCAGAGTTTGCTTTCTGTTGTGAAACAAGCAGCCAGGCAACTTTACCACGGTTGTGCTTTCTGGCAGCAATACGGTCACTTGGCTTTCTTACAGACACGGCTCCTTCTGTCACTTATCCCATGGGCTGGCACCACAGTAACTAAACCTTCAACAACAGCTCATTGCAGCAGAAATGTGCTCTGACATATGCCACAGAAGATAACAAATGGTGCATGGTCTGTGTCATAGCAGAGAAGAAATGACCAGAAAGACACCAGACATCTAGAAAGCTATTTCTGGGTCTCTCTTTGAGAGATGGGGGAAGTCCTGTTTCATGAGAACTCAGAAGGAATATCAAGGGGCAGAAGAGTAACAGGGAGCTATTTTACTTAACGTAACCCTCAACCAGAATGCCTTAACCTCGTTTGTACAGCCTCTCTGGGACGGAAGCAAGTGGCCACCACCACTCCATTTCCCTGATATAAAAGGTAGACGCGCATGGTGAGAAAGGAGACCACAGATATCTTGCTGACTTGAGCAATCGGTGTTTTTGCAGGAGAAGAGCAGACCTTTAGCATTTCTCTTGCTGTCTAAGGCTTGTCAAAGGCTACTGCAGCACAGGTGGTGAAGCACCCCTTGTTGGTTCTCCAGCTGGGTGCCATGTGCTGGAGGCACATGGAGATCCTGCTATGGGGAGCCTCCTGTGCTTCCCAACCGGGAGCTGCTCACAGAAGTCCATCTCTGAAGAATGAGAAAAGCAGGGGCATTCTACCTTCCTCCCCAAGTAATATGCTTTCTCAGGAATCTTTCACCTGTTTCTTTAAGTGCTGATCTCATACTTTTGTTGGGAGCTTTAGTAATCTTCCAGGAGTTCAGCTGCCAGCAGCACTCTGGCCTTTCACTTGAAAGGAGAACATCTAACCCTGTGTTGCAAATAAATGCCTGAAAGACCTAAAAGCTGAGGCTTGAGTCTTTTGGTAGGATTCCAATACAGAATGTCCTGATGAAGTGCTGGAGCTGTATTTTTTGCACTATCATATTTCTCAGGTGATAATTTTGGTCTAACTCAAGTGAAAAAAAAAAAGGTGGTGTGATAATTTCCAGTTGTTACCTGTGAAGCCTGTTTGCGTTATCCTGGAAACGCAAATAGGGCAGCTTTAACTAATATACCCTGCAGTTTTCGATGAATTGTTTATATTTCCAAGTTTTCTTTCATGTGGCTGCTGAAAGAACAGAATTGCAACTCCAGTGTTGTCAGCTATAGGGCAGGGTTGTTATCACCCATGCAGGTTTTGCTGTATAATTGAGAATTCAACGCAGCTCTGGCTGAAGAACTTTTTTGAGTTGCACTGAGCTTTCCTAAGCACCTCACATAACCACAGCTAAAAGCATCTAGTGTGCTTGTACTGCAGCAAAGACAAGTGAGGGGGATTTTCTTTATTTTCAGGTCAGTGGTTCCCAGAATAATGATGTATGGTTGAACACACAGCCTCATTTCCAGAAGGTTGATATCGCAACTTAAATGTTTAACACTAGGGGCACTATAAATTCTGGCCTCAACGCAGGGTTGTTGATCTGTTAACAGGCAGCTGCAGGACTATTTTAATTTGGCAGTAATGTGTTTATTAATAAGTAAATTCAGCCTCTTATGCTCTAATAGAAAAGCAGTCAGTGCTTCTTAAAAAAATGGAAAAAAAATGAATCTGGGTGATATTTCATATCTGCATCAATTTTCTACCTACAGCATGGGGGGAAGTAAATGATACCAGGTGAATAGATTCTTTATGATCCATGCCAGCTGTCCCCTGCTCTGTAACATTGCTCCCTCTGACACACTTATCCTGGAAACCCCCAAATGCGGTGGAACTTGCCTTGGTGGGCATCTCGAAATCAGCCTTGATCTTATTAGTCTGAGTTTGGGAAATCAGTAAGGGTTTTTGGAGTAAACTCCTGTTATTAAATCAGTGAAAGTGTACACTTTTTTCCCCCTGTGATTTTTTTAAACTGTGACTTGCAGCATAGTTTTCAGTCTGCTTCCTTTGAAAGTTTCAATGTGCTGTTAGGACTACTAAAATTACACACTGGTATGGAGAGGAAAGTAAGGATTTCATTATATCTACCCTGAATTTTCCTTTCGTCCTCTCTTCTTGACCATACTAGAATAGCTGACCATCAGAGGGCTGTTGCATGTTGTGTTCTGGTGCAGTGACCAACCTGACCGCTTTCAGAGATGTCTGTAAGTGAGCTGTACGTGTACAAAGTGCTTGGAGGTTCTTGATGATAATCTCCAAAGTACGTATCTTGTGTAATTTCTGAAACAATGACTCCAAATACACTGAGTTCTTGCATTCAGGCTGTCAAATTGGAGAGGAAAAAAAAGGGAAAAGCCTGAACTTTTCTATGCTTGTAGCAACAGTAAGAGCTGCTGAAGGTAGAAACAAATTTCTGATCCAAATCTGCTGTTCAGAGCCCTTTCTTCAGGGAAGGCATAAGGCATAGTGGTAAGAAAATATAATTCCCACTAATTTAGTTTAAAAGACACTTAATTTTTGTTTTTCCATTTTTCTCCACCATAACTAATTCATCCACATTAAATGAGACCCATTCCATTAGTGCCAAGAACAATTAAGAATTGAATCTGTAATAAAGTCTGACCTAAACCCACACCTTATTATATAGTCCTGCAAAAGATGTTCTGTGGGAATAGGCTTGAGAGAGTTGGAATAAATATATTATTTTGTGCTATGCCTTGCATGAAGAATTTGTAAGTTGATTCATTCCTATAGTAAAAAGATATGCTGTAGTTTCTTAAAACGCTCACAGTAGGACACTGAGAATAGCTATGAAATGTGTTTGCAGGAGTTCCACCAATTTCTACATTTTAATTCAGTTTTCTTAGAAATTTTTCTTATTCATAACTAATCTGGAAAATATGGACAGGCTGCCATTTAATTAAAAACTATGTAGCATTGCCATTATTCCTTTACACGGATAAATGAGCTGCTGATTTCACCCTGATTTAACATTGCTCTTCCAGTCTGCTCCTGTAACTGACATTTCTGCCTTTCCTCTGGGTATACAAACCCAGTGTCTGAACTCATCAAGAATGGCTAAACATTGAACGGTTTGGGCATTCTGGAACAAAGCAGGCATATCCAAACCCAGAAATAAATTAATAGAGAATGTGTTATTAGTATAATATACAGCTGTAGGTCCACACGAGCTGATTTATTGAAGAGAAAATGAAATGCCTGGTTTGCTAGAGCAACTCTTCATCTGGTATTGTTGCCAGCAGTCAGCGGTAACCTCGAAGAGCAGTATAGCTTCAAATAAGATGGAATACTAGAGGGAATTTTGTGGGCTTGAGTACAAGATTTTTCTGGTGGGGGTTTTCCATTGCACACTGTGTAAATCTGTCTGCATTTGAAACAGGGATTTGACATTACATGGACATGTAGCTCCCACATTAGAGCTGGAATAACTCATGCAGGTTTATATTTTATATATATGTGTGTGTGATATAAGGTTGTTGGATTGCTTGGGGGCAGGGTGCTTGTGGTTTTATTTATTTTTAAGGAACAACTGATTTAACTTCTGTCTCTGCATCCAGGCCACTCTTAAATTGATCTTCTTTCCCTCTTGTTTGTCATGAAGCACACCAATAAATAATGGACTGTCCATTACAGCCGTTCAAAGCACAGGCCCATAATAATCATCTGCAACAGAGAACTTCCATGTTCTTTTCTTATTGATTCACCTCGTCTTGCAATGTGGACTTGGCTTCCCCATGTCGTTTGCTGGCGGTCAGCCTTGGGGGCTCTCCGAGTAAAGGCAATTAATCTCATTTTGTCAGCAGTAGTACTGTGGGGTGAAATTACTTGCTGTGTTATAGAGCAATTCAGTAAAGGAAGCTGGAAGCTAAACTTGGATATTCTGACTACCAATGCTTTATTCTACCTATTAGCTGTCCCTTCACATAGCTTTCTTATTTTCAAGGATGTGTTCCTGGGGGTTTTTGGTTGTTCCTATTTCCCCCAAGCCTGTACGCTAATCTGATGTATGCTTGAGAGAACCTACCAGCCCGAGTAGAGCATAGGGGTGTGAAATAGGAATTGGAGTGAGTGATAATTGTAAGCAATATTATTATCTACCTCTCACAAAGAGCCCTAACCTTGTGTAAGATGAAATTTAGCCCCAAGTTTCCATAGTCTCTAGTTTAAATGTAAAAAAAAAAAAAAAAGCCTTCAGTGCATATGTTTCTCTTCTAGCACTGCTGGGCTCTTTTGCAAGTTCTGCGGAGCTGTTAACCTTAAAGTAAGCCTCTTCTAAGTGTCATTTCTGCTTCAGACTCGCTATTAGGTAGCTCACAGCTTCGACTGTACATTGTCCGTTGTAACTTCCGAGTGTCACCGTGCCAAGTTGCCTGTGTTGGTGTCGCTGAAACTTTCTCCTGTCACTCTGGACAGTCTGACCGCCCAGTGGATTTATTTTCAAACCTTCAGCTGCAGCCGGTGGAGGAGGAAACATTGATACAGAATAACCCTTGCCCTCCAACCTGTGTCAACACATTGGCGATTCTTGCTCTTTTCAATGAAATGATCAAGAGTGAACAGAAATGTAATGTCAGCATTAGAAAAGGACCTTGTCTTCTGGGAGTGGTGTTGTACTTATCACACCTGTTCTAATTGCTGCATTTATAAAGCTGTGGGGTTTAGCCACTTCACATGTATGTAGCTGAAACCATCTCATGGGTAACACATCCAATTCCTGTTGGCCTCCAAGACTTCTGATAGAGTTGCCCATTCTAGCAGGAATTTCTTACTCCCTTGAAAGTTTGCTTACAGGACAGAAACCAAATACATATAAACTTTCTGAGGAGCCACCAATGATAATTAATTAGACCAGTTTTCTTAGCGCTGCTTGAAAGCAGCTGGTTAGAAAAACCTGTCCAAGCGTCTTGGTTTAGGCTAATGCCAGTTTGCAGTGACAACAGTGTCAATCTAGAGGGTGGGGGGGGAAGGGCATTGATGGGCTTTTGCTGAATTGGAACCACCAGGGCTGTAATCCAAATCTGGCCTTTTTGCTGAAAAAGCGTGACCATACGGTGCCGTCCTTCACTAAAGGACTTGGATAGCTGCTTTACTTGTGGGTACTCGAACGGGTTGTGGGAGACAGAGTAAAGGATGAGTGCATGTTTTTTTCACACAAGATACAATGTGTGTTTCATATGGAATGTGTGGCTAGCAGAGTCATTATTTCTACCTTCAAAAATGGCTTCAATAAAATTAGGGTTTGCATGAACTTGGATGTCAGGACTTTATCATCAGAAAATGAATCCTGCTCTTTGGATTAACATTTCATGTATTTTAGGGGTTTATGGGCCTTAAGCTACTTGAGTGTTGCTGTGGTGTAACCCCAGCCAGCAGCCACTTGCTCACTGCCCACACCTCCGTGGGATGGGGGAGAGAATCAGAAGGGTAAAAGTGAGAAAACTCGTGGGCTGAGATGCAGAGAGTTTAACAGTTGAAGCAAAAGCTCTGCGCATAAGCAAAGCAAAACAAACCAAGGAATTATTTCACTCTCCACTTCCCATCGCAGGTGGGTATTCAGCAGCTCCAGGACAGCCGGGCTTCATCACACCCAGCAGTGACTTGGGAAGACAAACACCATCACTCTGAACATCCCCGGTGAGGAAAATGCCAAATAGAGAGTTTATTCAGAAACATACATAAATAATGTCAGAGCATTTGGAATAGAACAAGCATCCTATTCTGAATTCTTTCTTCAGAATAGCTCTGTGCTGCTGTTTTCAGGCTTTACTTTGCGTATAGTTGCCTTTAGTATTGCCTTGCAGTACTCCACAAATATGCATGTAATTGAACGGGATATGTTCATTACTTTTATGACAACAAAAGACTTTTAGTGGCTTTGCAGAAATGGAGGAATTGCATTACTAATTTCAGAATCCCAGCTCTTTGATTGCTTTAAATTCTTTTCTCACAAACCGAGGAAGGTGGGAGGCTGGATGATAAGGGGGTTTGATTTTTATTTGATCACCGTAAGAAAAAAGTGCAAAATACTTACGTTGTAGTAACAACAAACCTGCAAGACTTTAGCAACTCAGTAAGTGTATCTATTGGAACATTTATGCGGTGGCCACTTGGTGCCAGTGTTTCTGAGCTTAGCTGGGAATCGGTGCGAGCTCCAGGTCCTTCTGGCTCTTCAGTTTGGTGTCAAAAGGACATGGTCATAGCCTGTGATCATTTCAGCCTTAGTTGTGGCTTGGAAACTGTTCTAAATGGTAGTGGATTCATTAAAAATAAATAAATAAATAAAAGTGATGCTGTCTCTATAGTATTAGTAATGCTAAAGTTATGACAGATGGAAACAAGGTCAAGTTTGCCAAGTAGTAATTCCTTGTATCAGGCTGACATAAAATGACTTTAGGGCATATAGCACCTCAGCTGAAGGCAAGCACGTAGACTTGAAAACGAGCTTCATGGGTGAGTCCAATGGAAGAATCTTACCTCTCTGTGCAAACTTTATCTCAAAAAGCACAGTACAATGTAAGTGTGGGATCCAAAGGAGACAGATTGGTCAGTTGTTTTCATTTAATGTTTCTATTTCTGGCAGCATCTGTGGCAGGATGCAGGGTGGGAAGCTGTATTTTGTTTTAATCTGAACAGACCTACTGACAGCTTTGAGAATTTGATGCCTTTTTGGTTATCAGGTATGCAGGGATAAATTTTTCTAGACTATGCTTAGTTTCATCTTCCCATTGAAGTGCAGCCATCTTCATTCTGAGTTTTCAGGGGTTGGTCAGTCCTTTCAAAACCCAGAGCTTTTTTCTTCCCACTCTGTTTTCCCAGGCAGTGAGGTGGACCCTGCTAAAACCAGATGTTCGCTAAGGTTGTAATCCTTCTCCCTACAACGCCTTTGCCTCTTGTGTATGACTTAACTTGGTTACTGCCACTTGAGGCCTCAAAAACTGGTTCCCCTGATGCCATTTTCTGTTTTCCACATGAACTGAAGTCTGTTACCTCTGAGGCAAGCAGAGTTTTTGATTGTATAAGCAAATAATGAAAATAGGCACAGGCAGGTTTGCTTGTGCGCTTGTCTAGAAAGATAATGAAATGAAGAAGGATAATTACACCGAAGCATTTTTGCCCTGTAGTTGTTGCACAGTTCCTTTTGGACACAGTGCATGCCATCTTGTGGACAAGTCCCGCTATGTCTGAATGCTTGAGACAAATATTTAAAGATGACATTGTGTGACAAAATTGCTTAGTTGTGCAACATGTAAAATCCTACGTGTTTGTAGCTCAGTGCAAAGAATCCCTCTTGGATGCTGATTTTGTAAGTGAAGTTACGTGGGTTTGCTTCGTTCCCTTACTTTTGAGGAAGCTGAATTTCTTTTGCTAGGACATAAATCACTTGTTACCACTTCTAAAACTATCAAACATAAAATTCTTTGCAGTTTTCTTCTTAATTAAAGTTTAAATGAATGTCTGATAATTATGCTCATCTGGGAGCAAATGAGAAATAATTCTGAGAAACATCTGTCCAAGGACCATAGTTGCTCCATGCCAATAATAAAAAACCAAAATAATTTTAGAAATTTCCTTGCTTCAAGAATGAAAGCAAAAATATTCTTATTATTTGAGAAATAAGCAAGTTTTACAAATATTTTTATTTGAAATTAACATATCTATATTCTTTATTATTCTTTATAGTTTGATTCTTTCTTGGTAGAAAGCAAATGACAACTCTTAAGACCTTCTTTAGTGACTTAAAAGTCCTTCACAAAAGCCATAAGGATTTGTTTTACAGGGAAGGCTCTAAACCCCCCAGCATTTGTTCAGATATTATGCTTGCTGAATGAGATCACTTCCCTTTTCATGCAGAGATCAGAGATCAAGAGATCTTGTCTAATAAAAGTCCTTTAGAGATAGTCCACTGCCTGTTTCTTCTAAAATTTAAAATAAAGCAAGCTTATGGTAAATTTTTCCAGAAACAAGTATATAAAAAGTAAAACGGATGGTTATGAAGGTAAAGTTTTTGCTGTTAGCTTGAAAATTATTTTAATAGGAAAAAGCCTCAAATAAGTTGGTCTAGCTTAAAATCCAGTTTGAACGCAGAAGCAATTTTATGGTTAAAAAAAGATGGTAATTCAAACTTGATTTAATGAATAAAAATTGCTGAACAAATAAACTAGTGTCAATCGCATGCTGATTAAAGCAGCTTCCACATGCGTTGTGCTGGTAAGCTCTGTGTGTCCTGCAGGTCAGCAGAGCCATTTCCAGCTTTAGGGCAGATGTTCTGGTTTATTGGCTGATGAATAAGCCTTCCCACTGGGCACGTTTGACAGAACAGCCTCTGGTTGGGGCTTGTCCCCCCACATTGCCAGGGCCCTCTGGAGTACTGAAAACTTGAGTGAGTGGCAAAGCATCTGGGGGCAGGTGGTTGTGCTGCTGAGAGACACAAATGTGGGGTAATGTGGGCTCGTAAGAGAACTCCTGACTTACTAAACAACCATCTGGGACTAAACCAAGTGTTGCAATTTTTGGAAGCTACTAACAGCACCCACCCATCTGGCACATTGTGATAAGCACAAGGATCTGCGTGCGTTGCCCAATGCCAACAAGTTATTTATGAGCTGGACTAAATGGAGCCATGAATTTGGGGGGAAGCAGTTTATTTTTAGTTACCGTGGATTCAGTTCTGGTTGTGGCACAGATCACATTTGCTGCAGGGCAAATGTAGGAGGAGCTGCGCATACAATCTGGACTTACTATGTGTACAGCAGATCAGCCAGCTCTCTGAATCCCCCGGCACTTTCAACCAGCACGTGAGGATTTCTAGCTCACTTATTTTTATTACTGGTGTTGTCTGTAAGGGTAGTCAAATGTTTACAGATTGCCTTCCCTGTTATAAAGGATTAGCCTGAAAAAACAAGAGGATTCATTTCAACTGAGGAGTGTCCTGAGCATCTGGTGTCAATACGTGACAAGGCACCTGAGGCTGCCAGCAAATTCAGTGAAGTGCTTTCTTAATGTGGGGCAATGGATGACAAGATTGCGTTTCACCATAATTAGTCACTGTTTTGGTAAATGGGTGTTAATCCTCACATTGTTATTGCTGTTTTAGCTCTGTCCTGATTTTGTCCCCAGATTTTAGGCTTCCTGGTTTGCTTCTTCCTGCAGACAAGCAATATCAAGTGACATATGTACTATCTGAGTTTCTGGAACAGGAACTGACACCTTCCCAGCTGAGACTGTTGGCTGTTTAATTGATGTGTGAACTGGAGAGATACACTGAAGTGCCTTTAATAAAGGCAGTCCTGCCAGAGGTTGGGAACTGAAATATTAAACATTAGCACAAAGCTATTCTTAAATCATGTAACATTAGTTAAAACAACTAGAGATTATAAATCAAGGCAGAGTTCAATAGCAATAACTTTGCAATTGCCAGAACCGCAGCAAGCATTACTGCAAAGTTCAAATGTTTGTAGCATGAAGTGAGAGGAGCGTAAGAAAACGAATATTTAGTGGCCTCCAGCTTTGCACGTCATACATGAGTGATGGTGGGAACAGAGTTTCAGAGACATGGATACTTGAGGAAACTATGGATAACTATGAATTTTTAGTGCTAAGGTCTTAATCTCTCTGTATATACTTCTGTATTTCTTGCCTGCATCTCAACTAGGTTGTAATAATTCTGGTGTCCAGATGACAGCTGTGTGAAAGATCATTATGTCAGAATTATGCACAAGAAACCACTGTATCATTCCTTACTTTAGGGCCACAGAGTTGCATCTAAGCCATTCATTAGAATAAGTGTGGCTGCTGCCTTAAGTAAAACAACAGCAAGCTTAAATGCAGGATTTAGAGCAGTGGTTTCAGTGGTCAGATGCAACATGAGGCAGCAAAGCTGACTGACAGCCGAGACCATAGCACAGCTTGGCCAAACAGCAGCTCGGGCGTCATTCTGGAGGAAGGGGGAGAAGCAGCTTTATTTTTAAAATTGCATCTTTCCTGTACCCTGTCAAGGGAGTAGGAAAATGAATTTGAAGGGTAAATGATTGGAGAATCGTAACTTTCCTCTCTGTTTTTAGATAGTATAGAATCCATCAAATAACGGATGACTTAACCAGGACAGTTCTGCCATTTTTCAATGTGAAGCTTTTCTATCATAACCGTTACTTTTTGGTTGTTTATACTAGGGGAACCATTACTGGCGGTGAATGGTTATTCTTCTTGTAATTCTTTACATGAAGGGCCAAGTGTTCTGGGAAAAATAAATCTATCGTTACCTCTTTTGACACCACACTGCTGTGTCGCTCTCTAGGGCAGATGATATGATTTACATCCTTAAATATTTTGCTGTAGTGTGATAGTGTTTCACAATCTGGTGGCTGTTATTAGCTGTTATGATGATCAAATAACACTATGTGAGTTGATAGTTAAGAAGGAAGCAATAATAACTGAAGGACAGCAAAGCATTAATATTTAGGTTTGGATTAATTTAGCAGTTCTGTCAACCAGCTGCAATCCTGGGGAACAGTTTCAGATTCGATATGCTACTTCTTTTTCATGTCATAAATCCATTAGTATTCTGATTTTCCACAAGCAGATTACCCCACATACTATCAACTTGCAGATGAAAGAAATAAGTCCTTTTTTTTTCCTTAACAGTCACGGTAAGCAAGGTACATGCAGTGAGGAGGGTGCATGCTTGGGAAAGAGGGTGGCAGATGTTTGGTATCAGGAGGAGTTGTTGCAATCACTTAAGCAGCCAGGAAAAGCTCAGCCTTAAACCTGCCCCATGGGAGAGCACCGGGCAGACCTGCCGAGTGGCAGCTCTGACAGTGCCGTGTGGGGTGAAGAGACCTGGGAGCAGTTTAAAAGCTCCAAACTTTGGGGGAGTTCACCCTTTTCCTCCCATAGTTTCCCAGCACGAGGGGGATTGGATCACTGGGGGAAGTGTAAAAGACACTGGAAGAAAACAGGAACTGTGAAAGAAGATGGTTTTATGTCAGGCAGCATGTGTCCAACAGCTGACTCGAAGTCACGATTTGTCTATTATGAGGGTTTGTTCTGTTTTGTTTTTTTCTTTTCCCCCATACCAGTTTCATGCTGGTGTGGAGCAATACTTTCGTTTTGATACATGAACCTAAGCAATGATACTGTCAGTCACGCGGTATTTATCTTCACAAAAGTTTCTGAAAGGAAGGGTGTGTTTGTGGGCGCTCTGTTCTCTATTTTTTTTTTTTCTGCCATGCACAGAATTTATTCAGGGATAATTTAAAGTGAAGTTATTAGCTCCCAAATGAACGTTGCTCAGGCCCCTATCACAGCTTTTCTAAAGGCAGGTGTTGGAAACCAGCGTTCAGGGGAACCCGCTTTCTTAGCCTTGAAACCCAGGCTCTGCTCGTGTGTCACACAAGCAAACTGCACCACACTTTCAAATGAATTTGGCACCGAAAATGTCAGACTTTTTGATAACTGCACATATTGGTATAGTTGTTTATACTGAACAGGGCCAGTGCTCACCCAAGCAGAAACAGCACAGCAATGTTATCTAGGCCTGTCTCTGTGAGCTGTTAGTTATTGCATTGAGAGCAAATATCACCTTTATAAAGCCGAAGTGCCTCTCAAAGGGTGAGTTTGCCGCTGTGGCTAAAATGTGTTTTTTCCTGTTCATCAGTAGTCTCAGAGGCTCAGATCTTCCCATAGCAATCCCGTGTCTCAGTGCAGATAACACCTCCAACAGGGGCTTTTCTCAGACAGCCAAAATTCATGTTTTCTTGTTCCTGCGTACTACGGGGGAGCGGTTTTGGGAACTGCATCTCATCTGGCCAAACTGTGTGCCCAGCTCATGACAGCTATTGCCAGTGCATCAAGGACATCTTGGCAACATCAACATGCGCTTTACACTGAGATGTGGGATGTGTTTCTTGTTTGCAGCTTTGAGGCCTGAAGTGTGAACCTCAGAGCTCCTGTCACATGGTGGCCGCGCTTGTCAGAGAGAGATAATCTCCCCATAAGATCAGCTGGAGAGGCAGCAGGACATCTTCTTTGTACCTTGGGCCTGTGGGACACAATATTGATTTACACTCGTGGGACTGACGGTATGTGTCTTTTATTATTGCTTAAAATGCAGGTCAATTTTAAAGAGGCAAAGTTTGACCAAAGTCAGCTGCTTTGTGGTGGTGTTTGTGTTTGTTTGTTCTGTCTGTATTTGGATGATGATGATGATGATTATTAACTGATGCATTATTTCTCATGGGGCTATTAGCTCGCCAGCTGGATGCGTTACACAATGTGGGTGACAGATGTGATTTGTAATGATCTAGCCCTGTCTTAGATATATTTTCCAGAAAGTCAGCCCAGTTTGTCTGGAAGTAATCAAAAGATGTAGAATCTCTTACTTCTTCAGTCAGTTCTTTCCACTTGCTTATCACCTAACTATTGAAATGGAAAAATAAGACATTAATCTTCATTTTCGTAGCTTTGTCCTCTGAACATGGGTTTTTACTGTGCTTTTCTCTCTTTCATTAAAAAGCTGTTTACCATCTGATACTTTCCCCCTATAACCCAGTGAATGATTTAGGACAATAGTTTTCTAAATTCGAAGTAATTGCATCATTCCATAATTAAAGAGGTTCAATACTCAGTCTAAATACTTATCTTTATATCAGTATTATTTAAGTAAGGAAAACATAAGAAAAACCTGTGCATTCTACGTACTGTTTTGTTAAAGAGGTACAATTAAATTTGTTTATTTTACTTCCTATAAAAGTTTTTATCCAAATTCTTTAGCAATAAGAACCTAGAAAACAGTATCTGATAATTGAGGGTAAAGGGACAAGAGCAGAAGAGATTATTTTGGCTCACTTAAATAATTAATTATAAATCCTCTCCAGTTTTGTTAACTTTTTGTCAGTAGATGAGCTAAATTGGCTGTGAGGCTCAGAGAAAAGATGTAGAATTAGCAAAATCAGTGCTAAGCTCTACCACTTTAATTAAAATTCAAGCTCTGCTTTCTCAGGCAGTCAACGCTCCCATGGGCAGAAGTTGAATTTTGATTGAGTACCACCTGCCCTTGCAAGTCTAAGTAATTTGTTTTTCATCAATATTGATCCCATCTGGAAGTTCATGCCCTTGGGACTTTGAAGTAGGTTTTCTTCATATTGTGAAAAGAAATGCTATGGGTGACTTACATGTTAGCTGTTCCTGTAGCTCAGGATATTGGCTGGCAATTGCAGTACCAAAACAACTGGCTGTAGTTTGCCTCTACTAACTGTTCAAATTGTGCCACAGTTCTTGTTCCGTTTGCTTTGCAACTTGAATCAGCCATTGCAACTGTGGGGACAAAACCAAATATTCTTACATTCTTTCAAGTTATTTGACCTAATACATCTACCACGCTTCCTCTGTAAATCCATATGTGTACGTTGATTGCTGCTCTCAAAGTGCATTCTGGCACAACTCTCCTTGAGTATCTAGTGTTATTGAAATGATCAAAACTCAAGTTCTTTTCTAGCCTCAACAAATCAGTGTATGCAAAATAATGACTCCCCCCCAACAAACAAACAAACCCAAAATAAACAAACCAAACCAAAAACACCAAACCAACAACAACAACAAAAAAGTATGTGTGCAAGTCCTGTAATTTTCAGGCAGGAGAAAAATAAGGTGACATTAAGGTTTACTTAATTTATACATTGAGGGCATATTACAATGTGTAAAATATGGCTAACAGGCTTTTAAATGTACATCAACTTCTAAATGTTGTTTAGTTTCTTTAGCGGAAACTTGTTATTGTGAAAGCAAAACTAATAAATCCCAAATGCATTCATGTTTGGGGCAAAACTGACATCTGCTGGTGTTCCCTAATAAAATATGTGCAACTAGTGTGATGACAACACATACACGGATATTCCGTGTATGCTGCCACTTCTGGGAGGCTGTCGGCAGCTCTGCCGTGACTCGGTAGCGAGGATGAAAGCATGACAGCCACCTATAGTGGGGTGGAACCACCTATAGCAGGTGGGACTGCCTCAGCACATGGTGCCCCAGAGGGTTGATCGAGAGGGAGAGATAATAAAGATTTGTCTTAATTTCTAGCTGTGTTTCCTCCAGCACGCCTTGGGTTGGCACTGCCCATGTCCCCACCCATCACTTGGTGTGTTGCAGGAAGAGAACTCGTGTGGGTCCCACCGCACAGGCTAAAACTGATGCTTTGTCCACCCAGTGCCAGCCAGTAAGGCCTGGCAAGGGAGGAACTAGTGAATGGTGAGATAGGTGGGAAGGAAAAAATAAGCTCGTGCACTGCTAAATGGATGCTGTGTTTGGATATTTGGTGGAAACGGGAGTAGGGCAAAAGGGAGCAATGTTATTGGGATCCCCAGGGAGGAGGAAAAGCCGTAGCACGAGCCAGCCTCTGATAAATGTAAGCAAAAAGCCATGGGAGAGTGCAGCACTTAGAGTAAGAAGGCTTTCAGTTGAAGGTTGTGCCTTATCTCGCCTTGGGAGAGAGTCATGGCTTGTCTCTCTTCTGGCTTCTAGGCTGCTCATAACCACCTTGGGAAGGGGATTTAGTTACAAAAAGAACAATTATTCCAATTTTAGTTAAGCTAGGGCACCATGGCCCAAATTACTTATATTTTACTCTGGAGAAAAATGAAATATATAGTGTGATTTCTTGATAATAATGAAAATTTATTTACCTGCAACTCTAGTTCTGCTCTCAGGTTCAAATACGAACTTGTACGAAGGAATCAACACCCACCCCTCATCACCCCCAAATCAGGGGACTGGGAGTGTTCACACTGCCAGAGCCCTCACAGTCCCACACCTGATGAGACCCCGGGTTACCGGTACCTGCAGGCGCTTCAGGAGGTGACTGTGGCCGCAGAGCTCACTGCGGGCTTATTGTCACTGGAGTAAAAGCCTCTTTTGTCCTATGAAACCTGAATCCTGCCTCTGGGATGGGTTTGAATTGAAGCTTTATATGTGTTACATAGACCAAGGTCCAAGAAAGGATTTAAACACAAAAACATGACTTTAGTGAATTTTAGATGCTTTCAGCCAAAGGCCTAAACATGATCCCTGTTGGGCCCTCAGGGGTAGATTAAAGCACCTGAATACCAGATCTTGCCAACTGGCTCACCTGAAGTATAGTGGGTAACACAGTCCTTGGTGAATCGTTTTTGGGGATCTGGCCATTAAATAATTTTCTGTCTTATCTTTGAGCTGTTGGGTTGGATAGATGGAGTGACATACTCTGTATTTTCCAAAGACTGATCTGATTTAATTGCTTGCGAGGGCACTAGTTAAAATAACTACATTTGTTGAAGGTTTCTGTGATAATTTTGTTTTCTTGCATGCGGTGTTAGCTGTAGATCTTTGTGACTTAAGGGCTGTTGTAGAGTCATGGGAGGGATTTTTCCTCCCATGCTGAGCCTGGCTATGCTGGTTACAGGAAAGCCACTTGTTCTAATGTCAATCGATGAGTAAGCCTCTTGGCTTACCGCCAAGTCCCCCGATGCTCGGGCCGAGCGATCTGTGGGGGAGTTCCCGCTGTGTGTGTCACTCGCGTTCGCACTTCCACGGACTTTTTCCTCGTTCCTTTTCCTCCCGTCACTACTCAACCGCGCACGGCTCCGGACGCTCGCTGGCTCCGCTCGCAGCCGGGGCACGGGGTCCCAGCTCGGCGGGGAGCGGACGGGGCGCTGTCGGTAGGTGCGGGGCAGCGGGAGGAGGCGGCCGGTCTGACCAGCGGGGCCGCGGGCGGGGCCTGTCCCGGGCCGGGGCTGTGGGCGCTGGACTGTCCGACCGGGGAAACCCCCGCGGGCGCCCGCTCGCGGTTTTCGGGAGAAAGGGAGGAGGAGAGCCAGGGACGGGACGAGCCCCGCGGGAAGGCGGCTTCACCCGAGCGAAGAGGAGGGCGGGCAGGCGGTGCGGAGCGGTAAGGGTTGCGGGGGGCGGCGGGCAGGGCGGGGGGGGTTTGCTCCGCTGCCGGGGCCGCTGCCCGAGAGCCCAGTGCCGGCCGCCGCTCCCGGGCCCTCTTCCCGGGGTCGCTCCCCGCCCTCCCGCGGCGCATAGGCAGGGCTGGAGCCCCCGGCCCGGCTGCGGGAGCGGCCTCGGCTCTGCGGGCCCGTCCCGGGGCCCTGGGGGAGGCTGGAGCTTCGCCCCGAGCGGCGGTCCCGGCACCGGCACCGGCGGGCCGGGCAGGAGGCGGCCCGGGAGAGGCCGTGGGCGGCGGCCTCTGCCCGCTCGGCTGCGGGGCCGGAGCTGAAGCTGTAGGAGAAGCGAAACCCAGCTGTTGTTACTTCCAGTAGTATTCTGAGATTGTTGATTACTCGGTAAAAGTAGCATGCTAAACGTCTGTAACCTCTCCTGCTGAGGAGAGCACACTGTGCAGTACCGTTTCTCTTTTGTCAGTGTAAAATTGTGACGCAAATGGCATTGGTTATCTTACTGTAGTAATAATAATAACGTATCAAAGTCTTCTATGTAATTATTACTGAATTTTATTCTCTTACGAATGCCTGAGAAATTTACACAACTTAAATATTTCTCAACAGGTTGGTAAACTAGGAATTTAGTGTCTGGAGTTCAGATACCCAAGATGATGGCCCAAGCAAGTGCTGTGTTAAGCCTTGCCGCTGTGCAATGCAGAAACCCCCAGTGCTCCGGCAAACCTGTGTGTCCTGCCTGCTTCTTTAAAAAACCAAAATTTAGCTTTCAACCTGTGTTTCATTCCAGGTGCTGCTGATTAGCAGCTGTCTTAACCTCTGTGGTGTGGGAAACCCTTTAGTTACCTGTGGTGTTGGAGACAACTTGGGATTTCTAGTGAAGACAACTGAGTAGGAATTGTTTCATTTAAGGGATTAAATCATGTCAAATTTTAGATAAAGAGCAAGGGAAGGGCAAGGACGTATTTGCTTGGCAAACCTGGGTTAGGAAAGCTGTATTTGTAAGCAGTTCTTTTTCTTTTTCTTTTTTTTTTTTTTTTTTTCATTTTTTTTCTTTTCAAATACCAAGCAGAGGGATGGGTTATTGCCTTCTTTTTCTCTTGTCCCCAGGCTAGTCTTCAAGCAGTGCCCAGGATTGCAAGATGCATGTTTGCACTGGCTATATGAAGTAATAATGTAAATATCTCTTCAAAGTTGACATTTAAAGCAGAAGGGACATGAGCAAAATTAAGTTGAAAAGCAAAAAAGCATAAAACCTATAGCAGTCGTTTTTAAACTGAACCAGCTCTCCAAAACCAGTCAGCGATAAGAAATGAAAAATGCAACGTAATTTAAAAATAAGTACTGAGTGTTAAATAGCAAAACTAGATGTGTTCATGCTGGAAGTTTTGATCACGACCATTTTGAAATTGATGAAAGGGTGTTGATTTCTTGGAACTCACACTTCAGCAAAGCCAAGGTGAGGATGGTCTGGTCGCACAGTGTGACTGGGGGCAGTTGATCGGTTTAGGCATAAGGCGAAACTTCTCTTTCTAAAGAAAACAGGACGTCAGTGGTTTTTAAAAATATAGCTGTGGAATATTTGATACTACAAATATCGTCACAAAAACCTAATGAATTTAGTCATCTTTGCTGCCTTGTTCCCTCTTCAGTCTGCCAAAGCTGTGGCATGAGTACAAGAGTGGTGTGAAAGAACAATTCCCTTCCTCAAGGAAGTGATGAGTGACCACAGTAACTGCTCCTGCGTGCACACTGTGCCTGTGGCCACGTCTGTCCTTCTGTACCAGCTCCTCTGTTTGTCCCAGCTACGTGGCTACTGTAAAACCCACAATGGATTGAGTAAACAGTTCCCTTTCTAATGAACCTTCCCCAATTTCTGCTTAGTCTACTGCGAGGACCATGGGACTACTGAAATGTATAAATATTAATGGTGTTTACTGATGTATTACTGTGCCTCCCATGCAGCAGATTAGTCTTGTGTAACCTGGAGGAGGGAACAAACTTGTGATAGGTTCTTTATAGAAATCTTTATGGACTTCAGTGAAGTCCTGATGAAAGCTGTGCCGTGTAAGGAAGGCAATCAGTGATATTTCAGAGACTTCTGCACTCCAAGAAAGCAAAGAGGCTCGTGTCGTTTCTGGGAGGCTTGTGCACTGGGTCTTGGCTGTACTTTGTGTGGATGGACTGAGTGCAGCCCTAATCGGATACTTACACCTGCAATTCTTCCTCTTTGCATGTTGTCTTCTGTACTTGCAAAGTTCTCTGTAGGTATCTTCAAGTGTTGAAAGGGCTTTTTGACTTGAGAGACATGGTCAGAAAAAGTGTAAAATCAAGAGATGCTACCTGAGGCCTATTTTAACACTTTAAAGAATGACCGTGGAGACAGGCACAGGGCTTGGCTTGGTTGGAGAAGAGCAGTCATGGATTACAAATGAACTTGTTTATGTTGCTTTGAGGTTTACCGTCTGGAGATGTGTGTCCACAGAGCCTTATCCTTGTAACTTAAGGTTTAAGGGAGAGATTTTTGGATGCTAAGGGAGGGAAAGGCTAGATAAATAGCTTACCAAAGTGGGAACCAATGGCAATTTCAGATTACTTTTTTTCCTTTTGGTATGCAGACAGGTGTGTAGGTGGGATAGATGATAAGGAGAGTGAGTACTGGCTGCAGACTGAGCTGAGGAGTTGGCCCACGTGGCTGCAGAGGCACTGAGGGTGCTTGGCTGCTCAATGGTGCGTGGTGGTGGTTGATTGTTCCTGGGTAAGGTGTGGAAAGGACAAGATGGGTGAACCTGGAGGGCAGCGGTGTTGGCATGGACAGACACAGGCGTGAGCGAAGAGGAGGCAACATGGACATTGCAAGACTCACAGAGGCGGGTTTACCAGACAGGAGGCACTGGTTGAGAACTCTAGGTGAGAACTTACCGTAGTAGAAGTACATGAGATAAACATTAGGATATATAACTGCTCAAAGGATGATGCAGACACGAGAGAAACTAGCTGTGAGTTAAGGCTAAAACTTATTACGAAGTTTAGAACCATGATAGACTGGAATTTCTAGAGCATCTCTCAAAAAAAGCAAGAAAATCAAGCTTGTCTTAAAATGGTCTGAAATTCCTGTGTTCTCGACTAGATATATTTAATATATTCTGAAATAAGGAGAAAAAAAGGCAGGTCCACTAATAAAACCAGCTTCATTTCGATACCAGGATACTGATGCAGAATCTGCGTTGCACTAGGTGTACAGCGGTCCTTGGCACAGAGGAGTATTTAACAGCCATGCAGTCCCTATTGTTGCTGCCAGTCTCTGTTCCTGGGATGAATTAGTGCTCCTCTGACCTGAATCAAGCTGGCAGCAATGGAGACAGCCCAGCAATTAAGGCAGTTTTCTGGATAATTGTCCTTCATGAAGAAGTCATTAAAGCAAATTAATTTGTTTTGTTTACGTCATGACTGATATATTTTGCATCAGTTTTGTCATAACTTAATATTTAGTCTTTAGTGTATGGGTGAAATTAGAACTGGACCTTTGTAATCTTTTTCTAGGACTGTAACCTGACTTCTGTTTTCTAGGTTACTACAGAGTAATTTGGGTTGGACAAGGGATCCCTAGAGGTTGTTTAGATCAGCCACCTGCTTAGGAGCACCTTAGGTGAGGTCGTTCAAGGCCCTTTGACTTTGTATTCTGTTACGGCTTTCTATTCTGAAGCGTGTTTCCTCCTTCTGTTATTGTTACAGAATTATTTGCATGCAGCCAGCTACGGTCCTGATGGGGAGATTCTGCATTATTATCTGGCTTGTTCACTGTACCTTTTGTTTGCTTCTAGGAAAAACCGTCCAGTCATAGCTTCTGTTTCCTTCCAACTAACGTGTTCTTTTGCCTTTGTGTGTGTTGCCTACAGATTCTGCTGGTATTCCCAGTGAACGTTTTCCTGGATTTAAAAGATCAGATTCCACAGTGTTCTATAGCCAGAAACTTTCTGCCGTGTGTAACAAACGTACAAGAATCCAAGTAAGTCAAATCTCTCTCTTCTAATTTTTTTTTTTTTAATAGTACATGAGACTTTTCCCCCATGTTTCTCTCCCCGCCCAGTGCAGGCTGTGCTGTGTTCTGTGCTTTTAGGCCTCCTTAGGTGATGTCTCAAATTGAGGTCCATAGCTTGTTGGAATAAGCTTGGGCAGTGGGGGTATGTGGAGGGCATTATATCCAGGAGAAGATGGTTGGGCTGGGAATAGAGCAGCAGTGGTTTCTGAGACAAGCTACAAGCTTTCAAGGTTGGGTGGCAACGGCAGGGAGATGGTGGCTTGGCTTCTGTGCTCCTGGCAACCGTGCACATCTTCTGGTTTTGTTCTCAATGTGCAGTGCTCAGGGAAGCCCCTCACACGTGTGCTGCTCCGCAGCCTTTCTCGGGCCCCTTTTCTGCTGCCAGCTCCTCTGCTGTGCTCCCAACAGCCGGTGCCCAGCACTGTGGCTTCAGCCTGGGCACAAGCTACTGCATCCCTGCTTGAAATCTGCTGCCTTGCACCTGAATGTGAATGACTGAATTCACATATGTCTTGTTTCTTTTCATCTAATGTATCTATCATTCAGTAAAAGTTCCTCCAAAAGTGAAAACTGCTAAAAAGTCTAAGAAAATGCTTCTTACGTTCTTATAAAAATCATGCTTTCTTGATGATATTGCCACATTGTTCATCACTTGGATAGCCAGATACATGCTTGCTTTTTTTGTGTCCTTGTCTTGCATGGCATCTTTGCTAGTGTGTTGTAACTCCCAGTAAAAATTCTCTAGAAAGCAGTTTGATGTAATGCGTTCAGATAAATTCACATTCAGCAACACTTCTTACAGTGGAAGATAAAAATAAACCATGTACTTATTTTCTTAGTCATCCTAATAAATGTGTGTGACGGAAAAATGTCCCTCCTTTTGCTGAGAGCTCACATGCATTGATTCTGAGTTTTGGAATGATGCTTTTTGAGAGTAAAAACAGATGGTCTGGCATGTTGGGTGTGTTTTCACAATCTGCTTATGTTTCCTTGCATAAATGTTGTCATCTCTTCTTCTACCACAAGCGTTGATGCTGTTGTGTGGCTGGTGAGACTAGGGAACTGATACAGCTGAGAACTCACTCCGTAGGGGTAGGCAGACAAAGTGGTGAGTTGGATCTTTCTTTTGGCAGAAATAGTCTTTGATTTAGGACATTTGCTGTTGCACTATTTTAAGACTGTAAAGTTATTTTGATAAAAATAGGAAAGTTGTAAATCCATGCTAAACAATGAAAACGTTCAGTTCAAACTTTCAAATAGCTAACTATGCCTATCTTTTGTAAAAAAAACTCTTATGACAGACATGCACTCTGATTTAAACTAAAAATTATAATTTCTTTATACTAAAGTTTGTTTTGGGAGGACTTCAGTCAATTACAGACGTAATTATTTAGTTTAAGAGGAGCCTATTTAAAAGCAAGCAGAGCATTGTACAGAGTCTGTACCTGAGTGACTAAGGATGATTTCAGATAAGGAAAATTGTTCAGTGAGGTGGTAAATGTATTTGCTCTTCCATTCTTAGAAAAGCAGTACACGCTGTTGGATTAGAAGCAGATGCCAGGCTCGGGTTTGGTTGGACAGGGATGACTCCACAGTTTCTTCTCCAGCCTCTCAGGAGCAGCACTTGTGCACATAAGTTTCTCCTTGGGTGTTAGTGTGAGGACTGTGCAGACATTGTTTTCTCCCCGCCTGATGAGGGACGGAGAGATCATCTACCCACGGGTATCCTGGAGGTGCTGTTGCTGTGCCCCCTGTGCTGCTGAGGAACCTGTTTCTACTATTCTCTTGTGCAGGTCAGGAAACCAGCTGGGATTTAAAAATTGTTGCCTAATGATTCATCTGTAATTATTGGGTAAGGTGTGAATGACTTGACCTACCTTTCCTCATCTGACTTCTTCCTGTGTGTGTTTGTTTGTTTTTCTGTTTGTCCTTGGGCAAAAGGTATTTCTGTGCATTCTTAGAATACACATTTGTATCCTATCTTCAGAAAGACTGCAGTTTTACTGTTAACATACCAATCTAGGCAATATAAAAAGATCTCATAAGATGGGGCGTGCATCCTGTGGTGAGAAAATGGTAGTAATTACGTGTTCAGTTTTGGGTGTGGAGAGGACAGTTTGTAGTTACGGTGATTATCAGTAGGTGAAGATGCATGAAAGGCTCGTGAGCAGACTCTGACCCTGCCTGGTCTGCGTCTCTGTGTTTGGGAGGGTGACATAGATAATGGTGCTCTAAAGTTCTTGCAGTAAATCTGTCCTGTGGGAGGAAGGTAATCTTGAATACATTTCCCTTTGTGGAACAGAGAATGGCATAAGTGAATGTGTGAATGTGTATTACCTGGCAGATGTAGCAGGTATAGGTTATAGCAGGGAAACCTACTGTTTTAGGCATGTTAAGGAAGACCTGTATAGCTTCTGAACTGTGATAAATATACTTCCATTCTTATTTTCCCTATAATACCTGTATTCATCTTGATGAAGGTCAGAGTCTTCCTCATCTGTACTAGGTTTTACAGTTTGGTACTCCAGTCAGCATTCCAAAGAAAGTACCCAGCTCTTTACAAACCCATGTTATGTGAGGGTGTGCAGAGGAACGCTATGCAGCTGTCTAAAAAAAACCATGTAGGTCATAGCCTATATTTTAGTTAATTACATAAACATTAGTGGGCAGTTGTCTGATGAGATATAACCCTGCTGAATCCTTCTGCAATGTGTAGCTGCCTCTAAGCATACTTCTAGTTTCAAGTCAAAGTTTTACCTTGTATGATTTTAGTCAGATACAAGCCCTGAAGCCCATGATAAAGACTGTAAGAATCTTGGCTTTTATAATGAGTGCTTGGTTAATAAGTTCTTCAGATAAGTTACCTTAGAAGTTCTGATTCACTTTCTCCAATAGCGAGATAAGAGTTTAGACAGGTGGTGTGGTGATTGGAAACGACGCACACCAGGACGCAGACAGATGCACACACAGAGATCTTGTTCGGGAAGAGTGCTGAGCCAAGCTAGGCTGAGACCTTCTTTACTAGTTATTGACAGTTTTTAGGATTTACAGATACAGGCCTGGACTAAGATGTTACATAAGATGTTTTTCCAATAATTGTTATTAAAAACACACCACACTCATGTTATGTTTGTTTCAGGTACATTCCCACTCATTGACAGACCAGGCCCAAGGACATTCACACATCATACATATGGGGGCGGATTTCTGACCCGAGATATCATTCTCCTGGCCTGGGCTATCACTTCTTACGCTCATAAAAAACATACTTCTGTATAATCTGTCCAAGGCCCTTTAGCTGGAACTGCTGTTCCCACAGGTGGTGTGCTTTTTTTTCCAGGTACAGCCTGCAAATTTGCTCATCAGTTCTGGGTAGGGAGCAAACGCAGATGCTGCTTCTGGTTTCAGCTGGCTGCATGGAGTTGGAGTTCAGGAGTTAAAATGGAGGGGAGTGTTTGAATCAGCCGAGATACGACTTTGCAAAAGGCAAACCCCTGTGAAAACTGCTGCACGCCACTCAGTGTTACTGAGCGTTCAGCGGTTTAAAAAAGCTTCCATTCCCCCAAATTCCTGTGGTTTTAGCACCGTTGTGAAAGCGATGATAGAGCTGTGCTGCACTCTCCATTGGAGAGAAGAGTATCCATGCATCGATCTGTCGGTACGGTTTGTTACTTGTCTTCCTGGTCTCCAGTATAAGTAACTAATCTGGTTTTGTTTGAATGGAGTGATTTGTGAATGCAGTGGCTTTTCCCAGCCTTTTCCCTGCCTTTATGCCAACCCTGTTCGGTATGCAGAGCTGCATACCTCTGCAGAAAGGCACGAACTGGAAGGGTGTTTTGCCCCATGCCCATGTTGTTCCAGTGCGTGCTTAACAAGGAAATGATTTGGGCTGAGAAAAATGCTCACAGCTCCAAGTACTTGTGATTCTTCCTCTTGAGCAAATGAACACAAAAAGAAAAATCTGGAGGAGGGAGCTGGTGCTTTTGCTGTTTTTTTTTAATTCTTCTTTGGAGCCTAGTGACTTGTCTGCCCAAAGTTAGTGCAGCTGGGCACCGTGAGTCAGTGTCCACCTTACCATTGTGCGCCCGGAGTGCAAGAGGGTTCTTATGAAGAGCAGAATGACGTGGGTGGTAGCTGCAGCCACTGGTCTTTGTCTCACCACAGGGATTTCTAAAGACTCAAAGCAAAAGAGTAGTGAGAGTCTGGAAAGAGAAGCTGGAGCTGCTCAGTTCTCTGTGCTTAGTAGTGTTTGGATCTGAAACTTCCACATGTAAATGGAGACTTCTTGTGTGTATCAGTGTGAAAAGGCCCTGTCTTGCGTTTAGTGTGCTTGGTAGTCTTTCAAAGTTTGCATATTCTGGTTTGAGATAGCTTTAATGTTGCCTGGTGGTTTGAATATATGCTACCTCCAGATAACTTTTTAATGTATTTGACTTCACTGTTACCCATCTTATCCTTTGTCTTGCAGTCAGGTACCTATCACCAGTCTTCCCTTCTGAATTATTTGGGAGCAGTGTTTGAGCATCTGCTTTAAAAAGATAAAGCTTGCTGGTTCAGTTTCTGCTTCTGCCATCAGCTTGGTTTTGTGCCTGTTTATCTTCTAATTAGTAAATTGCTAGTATTTCTTAAGTAGCTGGGTGCAGTTTGTTAAGATGTTAGAAATTCAAGTCTTCCATATGCTATATGAATGCTTAAGATTGTGTATTACTTTTTATATGATCTGGGGTTGGTTTGTAGTATTTATTTTTTGTCCTCTTTGTTATCAGGCATTATGCATTAGTTGCTCTTCCCTGACATGTCTGTATCAGTGGTATTTTACATAAGAATGTCTCTATAAAACATATTATTATTAAAGCTATAAGCTGCTCTGTACCTAGTTTTAGGGAGCAAAGTGCAAATGGAAACTGTGTAAAGTCTATTAGTGCTTTATGAGATTGTGTAGGGAAGTGTAGCATGCAGTTTATTTACTAACCCAGACCGTAAGTCTTGCCTAAGCTAAACAAAAATGCTGAGAACACTTTCTAGAATGTCCCTCTTGCTGTTCTTTTCATTACCGTCTAATCCTTGGGGTAATGATTATTGCTGTAGCAATATACTGCAGTTATTATCTTATCTGATACTTGAATAAGTTTGATACTCAGGAGCTCTGTGTAGGTTTCTTTGTTTGTTTGGGGATTTTGTTGGTATAGAAGCAGCTGGTTTCCAGGTAGTTCTAGACCCAGCCTGGCCATGAGCTCCAGGGGCGGGGGTTGGTTTGCAAGCAGTTTGTTCAGGTTTGGGCCTTACTTTCTTTGGAAGATATAGCATCTGACTTCTGAAACGGTGTACATAAAAGTAGGGGTTTAAAATCAACAGGTGTTGCATTTATTTTCAAAATCAAGTGTTAAAGTAATGGAAAATACAGTTAGAAGCAATGTGAAGAGGTTCTCTAATCCACTTAGTGATGAATGACATAGAATATTTGATGTGTAACTGTTCTTAAAACTTTAAGGAAGGAAGGCTACACAACTCTATTCCCAATTTATCTAGTGTTTAAACAGTCTTATTAGTAGATGTGGGGAAAAGCTTATTATTTTAAAGTGTTTCTTACAGTTTTCTTTAAGGTTTACACTGAGGGGTTTGGTTAGTTCTTCTTCATTGCTACCTGTATGTCTTCATTATTCTATCTGGTCTTTTGAAACTAAGGAAACTCAATTTCTTTGCCTTTTTCTCAGCAGTCATCTTTTCTAACCTTTATGATTGTTCTTGGCGCTTTTCTTTGGAATCTGTTCACCTCTTTGTTTCTGAGATACTGGACTCCCCTGCGGGCTTTCCCAGAGCACCAGTGGTTTTCCAGAATCACACAGATACCAGTTTTGCTCACACATCCCTGCATGGTGTTTGCTGGTGATATGTGGAAAGAATTGCATTTTAAACAATACAAAAAGCCAGATTTTAGGAGGCCAAAGGAGAAAGGAGGTTCATTAGGCAATTCTTTCATAGCTCACTAATAGCAGGACTCGTGTTAATTCAGAAGTCCAGGATGCTTCAGCCTCAGGGTGGCTGTTACGCAGATGTCTTGAAGTGTTGGTGAGAAGATCCTTTTTCAGAACATGTAGCGGAAAAGTTCCAGACCTGCGTACAAGGTAGCTGCATTGCTTCCTGGGATGAATCTGTTGATGCTGTTGGTTGTTAAACTGGTGCTTTTAAGCATTACAGCTGACTGAAAACTGCAAACAAATTCTGGAGTTCATCTGTGTACATAAGCAGAATGGAATGAGGTAATCTGGGAGAAGGTGGCTGTAGATGCATAGTTTCACAGTGGTTATCTCCACTTTGGAGTTACAAGTTCTGTGATAAAGTAATCATTCTAGCTCAAAAGTAAAAGGATTCTTCAAGACCTTGTGTTGGAAACAGTTGTGCAATAGGTCATTGCACAAGAGCTGTAGGTTGGTTCTCCCCTGGCTGTTGTTCCTCCACTCTCTGATGTGACTGTGTGTTGATTTCAGCCTGAAAGAAATTGAGATCTTCTGTTTTCTCAGGAGCTAAATTGCCCAAAGGCAGTTTTACAGTTGAAGGGTTAGATTTTTCTTTTCCCCTCCTCTTGTCTTCTGGACCAGGAAGCCAGCAAGGTCTTAATGGACAACGGTACTCCCTTTGGTTCTTCACTCTTCTTTTCCTTGTCCTTGTGTAGTGACTCCGCATATTGGGCAGCCAGGTTACAGCATAGTTCCTGGATTGTAAAAATTCACAGCAAGGATTGTTCGCTGGTTGGCCTTGAGAGTTTAACCAGGTCCGAACTTTGATCTTTAGTGCTCAGCTTCGAATCAGCTTGTGTCTGCACTTACCACATTCCTCTTCGGTTTATTTTGCAAGGAGGTGTCATTTCTGTATGAGGTAGAAAAGGAAGCTGGGCTGTGAACCTGAAATGTCCTGAAGCATGTGGCTACCAAGTTAGCTCAGTTGTGTAGGTTGAGGTCCTGTTATTGCCATGCAGTCCAGTGATGCCCCAAGATGGGGTATGAACAATGGGGAGAATTGTTGAGCTCAGAAAGCTTGGTGTATCGCACCAGAAGACACTACATGTATGCAGCAAGCTGCTGTTTTATAGCAACAAGCTTTTAAAATAATGCTATATTGTTGCAGGTATTTATATTTCTTAACATACTTTTTAAAGTTTTTTCCTCCTCATCAGTGCAATTTCGCTTATTCCTTTTATTCATACTAGTGCCGTGGTTAATTATAGCTTCTGTATTACTATAAGAATGTAGTATTTATATTCCAAATGCAGGTTGTCTCTCCCAGGTAGAACTGAGTGAAAAGACTTGTGTGTATTCTGAGGGATCGGCTGTGCAACAACAGGGAATGGAATGTGGTTCTCAGAGCTGTCTGATGGTCCTTAGGAGGAAGAGAAGACGAGATGCTTAATCAGCATTGATGCTGTGAGACATGGCTCAACAAAGAAGTTGGTGGGCAGAATATAGGAAGCGGGTAGATGGGGAGAAAGAGAGGAAGTCTGTGTTGAAATCACAATCATTTCTTTCCACTTTGGGAGAAGGCGATGATTAGCATTCTTATACTCTGGGATTAAATAACAGTTGATGCAGGAAAGTCACATTAGCAAACTCATTGAAACTTTGGTAAGCAGCAAAAATGTCAACCTTAGAAATAAATGAAAGTTGTGAAAGCTTCGAGTTGAGTTGGATATATTTAATTGTTTGGGGCTTCTTTTTCCTTCAATAAAAATATTTTTAAATTTTAAATCACAGCAGAGATAAATAGTCTTTTTAAAATATTTGTGCTTCACCACAAACAAGGCTCATGTTAGTAACTACCATGTGGCCTCTCAACACTGTTTGATTTTTTCAGGAGAACAAGAGGGATCTGAAATACTGTTCTTGGAGAATTGAGAGAAACTACCAGATAGTTTAGTATACTGATAAAGCTGCCTCATGTCCCTGTTTTAGCATTTTTAATTTTTAAAGGAAGAATTTTTGGTAAGAAAAAATGTAAAAACTACCCTATGAAAAGAAAGAGGGAAGGAGGTAACAACAACAATGAAATCAAGATTAACACCTAATGCTGTCAAATAAATCAATAAATTTTAGGCTATTAAAGGTGCATTTAAATCTAGTTGTCTTCTTGCTTTCTATCTGAATAGAGCCTAATTAGTTGTTACTTGCCTACAATAGATGTCTTTTGTTATAATTTTTTCTCTATTATGTTTTAGGTACAATGTCTGTGCCAGGTGCCATCCCTGTCCCGTCTGCGCCACCTTCTTATGAGGAAACAACAGGAATCCATGTGAACTACCCTCACCCGTACCCAGTGCCAGGGCCTGAGCAGAAGCCCCCATACATGGGCCAGCCCGCACCAACACATAACCCCGGTAAGCCCCAAAATCTCTTCTCTAACTCAGGTTAAGGAGGCGTCAAGCGACTGTGTAATAGATACTGTGCAGAAAATGAAAGACTGTGGTTCGCAGGTGTTCCCCATCTTCCATTAAATATTTTTGAAAGGAATAAGGTGAATCAATTCTTGTGAATCCTTCAGTGTGCACTGATATAAATACCATCATTTGGCTTTCTGCAGTCTTTAATGCAGCCTTATTCTTGTTTCTACATTAGGAGATGCCGTGGTGACTTCTCTGTCATTGTGCATTTCATTGCTCTGAGCCTCAGATATTTCAGTAATAGCTGGTGTTAGCTCGGAGGAAGTTGATTAACTATCCTTTTTTCCCTATTTACCTGTTGAGTCAACAGTGTGTTTTTGTGCTCAGTTACAGTTCAGACAGTGTATGTGCAGCAACCAGTCATGTTTTATGACCGCCCCGTTCAGATGCGCTGCCCCTCCTGTAACCAGATGATAGTGACACGTCTCTCATATGACTCAGGAGCTTTGACCTGGCTGTCGTGTGGTGGCCTTTTCCTGCTGGGGTAGGTTGATTCCAATTTGCACTTTATTTTTCTCTTCTTACATGACCTTTTATAGCTCTAAGGAGTAACAAAGTTCTCAGCTTTGTTGATTTCTCATTCTATCTGGAACCTGACCCTTTGTGGTTTGAGTAGCCTACGTCTGCATTTAAGTCCTATAGGATCTCAAAGCAGCTCTAGAACACTAGAGTGAAAGGTTCCATAGCAATGTGTGTCCTTCCTAAAGCTTCATGGCACTGGTTTTACTGGTGGCTTTTGCAGGAAATATATTTTACCTTCCTGTGTATGTAAAACAGTTTTGTTTGTTTTTTGTTTCCAGGTGTGTAGCTGGCTGCTGCTTAATTCCCTTCTGCATTGATGCTCTAAAGGATGTGGATCACACCTGTCCAAACTGCAGTGCTCTTCTTGGTTCTTACAAACGTTTATAGGCAGTGTTCAAACATTGATTATTGATTGATGAAGTTGGTTAGCACCTCTACAAGCCCTTTCTGAAGCTTCAAGGAGACTTGAGGTCGTTTCTGAGCATCCTGTCACTGGAAATCAGTAAAATGTAATGTTTATTGCTAGATTGTTTGAATAAGAATTCGCTTGAGAGGCTTCTGACTTAGGTCTGTAAAAAGTAAACATGATCTTTATGGGCTGCTCAGTCCAGCCCCAGTTGATAGCAACTAAATGTTCTCCCTCTCTGCTTTATGCAAAACCGGTCAGTGATGTTCTTCAGTTAATCTTTTCTCCATCATGTTGCAGGCTGCCCTGCTTGCTACAGCTCACAGACTGAGAGGGTGACATCTCTGGAGACCTATAGTGTCTCACGCTTGGTGTTGATGCTTTTGCAACAGCACTTTCTTTTTGCTGAGACAGGTGCCTCTCTTTGGCAAAAGACCTGATTTGTTGGCATCTTTTCATGAGCACTAAAATTCACTTTAAAACCTTCTTAGTTGAAAGACAACCGAACCTAAAGGCTTCTTCCTTCTGGGAGGCTGCTTTACCAAATGGACAACTCAGGTTATTGTGCATCTATGGTGATTCAATCTAGTACGTGAATTTCCTAGCTATTTTCAAGTCTAATCATATCTCTGTTCTGCAGTAAACGTGTTCCTACAGGAATTTGTAACAGATATTTGGTGGTTTTTATTTGGTTGGGATTTTTTACTGCTGATTGATAAGTCTGTGAAGTGTTTCCTTCTCTCCACCCCGGTGAAAATGCCCACAGAGCCTTGGTTATAGCGTTGGAAAACTTCCTTGTACATTTACACAAGTCAGCTGGTAGATCATAAACCTCGGTCTAATCTTAAGGCTTGAGTTCTGCCTGCAAAACACAGGTACAGGACCTTGGCTTTTAATTGTTGATCTGTTTGTTAATTACTGTTTCCTCATTAAGAAGATAACATGTTTAAGGAATTTCTCTGATGCTTATTTAATGTGTACTCTGATTTTTATAAAAGAAAGAGAATTTCTGTTTTCAGAAACTTAAGCTGGATATGCTTATTTAAGATGATGATCACAATAAAATTAGGAAATGGCGCTCTGCAGGCTGAAGTATTTTACCATGTCATAAGCAGTTAAATGATGATACCTGTCTAGAAAAGGCTGACGGGTATTTAAACAAGGATATGATGCCAACACTGTATTAATATCTGTAAAAGTAAAAAGCTAAAACAAATACAAATAAAAAATGTTGCATTTACTGTTCTTGCCAAATGTGCCTTCTATAAGTATTTGGTATAATGTAAGTTTTCAACAGTCTTTCAGCACTTCACATTTGAAATCCAGTTTTGTGGATCACAACTATGATCTCTAGGCCTTGCGTTAATAAGTTTTTGTAAATTGCTGCTGCTTGTGGGTCACTCTGCAAGTGGTTTAAGAGCTTCCTTGTGCATTTGGAAAAGGTTTCTGGTCATGTGTCTCCCAGTACCATAAGATTTTACATCAGTAGCTATGAACTGCCAAGAGAATGATGGAGAGAACAGCTGGTGGTTTTGTAGCTTTGGTGCAGTACCAGCTGGTGGGTTTTGTCTCCTGTTGCACTTCTGTAACACTTTCCGTGTTATTTAAGGGCCCAGGTGATGCTCCATTGAATTTTCTGTTCTGATTGCACAGGCAGTGATTCTCTCACACAAGTTGCATATGTTACTGTAAAGCAGTATTTTACAGAAAATGTAGTCATCAGTTTATCATCAGAGCGAGACAGGAAGAAGCAATGAAGCACACAGTGTTTCCAAACTTGATGTTTGCTTGCATGGTGGGGAGGATTTTTAGTTCTTCTAGTACTCAAGTCAGTCTGGTCTGGTTAATCCTGCTGTATAGAATTTGGTGAGTAAGTCTTCAAATTGTTACTCCTTTAGCTTCCCTTTTCTCTACAAAGTGGTGGTTGAAAAATCTGAGGTGGTGGCACCAGAATGCAGAAGAACACTGACCAAAAAGTAATTATGTGGAGTTTGTTTTGTTTTATGGGCACAGTCCATTGCCATCTCTTTAAATTCCTCATATGGGTTGAGAAGAGGACACAATGTTGGCAGCTTTTCCATCTAATTAAGCATTCAGCAAAACTTTCTGCTGCCCTTTCTATACTTAAATTTCCTTAAATTTAAGGTCTGCGTTTGTTTCCTTGTGTATGGAATTATCTACAGAATGTGCCAAAGCAACTTGCTTTGTTAAACTTTAGATGGACAAATGCAGGATGTAACTTGCTTTGTGTTTCATTAGGTTAAAGTTACTGTTTGTTTTTAAAACTGATTATATTTAAAATAAACACTTTGTCTTTGGTATCTAGTGCTTGTAATCGGAAAATTGTAACACTTGGAGTGTTTCCAAACACATGAGTGGCTGAAATGGTAAGTCAAGAAATGTGATTATAGGGTGAAATTTTTCAGAGTCTCACTGGGGCCAAGTCTCTGATAAATAGAATCCTCTGGCCTGCAGACCAACTGTTTACACACGGAGCCATATTTGAAAATGGTTTGTTTTGTTTTTCCTGCAACTCAGGCCCTTTAAATAGTTTTTCAGTTAAAACTCCTTTGGGTAAAACTTTCTCTTGCAGTACAACTGAACAAACACATACAGGTATGACTACACTTTTACATACTGGTGACCAGGAGGGAGAAAATAGCTATCAAATGCCATTATGTTCAGTCAGAAAGAATCCCTATTCATCAACATGAGAATACTCTGCTTTTTTGTTGTCTGAAGCACTTTTTTCTTCTGAGGGGCAGAAAATACAGGAAGGCAAGATTAATACCTCAAACAATTTTGTTTTAATGCATTGAGATGTATTATTTTTGTTAAGCAATGTATTGGTTGATAAACTAATAAGCAAATTGAGTTGTGAACAAAGAATTTTTCTTCTTGACAGAAACAGAAGCAGCATGCTTTTGGCAGTGTTATTTCCATTAGACTTCTATTTTTTTGGGGTCGTGGAAATTGGATCCAAAATAAAAGCTGTTGAAACAAGTAGAAAGCAGCTGATAGCCTTACAGGTGGGCATTGTTAAGGAAGAGCAGAGTGGCTTCAGAAGGCTGCTGTTTGTTGCAGTGTTTGAAAGCACTTCTGGCAGTCTCACCAAAAGTTCATTTTTGAAGAAGTGAGTTGTGATTTGTGAACTCAAACTTAGTTAATTGCTCTTCATAACTGAGCAGCAAAAGGTAGATAATGGAGTATACACTGTCATCCTAGGAATAAAAACTAAGAAGTGCAAGTACTGTGACAAAGGTGTGAAGTGTTTGTAGTTTACTGTGACAAAGGTGTGAAGTGTTTGTAGTTCAAGTGAACTGTATTTTTTAGCAAGTTCACCCTTGTGTTCCTATTTTCTTTGTAAGATCCTACAATGTGATATATAAATGCATTAAAAGTCATCCTAAAGCCAATGGATTTGTGAGGTGAATACCCTCATGCATGATGTGCTGGACATGAATCCAGCTTAAAAATAAATTCTCCAATAAGTGTCTTATTACTGTTTCAAACTAGGACACTAAAAAGTCTGTGTTGAAACCTACTGATTTTAATAGAAGTGCTTCTTATTACCACTTACAATTAATTTTTGTTACAAATACATTTTTTTCTTTTTAGGTATCCGAAACTCTGTTGTCTGTTGAAACAGGTGCCTGTGTGGTTTGGAGGTGCTAAAAGTAGTCATGCTCAAGTCTAGAAGAAACCAAGAAGTGAGTAGGCGGCTTCCTGAAAGTCCTTTGGTGGTTGCACGTTTCACTTCATGCACCATCTTGGAACAAAAAAAAGCACCTTCAGTGATGTCCAGAGGCCTATTGCATTAGCAGGGTATATGACGGGCACTGCTCCAGGATCTAAACTGAGGTGCATTTGGATGTGACAACAGGGATTTCACAACAGTGTGGGGGAGGAAAAAAAAAATACCCTGAGTAGTTTCCATCTCCTGCTCCACAAAGGCCCTGGAGTGCTTTCTCCTGGCATGCTGTCCTGAGTGGTGGTGGAATCACAGTCATTTCAGGGTCGAGTCTCACCATAACCCAACTCCAGCACTACCCCATGTCCCTGAGAGCCTTGTCTGAATGCCTTTTAAACCCCTCTAGGGATGGTGACTCCACCACTGCCCTGGGCAGCCTCTTCCAATGCCCGGCAGCTCTTTCCATGAAGAATTTTTTCCCAATATACAGTCTAAACCTCCCCTGGTGCAACTTGAGGCTGTTTCCTCTCGTTCTATCACTTGTTGGGAGAAGAGACCAACCCCCTCCATTCTCCAACCTCCTTGCAGGCAGTTGCAGAGAGAGAGGAGGTCTCCCCTCAGCCTCCTCAAGGCAAAACAGGGACGACTGAAAGTGAATAGCGCTTGAAGGATTTCTCCTTCAAGAAGGAGAACGCTCCGGAACGCTGAGTGTATATATATGTGTATGTGTGTATATATACGTACACACACCTATAGGAGCTGCAGAGCACCTGACCCGGCCGCGCTGCTCGCGCCGCTGCGCGGGGGCGGCGCCAGGGGGCGCTCCCGCGGGGAGGGCGGCGGGTCTGGGGGGTTTGGGGGCTCTGCCCGACCCGGCCGGGCCGCCTCAGCTGTGGCCTCAGCCTCGGCCCGCTCCTCCCTCCTCCTCTCCGCGGCGTTTTCTCTCCTCCGCCGTGTTCCTCGGCTTCCTCTCCGCGCCCGGGGGCAGCGGCCGGCGCCGGATGAGGGCGGCGTGTGGGGTCTGTCCCTCGGCGCGTTGTGTGGGCGCAGCGGCCGCGCTGCCACAGCCGGGGGGCGGTCAATCCCTTCGTCCCTTCATCGCTTAATCGGCTCTTGGTAAGCCTGAAAAATGCACGTCTCACTGCGCTTCTCGGGTTTGGGGCTTTTAATTTTTTAAATGTTTTTTAATTCCCCAGGGAAATACTGCGCTTGGAACACTTTCCCAGGAGCTCCCCCTGGAAGGTCCTGTGAGGGCTCGCGTGGCGGCGACGGGTTTCTCTGCAGGTCTCGTCACAGAGCCCAGAACGAGTAAAATCTGTCGAGACACCGAATGGTTGTGAGGAGCAGCCGCTGGGAGCGGTGGCGGGTTCTCTTCAGGTCTCGTTATAGAGCCCAGAACGAGTAAAATCTGTCGAGACACCGAATGGTTGTGAGGAGCAGCCGCTGGGAGCGGTGGCCGCTCGGCCGCCCCGGGCGGGTCCGGGCAGGGGCGGCGCTGCCGCCATCACCGGCCGCAGGTGGAGCCGCGGCCCGGGGCGCCGCCTTCCTGCTTTGTTAGGGCGAAATCTGAGTTTCATAACGATAAAATTAATTTAAAAGAACTCGTGGGGCCTTCACAGAACAGACTTTGCCACTTTGTTAAGCTCGGGTGACCTTGGCAACACTTACATAGGCTTTTCAGGTGTCCACAGACAGCCTCACTCTGTTGTGTGGTATTTTTGATGAAATTCATTTTGCAAACTCCATTAAAACAGATTAATATTTTTTCTTAGGCTTTCGTCCATTGTCATTCTCCTGTGTGTCATTAAACTAGTGTGTTTGAAGTACATGTGCCTCATTTTCTTCAGTATTTTATCTGGGGCAGAACCATGGTGGAAATTTCTCTTTGTTTCGGGTGTTGTGTTTTGATTTTTTTAGAAAAACCTCATTTGGGGGAAAGTAGGAAAGAAAAATGCTTAAAAGATGTTGTTTTTCAGTCTTGAATGGCATCCTGCACTTACCAACCCACTCAAATGAGTGAAGTTAGTAAAGTATCCAGGACATAATGTTATGCTGTGTTGTATCTTAAAGGATGGATTCAACGTGCATTTAAGAGTCTACTGCAAATCAGACATTTACTTCCTAACTTAAAAGTTTCAATACAAAGGGCCCAAAATCTGTGATGCACTGAAAAAACTCTTTGAAGTATGGTTGACAAAAAAAGCCCTGGAGTTTTGTTTTTGAATTTCTTTGTTCTTTGGTGTATGCAATTGTGAAGCTTCAAGCAAGCTCAGATTTATACATTTCTTGAGTGTGCTCATACACCTACGGTAAGATATTTTTCTTCTTTTTTTTATTAATATAGTTTCTTCCTTAAGAAACGGGAAGCCGCAAAGCTAAAACTTGAAGTTAAAATGCAAATTTGATTATTTTGGAAGGCGTGATTTACAGCTGTAACTGAAAAAGCAGAGCAAGACAGTTTGAACAAAATAGAAAATTAGATGCAGTTACCAGGTGACATTGAAATCTATTTTCTTTCTCCAAGCCAAAGCCCAAATCCTTGGTTCTCTGTTCAATCAGTCCTTTCCATATATAAAATACGTCGGGATCACAGCCTCAATCCGAGTTTGAATGTGAGCCTGACCCATGAGTGTCTCAATCTGTTGACATGTAACCCATTCTGAAATTAATGTCTTTACATAGAAATCCACCTTATCTGTTATTTTGCATGGGCGTTCTATGTCAATATCCAATCTGTGGCTGTTGATCCTCAGTTTGGTATCAGAAAGGGACACACTAGGCTGCACTCTGGTTATGCTGGTGCCTGACAGTGGGTCTGTCCAGTTCTTAGAGGCTGGAGTCACTGGTGACTTCTGATGGAAACTTTCGAATAGCTGCTGCTCTATTCTTACAGACATTGGAGTTTCTCTTAGCTCTGCTCAAGCATGTTTGGTGTGCCTGTATTTATTTGGTCCTTTACATTTAACAGGATTTCTTGCGCTTAAAAAGAAACGTAAATATAACTGCATTAATGTCCGGTGTTTACAAATGAAAACTGTTGCTCCCTCTTCAATCTTTTGAAAAAGTTTATTTCTTAATCCTTAAAGAGAAGTCTTCTTCTATGACATGCCAGCTATTTTTGCATGAAAATGTTGTTACTCTAAATTTGTGATTGAAATGCTAATGTAGCTAAGTATTTGTCTTAAAGCTATAAAACATTACTCTTATTAAACCCTATGGCACCTCATTAAAAACTCATTAGAATGGTCTGATTTTCTTAGTTTGACTCAGCAGCGCTCTAAGGAAAGTCCTTTTAGAGACAAAAGGGTTTCTGAAAGAGCTTCTGGCGTTTAACTAGGGGACGAAATGACTAATAAAACGGTTTTGTTCCAAGAAAGCATTTAGATTTGAGCACATACTTAATTTTTGGAGTGTGGTTATGCTTAAAATTAAGCACCTATTTATGGACTCTGCTGACTCCAGACGTAAGGTGCCATACGTAAGATTAACATAAACTAAGTGGAAAACTTAGTATGAAGTGTCCAATTCATTGAAAAGGAACGTACGTTGGTCTCTCCAATGGATTACAAACGTTGTCCTTAATCTGAGGGGTGGGCCACAGATGCTCAGCACACAAACACTGCTTGTCACTTGTTGCTGTTGGGCTATGTGGTTCTTAGGAGAGTCGTGATAAGGCAGAAATTAGCTCTACTTCCAATTCTGATATTCCCACTGAATTCAGTATAAGTTTTTTGCTTTTAAGTTAGTTTGCATTAGCTATGTGAAATTTGTCGAAAAATCTTACTATATAAACAGGTAAAAATCAGACTACTGTGGAGAACAGGCAATAGGAGCAATTCAAGAAAAGAATTGTCACAATATAGCAATCTTCTGGTAAATTCATTGTGTTTTTGTGTTCATGCCCAGCTAGTAACTTACCTGCATCCATCCATATTGCTCATAGTAGACCAAGAGCTGAATGACTGCAGAATAATGTATGGAGCATGTACTGTGCCCGGATGAGCTGGAATCTTAAAATAAAAAATTAGAACAAAGACAAAATGGAGTAACTCAGCAGAGTAAAAATGGCAAAGATCTCCACAATGAAATCTCTGAAGCAGTGTCAAAATTAGAATATTCTGAAGAACTGCAGTGGTGGAGAATGAAGGCGCTCTCAGTTACCGCTTTGAGTTGATCATAGGAAATCCAAGCTGCTGTATGAACTCTCTACATTTGTGTTGGTCTGGGGTTTTTTTTGGTGGTTTGGGGCGGCTGTGTGTGGTGGTGTTTGTGTTTGTTGTTGTTGTTGATTGGTGGTTGGTTTTTTTTAAATTCAGTTTCAGACCTGAGCTGTCCCTGAGTTTGGCATTTGGTAGATCTGGGATTTAGATAAAGGGGCCCATCTTTCATCATGGAAAATTTCATTAACTCCTTAGACTTGTCTTGCACTCTCTCATCTTTGGTCATTGATCTATGTAAAGCATATGGGAGAAGTTGCTGTCCCTTTGACTAAAATTCGTAGGCATTTTATACTCAGCAAATGTTACCTGATGGAGAAAGTAAGTTTGGGCAGAGGCTGTGACAACATGAGCTTAGTCGGGGAGAGTAGTGCTGGTGACTGGGATTGTTACCTGTGATTTCTACTTGTGAATCTGGTTTGAAGCAAACAGTAGCTCAGGGTAAACCAGAGAGACTTACAGCAGATGGAGGCATGGCAGCAGGAAACAATAAATCTTTGCCTGTCCACAGCAGCTTCCTTCAGAAGGCCTTGGCGTTTGGGTTTTGACAGTGCCTCTGTGGTGTAAGTGATCACTGATCCTGTAATGTGTGAGGAGTGAAGATGGTCACAGGCTGCCAGGGCAGGTGTGGGATGAGAACCCCCCTTCTAGAAGAATGAGGCAGGAGAACAGGAGGTAGGTGGTGAATCTCACTCAAGCAGGAGTGGAAGGTCTTTATCAGTGAACCCTGGGAAACCTGTGTGTGACACATTCTGAAAACCTAGGTGCTACCAGAAAGACTGTAGTGTAGTGGGTTTGTGTGTTATTGACGCACAGTTTCATCTATCTTAGGTTTGGGACTTTGGTTGAAGGGGGATGAGCTGCCTCCTATGAACTTGCTTCTGTCCCAAAGCTTTTGCTTTCATCCTGTGCACTTTTTGATTGATTAATCCTCAGGAAGTGATTGCTAGGTTATTTTTTAATTTATGTATTTATTTTAAATTTATTGCATGGGATTGTCCTGAGCATTTGCTAAGTTGTGATGCCTTATGCTTATTTCCTTCTCCTTGCAGTTCTGTGGAATTTCTAACAGGTTAACTTTGCTCCCTTTTTTTTGCAACAAGGCTGAAGTGCTGTTGGAGATTGGATAAAGGTTTGTGTGTGTCTCTCCCCCCCTTACTACACACGCACACCCTCCCTTCTGCAGGCTGCCCTGCCAGAGCCCCTCCTCTGCCTGCAAGAGGGGAGTTGAATAGTGAGCTCCTGCTTTGTGAAGGAAATTTTCTTCCACTGCCTTGCTCAGAGGTGTCTTTGAGAGGAGAACTGATGTGGTTTTGTTAACTTCTGTGCTGAGGAGGTGATTTTGATGGCCATGGGGCTGCACGCCATCATTTTACTCTGTGCTGTTGTGGCAGGAGCTTCAGGGAGTAAGTAGAAGAAACTTTTTCCTCTGCTAAGATTGGTTTCTCTCAATGCAAAATACTTCTACTAAGGAATGATCTTGCTAGCAAAACTTCGGAGATGCTGTAAATTATGTTAGAATTTATAGGTTTGCAGTAGCTCTTGTAGCAGCTTTGTCTTGATTTTGGGTGTAGTGTAGCATTTTGCTTTACTGAGGTCGCTGGGTGGTGCTGGGCAGGTGGGAGGGCACCCCACCTATAAAGGAGTGTGGTTAAACAGTGCATCTTCCTTCAGCACTCCTAGGGAAAGCAACAGAAACACCGCGATTGTGCCAGGCAATTCATGATCTCACGTGGAAATAACATGTTAGTATCCGTTCTAAAGTTGAGCTCACTTTGGTATTTGGTAGATGAAGGATTCTGAAAAGTGTGACTGGATCATGGAATGTCCATGGTGTGGTCCCTTGTCAACTGAAAAGAGATAAGTTCATGATGTTTCTAGAACCAAAATAAATTATAGGAGAAAATTTAAAATTTAAAAAGAACTAAGCAAAGAGCAGAAACTAAATGTAGATACCTTAACAAAGTTGACAAAGTGCCTGATTGTCCAGAGAGCTCAGCCTACCACAGTAAGTTTATAAATCCTGAGTACAGCGTTCAGGTATCCACACAGGAGCTAAGAGAGCTCTTAAAGCTGGTCCCGGAGAGGCATGCTCAACATCTGAGAAGTGTGATGCTACGTAACAGAGGTGAATTTTCCAAGTTTGTCTTACCGTGTTTATTTTAAGGTACTTGAATAAGTCGTACTGATTTCTTCATTAAAAGCTATTAACTTAACACTACCTTTTCCCACTGTTTAAACGAGTGAGCTAGAGAGCCCTTTTCTTACCTGACCCACTAGGTACTTAGGGATTACTTCTTTCCCTCAAGAAAACTGAGAAGTGTACTACTTTATCTCCAAATGTAGTGTGTTTGGAATGTTAGAAGTTAATCCATATGTTTTATGTATAGATAGGTATATTTATAAAAATTAATAGTTGAGTGGTAATTCTCATATATTACGTGACCTGATCTCTCTGTGGTAGAATGTTTTCTAGTTTTGCAGACATCTGTAGCACTTGACCAAGTTTGCTTGAAAAGAACATGTTGTTCCTACTTTTTAAAGGTAAAATCTGCAGTTCCATACAGAAAATTAATTCTGCAAAATAAAAAGGAGTATTTGTTGGGAGAAAAATAAAAGTGTGGGGTTAAGACCTTTTGAAGAAAAATGTAATTTTACTCTCCAGGCATTCAAATTTTATCTTGGGAATAAAAATGTATATAATCTTGAGTGGGTGCTGAAGAAACAAACACTTTCTTATTTTTGTTCCAAAACCAGTGAATTCCCTTCTTTCCTCCTGCCAATGATTTTGACATTTCAGAAAAAGGGATTAAGAGGAGGGAAAATACGGTTCCAATAAATAAGTGTTGATTTTTAGATGTTGTAGTTGGACAAGGACATTTCTTTAAGATATGTAGCATATGTAAAACATACAAAAGCACAGAACTAGAATAAAGAGACTCTCTTAACCTCTGTCTCCAGTGGGAGACAGAGCTGAGCAATACAGGGATGTTCGTTACCACTTCACAGGGAGGTTCATCAGCACATAGTGTATCATAGAGGTTTGGGGTGATTATACTTACTGTTGAACTTCTTGTGGGAATTATTTTAAGAAAGATTTATCAATAATGGCAAGTTAGGGCTGCATGCTTTTAATCCTAATTAAACCATATAATACATTATTTAATAATCAAGTAGCATTTTCTTTTACTATGGTACGTACAAGTGCCATGTGTTGAAGTACAGCAGGATCCACATACTTGATTTTGGCTGTTCCTCACATGGCACTGCATGTGAGCAGCTGGGATCTGACTGATCTTTCCACATACACATTCCTTTCAATATCTAGGACTTGGGGTGACTTGCTGAGCTGATCACCTGGGAGTGTCAGCAGTGCAGGATCAGGTCCTGGAACCTGTATCTCACAGGTGTCCATCATGGGGCTCCTCTCTCAAAATTCCTGTAATTCAGCTGAAGTTTATCACAGAAGTTCTCACAAGATTGGGACCAGCAGGCCAGTCTTCAGCATAGTACCTGTGTGTTTGCCAGAGGTGAAAGCAATCTGCAGTGATTTTGTTTTATATCAGTTGAGCCCTTTGTGTGCCCGGTCATGCTTGTAGAGCAGGGCTGTCAACCTCCTTTTCAGCGGGTGCCACATCAACCTTGCAGTTGCCTTCAAAAGGCCGAATGTAATTTTAGGACTGTATAAATATATAAACGTATTTGTAGAGGCAGACACAGTGATGCACAGGAAATGGACACCCTAAAAATTTCACTGTTGCTTAACTTCCCTATGAAAACATAATTTTTCTTCCAGTTCATTATAGACATTTATGTTGTCTAGCAGTGCTTGCAATAACTGAAGTCTTGCTAGTTTAGCGTACAATGTGTGTGCACAGAGTGACGAGGAGGCACGAAGTCTCTGTTCGCAGCAGCCCCATCCGCTTCCCCTGTTGACGCCAATGCAAGTCTGAAGCAATTCTGGTGGTATGGTGTGTGTTCTGCCCTCCCAGTCAAAGTCTGAATGAAAGTCAGGCTGGAGAACAGGCTCTCCAGTGTTAAAGGAATTCTTAACCAACTGCACCCTTGAGTTGTGATGTTTATATGTTCCTCAATGTGTTGGCGATAGAGAGGTTTTTCTTGGGCAGTAAAGCTTGCTCTTGTTCTGCTCTAAATGATACTTTTGATTTTTTGAATGGCTATGTGCAATAAAAATCTTAGCTAAGTAGAAATTTTCCCTAACTGCAATAAAGTTAGAGGCCTATGGATGTGAAGAAGTGTGGTGCTTACTGGTGTATAAAATGTGTATTTCTTTCTTGAATTAAGAACCCCTTTTTAAAATTTTCTTGGTAATCCACGATATTGTTGCATTTCCATACTTCCCTCAATAAATACACTAAGGCATGTAATTCCTTTGTGTGTGTGTTTGTGTGGTATAGATGTGTAGAAAGGGGCAAGAGCAGAGTCTTTCCCTGTATACTTGGTAGCAAAACTCTCTTGGATTTCTGTTTAGCGTGTTTTGGTTTTGTTTGTTTGGGTTTTTTTGTTTGTTGGTTGGGTTTTGGTTTTTTGTTTGTGTGTTTTTGAGGGTCATGCTTGGGTTTCAGTTCTTTCATTGTAATTGAAAAGTGGAAGGTCTCTCCTGAGCTGCACACAAATTTTTGGTGCTTTTCTATTATCTTACCTGTCATTGCAGGATCCTCTGAGAGTTTGAGTTATGGAGCTTCCTGTTCTGCAGAGTGTGCAGGTGAGTAAAACAAGACTGTATTGAAGCCTTGTATGTGATAAGGAAGGAGGGATTTGAAAAATTCCTTCCCTTCAGCAGGGTTGTTGTGTTCTTAGCAGAGTGATACTTTTGTCTGACTGACATTCACAGAAGTAGTGGAGAAGTTCCACTAAGCTTTACCAAGCCCAGACCTGCCTGAAGTTTGTATTTATAGACACTAGAGCTAAGCAAACTACTAAACCAGGGCAGGACAAAACCCGGCCATGTGTGTGTTTTTTTCCAGTGCCCACTGTTAGCTACTTTCATACTGAAACAGGCGTGAGGAAAGACTTCACCTTCAGTAAGCAGACACAAAACTTACATTCTGTAAAGGAGGAGCGGGCTGGAAGACAGGATATTGAACTGACCTGGGAAGGTTTGGTTGAATGGCTTGAGGTGCAGTTGGTAACTTGCGCTTCTCATTTGCATTCCCAGCAGGTACTTGAATGTG
This sequence comes from Streptopelia decaocto, assembly GCF_964273445.1. Lineage (NCBI taxonomy): Eukaryota > Metazoa > Chordata > Aves > Columbiformes > Columbidae > Streptopelia > Streptopelia decaocto. The sequence continues at coordinate 14,371,124 of NC_138668.1, read as the reverse complement.
CAGAAGTGCTTTTCGTTGTAACAGCAAGGGGAGCGTGTGGATGTTTTGCTCCCAAGGAGATCTTGACCTGGCCTCTTAGCACCCTACTCAGACCATGTGGCTCAGAGACCCCTCATTTTTTCAACATTACTTCTTCTCTGGGGCTTTGTCATTGCAAGTGCTCCACTGTTGCAGTGCTGCTGTGAAGCAGAGAAGCAGCAGCTCTGTGTTATGGGAGTCACAGTGGTCATTTTTCCTAGATGTTGTCATCCTCATCTGAGGAAAGAGAGAGTCTATCACTTGAATTTTCCATCTTCTGCATGTCAGTGGTCCCAGTTAAGGTCGTACCATGATGTCTTACCTTTTAGGGACACTGTATTTGTTACAGTTTCACACACCACAGCCACCAAAAAATACGGCATTGAAGGTGTTATGACTCTAATCTCATCCTTTCAGGGTTAATTCTTATCACCCAATCTAGAAGAGAATCTCCTTTGATTAGAGGAATGCAAAGACCATTTAACACACAGGACGATGTCTGACATGGTATTCACTAGAAGACAGTGCTACCCATGGACACTTGCCAGGTCATTACAGTGTCTTCATAAAAATACAAATAATCCTTGTCTTCCCATTCTTTCTTTTCCTCAGCCTGGATCTTTTGGGGCAGGCTTTCAGACCCAAAGTTCTGTACTTAAAAAACACCTCATTTAGTTTGTCTGCATATGTGTAGCTCACAGAGTGGCATGAAAAGCCTTGAATGCATCAGCAGATCTTTTTCATCTTGCTGTTGCAAAGGTCCTGTTTTGCTGCTCTCTGAAAGGTGTCAAAAGAACATCATACCCTAAATGTATTGCATTCCTTTCCTGCTTTTGGAAATTAGATTCCTGCCTTGATGGAAATTGTAAGTTTATGTGCATAGGAGAGAGGAGAATTCTTTTCACCTTCCATACAGGAGCCATTGCTAGCATGCAGGGTGCTTTTAGAAACCCAGTTCTTTCAACTGTGAATCCAAGTGGGAATGGAACATTCTGAATATCCAGCCTCTTGTTTAGCTGATTTCAGTGGCCAAAAGATTTAAAAAAAACATTTTTTTTGTTTGTTTCCTAGGACACAGTGCATCGTACTTTCCCAAAAGAGCTAGATACAGCTACAGGTATTCAGCAGTCACCAACACTTTCCTGCAGGGAGGTATTTACAAAAGCAGTGGCATCTCTCTGGAGAGCATGGTGATCATTGAGGTGTTGGGGAATTGCCACATGGTTTTGAAAGTGAGTATTGTCATAACCAACTGAGTGATTGGGTTGAGCTGATGTGGAACTGTATCTTTCTTTGGGATTACTCGTACATTTAAAACATTAATTTTTTCTTGTGATTAAAAACCAACTCATTTCTAGATGTCATAATTAGAGTTGCAGAATTGCTTTGATGTGACATGGCTTCAAATTAAGTATTTGCCAGTTTTAAAGGACAGATTAAACAAATAATTGTTGTTGTTGTTTTTTTTTTCCTAAGTGGTGTGACAGTTTCACAGTTGCACATGAAGTGCAGAACTAGAGATGAAGCTAGTCCCTTTGAAAGGAACTTGGTTTATTTTTAAGCACTTTCATATCTGTAGCAGTAATTTAAAAATAACAAGTGTTTTAAAGAAAACTTGAAAAACTTGTATGATCTTCTGGATTGATGCCATTCCTACCCCACTGTAAAATTCAGCCTTGTAACACTCCATTGATCTCAACAGGAGATCTCTCTCTCTGTGACAAGAGCAACAGACCAGTTTCAGATTTCTGACCTTTTCCTGGGGTGAGCCCTGCGGTAGGCCAGTTTGAGAATTACAGGGCCTTAGCAGGGGGAGAACGGAAAATAAACTTCTCTCGTCTGCCTTGACTTTCCTTCAGGTTAACGGAGTGAATAATTAATGGGTTCTGCAGGGAGTTGTCATATGTGTACTATATACTCAAATATATGAGGCCAATGAAGAATAGGGTAGTTATCCCTGTCCTAACATGGCCATATGGTTAAAATTAACTGGTCAGTGGTCCTGTGATTTTTACATGAAAAATGACAATTTGGTTACTGTCTTCAGATTGAATCACTCTCTTCTGCCTTGCAATATCAATGGCTGGATTCTCCAGCTTCTAGCTCTTTATCTTAATTTGAGGCTTCCTAAGATAAGCAAAACAATATAGAGTAGGATGCTTGTCTTTATAAAGAATAAAAAAAGTAGAAGATATTAAGAAAGAAAATTACTAATAGTTGCAGTCTATGCTGTACTTCCAATGGGGCAAGTAGCCACTATTTTTGATCTACCATTTGAGAACGGTTCTTCCTTACCACAACCAGCCAAATTGCAAGTACTTTAGGAAATTCTATAATGAACTTAAGTCTGCATTTTCTCTTCTGAATTCAGTAAAAGTAAGCTATGAAAAGGCTGCTGAATACTGAGAACTTTACCAGGTATAGTCTCAAGAGTCAACTGAGATGGGCAGTAATTTTGCTTTTCAACTTGAGTAGAAAGACTTTATCCAGACTCCTGCTTTATGCCACAGGAGGTGATTGCTTCTGCCTTGAAAATGAAAGGGATGTAGTAGTGCCATATAAAATGTGTTTAATAGTGAGTGAAACTTCTTTGTAGAAGAAATTTCTGGAAACCATCTCAGTTATGCAACCTGAAGATATGGCCATCGTGGTTGTGTTTCCTGTAACACTGAGCCTTTTTTCATAGTCTGGGACATTCTGTGTAGATGCCCTTATGTGGCAAAGTCCTCAAGTTTCTATTGACAATTATATTTATTGCTTTATAATCTTTGCTCCTAGGTGCATGATGTACAGATTAAGAAAAGTCTTGCATCCCATGAGGAGCCTCTGAAGGAAATGGAGAGTCTAAGGTAGAAAAACTTCAATTCTAGTCTTTTTTATTTTATTTTTTTAAGCTATATGGCTTAGCAGCAACTTGACTACACATTGTTCATTCTCTTTCCTACACCATTTAGTTTTAGGGTTTTTTTTGGTTGTTGTTTGTTTTGCTTGGTTGGTTTGTTTTTAAAGCAAGGATCGAGATCTGAGCATGATCAGCAAAATCACAGGTATTTGGTCCAAAAAGATTTTTCTGAACCTAATTATCATCCCTTTGTATGTAAAAGCATTTGGAGAGTGGACAGTTAAAATTATTCTGGGTACAAATTATCAGGCCTCTAGCTGTCTAGTGGCATGTTTGGATTGCTTGCTCGTTCTCTGAGTTGCAGTTGTTACTTGTAGAGACTCTTGAATTTTGAAATACATTTCAGAAGTTCTTGATTTGGGGGATTCTTATGATGCAAAACGTTGGATTTTTTTCTTCCGATATATTTAAACTGCATTTATTTGTGGAATGTAATTTTCTTCCTTTTATGTTTCTGTTTTTAGTAGCTCATTCATAACATATGCCAGTGTGTTTCTCTCTGACTTGCAAAGGTATAGACTCTATTGACGATGCCTATACAAAAAGGCCTCTTCACACTGTGGAGGCCTGGTATTTTCCCAGAGAACCGGTGCTTCTTGTGTCATCAAAAAAAAAGCAGTTCTGTTGTCTGATTAAGCTCAGCCTTGTAATCTTCCTCTTTGTCCTGCCACTTGGATTCTCAGCCTTTAAACAACACTGAGAACTGAGGTAACTGACTCAATTCAAAGGGTCAAAAAGAGCAAGTTTGTGCTTCTTGTATTCATCAGGAAGAGCTTTGTGTTCCACAGAACGAGTAGTGGTTTCAGAGTTCAAATCAGAGTACAGGCACATCTTCTGTGAAGTTATTTGTAGGGTTTTCATAGAGGTAAGAGCAGTTGTGTCTTGTTCTTTGCAGAGAAGCCAAAAAAATTAGAGGTAGCAAAGAAAATATTGAGTGAAGGTTGGCTATTGAAAGTAATTATTCAGATGAGTGAACCTTATTAGCATTTGCCTCCGCCTGTTGTGAATATACAGTGCTCTAGCTTGTCCTCTGAATGTGCATGTAATTTCCAGATAGTAGCAAAAGCAACCACAGTTGCCTAGGAGTTCAGAAACCCTAATCCCGTGTGCACAGTGTCTGTTCCTGGGAAGACTTTATCCAGGTGTCGGTTTGAAGGTTTTCTCTGATGTTGTCTTTGTGACCAAGTTAATGAGATGAACAGTGAGTTCTGCAGTTAATGTGCAGGTGAGCTGTGTTGCTCACTGTGTGGGAGCGGACCAGAGGGCTGCTGTAGAATTCTTCCTTTGGATGGCTTGTTTTTCTCCATTTTGAGGGGAAATATGTGATTAAAGTTCATTATATTAGGAGTGAAAATCAATGTTAAAAAATTATCTCTTGCAAAAATAGAAAACACTGTACTCTCAATCTGGGATAGCAAAAACAATCAGGGGGATGACTTCGGGACAGAGCCCAAGTATGTACACCTTCCAGAGCAGGAAAGATTTGGTTTGATTGGAAAGCAGTTGATCTTGTGTGTGTGTGTCACAGCTGAAGAGGAATGATAAAGAGTACCTGCAGTTACTTTGCAATTGACATGCTTACCAATGCTAACGGTGCCCTGAATCATAAAATGGAATTTCTTTCTTTCTTTAAACAAGAATCATTGCCATCAAGTATAATTACTTGTAATGAATTTACCAGAAATTTGCTTTATTAGGTGTTACAGTTATGTCGAAGATGCCGTGATTATCTTGAGGTGTTTGGTTTTTATTATTGTTGTATGGGTTTTTTTTTAAGGGCTCTTGGGGTCAGGGTGAATTCATGAAGAACAGGGACTTCCTATAAAGAATGGATATGCAGAATAAGACAGATCCATTGTGAAGGAACAGCTCTGTTCAGAAAATCTGAGTCCAATTTAATAAACTGACTTGCAGCCACTGTTTGAAGCAAGAAACTATAAACTCTTTTATTTCAGGGAAATACTAGAACAGCATCCTCTTCATTTTTCTTTCCATGATGGGAAAGTTCTGAAGCTCTGTCCTGTGAGGAGTGAACAGACCTGGGCACTGAACATAAAGCGAGGCATTCTCAGTGTCCTGCAGACGTCACAAGCATCCCCTCCTAGTGCGGCTGTTGAAGAGGTGAGGCTGGTAGAGTTGTGCTCTAGAGTGGCTGTTAGCCTTTGTACATGTTGAATCTATATTCCCTTTGTAAATAACTAAAGGTTTTGCCCACTTGGCGACTGGTCAGCAGCCAGCTGTGGTTGTCTGGTTGTTTTTTGTAGTGAATGTTATGAAATTATCTACAATTTGCGTTCCTGTTGAGGGTTTGAAACTACTACTTGGTTACCTGAGGAAAAGCTGCACTTCTGTTGTGAAGAGCAGTCTCTGAACTGACCTTCAGCATGATGTGTGCTACCTCATTCTCATGCTATTGCTACGTATCAGTACTTAAAACAGATGTTCTACAATAAAGCTTGGGATACCCATATATAATTACACTTTTTCTTAGTAGGAATGCTCTTCTGAATTAATGCTTCCCTGCAAACCCACAAAACCTTAAATGAAAAAGCATACATTTATCAATTATCTGATTCCGAGTAACACAGTGAAGTTAAACGAATAGACAAACCCTGACCATTTTGAAGTCTGATCAAGGTCTTTAAAATTATTTGTCTTTCCATAGCTTTTGTGGTAAAGCCAGTGTCCTGCAAGGCAGAATTTAGGTCTCTCTTGCATTGTTATTAAAACAAAGCAGTTATTAAAATTAATTGTAGTAGCCCATAATACCTACTTGTATGTGTGCATGTGCGATTCAACACTGTACATTTGTTACTAGGTGGATGTTCTGGGAATATGCCCAACCAGGTATCAGCGAAAAGGTCCTGTTCTTGTCAAGACAAGGGACTTAAACCTCTGCTCTCATCGGTATTCTGGTTTTACCTCTGTGCAGTCTGTTGTTCTTCCTCATGTGTCGGTAAGTGTTGGGGAATGACACTGATCCTTCCACAGGGCCTTTTAATTTCTTTGAAGAGTCATAGTATGAATGAAAACATGTTTCAATAGTCATTTATGGTCCATAAAATTTGTGTGTGTCTGTCCAAACTTGAATCCTTAGCAAAGAAATGATGAATATTATTGTCCCTGTAATGCCTGTTGTTCACAGAAATTGTTTCTAATGGAAATTTGCATTGTGGTTGATGAACATTGTAGTATAAATGCAAGAGGTTGTTAGGTGCCTGGATTGAATTCTGTCACTAAAATATGTTATACTTACAGTGGTAAACTGAAAGAGCGTGAAAGAGAGGAATAGAGAGATATGGATAAGAAAAATACACTATGTAACAAAGCAAGTTGTTATTTGCAGAAAACTTTGGAAAGATAGAAACTTTTCTAAAAGCCATACTCACAGCTTTCCACTGTTCACGGCAAATACAGTCAGTGTTTGTATCTTGTGTTGTTTTTATCAGGTTAATATTACTTGTTTCTTGTATCGTACTAGCTAGTCATAATTTACCAGCCTTTTGCTTTTCTCAACTCTGCTGACTAAAAAGATCTGCTTAACACTGATGCTTTGTCAACTGAAATGAATTGAGACCTTTTGACACAGAAAGTTAGTAGCAGTTTCATTTCAGTGATGGAAAAATGAGACTGAAAATAAAGAGCATATTAACCTCCGCAAGCTGGGCTCTGTCAAAGGTCTAGGTAAGAGACTTCATGCTGTATCGTAGACCTGGGATCTTCTGTGAAGCTGGGAGAGAAAGGACTTGGCAGACTGACATAAGCTGTCAAGACTTTACCTGAGGTATCTCTTCTTCTCAGTCTGAGCAGCAGATCCTGTCCTCCAAACTGGAATGTGTTCAGAGCGTTTCAGATGGAGTCCTGGCAGAGGCCAAATGCATGGAGTCCAGCCTCGTTACTCTGCTCTCTCAGAAGGGCAGCGGGCCAAAGACGCAGACACAGTCTTCGTTGAAACTTCTTCAAGTGGAAACAGAGATGCTGTACGAAAAAGGTAATGTAATGTTTCCGCTAAAATAAAGTACATTTATTTCCTAGAAAAATCTTGGGTCTGAATCTTGCCTGTGAGAGCTCTTTGCACCTGGTATTTCCTTTAATGTGTTCAGCTGTGTGCAGGTGGATGTTTTTACAGGCTGGGCTGCTGCGAGCTGTCCCTTTGGGAGTTGGGGTGTGCGATAGCAATGCAGGATGGATCTCCAAAAGTGAGAGATTTCCGTAATGGCCAACTCCTTTTTACCTGCTTTACATACGTAGCCCCATTCTACGCAGAACATCAGCCTTCCTGTGTCTGTGGGCAGTTCCTGTGGGCAGTTTGAATACAAATGAAGCTTAAATAATTGCAAGTCCTAATGAAACTAAGGACATGCCACGTCTGAGAGCCATTTCAGTTTTCGCTCCTTCTTTGCTCTGTGTGCTTCTCTTTAGAAGGATGATTTTACTGAAGTTAAGGGGAAGCTTGCCTGAGGAAGGACTTCAAAGTTGAGCTCTAAATGTTGAGAAACATTTTGTATTTTTTTATTGTCTTTTTTTTTTTTCTAAAAGAAAAATCAAAATTTCCGGGACAATTTTATTTCTCATTATGCCAACATAAGATGCCAAGATTCTTCCTCAGGAAGATGTTAAGAGGCAAGCTATCTATTTTTCTTGGCACCTAGATCTCCTGTTGAGTGTTTGGGAAGTTGAAGCGACAGGAGGAGTGATTAGATAAAATTGGAAAAAATGATGAATGTGAAGTAACACGGCCATTGTAAGAGGCAAACTGATGGAAAGTGGACTTTTTTCCGTTTATATCTTCTTTGTCTAGTTTCTCTATTTTTTTCAGGTCCCACCTGTGTTTAGGCCTTTATTCTGTTGTGTTCTTAGATTTAGCCTGACTGCAGGCATTCATATTCTTCCCTTGGTGTTAGGAGACTAGAGAGTTTCTTCCCTGTAGAAGTAAAGGCTCAGAGAGACACTTTTCCCTAGCATTTAGGGTTAACCATAGCAAATGACCAGCAACCACCAGATCTGATTTTTCTTTGTCTTCTCAGTGGACTCTGAGGATCTGTATGTGACCAGCATGCTCTACGAAAGGGAAGAAGCTGAGAGGGAGGTCACTGGAGGGGAGGTGTCTGACCTGGTGTGGAAGCTCTGCCTGGCACACAGTGCGAGTTTTGAGGTAAGCTTTTACACATAACCTCCATTGCCTTGTAAGGCCCCTTGTGGTCTGACAGTTCTCCTACGCAAATGAGAGGTGACTATGAGACCAGCAATTTTGAAATTGGCCTTTCATTGTTTTGGGATTTTTTTAATGTGGTATTATAGAAAGATTAAATGCTTTGAAGTGCCATTTTCCTATATAAACAATAAATCAAACTGAAGAGTTGGAAAGTCATGTGGCTCCTGAATATTGGGCAAAACTAATTAAGAACTGTATTCTAAATTAATGTGAAAGAAAATGGTCTGAATTTTTGTTTTGCTGTGGAAAAGCATAGAAAAAGGGGCCTGGTTTGGGTTATCACTGGCAGTTTTGATGCTTAATTGTAAAAACCCTCTTCTACAGGTTTAGTATGGTATGCTACCCATGTTAGTGCTGTTGTTTCCATGTTTGAGTTCTTTGGTTCTTCTCCTGTTACCTCATCCCCTCAAAACTGTTTGCACATGAAATCCGTTCCTCTGGATCTTGGCTATTTGGTTCCTTGTGCTTCTGATGAATTCTAGTAATAACCACCGTATTTTCTGGGGATGCTGCTTGGGTCCAGAAGGAATCTCTTCTCACCTAAACCATTTTCATTGGTGAATGCTGCTAAAATGTGGTGATGTGGAACATGCAGTGGCTTAATTTTTTTCAACGATGACCATCATTCTAAATGAGGTCTGCCTGATTCCTTAGCTTGATCAGGTCTTGTAATTTTTGTTGATCCTGGCAGCAGCTGGGTCAGTTAGTGTTTGTCACTGCCTTTGAAATGAAGATTGCTATCTTTGTGAAATTCAGAGATGATCAAGAACACCTGCAGAAGGATGAACAGATGATAGTGCTTAATCATTGCTGACCTGAAATAAGCTGAGGGCAATGACCTTGAAAGAGGAGGCACTTTGTATCCCATTATCCTTCAGATGTAGTGGTTCTTGGTAATGATGAAGTTCCTGTATAGAAAAATGTGAAAAAAATACAAATTGAAAATTGAAGGACGCACTTCTTGTCTTAAGTCATTCATGGTCAGGATTTTACTAAAAAACAAGTGTGGTCTAATGGATAAAGCACTGTACTGGACCTTGGTGCCTCTGTGAATTTGACACTGATGAGTTTAGTCAGCTCATTCCTGATCTGTTCCCTGTCCTCTGATGTTGTTGTCGTGTTAGATTGCTCATACTTTGGAGCAAAGTTATTTTTTGTGCGGTGGGGCTGGGATCTCTCCTATAAATGCACAGAGGCACAGGTAATGCTAACAAAAAGCTTCAGACCTAGCCTAGGAGAAGGCACTTCACCTTCCTTTGTGTAGGTTAAGTCCCATGTCAAAGAACAAAAGCTCTGCCTGTCTCCTCCCTGGGGACACACACAGATACTGGGATACAGGCTGGGATACACAGATACAGGCTTTGTGGGGATGGAGAAGAGTGCACTGCTGTGCTCTGCAGGCCAGTGGTGCCGGCTTAGAAATTAATATACTGTGTATATTCACCTTTTTCTTAGCTTTAGCTGTGATTAATGAGCACAGGTAGATGTTTGTGTAGTGTGATATGAGACTTTAGGCAAAAGCACAGGGTGAAGAGGGATCCTGGTCACAACAGCTGAAGCAGGCAACCGCAGTCAGCTGTGATAAATTACAACCCCAGCAGTTACTCTTGGCCTATTAAATGGTGATCACAGTCTGACCTGGTATCGCAGCCTGACAAAGACCTCAGAGGAGGCAGCAGGTGGCCTTTCTGGGTGGTTATATATGGGACAGGTTTCTCTCTCTGAGTTGTAAGCAAGTCTGGCAGCTTTTTTAGCTGCATGCTAGGGAAATCTGGGCTATAGAATGCTAACAGTCATGAACTTAATAATTCTTGCTAAGGTAGAATGAAAGCAGCCTCTTTGGGTACGATAATGCTTAATTCTATGTGGCTTTCATTGTAACAGCAGTGTGTATTGCAGTTTAGGAACAGACTAGAGGGCTATATATTGCTTGGAAAACGTTGAAAAAATAAATTGCTGCTGTAGACCTCAGAAACTTTCTCTAAATCCTGCCTTCTTTTGAACACCCATAATTCAGTGTCTTTGAAAGAATGGTAGATGATTTTTCCCAGTAACAGTGGGATGTCACTTCTGTCTCCAAAGAGGCCCACTGCCTTCATGTGTGGGAAATTTGTTTTGTAAATTAGTAAGATTAGCACAAGTGGCTGCTGTCTGTGCCACTGCCTAAAAAAAGAGGTGAATTATTCATCATATGCCTGTCCCAGCACAGGGTTGGTCTGCTTGTCAGCCATTTTCACTGTTTCAGGGTGTTCCTTCTGTGTAGCAAGACATTTCAAAGGGGATCTTTATTATCCCTCGTTCTGACTGATAAAATGCCCTTTTGGGCCAGGGAAGAAGTTACAGGAATGCCCACAGCGTTGCTTGGGAGACAGCTCCACTGTTATGCATGTATAGCTTGTTTGTCCCCTTATTGTGTGACTCTGAATAAGGCGAGATTATGCATTTCTTTCAGGACACAAAACCAAGAATAAATGGAAGGGAAAATCCCCAACTCCAGGGAAAATAGTGAAGGGATGAGAAAATGGGGGTGGAGACTGTGTTATTTCCAAGGAAGCAAAGTTGTTGTTGAATTTTTTAATGCTATTATGAGACAAGATTGAATTTCAATGTGGATGTAAAGTAGCTAATGGACCATCAAGTGAACAAGCTGCACACTGACGAAGAATGGTCAGAGGGATGGGGAGAGGGGACCCTCGCTTGAGAGAGGCTTGAAGGAACCTGTCACACAGCTGCTGCTGGGACTGCGCTCACGTTTGGTGGCTGGGGATTGATGCTGGATCGGTAGCTCTGCTCAATGTGGCTGTGCAGCGTGGGCAAGAGTATGTCAGATTCAGGCTGCCCAAGCTCTGTATCCCAGCCTCACCCAAAAGAGTTTACCTTTAAGGCACAGTCTCACCATTTGTTTTTCTCATAAAGCATTCTAATTGCTAGTTATTACCTAGTTGGGTTGTTAGAATTTGCATGTTTTTAACTTGTGGGTGTAGGGAGTATGACAGAATATTTCCCAGGTAAGAAAGATGATCTGGTGATCAAGATGAGTTAAGGTACTTTTTGAAATTTGACTGTTCTTTTTCCATGCAACTTCACCAGGAACAGAAGTCTTTGCTTTGAATTGGAAAGCCTTAGAAGACAGTGTTTGGAACAGTCTGTTAGGTCTCTTAAACCTGGTCTATGACCAGGCACAATTACATCCTTCCCGAAATTGAGGGTGAAATTAGGTTAACTGGCAAGGTAAGAAACCAGATAAAAAAGAACTGATGAGGATCAGAAGGAAGGAAGGTAAGTAATGCCATGACAGGGAGAGAATAACCATAGCTGTTCCACCAGTAGACTTCAGGGAGAAGAGTATGTCACCTCCATCTGATTTCACACTTGGTCATCAATTCAAGGAGGTCACTTGTTCTTTAACATATGTATAGCTGAAAAAAGAAGTCAGACAGCTGAAAACCAGAAGTTCCATACAGAAGAGACAGCTGTGTAATTCCAAAGGGATGTACTAAATTGACTGGAGAGAAGGCCTCACACTTCCATTGAGAACATAAATTAGTAGGCAAAACCAAAGATGTTCATTGAACACATTTTCAAAGGAACCTCCCTTGTGATTATATGGGCTTATACTTGGCAGCAGATAGAGTGTCAGGCGTTCAAAGGGTGTTCGTGTATATCATAAATGGAAACACTTTCATTGGGAAGCATTTTACTACTTTACCTTCCAATCTAAACTTTACCATGTTTATCATTTCAGAGGATTTTTTTTTTTTAATTAGAGCTACACTAAGTTTGCACATGGAAGGAAAAGCCAGCTCCTGTGTATTAGAAGAACAGCATAAAGGCCAGGTTTCCTAATGGGAATGAGAGCCAAACTTGCATGTAGTTTGTTATTACAATACTACAAACAGAGGAATCTACAAGGAGGTTCTTGTTTATCTGACATCTCCATTTCAAGACAACCTACCTTAAAAAATAACAACAGCCCACCTGACCAGACACTTCATTCTGCAGCTTTATTTTTAGGAAGTAAAAATAGCTGTTTCTCTGCAAAATTTTGCACCGAGTTATTAGGTGGGAGCTTGTCTAGTCAGCAGGTGTGAAGTAGAATGAAGTCAGACGTACAGTTTAAAATTATTTCACCTGAAAATCTATCTGTCTGGAAGTTTTCTCTTGAGCTGTGCTGTGGCCCCAGCTGAGGAGGCACCTGAGCTCCGCAGCAGCTGCACACACACCTGTGGGGCTCCTCCGCTCCCTGCTCGTGCTGCCCGTAGTGGATTTGCATGTGTAAAATGCACATAAAGCCTGTGTTTTACAAATGCTTTTGGAGAACTTTATTAAATACAGTTCTCTGAATATTTTATAGACCATGAAATGTAATGTGTTTCACTAGCTCCATAGCATTTGGGGTTTGGTAATATCTTTTAAAAATAGACTTTAAAGGTAATGATGGGATGAGATTGGATGGGATGGAATATGTATGTATCTAACTCAGTTTTAGCTATGGAATTAAAAGCTATTGGAATTAATATCAAGGCACACCTTCATGTAGGAGAATAAATTTCAATGTGATGAAATTAATACACTGTTGCTAAAAAGAAGTCCCAAAAGAACAAAAATGCAAATAATGTTTGTATTGGATCTGACAAATTATTCCCTCAGCTTATCAAACAACACAATAAGAAATTATTCTGTCTTACTGAAAGGCAGCTTCTTTTTCCTGAAAATGCTTAGGCAGTCTTAAATTAAAATAGAACACTGGCACAGGGTTTTTCATTGCTTTTGGAAGCAGCTCCTGGAAGAAAGGTCGGGATGTCAAGGTAGGTCTCTCCCCAGACCTTTGGAAATGTGGCTTAGTGGAATTGACTCTGTTTGTATCATTTTTACATGAAGAAAAATGTTTTCTTTGGAACCAGAGCAGGAGTCCTATGTCTAAGCCTTTCACATCTCAAGTGAATGAAGAACTGAAGTGAATCTGTGTAACATGGACTGTGATTAGAGCTTGTACGTTATAAAGTTAGGTTGAAATGAACATGCAAGATACTGTATTTAACATTCTGGTAATTTTTTCAAGTAATAAGACCTGTCTCCCTTCTTGAACTTTGGGTCAGTCTCAGAGGAACACAGTCACGTGCTATTTAGTATTTAAAATGCTGTTTTCCAAAAAGCTTCTACTGAGGCCAAAATAACACAAATAGTGTCTGTGCAAATAAAAATAATCTGAAATAAGGAGAAAAGGTCATCCTTCCTCAGACAGTGCTAGACTGGGTAGCTAATACAAAGCCTGGTTTGGGTCAGGATGACACTGCAAGGTTTGTACTCCATTAAAAATAGAAAGGCTTCTGTTGTCTTCATAATGTATTCAGTTCAACATTTGACTAATTTCATTTCCAGCATCACATTTTAGAAAATAAAAATTATTGCTGGTGATGGTAATACACATCCAAAACACCTCAAGAGAGCAGTTTCTGAAAAGTATTTGTTTCAGCTAATAGGAAACTCATACTGCCATGTAAGTTAAGTGAGGAGTGGGAGTGGTAGCTGCTTAAGAGAAAAGTGTGGGTCAGCTCTGAGTTGCTCTTAATTGCTTTTAGCCATGCACATGCAAATAAATGATTGAACAGAACTATTCTTCTTCAACTGTACAGCTAGGTTGAAATACTTTTTTTTAAATGAAGTGACCCTGAAGCAGGTTTTTCAGTTTTGCCTACAAAAGCAAGGAGCAGCTTGTGAATCAAGGGCTAGAATTTATTTATACTAAAAAGTGCATTTGATAATGTGCTGTAGGTAAAATAGCTGCCGTATGCTGTAGCAAATTGGCTTAGCCAGGGAGAACAGCTCCTCTGCCACCACGCTTCTAACTGATCCGCGCTGCCTGCAGAGGCAAGAGCAGTTACCCCAGTAAGAGCACCAGAGGTACTCGAGCAACAATTTTAAGTGTTGTCCAAACATCAGTTAAATGATCTTTCTCATAAACCTGAGACTAATGTAAAGTTAGCTCGACTATGTTTCATTTTGTGTTAAGGCTATGTCAGCAGTTCTGGTCATAAATCAGGACCTTGCTGTGCATACTCAGAGAAGATTATGGCCTTCTCTTCTGGATTGTAACCGCAGTGCTGCCTTTTGGTTGATTATTCATTTGCATGCTAGTGGTGTGCATAGTGGTCGCTGAGCACTGTGGCTTGAGGGGACTGGCTGACATCCTAAGTGAAGGCCCTTCTCCTTTTGTGTTTGTCAGCCTGAAGAGAAAAGCAAGGGAGGGAAGGAAGAAGGGAAGGAGGTTTTACTCTCAGGTTACATTGTAATTCAATGGCAATGCTGGTGTAAGCCAAAGTCTCTTGTGCTCTGTTCTCTAAGGCTGGTTTCTGTACAGCTGTAATATTACGTTTGTGTTGTGCTCTCTTACAGACTGCAGACCTTTTCATGACTCTTGTGTTTGAGCTTCGACATCTTTCTCTTGAAGCCTTAAAAGCATTATGGCAAAGATCTTCATTTAAATGCAGAGACAACTGGTAAGGCCCCTTGAGTAATAGCATTAAAAATATATATAGAGAGAGGAAATAAATGTTGTGTAAATATTTAAAATAGATTCATGTTTTAAATCCATGCCCAAATGTTGGATTTAAATTTGAAGCACTTTAAAGGAAGAATGTGTATTGTGGATCTTGTTTATGTGACAGAAGGCTGACGTTCTCTCCTTACTGAACATTGTGTACAAAACAGACTTTCCTGTCCCGTGCCTGTTCCCACAGACTGACTTCCTGCTTCAGGAACAATGTGAACAGGAAACTCAGGTCATGGCTTAGATGGAAAGCAATGCTGCTGGTTTTAAGCATCTGCTGCCATTTGTTATGGAAAACCTTACTGGCATCTGTACCTTCATGCCCCTGGTAGGATGGGGGAGAGGAGATAAATGTTGGGCTGGGAGTACAGACGTGGTGGAGCCACATCTTTCAGCAGCAGCCTGATCTCAGGAGGGTTTATACCGATCACTGAACTGCAGCTTTAAAGACCAAGGCCCCCACTCCTCTGGAGTCAGGAATAGTTCTGATCCAATGGTTTGAGACTTTCAGAAATACTAATCCACTATTACTAAAATGAATGAGATTTTTTTTCTCCCTCCAAAATCAATATTCAATATAATTTAAGGCCATTCTTTAATGTTTGTAACAATATCTTAAACTTTACTTCATGCAAAAGGGGCAAATTTTGTTTTGGCTTATGTTTGTTCTCATCTTTTGACAAATATTCATCGTAATATTCTTAAATATTAGAAAGTAATCTAAACTACACTGCGTCTTTCTATATTAATTTTAGAGTAATTTTACTCAGGACAAGGTTATTAACTTTAGGAACCAAAAAACATCCCATGCAGGCTACTCTCTTACTCTGGTGCAAGTGCTTTAACCCAGTTTAATTTAACTGCTGCCTAGTCAATGCTAAAGTGTCTGTCCACCAGTATAGGATGTAGGTACAAAATATTTACAGAGGGACTCTTAAGAGCTGAAATGTGTATTTTCTATCAAGCTAGTGTTACCTTTCCACTTAGATGAAGTCTGAAAAAGCGCAGGAAGTATTATAAAAGCTAGTCAATTAAGTTTTAATATTTTCATATGTTGTTGGTGAAATGAAAGAGAAAACCCACCTTAATAAAAAAGTCAGTGTTTTAAGGTACCTCAGTCCTTAGAAGTCAAACTTGGGATCTATTTTGGCCTCATTTTCAGAGAAACCAACTGAATATTTTCTTAAAAGCCTGGTCACATACAGTTCTTTTTAACACCAATACCCTTTATCACATCGTGGCTGAGGCGTATTTCCCTAAGGTCACTAAACCAAAGGATAATATTGATTTCTATGAAATCTGGCATTTGCTAAGCCAGTGGACTTTTATTTACTTTGAAAGAAGCCCAACCTTAATGCGTTTGTTATTTGATTCTTGAATATTCTGGTAATTTTAGATTTGCTGTACTTTTTTCTTGTGTTACAGGGAGCCACTAATAGATGCTCTCCCATCTTGTGCTACAGAGGCATGTGTTGTCCTAATGAAAGAAATTATAGCTTCTGGACAAGTCGAGGAAGACAAAGTGGAATATTTCTTCTGGTCATTTTCATTCATTCCTAAACCCACCTTGGGCATGATTGAATCTCTTGCCGTGAGTGGATGTTGTTTTTTCTTTTTTTTTAGTTTATCATCAGTCTAGCTGGCTCATCGTTTTTGTATTTTACAGTAAGAGTCTTTTTCACAGATTTATACAAAACTATGTCTGTCCAGGTAATTCTGGTGGTGAACTACTGGCTATTTTACTCTTGATCCAAAAAGAGGATGCAGTCATGTTTGGTCTGTGGAGCTTGATTTGCATTTATAGCCTAGAGACTTTTAAAAAAACAAAGTGTGAACTACCCTGTGGATGCCAGAGACTGTCTTGGGCTAATTAGCTTTGAGGTTCAAGGTAAGGTCAGTGTGAGGAGAATGATGCTGTTGCAGCTTCTCCCTACTTTGGATAGAGAGCTTTTTGTCCAGTTTGGTCTGTTACAAGCTTTGTATTTAGTACCTGGAGACATTTCAGTCCTTTGTGTGTGCAGCTTTTCACATTTTTCCTTAACTAAGTTAATTGTATGCGGCATAATATTGGCTTCATTTTGTAGTCTATTTTTCCTTTAAAGATCTGTTTCTCTGCTGGGTTTGTTCAGTGTCATCTGTCATGCTCATAGAGTCTGAAGTTAGACCTGTTGTGTTGTTTTGTGAATCTGCAGTGTTCCAGGCAGTAGAAACATAGATAGTCTTGTATTGTAAATAAGCCAATAAGAATATTTTATTAAATTAAGTAAAATGTTATGCATGCTTGGCTTGTGTGCTGGTGTACCACTGGCCATCCATGGAGAATCTTGCAGAGTATATCCAGCCTGCTGTGATACATACAGGTTCCAACCAGGATTACAAAACCAGCTCTCAGTTTCAGCAGGCTTTCCACACCATCTGCATGAAATTATTCATCTTGAGTTCATTTGGGCTTCGCAAACATCAGTTGAAGTGGTGGGACTTTCAACAGTAACAGGCTTGCTTCAGAGAATACAGAAACTTGGGATTTGCAGGTTTATGGGACAGAAAAACTGATTTTCAATCTAAATATGGGTAAACTGCCCCTGATTGACTGAGCTGTCAGTTCTTAGTGATAAACAGTGAGGTAGGACTTAAAGAAACTTCGTACTGGTGAGGGCTTTACTATTTTGAGTGTCCTGGAAAATAGTTTAGATTTGTTTTCACACTCCTTCGTAAGCATGCAGGGCATGATTTCTGGTGGAAAGAACTGAGGTCTATAACTCCTTGACACTAATGTAGCCCATGTGTTTACATGTGAAGGTGAAAGAATTCTCCACTGTATCTCTACAGGCTTGTCCTTTTTTGTTTGTTTAAATCCTTTAAGGACTGTTTGAAAATATGCATTGTTGAGATTGACTTTTAGCATGTAAATATTTGGATACATTTATTTTCTACGGCATGTTACAGTAACCGTAAGAATGACTTTTCTGAAACACCCTGTTCTTTTTGTGCTTGTTTACAGACTTTGCTGAAGTCACCAGGAACAAGCCAGAGCTGCTTCTTAGGTGTAACCGCTCTCTTACATAGGTTTTGTTCAGCTCACGACTCCTGTGATGGTTTCCCGGCTGTGCAGAGTGTGATGAGGACTCTTGGGAAATTTCTGGGAGGAAACTGTAGTGTGCAAGATTCAGAACAACTCCGCGAGGTATCAGTTATATAGAAACATACGATACAGTGCTTACTCCCCCTGCACTGGGATGGGTGAGAGAATTGAAAGGTCAAAACCAAGAAAACTCATTGTTTGAGATAAAGACAGTTTAGTAAGTGAAGGAAAAAAAAAACAATCAACCACAAACCCCCAAACCCACCAAAAGAAACCCCAAAAGTGATGCAAAAGCCATCACTCACCACCAGTAGAATGATGCCCAGCTAGTTCCTGAGCAGTGGATACCTTAGAACAACCCCTACTCCCTCCACACACACCTGTATTGCTGAGAATGATGCCATATGGTTTGGAATATTTCTTTGGTAAATTCAGGTCAGCAGTTGTGGCTGTGTCCCCTCAGCCTCTTACCCACACCCAGGGTCCTTGCAGGGCAGACAGAGCACGAAACAGAGAAAGCCTTGACGCTGTGCAAGCACTGCTCAGCCATAGCTGAAACTTTGATGTATTATCAACAGTGTTTTTCTCCCAGATCTAAAACACAGCACCATACAGGCTACTATGAGTAAAATTAACTCCATCCCAGCCAAAATCAGTACACCAACCTGGCTTTCGTGAAGACTTTGCTTTTTTTAACTCTTTTTGTCTTCCAACAAATGTGATTAAAATTAGGCAAGAGATTAGTAAATCAGAACAGGGAACTGATGAAGAGGAGCACCATGAGAAAGACTGCCTAAGTCTCATTAGTTTCTTGAAAACAGTTCTGTAAATTATCACTGAAACACAGTTCTCTGATGAATGCAGAGCAGCCTCTTGAAACTCAGCAGCATGAAGCCATGAACAGAGGTGTGGGAGAGGTATCTTTGACCATGACAAATTTAGTGAATATGCAAAGCAGAATAAGAGACACCTCCCACCTGATGTCTCAAACTAACAGTGAAGGGGAGGCTTTGACCCAAACAGTCGTGGAAGGTTTTTGAACATTTAAAGTGTGCTGGCTTCAATGTAGTAGTTCCTAGGGGACTGTTCAGTAAAAGGAAAGTCAGGCACCATATTGCACTGAAGAGCCTGGGCTCTGAACTTCAATACAGAGCTTGTTGTTAAGAGTTCAGTGATTGCCAGCAGTAACTTCTTTCTGGGTTCTGAAGCTGCACAGGTTTCCTGTATGTTTAGTGAAGAAAAGAGGTAACATTATGGCAGCTGTTGACAAATTATTATTTTGAGTTATTTATTGTGTCCAGAACTCTGTGTTGAATCGGACGTTGAAGTGTCTGTGATCAAAATGGACAAAATATCAAAGTACTTGAAAAACTTGTACTGTACTTCAAATCCATGACTTCTTCTTTTCTATTGCAATGCAGTTTTTTTAATCAGTGATCATTTTAAACAAAGAATTTTGCACAGAAAATGTTAATGCATTAAAATGTCATGTACAGCTGACAACATGAGAAGAACTTTTTATTCTGCCTTGCTTTGTATTTACAGATGCAACTGGTGTTAAAAGCCATTGGAAATGCGGGACTGGCAGCAGCTTCGCTAACTCCTGTTCTGAGCTTGTGTGCTTCCCTGCAAAATAATCCGATTGAAATCCGTCTAGCTGCTATCCAGGCCTTCAGGCGCATTCCCTGTTCTGTCAGGGTAAGTGATTTATTGCCAGCAAGTGACTGATGGCTTCCTGGCGCTGTCCCAGAGTCTTGGCTTTCTGGAATAGTTACAGAACACGCAAGCATAAGGAACAATTGTAAATGTGTTGTCCAGCAGAGCTGCTCTGCTGTTGGAGAGGTTGGTAGGACCACGCTGATGAACAGATCTGTCATATGCTTTGCTATAGCTGAGGTAACACATCCAGCGACTGAGGTAATGTTTATTATTTCTTTAAAAGTTACTTCAGCTGGGTAGCTTATGTCTGTGTGGGTTATGGCTACAAACCCACAATACTGGATTTTTCCTATAGTCTGTTCCACTGTTCCATTATCTGAATTGCTAAGTGTTGTATGAGAAGCTTTTTGTGATGGGCAATACAGTGTCATAGTTAGAATATTTTGTTAATGACTTAGTAGAAGAAGACACAAAACTTGTTTATCTCAAATAACTTGATCCTAAAAAAAATGGCAAACCCAGGAGTCCTGGCACGGGCAAAGCTGGCAGTCCTGCTCCAGGGAACAAGAGGTTCCACATGGACTTGCACTCAGAGAAACATTTTCCATGGGTTTTTAAAAATCACAGCATGGATTGGCGTAATCTGCTTGTTTTGTAGTTACGAAGCTTGATGGTGCTCCTTAGACCCGTGAATTTATACAGTCTATAGGTTGTCATTTGTTGATACCTGGGAAATATTGAACAGAATAAATTTGTTAAAGTCCTACCCTTAAACTGAGAGCAGAGGTAGTGATCCTAGCCTGTTAACAAAGACGCAGCCATTGTCATCTGTATTAGCTGTGCCACATTTGTGAAATATAGTAGAACAACTCTCCCCTGTGGTAGAAAAAAACCATTAACAGTATTGCTAGCAAGTAAGGCTCTGTGTTGCAGACAGTCCTGTATAAATTAGTTGGTACAGGATTCAGGTCATAATGACCATTTTTTCTGGAAACTTGTGAATAAGGTAGTATAGTGAATATGTACATGCATTTTATTATAGTGTAGATGAGGTTCTTAGGGACATGATTTAATGTCAATGTTAGGTTAATGGTTGGACTAGATGATCTTCAGGGTCTCTTCCAACCAAAATGCTTCTGTGAGTCTGTGACTTTGTAGGTATAAAGCAAGAGCTATCTCTTTCAGAAAGAAAAACCCAACTGTACCTGAAAGTGCATACATGAGGTGTTTTAGGGGAGTAAATCACAATTGTCCTTTTCTTTTTGATTCTCTTTTTATCTCTTAGAATGCTATATTAGTTCAGCTGTATCAAACAACCAGTGAAGATGTGGAAATAAGGATTGCTGCTTATTACATAGCAATGAAATGTCCACATGAAGAATTATTTAAACAAGTACAAAAGACTTTGCTGAAAGAAACTTCCAGTCAAGGTCAGCCAAGCAGCTACTGAAGTCCTACACCTTCCTAAATGATACTTCAATATAGCATTTTCGTTACAGGTGTAATGGTAACAATCTATCTAAATTTGTATTTAACCTTAATAGTTTGTAGTTTATTTTTAAAAGATTGTTTGTGTCATTGTGACATTTTGTATTGGATTTGTGATACTGTTATTTTAGCAATGGTCAGGAAACGGTGACTCTTCCCAGAATTAGTTCCCTCTATTGGCAACATTTCATTATTTGAATGCTCTTGAGAAAGAGGTGCTTGGAACACCTTTATTTAGTGCCTTAGAAATACAGATGGATAACTGCGAATTACATTTTGTTAAGTTGAGAAAGAAGCAAGTGAAAGAAAATTGCAAGCTGTAGGTATAAACTATTTCTTGATTACCTTTTTAATGCTCCTAAATTCCATGTTTACTATTCATTTACTTGATGTGATACAAATATTTATTATAAGGACTTGCTACCGTGGTCTTTCTTTGGTATTGTCCTCTTTTGCAGTTATGTTACATGGGTTTTGATATGGTTTTAATATTGATCAGAGTGTTGTAAAGATAGTGGCAGATGGAAACTAAGCAGATCAGAAGACTGCAAAGAACAGCCTGATGATTTTCATTTAGATGATTTAAAATGCCTGGGAACGTTAAGACTGCCTGCAGTTAGCATCAAGGCATAGCGGGAGGTGCTTCATCTCTGCCAGAGCCGATTCTTTGGGTCAACTGAAAGTCCTCTAAGGATCACAGTTTGAGAGATGTGGATAAAATGACATCAAGAAACCATTTATAACACACAGAAAAAGGAAAATTTGGGAACTGGGACATGTGGTATTAGGAATGCCGTGAAAAGGACTTTGTGAAGGGTGTTTATCATATATCCAAATGTGTAATGGCTGGCCAACAGTGTAGCAGTCATTTGGGAAAATGGTTAGCATAAGTGTAGTGTTTTAATTACTGGTAGTTTGTTCTGATTTATGCTTCCTACTTCTGTGGTCCCGTGATCAACTATTGTCTGATCTGACCCAGATTACTGACATGAGACTGAATTGAGAACTGATGCCACATAGAGAATCTTTTATACGATGTTTAAAAATAGTCATTTTGTTTAAGTAACTTATCTGAAGGAGAAGCTTTTTGGCCTCGTATGAAATGAAACTGTAGGTTCTATAAAAGTACAGAATCCTATCAGCTCTTTATTACCAAAGCACACAGATGTTTAAGCTGATCCCATATTTTGGGTGAAGGAGGCATTTGTCTAAATGGTTTCACCACATTCAACACAGAATAGCTCTAGACTAATCCTTTGCTTTTAAATCTGTCATGAAGGGGCCAACATGAAAGGGGTGTCGGTGGGGCTGCTGGAGGCAGATGAAAGCGGCTCTGTCTGCACGCTGGGGTGTCTGGATCCTGGCCAGCTCCCAACTCGAAGCCGTGTATCCATTTGATCAGGATGTTATGTCCGGACTAGCAAACCCTGCAGCGATTCTGAGTTTGGGCTCAGCGTTGTGTTCACTTGCTGATGTGGCTTGTGGTTTGGACGGGACTCGTTCCCTCTTTAGGATTCAGACAGAGAGAAGTTGTGTCAGCCTGCAAAATACTGTCAAGGTGTATCTTCCCCGTGGCTCCGTGAGGAAAAAATAAATTGTCTGATTTATGAAGGAGCCCTACAACATCCAAAATGTTTTATGTTTTAAACAATTTAATGCCATACTCATTAATTTTGTTTATTTCCTTCATTTGGTTCATGTAACACCTAAGTATAATAATTAATTAATAGGCTTTAGAGTAACAAGTGCTTTTGAAGGCATAGAGCACATGTTAGTTTTTAGTTGCCACATTCAGAAAAAGCAATTTGAAAAAATGTTGTATTGTGAAAAATGCAGTTGTATCAGTATTCAGTGTCTGTGCATTGACCTAGCACTGAGTCTAGTATCTTTTATCTTCAGGAGAAAAAAAGCCTCTATTTAAGAACCATGGAATACATGGCATATGTTTGCCCCCCACACCACAGCTCATACATGGCCAAACCATGGATCAGCACAGTGTCATGAATGGTGGTTTTTTGTTGGTTTGGTTTGTTTTAAATGCTTTTGGAAATGTTGTACATTGCACAGCATAGAAAGATTCTTTGGATTGGCATTATTTGTTTCCTTGTCTATAAAGAAACTTTATTGTCCATTTTGTCTTATAAGTCTACCAATGTTGTTTCCAGTGTTCATGCAGGATATCTGATTAATAGGTGTTCCTAAATTTACATTTGTTTAATGCTTGCCTTTAAAAGGCTTTGCTCCTGCTTATAGTTTTGAATTGTTATTTTAAGATTTTCATGTGCTTGCTGTCTATCCCAGACTTTTTTTTAATGTTTCAGTACACTGGGTCAGTGATTTTACAAGAACAAAGTGAGTGATGCTGCCTAAGTTAAAGTTTAAAACCATCCTTGAAATAATTCTGTTGCATCTGTTCTTTGAAGAAGGAACAGAAACCAATATTATTTGGGCTGCACAGCCTGCCTCCAACATCTGTATTAGAGTTGTATCTTTTTTTTTTTTCAGCATTCCTTTGAATTTACTATAGTATAGAAGATCCTTTGCAAACAGTAAATATGTAGCTTAACCTTAACTCCTTGCCTGCCTAGGTTAGCTGAGAGGCATTAAATGAAACTAAGAAATGAATGACGCCTCACATACCATATTGGAAAGAATAAGACAGTATTTAAACAAGTTTACTGTGGTAAAGATAGGTGCATCAGACTGATTTTAATGATGCTGAAAATGAATGAATTCTGTTGTGGTAAGGGGAATGATTTAGTATTAATTCTGGTAGAAATAAATAAAAAGGTTCCATGTATCAATTTAAAAAACTGTTTTAATTTTTCTCTAATTTCCAAATGCTTTTCTTTGTTTAATTTAAGTGGGCTCCTTTGTCTGGAGTCATCTCTCTCAGCTCCTGGAGACGGATGATCCACTGAAGGAGCACCTTCGGGATTCTATTCCTGATGAAATCCTTAGCAGAGATTTTGACCGGGAAACGTGGAAATACTCTTCATATTCTGATGTCACATTCCGCTCTGGTATGTGGAGTTTTAGAACTTAATGCTTTGTAGCATATGGATTATTAAAATCTCAAATGGATTTTCTGGTCCTTTACATCTTGCTCCAGAGAATTTTTATGACTTAATAGTACCCAGATATGCAAATATAGGCTTAATTCTGCTATAACCTTAATTGGACTATATCAAATGTAATTCCAGCAAGCCAGATACCATGCAACCTTGCCTTTTGTAAGACAGGAGAATAAGAACCAATTAACTTTTAGATTATTTTTGTGAACTTTAACTTTTGATTCCTTCCTTAGTGAGCGTCCTTTGCAGCAACAAGGGATTAGAATGTATATTTTTCCTTTTGATACATGTGCTTTCTTTGGTATAAGAAAAGATTCAGACTAATTCCTTCCTGTTTTACTATCTGCTCATGATTTGTTTTTACCAAAAATGCTAGCTAATATTCTTCAGAGTAACATTTTGATTTTCTGTCCATCTTTTCCAGTGCAATTGTGTGTGATATATATTGTGAATGCTCTTCTTTCAGTGTTAGTCAGATAATAGGCTTTCAGTAATGTCTATTTAAGTCTTTGCTGTACTAAAAAGTAAATAATTTTACCTGTTGACTTAATGTTTTATTCACCATCTTCTTAACAAGCAGAGTTGCAGTTTCCCAAAGAATGGTGAGACAAAGTGTATGAGAATGACAGACTTCTGATATTTTCTGTTGCAGCTGGTGCAGGTGCAAATATGGAAGCCTCAGTGGTCTTTTCTCCTGCGTCTTTTCTGCCACGATCAGTCATGACAAATTTGACTGTCCACCTTATGGGGCAGGCTATAAACCTTCTAGAGGCAAGTTTATGGATTTTTTTTTTTAATCCCCCTCCTCAATACTTGAGGCATTGCAGTAAAAAGGAGTATTTTCTGTTTTCCCATTACAGTTCCTTTAGCAAGGTTGGCTTTTCACTGCTATGGCAAAGTTGTTTCAGACTGGTGACTCCTTTGTGTAATGGACTTAATCATCATAAAGCCACTGTCACGCTGATAGTACCATGCACTAGCCCAGTGACTTACATTCAGCTCTTTTTGTTGATTCAAATGAAAGATAAAAGTCACTGCTTTCTGAGAGGCTGGTCTAGCTCCTCTTTAGGATAGTGAGATTCCTTCAGTTGACTTACCATAGAAAATTGGCTTAGGCACACCATTCCTTTAACACAGGAGATAGTCATATATACCTAACTAAAGTCACTGTTATAGTCCCATTGAGCATCCAGTGCCTCGGATATTTGAATGGCCTGCCTGCAACCTCATTGTCTTTAATTGTGCCTCTACTGTGCCTCCAAGAGAAAGCAATGTTTGGCATATGGACTCTATTGGAGGTAAAATGTGTGTGTGAAAGAAGGAGTTTAATGTAGGCTTCAGATCTCAAGTTTAAGCTTGCAAGGGAACAAATTTTTTTTTGTGCCAAATACCCTGGGTTTATATGTGTTAGTAATACTGTTTTAGTCAGACTTCCAAACAGAATCTTATTTCAGGAGTATTATTGTTTTCCAACCAAAATACTGTTTTTAACATGCTAAAGTAGCAGTAGCTCAAACTGTCCCATCATGTTGTAAATGAACCAGTACCTGAATAAAAAAGGATTTTTTTATCTTGTGCTGAGCTTCACATTATCAATAAACTTAAGAGTTTTTGCTGGAAAGATCTAATACTGAAATATCCAATATTGGATACTGCATGAAGCAGGACACTAAACTTTGTAGACCACTGTGATTTTGCATGGCAAATCTTTCCTTGTAGAAAAGCCTAAAGCTTGTGTCTGGATGTATTTTTTTTATTTCTGCTTATAGAACCGGACATGGCTTATGCATCTCAGTGTCAGGCTTTCCAATGCCGTATGCTTTCCCCTAGGTTGGTATACGATTTGAGAACGCTGAAGCCCTTGTGCAGAAGATTTTTGGGCAGAAGTCTGCTACTTTCAGTGAGAGTTTTTTTTCAAACACTAATGAAAGAAACCACAAGTCAGAAAACCCCGTGGAAACAACAGGAAAAGTCAAGCAGAAGAAGCTGACTTGGAAGCGATACAGCCCCGCTGATCAGCTTGTGACCACGTCTGGCAAATCGAAGTTGAGAAAAGCTAACCAGAGCTGTCCTGGTAGAAAGTACAGTAAGATGAGTGATCTAGTCAAAAAGGTAATTGGCTCTGTAGATCTTGGAAGAGTTAATGACATTCCCCTTAAACTTAGGGCCCGTCTTCACTAGATGGGCCTACTACTTCACTCTGCAGTACTGTGACTCCGGTGCATAAAGCATATGTAACTCCTTCCACTCACTTGCAGAGAACTTAACAGCTGCATAAAGTGCTAAGCAACGAAGAGCCTGATCTTCAGCTTTTCAGATAGTTTTGTTGTCTCAGGACAGTGGCTCTTAGCCAGGGGAGTATGTTGCCAGTGTTTTGGGCTTCTCATTATTTTGAGCTCTGATCCTCTTTATACTGATGTAGTTTTGTCTATTAACTTCTGCAGCACTGTAAACAGCTGCTCGATGTTAAGTTCCTGAGTCATGCTGTTTGCAATCTGACTTCCCAGTTCCTTGTCAGATTTTACATTGACCTTTTGTGTGTTTACCTATGTTTGGAGAGAGCTGTGTTCTATGTATATAACAGGAAAGCTTTGGGAATTGACTTCAGGTGTCGATGTATTATCTGGAAAACTTGAGGACCATGATTTATTTAGTTTGTCTTAGACCATCTCTCTTCTTGGGACTTATTGTCTCAGAGTTACTTTTTATAGTGTAAGCTCATGTTCATGTTGTGTTGCTGTTGTATTGATTCATAAAGAGGGAAAACATAAACTTTTTTCTTCTTAGCAGTTTATTTAGCAATCATGGCACCCATAATGTTGTATTAATTGAGATTGTATTTTTCAAAGCTTCATCTCTTGGTGGGTATGTATTGCAATACTTCTCTTTTTGCCCAGTCATCTAAGGACTAGACATGATCTGTGTTCATAGTGACAGTCTGTGTGGTATGGAGCTGAAGTTGAGCTGGAAAGAGCAAGTGCTAATCCAGGGTCTTAAGTGATCTTGAAATATTTATAAAAGGGAGCCTCATGTCTGTTTACTAGTAACAGTGCCTACACTGAGGAATTGTTTATTATGAGTTAGAAAGGAAATTAATATAAACGTAATTCTCTTTCTGATTTATTTCTTTATCACATGTCAGTTCACTGAGAGGACGGTGAGAAAGGAGGTGCTGAAATGTGAGCTAAGCGTGAAAATCTTTGGAAATGAACTTAGCTTCTTGGATTGTGAAGATTTAAGAAAACAAATGAAACATTATTCTTTAAATCTGGCTGAGTTGGCTGTCAGACTTCTGAAGGTAAAAGCAACTGTTTTTTCTCCTTGAAAGTAAATGCCTTGAGAAACTACTTTCTGACAGATACATAAAAGGTAAAAAATGTTACTTAGTGTTTCTCTAAATTGAACTCTAAAAGACACTGGTATATATCGGGTTTAAACAGCATTAGACAAGGACTTGTTCTGTTGTCTGATGATTCTTATCTCTTTCTTTTCTCATTCAAATCCAGCCATGCTTAAATGAAAACTAATTCTTTAACTGGGGTAAGACTAGTGTCTAACTTATGCCCAGGCCACATGCGGGCTTTGGACTGCTTTCTACCTTGTTTCTCAAATCAGCTTTGTTAAAAACACTTTCACAGCAGACAAATGAAATGGGTAGCTATATCTGGAAAAATAATTGAATGCTGACTTTTATTATGGAAAAAAAATCCATTTTTGCTTGTTTGGGTTTTTTCGCCATAGGGGCAAGAGGTCCAGTTTAATAAAAGGCTGAGTTTGGCCACTGAAGAACTGCAGTTTCCAGCAATTTCAGGCTTTCCTGTTCAACTGGCAGTCAATGCCTCAGCAGCTATCAACATAAAAATCAAAGGGAATGCGGATTTCAAACAACAGTCAGATTTTTTTCTAAATGGATATATCAAGCCAAGGTAATAACTGCTTCAAATGTATCACTTTCACGTATTCCTCGTGTTCAAGTAGCAATTCCTGGTGTGAAAGGTTTGTGTGAGTGTCCTTTGTAATCAATTAGGAGATTCCTGAAGAATTCAAGCAGTCATCAGCACTATATTGCTCAACAGTCACTATGCTATATGGCCAGCAGTGGTTTCCTATCCCTTCTGTCTGATTTTCAGCTCTATTGCTGTGCTTCTCCAGTACTGATTTAAGCTGGCCGCTCCTTCTTATCTCCAAGTAAACTTCCCAAATGCTTGCATGCAGATGATCTTTTGAATGCTTTACAGGTTACAAGGATGGCATCTTAGGTTTTTCTCAGCATCAGACATGCAGTTACAGGTTTTGGATCTACAAACCAATGGATGATTTAACTTTGTATTTCCTTACCTGGCTATTGTAGCTTTCTATACATACTGAATACATTTACTGAACTTCATAAGTACTGTATAGACAGATAAACTTACACCATGATACTCAGTCCTGATCGCTTTCCCTTTCCAGATGTTTCATGCTGAAGTCTGGGTTCAAATCCCTTACTTAGGAGATATAGCAAAACTATACTTGAACTAGAAAGTGTATGTCTGCGTACATATACATGTTCACTTATTTCCTGAAACAAATTAGTTGTCGTGATTCTAGTGTTAGAATACGTGTTACATCATCAAACACTCTGTATTTATTGAAGAGGATAAGCAATCTGTGGTTTAAATTAAGTGTTTTAAAAAGAAAGTGCTTTTCATAGGAGACTATGTATCTGAATCTTTCAACAGTGCATTTGTCCAGCTTTCTGTCCAAATGGGAACTGTGGGGACTCTGGGACATGCTGGCCTAAGGTGGTTAACGGGAATGAGGACATCTACTAGTCTTGATGGAGGAATCCAGGTAAAAAAAGGGAAAGAGCTCAAAGTCTTCTTGAACACTCCAGAAGAATCTATGGAGATAATAAATTTCAGGTAAGATAAGCAAGAACATCTTCCTAAAATAGTAACCATGGTAACTTTCTTGAACCAGAACTTAACTAGCTGACTCACTAAGGGCAGAAATATATTTTGTCAGAAAACAACTTGTTTCAGTCTGACTTACAGTCCAAATCTGCCATTCACAAGAAAAGGAAGGGGAGATTATTCTGTGCATTTTACTTTGTTTTACCATGAAAACATACATTCAAATCAAAGCCTTATGATAAAAGGTGTAAATGAATTTTTCATACTCCCCTGTATACAAACCTGTATTGTGCTGTATTTGAACAAAAGCCTAACTGTAGAGTTGATTAGGTGTTGCATTAACTCTCTTGCTCTCATCAAGTTCAGAGAACATACTTACTTTAGTGAAGTTCTGGAAGAACTGCAAGACAAGAATGAAACTGATAGCCATACATAGCTGAAGGGGGAAAAAAAATATGTGGAAGCCAGGAAGTGAGTGGGGTTGCAATAAGCTGACCATACCAAGTTACTCAGAACAGAGGAATCTAATACTAACTGTGAAGAACTGCAGAAGAATGTCAAGATAGTGACAGATTAAACATGGAAACTGTGGAGAAAAATCCATGTGAATTAGTGGAAATGTAGACTGACCTTAGCAGAACTTAATCTTTCTTGTTTTTTCCATGTGGGAGAAGATGGCATATAACTGAGAATTTTGTTTAAATATTGCTGTAACTTTAGCATAATGGTTTTTAAATGACTGTTTGAAATTTTTGGTTGTAGCTCTAAACTCTACTTCACAACAGTGGATGAGACAGAAGATGTTTTCCAAAACCACACAGAAACCAGATCTTGTACTAGGGAGGAAGGTGAGTCTAGCTATTATGTTTGTTTTAGAAAGGTTGATTATTCTGAAGTGTCCACAACAGATCATTTTATTCAGTAAAATACCTTTTTTTACTTATTAGTTCTAAAAAGCCTTCAGTGCAGTGTTCACTTGCATGTTTTCTCTGTTTGTCACTCTAACCGAATGTTCAATTGTTGTCTTCCACCAGTGTCTCAGGTTGTTGGCTGGCAGCTGTGTTCTGAAATGTCATATCCTGACCCAGCCAGCGGTTTGGTTTTCCCACTTACTGGACCTTTGAGAGTGGCTGTCACATTAACTAAGCAAGACAGAGGCCTGCAGCAGTATGTTCTGGAAGCTGCATATCACTATATTCCTCAGGTACCCTTATGGCACTCTTTACTTTGGCTTTAGTTTTCATTTATTGTGCTGATGAAAGAATGGTATATCTCAGTACTGTATATTCAACCTAACTGACTTTCAAGATCTAAATTATTATTATTATTATTATTATTATTATTATTATTATTATTATTATTTATTTATTTATTTATTTATTTATTATTATTTCTATTTGCATTATAGTTGGAAAATATGGTGAAAACAGATACCTGATACTGATAGTAGGTACATACTACTTCTGTATACAAAACAGCACACACGAACATTAAGTCGTTTGGTTACATAAGACTGATAGAGCTGGAAGTAAAGACCAGGGTTTTTTAATTGGTACCCAGTGCTAAACAACCTGGCCTCACTTTGATGACTTGTTTCTCTTTGTGACAAACAACTTCAACCTCCAAATCATTCATTTACGTTAAACACCTGGTTTAAAAGTAGAAGTTAGGCTCCAGCGAATCCACTGCAGAAGGCTGTCAGTTGTTTTAATACGTTCATTTGGGCAAACCTGGGGAAGGAATGATTTTCAGCTTCTTCAGGGGACAGTAAGAATTTATGGCTTTTTCTAAAATGATAATATAGGTGTTCAATGCGGGCAGTGGCTGGGGTCTTATCTGCCATCACAGCCCAAGTGCGCTGCTGGGCTTGGGCTAATTCTTTTTACCAGGAGACAATTTGGGCTTTGGCTGTACTCACACAGTGCTCTGTATCTCTAAGTGAGATAAGAGCAATAAGCAGAGTAGCTTCCCCATCATGATTTTATTTTTCTGACTTTAACAAAAGCAGGAAAAGGAACAGGCATTTTCCTCTGCCAGAGAATCTGACGTCTCTATGCAGGGCAAGGCCAAAACTCTCAACCAAGGCACCCACTGCAGGGTCATGGTGCTGTGTGCCATATCCTTCAGCCAAATCTGAGTCACTTAGGCTTGAGCTGTAGAGCTTAAATTTATAACTGTAAGTGTGGTCTGATTTTCCATACATTTTGGCAGGATTCCACATCATTTCAGGAGGTCAGTATGCTGTGAAATTCAAGGTGTTCAGACACTGTTTCCCAAGATGAGCACTGAGTAGGGAATGGAAAAATACAGCGTGGGAAAAACAGAGATTTTGTCCTAAAAATCTTGAAAAACAGATAGGTCAAAAATTATTGTAGCAGGGAAGGTGGCTGTGGTCATGGGCTGTAACTCAGTGTGATAGATGGATTTGTAAATGCTGTGCCAATTGCAAATGGGGTTATCCTTTCTACCTTTCTTTCAGGAGGATTCATGGATCCCAAATGAAGCTGTCTTTCACTTCTTCATTGGGACTCCGAAGTCAGACTTGAAAAGGGATCTTGGTGTTGACCTAAATTTTAGTGTCCCGCAGAAGAAATTCAGAATCCAATTTATACAACCTAAGAAAAAAGTCGAGATTGATGGTGGGTTTTTCAACCAAGAGCCAGATCATCATATAATGCCAGTTAGGAGAACTTCATTAGAATTAACAGAGAAACATCAATATGTTTCAGTCGGTAATCTAATGCTAACACTACATTACTGTATGGTAGCCATTCCGTTTGCGTCTTTAGGTAACATCCATTCCCAGTGGGTTTTGCATCCTGGCTAAGGCTATTTTTGCACAGTCAGAGAGGGCTCAGTACCTGGTTTCCAAACCCACATTAAAGAGGAAAACGCTTACCAGTATATAGTTAAGGCTAGGGAACACAGTGGATTGTTCTGTAATCTTTTACATACACTGAACTCACCTTACTATTCCTGAATTTTAGCTTTCTGTATTCTGTTACTTATGATACAATATTACTTGTTGGCAAATTGGTTTAAGTATGACTATGGTATTGCTGTGCATTATATTAAAAAGTAACATTTCAGTCACAGTGTAACATAGAAAACAAAATTAACAAACGCATAGATGAAATAGACTGATAAATATATGGTAATAATATAGGCAACATATTTCAGTTTCTTTGACATGCTGGTTAAGGGATGCTTTGTTTTAATGTATTCTGCTATATCACATACTTAGAATTTGTCCCTCCAGATTTTTTTTTGATCCTGGTTATTTTCAAAAAGCAAATTTACTTAACACTGTGCAAAGCTTTGCATGCATGGTGATCTGAAACACCTTTACAGCACAGCACCGCTTACAAGCTTTAGCAGAGGCCTAAAGTGCAGAAATCTCTTCCAGAACTAAGCTGCTTTGTTGAAGACAGTTTCATTACCTCTTCTCAATTAGTATTCTCAGAATGTCCCTTCAAAATTAGATGTCTATTCTGAGGATACTTCAATGCCTTTGCAAACTCTGTTCCTAACTTTTTTCCTTTGCTCTGGTATTTATTATGTTTTTACTCTGTAAATATATTGTTTACAACAATGGCAGTGATCATTTTGGGTACGGTTTTATGAAGCATTGCTGAACACTGTATGTCTAGAAAAAGTAAACAGTTTTCTTTTTCTCCAAGGGAGAATTGAGTTTTCCAAAAATTCACAAATTGGACACCTGGAGCTGATAGTAGATGACCGAGATGTGTATTACATTAAGGTATGTTTTCAGGTCATGAGCTCTTATACTAGAATGAATACTTAAAAGCACAGAAAAGAAAGACAATGAAAAACACATATATTGAAAAATAGTTTTGTGAGCAATCCATCAGAGAAATTACCAGTTCTCTTTATTACATATTTTTGAGATAGACTCAGTGCTAAATTGCTGCGTTTCAAAAGCTTTTAAGGCATGGCTTCTGCCAATAATCTAAAGCAATTTTTTTCCCATCCGGATGTACTCAAACCTTTGGGTTGCTGCCAGTGTTAAGTCGGTAGAGAAGATCAAATTGACTCCTGTAGGCTTTGACTCATTATGTGCGTATGTAGTCACACAGTTTTTCAGGTCTGTGTTCTGACCATGCCTAAAGACTCTTGAGTTAAGCCCAGACTGATTTCATCACTTCTGTGGACTTTATATATGTAAGAATCTCTTAAGATACTGGTCTTTGTATCACAAAAATTGTTTCTTTTTAAAAAGCACTGGGGAGAAAGCAAGAAATGCCAATATTTGAACTCTGAAATAAAAAACTCCCACTTGCAATTTTGTTTGCTTTGTCACTGAAACTCTACTGACATTTTTGTTTATATTCCAGGACCTGAACAATTTTTTCAATATGCAATTGATACCCATAGCAGGATGTCGTATGTTGGCTTCCAGAGTCAGTCGGCTTCAAACACTTTGCATTTTCCTACAGAGCGCATGTTATTTAACAGGGTTGTGTTTTTTTTTTTCTAGAGTAATATTTCAACAAGGACATTTTGGAGATTTCTCACGAACCCAAACATTAACTGGCATTGCAGATTGTTGTATTTGCATCCAGTCCAACCTAAACCTAGTTACCTCTGTGAGACTGCCAATATTTTTAGTAACACCATATTATTTTTTGGCCCAATATTCAAACATTCTTAGTGATTTCAGTCACTGCTGAAGCCAGCAGGAGGTGAAGGAAATAGCATCTCAGACCACTGTGATTTTTGTATAGCTGGCAAAACAAATCCATCCTTCCTCCCCATTATTTACTAACAGCAAGTTTTATGGTTTGCGGGGGCGCTTGGGAGGTTGTTTGGTGTATGGAAAAAAAAATATCTCTCCCTCATCTCTTCTCATTTCTGAAATGCTCAAGTCTATACTATTGCTTTCTCAAAACTTTATCAGTTTGCAGGGTTAAGTGGCTTGCGTTTTGGTTTTTTATTTGTTTGTTTATTGTAGGGAATGACAGATTTGCAGATGCTGAGTGGAGAGCAGAGATACGTGACCCAACTGGAGGTAAAGCTGATAAAGCAAAGCAGTCCTGTCATTCTGTCAGGAAACATCACTAAACAGCTTGGCAAGAAGATAGCTTTTTCAGTATCCCTGAGTAATTTATTGAAGGATGCTGCATTTCTTTCAGGTTAGAGGACAATAAATATTTGCCATATAAATGTAAGTTCTGGAGCCCATATATATTAGGGTTGCCTGGTTTTGGACACGTAGTTCTAAAGTTCCTTTCAAATCAGTAAGACTGCTTTTCAAAATGATTAGCCTTGATAAATTAGCAGTAATATGTGTTCCAGAATAAAAGGAATTATAAAATAAATTGGGTTTTAAGTCTGTTTTTAATTCCTGTTGAAGAGGGTGAAAGAAATAAGATGTAAGGAATCACTTAACAAAAACAACACCAAAACAATAACAGCTCTTAGAAGATTTTCTGTTTTTCACTTTGTTAGTACAAAATAGTGCAGAAATACATATGTATCTAACTGTCTCTTAAGACCTGTTGTCCTAAAAATCTTGAAATACACTAAGAGGAAGATGTAAGTGAAAGTATCAGAAAGAGGGTTCTACTATTTGTATAACATCAATTCATTACAAGGTAAATTAATACAGTGGAATAAACCAGTAATTAAGGCTAAGGCTCTTATTTTTTTTGTAGCGTTTCTCACTGTAGTCTCCATGGGGCAAAGACATGGAAATGCCATACGATTACGCAACATTTTCAAATAAAACTAACTTTTAAGGAATGCAGAATGTCAGTTTGGGTTTTGGGAGATCATCTTTTGGTGGAATCACCATCCTTAGCTTTCACATGGCTTGTCACTGCCTGCATGTCAAAACGGTTCTGGTCTGATTTCAAACTCTTATCCCCTGAGAATTAGGCTGCACCAGTTCTTCTGTTGCAAACCCACAGCTTTGCTTTGACTTAATATCCAAGTAAATATCCTCGTGTTAGGCGTTAGTTAATTAAAAGATTTGTCTGTTAGAATTTAATCCTTTTAGAAGCACCTTTGGCTGGATGCATTTCACTAAACTTCAAGCAGTATCTACAGCCTGTATATGTAATTGGGGAAAGAGAATGAACATCCAGTTCTGTCTTTGTGTTGACCAGCCGCAGTATGTGCCGTACATCCTGGGATTCCTCAGTTAGGCAGGATCAGACAATACATTTGTGTTTTTCCCGCTGTTGTATTCCATTTACTAGCTGAAGTCATTTCATGTTCTACTACTGCATGATCACTTCTACTCTTTTTGTAGCACTTCTGGAGAAAAAGGTTGATAATAAACTGAGGCAATACTCATTGGAGGGGGAGACTTACCTGCCAGGTGTGCTTGGAGTTCATGTCCTTGGCCTTCTCCAGCAGCGTGAGGGCTTGTGGTCTCATGGTTTGAGGATAAAATATGGACTCCTAGGTACAGTGAAAAAGCGGGCAAGTAAAAGCATTCTCTTTGTCTCATTTTTCTGCAAATTATTTACCTGTATGGTTAGGACACTTAATAAGAAAGATTTCAGTTGATTTTTAAACTGTGGTCTGAGTCGTGTGATGAGTTTCTCTTTTCGGTTGGATAAACTTTACTGTGAGTCTACATATAAACAACAATTAATTTTTTTTTAATGTGCTTTTCACAAGGATGTCTAACATTTGATTAAAAATCACTTTTTCAATGGAAATTGCTCTTAATTAATTTGTGTTCTCAGATGTTTATACAAAATGAATGCTTGCATACGTACACCTCAAAGCATGAGGGACTATTTACAGGAAGCAGTTGGCTGTGTTCTCCTGGCTGCAGTGTATGAACTGTGCATTAATTTTACCGAACAAAGCAGGTGAACATCAGCACAATTGTATTGAGATACTGAATACTTGGAGTAGCTATTCATGATAAGCATTATAGGGTGATGTACATGTGAAGGATGTTGCATATTCAGAGTATGTAGCAATATGAGTAGTAAAGTTTCCTTAAACCTACACAGGTATGACCCCATGATTTTGCTAAAAATGGCTTGCTGATGATGTTTTATATACACAAACAGAAACATACCCAAACACTTAAACAGTGTTAGAAGATGTCTAGCTATAGCTCTGTAATTATGAAGTTATGTACCTAGAACTTAAGTTTGGCAAATGTTCCTCCTGACGTGGTCAGCTAGTGATTCCTTGCAGAAGTACTGGGATTAAAAAATGAAGATGTAATGTCAAGGTGTTGAGAGCTGAGTGATAACAGAAAATCATCAAATATTGTGAGACCCAAGAAAGCTGCAAAGGTTGATCATGCTTAGTTTGTAGTGCTTTTACTTCACCCAAGTAAAACTCCATTTAAGTAATAAATTTCATGACTGCTTTTATTTATTTATTTATTGCTTCTGAAGAAAGGAATGAAACAACATGGAAATATGGTAAACAACTAAGGAGAGCCTTTGCTTTTCTTAAACAAAATTGGCCTGAATCATTGCATCATTTCTATTCCATTGTTAATACAAACCAGCTGTGTCCAATTGTCTGAACTTAGAAACATCTTAAATATTAATAAAGTATGAAGTAAACGAAGGCCCAAACTCTTACGTGTAAAGCCTGTAACATGGCTGTTCCTAGGATTTTCATTTGTAGTATAGCTTGTGAAAAAAAAGTTGCAATGCCTAATGCACTTTATCCAAAGTTTTACAAATAGTTTTGCATATACAGCATGTCTGTAGTCAGAAGTGCAAAGCTATTGATTGCTGATAGCTTGGGCATATGTGTAGCAGGAAAAGAAGTGTCAGAAACTGTGTTTTGACAACAACATTGTAGTCTCTAAAATGTGTCTAGATGTCAAGCAGATAGTAAAGATAATCCTTGAGCTGAACTTGATGGGCATGCAGTTATACCAGTATTGGTAGCAATCTTCACAACCTTTGGTCAGTACCTTTAGACTACAGAACATACTGCCAGACCTTGTACTTTAATTAAATATCTACTTACCTTTTCTTTTTACTGTGGTAGTGTTTTCGTGTTAATAGTTGTAAATCACTTACACAGCAAATACAAACTCACAGTTATTAAATTCAGGATCATTAAATGTGGCTTTCCTTTGTATTTCTAGGATAAATCAACAAGTATATACCTATAGAAATAGACAAATCTCACTTTAATATTTTTGAAAAATAGCAACCTTGAAGCCAGCACTAGATTTATACTATCAAATTTTGAAAGCTTACTTCTAATTTATTTGAATAGGTAACTTTGTGATTTAACTTGAACAGGAGAGGCAAAAAATCTTCATCATGAGTGCAGTACCCAGCAGAAGATTAAAGTGGAGACAGGGGCACACGGCATGTACAAACTTGATATTGGGCACGAATTCCACTGTATGCAGACTCCCACCTATAATCACAAGGTAGAGATACTGAGCAAAGCACTTATGGACTCGTGCACTGAGTCCCTTTGTGTCACTCGTGTGCTGAGGGGCTTAAACAGTCTTTTTCTTCTTGTTTCTCTTTGCTTTCTGTATAGACAAAGATATCTAGTTAATTGCTAATTGGTGTGGTCCATTATAGCTGTAAGTGATGGAACTCTCCAGTGGTGTAATTTTCAATCTATTAATTCACAAAACTTCTGCAGAATGAGATTTTTTGTTATATATAAATAGTATTAATAAGTTTATGACCTATCTTGTTTTATCCTTCTTGTAACTTAAAGTCAGGAACTCTTTGCTTATTCATCAGAAGATGTATTTCTGTAGAAGGCGGCATTTTACAATGTTTTGTATTAATTTTCTGGTTCAGATTGGTATACTTTTTTAGAAATTGGATGACCCTCTCATGCACAAAGGCAGATCTCTTTAAAATGTCTTCATTTACAGACAGCACAAAGGTTAATTTAAAGGCAAATCACCACTACTGGGTATTTGCTGCAGAACAGAGAGCTGGTTGAAAAATAAGCTTCTGAATTAAAGGGAAACGTTGCGTCCCTTCAGATTGGCATTTGGTTCAAGTTGGACAGAAGCCAGGAAACGTTAGGATTGCCCATGAAGCAAGATCTCACCTGGCTTTGCAGCTGCACGGTGAATCCATGTGGGCCAGCCCATCAGAGTACATGAGTCCAGTTACCGTAGCTGTTGAGAAAAGCAATTTGACTGGCAGCACGCAGACTACAAGTTTTGGGCTTTGTACACTGAATTTCTATCTTCTGAAGGAACAATTCTCTTTGGAAAATTTGCAGCCCTTTCTGCTTTAGTCTTGCTTGCTACTTGGGAGTATTTCTAGAGGCAGTTAACAGCAGTGAATAAATGAGAAAGCATGCTTTACAGGAACAAGGTGGTTTCTGTTCTTTAGGTTCACCTGAAACATGAAGCGAGTGCGTCTTGGCTTTCCTCCCAGGTGGAAGTGAGCTATGGGAAACACTGGGATGAAGTCAACAACAAGAAGAAATTGGTCATCAGCCAAGCATTCAAGAACAGTTCCAGTTCATCTCTAGTCAGCTATTTCATGGAGGTAATCATGATTGTTGAAGAGTAAGAACCTCACTTCAAATATTTAACAGAAAAAAACAGAAAAAAGTTTGGATGAATTTATTTATTAAGAGTTTTTTTTCTGTGTTATGTATTCATAATACAAGTCAGATATCCAGACCTAGTAAATTTGCGTTAGGTAAGGTCTTAGCCCAGGCATGTGTAGATCACTGACATTTAAAATGAATGAGAGGAAGACAGTAAATGGGTTTTTAAAATACTAAAAAAATTTGGGTGTAATGTGGTCTGAGTTTTTTGCGGAGTTTGTGCACATAAAATGATCACAGAGATATAAAAAGGTTGCTTTGCTTGAACAACGTGGAAAAAGGGTGGGGGTTACTCAGAATATTACAGCACTTAGATGGAAGTTGGTATGGAATGCAGTAGCTGAACTAAGGTCAGACCTGTTCTTATTTTTCGTATGTTTTTAATTACTAATTGATTTCTATCCTGGATCAGTAAAAAGTTTTCTCATGTAGCAAAGTATAATCAAAAGCCTCAGAGTGGGTTTATCCTTCTTTTGAAGCACATTCTGTGGGCTACAAAAAGAAAGAAAATAATTATTTATATTGGTATACCCTGTGATCTTTTGTTTTATTCGTAGGAAGTTCTTACAGAAGCTACAGAAACTATTCCTGTCAATATTTGTGTTATTTCTTAGAAGTTGCAGGTCGTCTTTGTTATTATCGTAGAACACGTAACAGTTTTCTGAGGTTGGTTGTCATTGTTGTATTTCCATAGGGACTACCTGTAAGCATAGAATTGATCTGTGATCCCAGCGTAGACTGACCTAGAATTATGATTTCTTTTTCCAACAAAGTAAATTCATTTAAAATTATTGGAAATTTTCCTTTTTGAATTTCCGATAGATGTAAGAAATGCATATTAAAGAAATCCCAGTCTGTAACTGCTCGGCATGCATGAAAAGCTGTAAAGTGAGCAGCAAACGCACAGAGCAGCAGCACAAGCTGTGACCTTCCTGCTGCTCTTTGTGTGTGTGTTAGATCCTGGTGTTATTTAAATTTGCTTGTCTTCCAGTTTACCATGCAAGTCCTGGAAAAAGAGGTGAATTATAGAACCCAGCTGCAGCACTTGCACAGCTCTCAGGTTTATTTGCAGAGCAGCACCAGCTTTGAGGTGCAGTATAATGACCATGTGCCATTTGTGGCTGGACTGCAGTGGAGAGACGCATCCAGAAGCGGCCTGAAGAAGTGGGAAGGTGAAGTACCACAAACCATTTCCAGTCTTTGATTAGAAAAGCAGGCACTGAAAGTTGCTGCTGGAATTCTGTGAGGTAGTTTTGTGTGTGTGTAGCAGAATCATAGAAATATTGTTTGGAAGAGGCAGACCCTGGAGGTTTTCTAGCTCAGCCTCCTGCTTGAATCAGGACTGTTCCTAACACTAGATCACATCTGCTGTGGCTTGGCTTAGCTGAGTTTTCAAAATCTCCAACATTCCACAGCTTAGCCAGCTAGCTTCTTCCAGCAGTTCCTTGGCCTCTCAAAGTGCAGTTGGTGGCCATTGTCCCTTGTATTCTCTGCCTTTTTTGGAGGGTTTGTGTTCCTCATTTTTGCTATTTACTTTCAGGGTAGCTGTAGGCAGCTGTTAGGTTCCCCTGTTCCTTTGCCAGACTAAACAAGCCCGACTCCCTCCCACCTCGCCACAGATCTTGTTGTCCTGGCCCTTCTGCTGTGGCCTTTCTGGTTTCTCACCATCCACCTTGATCTGGGGGGTCCAAAACCAGATCCAGTGTCGCAGACATAACCTCTCCTGTGCTGCAGAGGGGGATAACTTTGTCTGATGGCCATGATCCTCATGTAGAGCAGTAATGTCCAGTTAGCTTTTAACCGAGAGAACTGACCAAGAAGTGAACCATGTTTTTAAAAAATTCTTTACTGTAGAAAGTGATCAAGTTTGTTAGAGGAACATTAGAAAATGGGACACTGAGCAGAACTTTAATGGTGTATTTTAAGCTATACATTAAACAACTGTGTATAAGTATGGATTTTTTTTTTAATATGCCTACAGGGAGCAGGCCTTTATAAGAAGAAGCTGTATTTTACATTGTTAGAGTTTTTTTTCTAAAATAGGAGTTAAGTTACCAGTGGTATGCCAAAAATCAGTTTTCTGACATTTAGACCTTGAGATGGATTGAATGCCACTACCATTTTTGCTTCGGTGGATGAAGCAATATAAATCATTGCAATGATTGGCTCAGTGTGTAGATTTGCTGTTGAGATGTATTTTTTTCAAATCTAGTATACACCATATGTGCAAAAACTTGGATCTTTATTAATGCAAAACAACTGGCTTGATACAGTGAACTGAATTAATGGATGCTTTTCTGCTTGTTAAGGTGAACCAAACTAAGGTTAGATTAATTCTGAAGTTTTAAAAATTTGGAGATTACTTTGTGCCTGTCATAAAATAATCATGAATTACTGAACTGTATCGCAATGAGTGAATGGTGCCATTTGATAAATAACTAGCAAAATTTCAAGAGTCTGCTAGTAACATGTCAGCAGCTTGTCAGAAACAAATATTCTGAGCTGTCTATAAACTGATTTCCAAAATAACCTACAAGTCTTTTTCAAAGCGTAAGTATTGCAGAGTTGAATTTCTGTGTTGGCATATGTCAGAACAGCTTTGATTAAGGCCATTATTGTAATTATGTGAATAGTGGTTACAGATTTACAGTTCAGGTAAAGGTTTCACATTTTGTTGCAGACCCTGCAGTAGAACCCTTTCCTGGTGCCATTTAGATACTGGGCTTCATAAATTTCCATTTATTAGCAAAACTCCCTATGTGTTAGACTCTGTAATATGTTATGCTAGTGGAAGACATTCATTTCACTATATACCATCCAGAGATTTTGGCAATGGAAGGTAATAGATTGATAGTAGCATTTTAGCCTCATTCCAAAACCCCAGCATGTTATCAGCTTTCTTGCAGGGTCAGAATCTAGGTAGCTTGAAATCTCACTTTTCTGCCAGCTTTAATGTATGTTCCTTCCAGGTGGATTGAATATAGACACCCCATGGCTATATGTGTATGCAGCTCACAAACTGCATCAGCCTCAGCATTCTGCTTATTTATCAACTGTGGAGCTGACAACTGGAAAAGCTCTTTCCATTAAGAATCTCATAGTGGAACTATTCTATAGAGATCAAGACAATGAAAAGGAAGGAAAAGTTCACATTTACACACCAGCTACAACATACCTGCAGGTCAGTAAGGTGATGCTTCCTCTAGCGCATGGCTTTGATAGAGCTCTGTGATAGATACCCAACAGAACTGTCTGTTTTCTGTGCTTGATTGACAAGCTGTTCTTTTTGTGGGGCAGCCAAATCAGCACAGCCAGGTTCTCTTTATTAGCTTTGAAAAGGTGTTAGGGCCACCACCTCTGCGTCTGTTTGGAAGGGGAGTCCATCGCTCCCTGCGCAAAGCCCGAATACACGATGGCAGGGTTCTGCCTGGGAGTGTACGAATAATCATTACTACTTTAAAGCTTTCTATTCTTGTCACCACCCCAATGACCTGACAGTTTCAGGAAGTG
Organism: Streptopelia decaocto; assembly: GCF_964273445.1. Classification (NCBI taxonomy): domain Eukaryota; kingdom Metazoa; phylum Chordata; class Aves; order Columbiformes; family Columbidae; genus Streptopelia; species Streptopelia decaocto. The sequence goes on along the minus strand of NC_138668.1, from coordinate 14,329,179 downwards.
GGAAAATTGGATAATCATGTAAGAAATGTTTAAAACTTGTTCCTTAGTGATATGAAACAGCTGAGAGTGTTTTTCATTTTAAAAGTAGGAAGAACAATAGCCGAACTTGTAAGTTAAGAGCCCAGTGATTACAGCATTCACTGAAGTTTGACATATTAGATTTCAAGGCATCCTCTGCCTGAGAAGAATGTAACTCTCCTCTTCCTGGAGAGTGTCCTGCTCAACAGGCTGTCATGTAGTTCGTGGCACTTGCTGCCTCTTGATATGGTTTGTAAAAATTCTGCTTGAGTATTTTGAGCTTCGTTAATATTAGAGTGCTGATCTTGCAGAAGACCTTTTGCCACTGAGGTGTTTTTGCTGAAACTCTTTATCCCACTATATCTCTACAAAATAAACAACTAAATCTACAGGTAGCTCTGCAATATCAGCAGATTCAGTAGGAGAAGTGGTGTACTGGATAGTTCAGTGGTTCAGATCAATCCTGAGAAGTGAAAGGTTATTTCTTTTGTTACGACTTGGAGCGTTACTTGTCTCCCACAAACCTGAGAGAACCTTCAGTAGCAGGTTCTCAATGTGCAGTCTTCTGTCTTTTCTGTTGGAAATCTTTCACTTTCTGTAAAATGATTAAATATCCACTGGGTAGAATCAGTGTGCCCCTGGTCTATGGGTTCTAAGCTTCCTCCTAATTTATTTTAGAATGTGCTATGCAATAGAGATTTAAAATTGATTTCATCACAGTTGTTGTGACATGATAAGCCTCTGTCATTATGCAAAGTGTAGATTTGTCTTAGAGAAGCTTAACTTCTTATCTGCCTCTGTATAAAAGAGAGCCTGGAATGCTTGCCTTTCTTTTAGAATCCACTGCAATGGTCTACATCTTTAACTCAGGTTTATGTTTAGGATGTGCCTTTATTCTGAACTGCAGCTTTCCCTCATTAGATCACTGCTGTCTCAGGCACAGTGTGGGGGATTGTGAGAAACATTCTTGCATGAGAAAAAAATGTTCATTGACTATTGTCTTTTCAATATTTTTCTCTCAGTTGCTTGGAGAGGATAAAATAAATTTTTACATCTTTATGGCAATTCAGAATATTTTGATAATGGAAAAGCTGGCACACTATTTCTAAGAGTTCTTGTAATTATACTCTCCAAGAAAATGCAATCTTTTCACCTCTGTGCTGTGCTGCTGGCACTATAGGATTTTGTCTGTCCTAACTCAGCCAGGCTAATGTGTTCATATTTGGGTTTTTTTCAGGCATCCACGTTTAATCATCTTGGGAGGAATGTTCTGCATAGCTATAGTGAACTGAAATCTCTGTGGAATCAGCTTGTGAAGAGTGAGATTCATTTTGAGAATAATGAAGGATCCAAATTACTGTGCTTTAAGATAAAGAGTACAAAACAGGAATTTAATGTCACAGCCAGCTATCAGAATCTGGCAATGGTAAGAAAGAAATACAGATGCAATTTCTTTGACTCAGCACTGTTTCTCAGGTCTGCCACCTTCCCAAGAGATGTTACTGCTAGTGTTGAAATTTAAACACTTCTAGTGCTGCTTCCATTTCTGTCTGTTTTGACAACTTGCAGTGTAAAACTAGGTTCACAAAGAAAACAAACAGAAACTTGTGCAGTGTAGTTTTGAGTACTTCTCACCTGTTTGGGAGACTATAGACAAAGTCAGGGCGGACAAAAACAGACTGCATGGCTAGAAAGAGCTGTAGGTATAATTACTTATATTTTGATGCAAATGTATGGCAGGTGTGGAAGATTCTGCTGTCTTGGAGAATCAAAATATCTTGCCTGCTAGTGAGCACAGTAGCAGTCTAGGTTTCTATGCTTTTTTAGCTTCTACATCCCTTCCAGTCTTAAAATAATTTTTGCTTCACTTGGTGTTTGTACCACAGGAAGAGGTAATCAGCAGTTTGTCCTCCAAAGAGGACTTGCTCCTGTTGCAAGTAAGTTACATTCAAGTGATAACATTATAGGGCATTTGTTTTCTGCTGAACTCAGTTTTCTACTAATCCTATGTAAACAGAGATCAGGATTTAAACTGAAGCATCTGTGAAACAATAGCCTCCCTGGAGCCTGGTGAACAACATGGTTTCTGTATTGATGTTTCTGAATATTAACGCAGCAATCTGATACAACTGTCCTTTCCTCCTCTGCTCTCATTATTTGAGTGCAGCCTAAGAAGACAAACTTTTCTGTGAAGACTATATGGAGAGATTATAAAAGCCTGCCTATCGTGCTGCAGTTTGAAGGTCAGATAGAAGAGCTGAAGAAGGAGCAGATGCTCTATCAAAAACGTGGAACCCTCCATTTCAGGTTCAGTAGTCTTATCATTTTTGTCTCTGAAGAATGTTTAGGCCTAAATTCAACGTGCATCTTGCTGCTCTTGTGAAACATTCTGGGCTTTATACAAAGTGGAAGTGCCACATGCACAAAGCCTGTGCCTCCTCCCCTCTGCCTCCCTGAACTTGCTCAAGCGCTCCGACTTTATAGGCTGCTTATTTGCATCCGTTAGCTTTTTCTGTCTTTACTGTGAACAAAGCTGTCAAAGGCAACAGGCCACGTATGCTGCAGCAACACATTTGTTGGCAACTCTATTGGGGTGTTGCACCTTTCATGAAAACACCAGAATTTATGGTCTGTCCAATCTTGGAAGTGGTGAGAAGTTCCAAAAGCCACATCTGATCCTCTGTGCCATCCAGATGCCTTTTTTCCTAGTCCTAAGGAATAATGTAGCCATTCTAAAGCCAGAGGTATTCCCTCTTAAAACACAGAACAAATGGTCTTGTTTACATTTTGGAACATGTTTCCACTTCCTGATGAGAACGAGTTGCATTCCTTCTAGATACTGGCTATCTCTGACATTTCGCTCTTCATTACGCATTATGAAAACACAGCTTGGAGGCCTTGGTAAAAATATATGCTCAGACTGAAGACATCTGGATCATCTCTGGGGACATCTCAGCTTTCTCAAGGCATACGAGGGTCAGCAGGAGTGCACAGGCTCCCTTAGGAGCTAAAAAAATATGAGGTGCCTTTTCGGTAATGGAAAAAATACATAAATGAAGAACAAAGAGCTGTACCAGATATCCTAATGTGTATAAAGGCAGTCCAGAGTCTGCTTATAAAAGTTAATTCATTTTTCGAAGACATCCAGCTACGTGAATGTGCAGAAATATTTAATAAACTTCATAAAACATTACACTGAAAGTAGCAAACTACTCCAAGAACATAGCTGAACATCTGTTGCATAGGATTCTTGGCATGCAGATATTGTTTCTACAGAAAGCATAGAATATGGCATAGGTGAGATTTTTCAAAGCTGCCCTAAGCTTTCGGACGCTGTCCCTATTTGAAATGAAATCTTGGCTATGCAGGTATATGAAGTGTATGTACTGGTTGTGCATGTCAGAATTTTAGAGTGTCACGCTCTCTCATGCTCTTCCAAGCCTTTCCTGAATCCAGGATGGAAATTCCTTATTAGAAATTCCAGTAAATGTGTATAGTTTGTATGAACTTATAATCACACTCTAGTCATTTCTTGGAGTTCCTGGCCCTATGTGTTTTGCTTCTGTACCTGACGCCCTGATGACATCTGCAACTGAAGATTTTGGAGTTCAAGTTGAACTCTGCAAGATTTCTTTTTGTAGTTGTGTATTAGGATCTTTTACACTTTGCTTATTCCTTGTTTTGTTCCAGGCATCCTTTTAAAGTGCCCATTCTGCAGAGCTTCCTTCTGCAGGAGACCTTTACCATTGATAAAAAGCTAAAGCTGTATTTATTGGAAACTAAAGTTTTGATAAACGGAGTGGAGGAAACAGTTCAAACTCTTACCCTTGGTTACCAACCTGAAAACCCCTATGTGAGTTATACAAGAATTTCCTTTAGTCTGGCATACTAAAAAAGACAGCATATGAATGATTTACTGCATATATCTTATGTTCCTTGCATTTCCTCTCCCACTTTTTTTTAGATTTGTGCTGGCTTAACTCATCCTTATAACTACAGGTTGTTCCCTAAAGATCTTGAAATATGCTTTTTAACTCCAAGTCACCAAAATGTGAGTAAATTTCCCATTAAATTCAGTTAGAAGGAAAGATTCATTTTTTACAGTTTGTTGGCTTTTCAGACCTAACTTGCTATAGGTCTTTAGTTCCTTACCATGTAAATGCTGCAACTAAAAAGTTCAGAAAGCAATTATATGGTTGGGGCCTCCCTAATACAATGTTTTGTATAATAATATATAATAATTTGTTGTATAGTAAAATATTATAGTAACACTTAGTATAGTATTTTCAAAATACTACCATGCATGAATATTATTAATAATAATAATAAGTACCAGGAAGGAATGTATTCCGGGTTCTCACCTAGATGTATCTATTCATCTTTCTTACCAAATGCAGTTATTTTTTTCCTGCTTTGCTCATTTTTCATTCTGAGCCACAGTGTAATAGCTCACAACTCTTTCATTTTTCATAATATGTAGGGATGACTTCTCTCATCTTTCGTAATATACAGGGTTAATATTCAATGCAATTCGCTTATTCACATTCTTAACACACAGGTGACGCATGAGCTTGAGATTACCATGAAGGTTGATAAGGAAGATGTTCTCAGATGTCTAGGGAGACATCAGGACAAATCCAGTGAGGCATATTTAAGATACCTTTTATACATCAATGTGACACATTCATTCCAGGTATTGATGGTTTTCATTTGTGACATTTTATTTTTTATGTCTTGGTGGCTGTTTTACTGTATAGTCTTTAGAATTGTAACTGTTTTATGCTTAAAAACTTCCTAGTTCAATAAAGTCTTGGCCCTGACAGAGACTCTAGGTATCCCAGCAGATGAAATCATAATCTGTATCAATGTCTTCTAAGAAATGCACTGACCTTTCATTTTCATACATTTTTACTGCATTTAATTTATTTTCTGTTGTCTTTGAGTCAAATTGCTAAAATTTTGTACACACACTTGGATATATGCATCCTTCTAAAATTTCAGACATCAAATGATATTATTATTATTAATAATACATGAGGCAACTGATGGGAATGCAGTGATGTTTACATTTTACTTTGTCAAATAGCTGGAGTTTCCACAAGCAATGGACCTAAGTGGGGAGCTGTTTTCCAGGCATACTAAAGTGGAGCACTTTGACTACGGTGTGAGCATAAAAGCCATCATCAACAAGAACACGTCTTCACAGGTCAGTTGCCTGACCATTGCAGTTTTGTTGCTCGGACTTGTGGCTTTTGCAGTTCATACACTCAGACTTGTGTTGAGTCGCTTGCTTGTCACATGCATTAGGAACGCACGTCAGCCTGGGAGCTGTGCTATAACTTGCTTTGCAACTGCTTTCAAGCATGGGAACACAAATATATGTGTATACTACAAATTTGGACAACTTGTGTGGAATTCAATGAGTGTAGTGGAGAGGTGTAACTTGTTGGGAAAGCAGTTAACTTTTTATGAGTAGAATTTGTTCTGGCTAGATGGCTACATGCAGTTGGAATAGGTGGCTTGTGTTTTGGTTGAAATTCAGAAAACTCTGAAAGTCAAGATAAATTGTATTTAAAATTCAAGATAGTTCATATTTTTTTGGTGAAAGCTCTAGCATGGTGACAGGCTTATATGCAAAATCAGGTGTCATCTGTAGCTTTATTACCAATTCAAAAGGCTGTTTCTCTAGGATTAGCTTTATCCTATATGGTAGGTTGAGGTAAAAGATGGGGAGATCACTTACCCATTACCTTCATGGACAAAACAGACTCAACTTGGGCAGAATTAATTTCTTGCCAAAGAAAAATAGAGTTAGATGGTGAGAAAGAAGATGAAAACTAAAAGCACCTTTCACCCCTCTGCTCCCCTCTCTTCTTTTTCCCAGACCCAACTTGTCTGCAGTCTTATTTTTCAAACTGGTGTTTCAGTATCCTTAATGTCTTGTTCTTTTTTCTATGTGTAGGCCCAGGCAGTGCTGAAGAGTTACGGTGAGAGCAACCTCAATGGTTCTCTGTACCTTCATTCCAATGGAAGGGACATGCTGATGCTGGAGGTAGAAATGAACAATGAAAACAGGAAGAATGCCAGAGCTGTCGAGTTGAGGGCTTTCCTCCATCAGACAATCCTGTCAGATCCAGAATTGATACAGTTCCAGCTCATGGGCAAAATATTTCCATCAAGGTAGAGAAATCAGAATGTTGGTTACTAGAGGAGCTGAAGAGTGTTCTGTGATACATAGTTAAATGTAACTACTTTCATATAGCTGGCACAGAAGCCACTGAGCAAATGCCATTTCATGTGTTATCCCTGTTACTGAAATACTTTTGCTCTTTACCTTTCATAAGTTGGTATAGTAAGTTATGTTAATGTGTTCTAGTAGCTTTCCTAGGACTTTTTATAGGGATAACTTGATTGAACAGGTGGTGCTGTTAGACTGGTTTTGGATCAGCCTTTTCCCCCCATTGTTTATCCTCTCAGAAGTAGGGAACTAATATTTACAAGCTATGCCAGTGGAAGAGGGCACTTCCCAGTGTTTATGATAAAGTTTTATTAAGCATTGTGGAAAGCTCTGAGGTGGCAGGGTCAGAAATAGAAATTTGACCCTCTCAAGTTTCAGCTGGCTCCTCCAGCTGATTTTTCAAATTTCACAAATACGTAAGTATTTGGCAGAGTTAAAGAAATTGGAAATTATTACAAGTTAGCTGGAGCTCATTAGATTTAGTAATAAAAGAAAAAATAAGATAAAAGATTCAAGAAAGATATTCAATGTGTTTCTGCAGCTTACTTGCAGTTCTGGCCTTCCAATAGTACATTCAGTTGCTTAAATACCAGGGTAGGCTGTAACAGAGCAATTTATTGCAGCTCACTTCACAGGAAGTAAAACAGAATGCTCAAAATTTCTGGAATGATGATTTATTTGGGATTTATTTTACAGGGAGAAAAGAGAGAAGAATAAAAAATGGACTGTTTCTGGGGAACTGCAGAAAAGATGCAGTCTGTACAGACTTCAGTCGCTCACTGATCAAATGAATCTTTCTTCCCTGAATTATGTAGTTCAACTGTTCCCATCAAGTGGATTTTCACTGAAGTTTTACCTGTCATCAGTGTTTCAAGAGGGTTCCAATTTCTAGGAGGGATGTCTAACATTATGAAAATATTATTGCTTTACTTTTAGCTATTTTGTGTAGTATACCTGAGTCTAGAAAGCCAGAGATTTCAATGGGCAGTTTATTGAAGGCAACGTGAAAATTGTGTCTCAGTCTTATATTTGAAAGACTGGAAGTTGAGCTTCTTGTTTTCTCCAGCAGGTTCCTTAAGAAGCTGTGCTGTGTTTCTCCAGCACCATTCAACTCAGGCCCAAGATACGAAGAAATAGTTATTAGCTTGTTTACCGAACTCAAATGGTGGTGGCATTTAAAATTATTGTTTAAGCTTTTAAATCAGCGCTGAATAGAGATTTTATATTGTGACAGAGAGGAGTTCGTTTCCAACTCTAACTCTGTCCAAATCTATCTCTTTCTTTTATTAGGGATAGTATCAAAAGCATCCAAGATTTGAAGAAAAATCAGTCTGCCCATCTGTGAGACTTTACTGAGTAGTTTTATAAACATCTGGTGAATAGCACATACTTATTGCAAGGCGTCTGATTGACTGCTTCACAGCACTGGAACATGTGCCCAGGGAGTCTGTGGACTCTCCACACTTAGAGATACTCAAAATCTTGACCCCATGCTGTCCTGACAATCATGAATGAAGCATAATAATAAGAACTTAATAGCAATTTGTATATTTCTCTTTTTAGACTTTTGATGTCTTCCGAGATGAAGCTTAATGAAAATAGGCTTCACATAGATTTCATGGGAACCAGAGAGCAGAAAGTTGGTCTTGTTTTGTCCCTAAATGGAAGAGTCCAACACACATTTGCTGGATTAAAGGCCATACCTCGTCTCCTTTCTCTGGATGGATTACTGAAGTGCAAAACCAACATTCATGATGGTACCTTTTTACTTTGTGTTTTGCTGCTAAGTCTGCAGCTATCTAAGAAAGCTTCTTAATTTAAATGTGTTCCTTGCTGAAATGCGCAGAATGCAGAAGAGTATTTATCATGCAAAATGGACCATTGGTCATTGGGCTGAAACTACTTTTAGTGAACTAACGTAGTTTAGTAATTTTCGTCTTTTCCTTGATTGAAGGAATTAGTGGGTGACGTCTTTCCTATGCAGCTCTTCTGAAATGGGGGGGACATGTGACTTGAGGCCCTTGCTCTTCTGAGTGGCTCCATAGGTGGAGCAGGTCACTGCGGAACTCCACAGGGATTGTTTAGCCTGAAGTTACACAAGTAATAGGTCATAGTCTCTCCATAAATGTTCCTTCAGAAGGAACACACTGTGGTTTGTGGCCTAAAGGCACAAGCAGCTTGGTGAATAAAAAGAAACAGCTGCCAGAAATGCTATTATGTAATTTGTTTTAAACACAGACACTTCTACTAGTAGAAAAGCTCTCTCAACCATAAACTGATTTGCTCTCTAGATTAGGTTAAATTATCTATTATAATAAATGGAATATTTTTTACTTCCTCCTGGTATTAACTTAATGGTTAATTTGTATGTTACTTATAAAATTCTGGTTACTTCTGTCCCAAAGGACTCTCTCCACAGTAATAATTTCTGCCTGTTACAGGTAACATCAATGTGATGGTCAACAAAACACTATATGGACTTCATCTGAGGAACAGAAACGTGTTTGGGAACACCACCGTACACAATGTCACTTTTGCTGTGTTTCAGAATGGCAGTCAGGCAATCCCAATGGAGGCAAAACTGAAAGGACACCTGGAGCTGAGTAAAGAGATGAAAAGGGGGCTAGCTAGCTTCCAGATGGATGACAAAGCCCTTTCTATAGATTTTTCCAATATCATGAGTCATGGACACAGCAGAATCAGTGGGACTTTAACACATAATATCAGCTTTTTAACAAATGCAGGTATGAAGAAAATTCTGACTTGATGGTGTGGTGTAACAAGGTGTCAAGGTGAATTTATCTAAATAAGTGCAGACCAGTAGAAGTACATGAGTTGCATTTGCTCACACTGGAACAAAATGTCCAGTCTTAGCAACATTCCTTTTAATATTGTTGAGAAAATACAATAAAATGGATACAAAACTACTTAAAAGCTCTTTGAATTAGTTCAGAGTGAATTATTTCTCTCTTGTACATCTGTATTCCTGCATGCTGATCCATTCCTCTAAGCATATTTTAATGCTTGTTTTGATTTGGGCCAGAATTGAAACTTTGAAAGTCATTGAATAAATTACACTGAAAACTAAAATAGACCAAGTGTTGTATCCTAAGCAAACCCAAGGGTTTTCATGAACTGAAGTTATCAATAATTTTGAATGGTTAAATTGCCTTTGTCTCTTTGGAATGAAGAAATCTGTTTTGAAACTTTCTAGCAGCTGACTACTGGAGTTGGACGCAATACTCACTGATAGATATCCTTTATTAAGAAAAGTCATTGACTTCCAAAGTGCATGCCACATTTTAATTTGACAATCCTTTTTTAATGTGGTTTTCATATATGGTAGGTAATGTAATTTCTTACTATAAATATCAGTCAGTGCAGCTAGCTGAATGATCACTTTTTAAAAAAGGTCTGTCTTTTTTTATGAAGAACTACAGAAGGCTTCTCTTAATGAGAACCCAGAAGTATTGTGTTGATTTGGCTTCCTTCCCTGTCGATAGGTTTGCCCTCGGACGGCATTCTTACTGCCATGTGTGACCAGGGCCCAAGAAATGGCACAGTTACTGTAGCCCTCCGGAGTGGCAGTGAAAGGATTGCCGCTGTGTTGGAAGCTCACAGACTGTCCGCAGAACCTCCTAAATCCCAGCTGTCTGTGAGTTTAAAGCACAACATCTCAAAGATAAAGAAACATGGGATCCCTTTTATTTTAGAAGCTGCTGGATATTATGAGGTAAGAAGAGTTCTGCTTATGATTATTTAATTTTTATCAGAACCATTTCTAATAACTGTAGGTTATTCCTGTGCACCTAATTCCAAAAGCATCTGCATTTTTGAGATGTGCTGAATACTGTGCAAAAGACAGATGTTTTCTCGTTTCTTGTCGCACTGTGTACCTGTCATCTGAAGTCTTGGACCTGAATCTAGACTGACGTGCTACATTCAGTTTGCATTCGAGTGAAGTGTGTTGCTGCATAGAAACAGGAGTCTTGTCCAATTTTATTTTTCCTCTATAAATGATGACTGGACAGGCAGGCCTCATGTAGGTAGCCATCAGGTCATGAGGTGTCAGTGAGCCTGAGTACTGCATTGTGTCTGGAACTGGAGTTAACTAGTTCTGATGTCATCCTTTCGATGTCCACTAAAGAGTAGAAGAGTGTTTAGCATGGCTTTCACTTGGAAACCTCCACCCACAGACCCATCATGGATCGTGTTTCCTGGTAAAATGTTGCTTTCTGTTGTTTTCTGCATTTCTGCTCTAGATCTGTGAACAGTGCTCTTCTGCATCTCAAATTATTTTTCCATAAAAGAAGGTTTCATATATTTTGCTTGTTTAAACACATGCTGGAAGGCTCAAGTCACTAACACGCTCCCATCTGTACTGGGTTCAGCCCCTGTGGCACAGTGAGACACAAGGGTGTGCAGAGGAGAACTCTGTACAGTTCCCCTGCCCTGCTTACGAGTAGTTTCACTGCTTTAATCATGTGTGCCTTAGGATTCAAATCCTCCAGGGTACTGAACGCCCTCAACGTGTTTTGGAGCCAGAAGGAATTCTTGGTACACAGCATTCAAAAGGTCTAGCATAACAGAAAAATCTCTATTTGAAATGATGCCCCTTGGATTAATTTGCACTTTTATTTTACCAGTGCTGCTCCCATGATCCAGGCTGTGTTGTTTAAGTGTGTTGAAACAGACTCTGCTTTTGCTGGGATGTTGTTTTTTGTTACTTTCAATGATTTGGTTTCTTTTGTGCATAGAATTTCACCAAAAAGATTGCTGCAGGGATAACAACCACAGTGGAGATGGAACAGCTCAGAATTGCAATAGAGAAGAAAACCACTGGCAGTGCTATGGAAATTTCTCTTTCACTTCACCATGATGTGGGAGGACTGATGGACATTGTTCCACGTGTGCTAGAGGTGAGCAGAAATACTGCTATATAGTGTGTTTGATGTCGCTTTCTGCTGTGCATTCTCAACTGTTCAGATTTACTGCTTGAGAGCTAGCTGGCAGGCCAGAAGGGAGAGAGATATTTGTCAAACAAGGCCACTACAGGAAGCCTAGAAATCATTTGCTTAACAACAAAGAGCAGATTTTCAAGGTGTGGTGGGTAACAAAACATTTTTGTCATGAAGCTGGAGTGGGTGCTTGCTCAGGCACAATAACACGCGGTCCCAGCTTTCCCATCTTGCTAAAGCCGCGTTTGCAGGTCCATCATGTGGCTGTTTGTGGGTGTTGACGGCAACGTGAATAATAATGGCAGCAGTTTTCATACCACCAACAGCACTCCCCAAGGACTTCACTTTCTGCAGCGGGGGACACAGCTGGTGGCAGCTGAAAGACTAAATGTCTACTTGTGACAGTGGTATTTTTTGTGCTAAACGTAAGAAATGCCACTGTGTCCTGTCAAAATCAAAAGCCAGAGTATGAAAAATAGTTCTGTCTAGCAAGTAACAGTTTCCTACTATTTGAAGGTAGTTTTCTGTCTGATAATATTTTGGTGTGAAAATTCAATAATAGAGACATGATTTAGCCTCAGATCCACTAAACTGTTCAGCTTTTTATACTGTTCTCTAACCTTGAATCTTAAAGCTACATTTTGGTATCATCATGCTTTTTTCCTGAAAGCAGCCTTTTAGCTCACTCCTTTGTATTTTAGTCCTCTGTGATTTTCTTCATGCTCTGAATGTGCTTTGTTGATAATGCCAACAGGTTGCTTGCAGTGGAGAATCTGCTAACGAACAACTTTCTGGCCTTTGCAATGGAGCAATTACATTTCATCATTTTGAGGTACTGACTTAATTTGTAAACTCTGCTGTCAACACACTGTCTCAACTACTACTAAGGGAATCTGAGTACTGAGCATTGTCAGAGATGTAGAAATGGATTTGAGGTAGCTGGATGTTTTGCACACACTTTCAGATATTTTCACCCCCTTAATAGTCACAGATTCAAACAGGTCGGTTTAGTTCTCCACCAAAAACTGTACAAGTCCATGGGGAAGGTTGCACTCAGGTTCACCATCATGCAGGGATTGCTTATTCTGAATCAGAATTATCAACAAACTTGCATTCAAGTGCTACAGATTTACATCTTCAGTGCACAGCTGTGCACCAAGTGCAGAATACAAAGCAGAGGTAGGGGATGTTTCTGAGCCAACAGGTGCAACATCAGGAGGAAAGAGGTGTGCACCAGGCAGAAGGCAAGAGTCACATTCATTTTTCTAGCTGAAGTCTCCAAACTGTTATTTTCTGCCAGTGAGAACTCTGTATAAATGGTCTGGTTCTGTTATTATACAGCCAGCCTGATATGAACTGGACAAGGGAGCATGGGAGGCACAAGCTGAGAATTTAATGGTTTACTTCCTACTCTGTTTTCTACTCTTTCTAGCTAACAATTTGTGAAAGTCCCTGTGGCTATTGAACTGTTTGAGAAGGTAAACCTTATAGTCTGATGTATTCTTAAGAACGCGTTATAAACATCTTCTGTGAGTGACATTACAGAAGATGTCATTTGTCTCTAGAAAGACAGTAATCACGGTGACTCTGATTCCCACGTATGTTCCAATAACGACACCAGACAAAATGCATTCCGGTTTTTCCCTCATGTAATATGGCTACAATATGAGGTCTGAGGGGAACTGAACACATTCTCACAGTGCTAGAGCTTGATATACTAAAACCAGAAGTGATGATAGCAGAAGCAATAGCAGTTGATTTTTGTGGTATTAGTAATTGTTCTAATGGAGTTGTGAAGTTGAGGCTTTCTCCTGCCATTTTTATTATGGAACTCCGAAAAAAATATTTTAGGCCATCTCTCCTTTTGTTTAGACATTGACAAGTATGTAGAACAAATACAAAAGGTGTCAGGGTAGCAGGGAACTAGTTCTCTTTTAGTAACATGAGCATTTAAAGACAGTATATGGCCCGATAGGAAAAAAAAAACCACACCTTGACAACAGTTTTTCCTTAATTTTTTCAGACTCCAGCAAGAGTTTCACTGAATGGTTCAATATTTACTGGCAACTTTACTGCCACCTTCTTTGGACACGTTTCTTTTCACGACATGTTTGCCTGCCTGCAGCTCCATGCCACCGCTAACATCCAGCCTCATTTAGAACTTGATTTCCAGCATTCCTGGCCTTGGCTTCAGACTCTGGGAATTGCCAGAGAGAACCAGGTGAAGGTGTCAGCCGTGACAAGTGACAAGTATAAGGGCGTGCTGGGTATTGTCCTTGGGCCTTGCAGTTTGAAAGCTGATGGAGAAGTGAGCCTGGCATGGAATGAAACAGCTGCAGAATGGGTACTTACTGTTAGGAACAAGTGTGTCAGTCTAGAGGTAAGCCTGGCTTGTTTTCTGTACAGCATCATAGTCTGTGTGTTTCAGATCATTAGTAAAGGACAGGTTTGGCCATTGAAGTTGTTCTGATGGAGGAATGAGCGAGACCACTGGCAGAGGGAGTGTGTTTGAAGATGAAAATTTGGAATAATGTGATGGTAGATGTTACCGCCATTTCCATTAAATAGTTGCTTAACTATAGCTTTTTAATGAAAATAAACTTTAGTCCTAGAACCTAGTGAAAAGAATGTTATTTCTATTAGAAATTGTGGATGTTTTCTTTGGGGTTACAATTTTTTTCTTCTACAGTACTGAAAAAAAGGCTCTTGTAAGATTTTTTTTTTTTTCCCCCCCATTTTTGGTTTCTTTTTATGATCAGTTTCTATTTATGATTCCTCTGTGAAACAAGCTGTTTTGTATGGTCCTTTCCAAAAGCATTTTAGTTCGGAAAGAAGAAATGCTTTCTCATTAATTAGAAAAAAATTAGAGAGCTGCTTTACCTTGCATACTTTAAATAGTATCATCTTTTCTGTTGCAGAGGATGGGATTGCCTCAATATGCAGCCTTTGGCGGCTCATTTCAGCAGAACATCTGCAATGTTGGCTTGTTGATGAACCTCCAGTGTGATGGCAGCACAGTTGATGCGCAGATAGAGGCTGCCTGCGAACACAAGTATACACTCCAAGGGACGCTCAGGCACTCGGTTCCCTGGCTGAGTCAGCTTGGGCTGCCTTTGGAAAACTCTGTCCTGTTCTCTGCAGCCACAGACTCCACCACTCAGAGTGTCTTGTTGCTGCAGGCTGGCAAATGCAAACTCAAGGCAAGAGGAGATCTGTATATTCAGAATAAAGCTGAGTGGACACTGGAAACAGAAACAGAATGTCAGCTTCTGCAGGTAGCTCTTGCGGGCTTTTAAAGAGATATTTGGCATCAAATGCAGGCCATAGAGGGTTTTAACTAAAGTAACAATGTTTGAGTGTTGGAAAGCCGCTCTAAAGACACACCTGCTGTACAGCATTGGCAAAGAAAGTGTCTCATATATGTGTAGGCTGGGATTAGTTCAGTCATTGCTGCTTGTTGCCTTCACAGACCAAGACTGCCCTCTAAAGCTGAACAGTGGTTTTAGTCTGAACTATTTGTCAAAATATATATTCTCTGGTCTGTCTTTTTTATCAAGTAGAACTTTTGAAATGTCTCTTTTTTTTTTTTTTTTTCCATCCAGCCTCACCGACTACATTTAAAAGAATGATTGTTGTGGATTTAGGGATTATTTCCAGATGTTCATAGGCATTTATGTTTTGCTTTCAACTCCTCAGCTTTAACTTCTTCAGCTAAAAAAGCAGCAACAGAAAAACAAAAATGACAGGAAAGTGTGTTATCCATAGTGAAGAGGGAATGAAAGCCACTTAAAGTATTTAAAATAGTAGATTTTTCAGTATTTTTACAAATACTTTAAAAG
The DNA here is from genome assembly GCF_964273445.1 of Streptopelia decaocto. NCBI lineage: Eukaryota > Metazoa > Chordata > Aves > Columbiformes > Columbidae > Streptopelia > Streptopelia decaocto. Next base: position 14,314,126 of record NC_138668.1, on the reverse strand, counting down.
AATGAGATGGTACATTTCATTTGGGATGTTGCACAAGACAAGCTTGAAATTTTAATATTAAAAAAAATAATCCTAACAACACCAGGTGGAAGAATATCTGTTAGGCCTATTCTTTTTTGTGGGTTAGTTTGTTTGAAAATTGAGATTGGTCTGGTCTGAATGAAGCAGAGGATATTCAGTAAACTTTGCCACTCTAAAGAAATAGGCATGTTGTATTTTTGTAAACGTAAAACTTCACATAGGTACAGAAGTTGTAAATTTTGCGGGGCAATCCTAAGATCTTCCCTCAGACCTCCTTCAAGCAGAATTGCCATCTTACCATTGGGAAGGAGAAAAATGGCAGTGCAGATATCATAGGTTTTGTCTCTGATATTGTAATGTAGAATCCTCTTTCTTGTATGCTAAAGGAAGAAGAAAAAAGACTCAATACTGACTTATCTTAAAGTGTATGCATAATCCAAAGGGTTTGTTTTCTTTTAAATCTTGGTAGGATCTCAGTATTCCAACTCAGTCACGGCTCACAGGATCTTTTCAGAAAGACAGTTGCCGAGCAGAAATTGTCTGTGTCCTTGAAACAGAAGGCAAGACTGCCCGTCTTGAATGGAGAGCGGAGTGCAAGCCAAAGATCACACTGGAAATGCAATTCAGGCATGAGCTCCCTCAGCTGAAGGACATCCCAAGGGAAAACGAGCTGTCCATCACTGCACAAAACCAGTTAAAATATCATCTCGGAATAGGAATGAAATCAGGTGCTTGTGAGCTTCAAATGAACGGGGACTTTGACCCTGAAAAGAAGCTTCAGTGGAAAATGTTAATTGAAAACAAATGCCAAACCATTCAGGTACTGGAAGGAGTATTTTTTTGCTTTACTCTTGAATTTATACATCTAAGCCAGGATCTTTACACCTGCTAAAGTCAAAAGAAAATAGTCTAATGACTTTAATGAAGAAAAACATTCTCCTTTTAATGTTACGTTGTATTTTTGCAGTCAGTCATTCAGTGTATTTTTGTACGGTATAACCCAAATTTTCTATGAATCAGTACCTACAGTTAGTGGACTTGCTTGCACTAGCTGTAATGTATTTTTTTAAAAGCAGGGCTGAGAAATCTGCAGGGTTTTAATATTCAGAAATAATTAGTATTCAAGTGAACGTGTCATCGTTTGCAGTCTGGTCTCATTTCTGCATTTCCTGTATAGACAGGAATGGAAGGGACAGCAGAAGTGTACGGAAAGCTTGAGAGAGATGTTATCACAGAATGATCTGTGTGTTCAGTGTGCAAGTCAGGGTAAATCTGAATACACAAAGACAAGATTCACCTGCCTTCTTCCAGAAACAGAGCTGCCATTATGAACCTATGTATGCTGTCTGCTTTCACTGGATTTATGGATGCTTTGGGCCACTGGAGCAATGCCAAGCATCAAAAATTATTAATAATTGAGTTTTCACTTAGGCAGAAAGAGCTGCCATGTTGTCCTATGTTCTGTTTATGCTGGCTCACTTATCAAAAATATGCCAGGCATAATCAAAATAAAAAAGACAAGATGTATAAAATGTAATAAAAAGCTGTCAAGATTTCTGAAGCATCCTATAGGATACACTGCCTGATGTACTAGATGTACACCTAGGTGCTGTTAGAGCTACTTATTAGGAATAATGAAGTTCCAGATGTATAGTTTATTTGATCTGTGGGTAAGTGTATAAGTGGTGAATTATTTTTTTTTCTTGGACAGGATCTTGGAGCACCAGTGAAAGTTGCTGGTTCAGGCTATGTTTTGATGGAGAAAATGAACCTGGATTCCCAGACATTGATCACTGTTGATGAAAGTAAATTACAAGGACTCCTTCTACTAAAAGTTACTGAGGTAAGTATCCTGCAGACTGTTAGACTGCACGTAAAAGTACTGAGTGACATACTCTGAACTGTCTTATTGGAAACAAATAGACAAGCTTTAGTAGTAAATGCCAGAATAAAGTCTTGGAAAATCTGGCACCTGTAATGTGCAGTAAAGCAGATATATAGGTTAATAGAATACAGATGCTTCCTGAATCATTTCCTTGTTGTGCTCTTTCTGTGTACATATTTATTTTTATTTATATTGTACTATTTGATGGTCCCTATGTGGCAAACGTGACAAGACAAGCAAACCCAGAAATGCTGATCTCACTCCAGGTACTCCAATATAACACTCTTCATTCATCGTGAAAGCATACAGCAACGCACAAGAAGAAAGAAGATGTGATTTGTAGAGTCATCACTGTGATTTACATTCCAAAATAATAGGCAGCGATTAATTGGGACGCTGCTGTTTGTTCCTGCAGTAAAACAACAGCACAGGAAGGGCTGTGAATCTCTTGCTTGCCTGTTGACAATTGCAAGTTTGGCTTCTCTGGTTGTCAGTGGGGGAGAGTAGAGTACACACACAAGTATCTTCTTCCTTGTGATCATTGACTTTCTTGCCATAACCAGTAATTTCTGTGTATTTCTGTTTTGTCAAGGAACAGAAAACTAGTGTTTTTTTTTTTTTTTTTTCCACCAGAGAGAAACATTTACACTCTTTTCCCTCTTAGCTGAAATATATATATTTTTAATCTGATCTGTTACGCTTGATTTTTTTATCTCTTTCCTGGTGTAACTTCCTTAAGTTCATTGTGATTGTTTTTTATTAGTATTAAATGTAGGATAGGCAGGTTTGCTAAATGTCTGGTTTGAGCTGTGTATTGTGGCAAGCTTTGGGTTCTACACACACTTTGCTAAATATGCTGTGAAATATTAACAGGAAAGACAAGAGCTGGATGTGGTGCTAACCCATAATATTCAAGGAGCTGCTGACATTGGCATTCCCATGAGGTTGTTAGTTGATGTTGTATCAGAAAAAAACAGCGACTTCTATAAGAGGCTTATTCACTTCTGTGTGAACAGCAAGCAAGTAAGTGTCTCCTCCATGTTAGGGAGATGTGAGCTGAATGATTTGGTAAATACTGTTTCTTCAGTTGAAACAGCCGTGCATGAGGCCTTACAGGAATACTCTGCAGCAGCTCGTTTGGTTTTAAAAGTCTTGACTAAATGAAGGCGGTATCTTTCAGCCTCTCCTGTGCAGTTGCTTCTAGAAATAAATGTGACGTCAGCAATGATCCATGACTCCTGTTTGCAAACTGTATTAAACCTTTCTTAGCACGTATCTTCATTTGGAGCAGCATATTCCCTATTACAATACAAAGTTGTGACTTATAAAAGTTAGACAATTCTTCACCATAAATTTTTCATAGTTTTCATAGTCTTACTCTAATGTGTTGTTAGTACAATAATTACAGTTAATCAGAGAAGTCTCAGTATCAGAGATGTGCCACAGTTAACTTTTGTCTTATTTTATTTGGACTGAACAGATTACAGAAGAACTGAGCTTTGTCCACAAGTTGGATGTTGTGTCTCTTAACTACAAACTTACTCATAACATAGAGGCACTGAAGACTTTGCAAATAAAAGACAGGATTGACTTGCAGGTAAGTTATCAGACAAACAGGGAGACATGAATCCTGCCTGGAATCACACCATGATGGAAGCAGAAGCTGTAGAAGTCAGATGGCAAAGAAAATAAAGTGTAGATGTGACTTCATGCGTTTGCTATTTAGGTGGAATTTTTGCCTCACTGTCAAGGAGGGTAGAATTTTATTCATTCAGTTGTTAACTTTGGCATCTTTATCATTCTTTCTGTGATGCCATCATGCATAAGATCATAGCATAGCTTTCAGAGTTGCTTCATAATACTGCTTTGCTTAAAAGCCAAGAATTATACAGGAGAAAAAGCTTGTTGCTACAAAATATAGCCCAATGTAGCAGGTGCAAACAGGAAAGATTGTTTTCAATGTTTTAAAATACAATCTAACCTTCAGTGAAGTACCCTTCTGAATTAAGGTGTCTGTGTTGTCACACCACCTCAGCTTTCATTCTCATTTATAATTATTTCTTATAATGAAGTGCTCTTCTTTACCTAAACTCTACTGAAGTTGGCCCTTCCTTGCATTTGATTCAGTTGCCAGAGAGAGCAGCAGTGTCTTCTGTCCTTCAATATATAATTGGAAGAATGGTGGAGTGTTCATCATGAAAGTGCATTGCAGGATATGCAAGCTGTAATTTTTTGTGCAAAATCAATGGCCTGGGACATTTGAATTTTGTACCCGTGCATACAAGGACTATCTTGGAAAGAGCTGGGATAAGATGGGCAGAGAAGTGTGATGGTGGTAAAATGAAGTGTCACTCTATAATGAAGAGGTAACAATGAACAGGTCACTTCCTTGCTGTACAGATTGTACTCCTGAGTTCTGTAACCCATCAGAAGTGAAAGGAAGTTGGGGAAGGTGCTGTCTGTCTAGGTGGAATGTGGAGTTGGAAAAGCACATTGCTGCTTATGCTCCTGGTGCAATAAGATTTTCCTGAATTTGGTTGTTGTCCCAACATACATGGCTTGTGCTGCCTGCTGCTGTTTTAAAGCCGTTTATGTGTTCTTTTTCTCCCTCCACCCTCTCCTTCCTGCTCTCTTTCTCTCTGTCTTTTTATTTTGTCCCCTAAAGCTCAGGGTGGAGGGCAGTGCGGATGCTCGCTTTGTTCCTGATGGCAGTGCAGAAGCTCAGTTTGTTCGTGAGGGGTGGGGAGAGAAGCTTGCTGGATCACAGCTTTCCATAGGAGCAAGAGCCGAGCTTCCAGCGTGCGCTGCAGGAGGAGGGCAGGGCCTTTTAGCCCACGTGCACAGTCTGATAGATCTGCAGTTTACCCTGTGCAGACCAGACACAGCTGAGTACTGATACCATTTCACTGTTTACATTCCAAATGGTATTTTCATCCCAGACTCTGACTAACTGTCCTATTTTTTTAATCTGAGATACACAAGCCTACAGCACACCACCTACTCTTTATTAATCATATAGCTGCTGGAATAGGATTAAGGTATGGTTGTACTGGAGAATACGTGTTAAATGTTGCATTTAAAAATAAGACATCTGTAACTATGTTGTGTTATAAAATTATACAAGATTAATTTTTTTGACACATCTTTGAGATGGTACTGCCTGAAGCAATGAAAGAACCCTAACAGGAGCTTTACCTTTTACAAAGCTGCATTTTCACAATTTACCTTTGTTGCACGCAGGCCATCTTGAACCTGAAAGTGATCAAGAGCTTTAGTATGAAAGTGCATTATGGTGCTCACCTAACAGTTCTTGAAGGACAAATCCAGGAGTTTGAAACAAGCACCAACATAACTGGGAATTTCCATCACACTTGGCCATGGCTGCTACAAGCCAGAGTCCCATCATCTTTACAGGTAGTTTCTTTCTTTTTTTTTTTTTTTTTTTTTTTTTAATTAAAATTATTGTCCTTTATTACAATGTAATAGCCCATGGCTTGAATGAAAACTACTGTTTTCTGAGGTACAGAATGGAAGCTGAGATTTTTTTGATATATCAAAACTATGGATGGCTAAAACCTGAACTAGTGAAATAGGAAATTTCTTTTTGACTGCTTTCTGGACCAGATTATTGCATGCTGATCAGTGTTAGTACAGTGTGCATTGATATTGTAACTCTACAGGAGAATAGTTTCAGCATGTTGTATCAGGAACTGGAATATTGCTCCTATGTTCTTCAGTGAGAATTCTATGCTTAAAGAAGTACTTCTTTAAGTGCTTTTTCAGGGAAGCGTTGGAGTACCTACTATGTGGTAAATATTGGGCAGTATGCATGGGTCAAGGATCCTTTATATAAAGGGAGTCATGTTTTTGTGGGATAAAAGAGAACCTAATGAGAATTTGACAGAAATCAATGAGGCTGCTGTGGTTTGAAATTCATTCAATTGAATGGACTTCGTACTGGAAAAGTCATAGATGATTAATGAAAGGCTAAGATTTTTTTGTTAATGGATAGATTTTTGCTGTAAGTATAGACTAGAGAGAACTTCCACTTCCATTTTTCTTCTGTTTTAAAGTTAAGTAGTATTCAAATGTCGTTTCAAGAACCTCTATTTACATGTCATTTTTTAGATTAATGTGGTTTTTCAAGGGAGAAACACTACTACTCAAGAAAGATACATGCACATTGCAGCTGGAGAAACATCAATCACGTACGTAATCAACTCCTATGATGTTGGTCACCAAGTGGATATCTTTTGCCAAAGTGTCCACAGCAGCGAGGCACTGCAGGCGTCTGGCTACCCCAAGGCGATCACCTTGCTTCTCCGTTTACAGAAATCAGGTGTGTACCTGCCGTTCCTTGCCAGGTTCTTGCTATATAATAACTCTTTGAGGATGTTTCAGCTCTTCTTTCAACAGCTTCAAACTGACTAAGATTTGCTGACAGTAACTAAAAAGGGGCTTTTTCTTTTATGTAAGTAAAATTGTCATTCTTAAACTGCATCTGTTATTAGTTATGTTACATTTCTTTTTTTAATTCCAGGAAAGATCTCATGTGGTAACACCTGGTAAAACAAATGATCCCCAAGATCATAAGAAAAGATCATAAGAAAATAAGATTCCAATATCACACAAAAGACCTTGTTACAGAGCACAAAAAATGTGAATTCCTGTTTAGTTTAAAGTGGGCTTTGAAATTAATTCTAAATGGCTTTTGTTGTTTAAAGTGTGGAGAGGAGACAGACCCATCCTGCATAAGCCAGTCTGTCCTCCAAGCTTGCCCTGACGTAAGTCCTACCTGCACGTCCCTCAACTGCAGATTTACATTGTGCCCACACAGGAGTATATTCTTGTTGAAAAAAGCCCATCAATTGTGAGAGCACCAAAGAGTAGGAATTACTGAGGTGGGCAGGCACTGAATCAATAATAATGTTAGTGGCACCATCTCTTTTCACCCATTCTGAAAAAAGCAACAGGACAACAGGTGGCTTTTCACAGTATCACAGTATGTTTGGGATTGGAAGGGACCTCAAAAGATCATCTAGTCCAATCCCCCTGCTGGAGCAGGATCGCCCAGGTGAGGTCGCACAGGAACATGTCCAGGTGGGTTTGAATGTCTCCAGAGAAGGAGACTCCACAACCCCCCTGGGCAGCCTGTTCCAGTGTCTGTCACCCTTACTGAGAAGAAGGTTCTTCTCAAATTTAAGTGGAACCTCTTGTGTTCCAGCTTCATCCCATTACCCCTTGTCCTATCATTGTTTGCCACCGAGAAGAGCCTGGCTCCATCCTCGTGGCACTCACCCTTTATATATTTATAAACATTAATAAGGTCACCCCTCAGTCTCCTCTTCTCCAAACTAAAGAGACCCAGCTCCCTCAGCCTTTCTTCATAAGGGAGGTGCTCCACTCCCTTAATCATCTTTGTTGCCCTTTTCAGGCTTTCAATGACAGTGGTCACAGTGTGGTTGCAGACATGTCTGGAATTTTGTCTTCTCTGTAGAGAATTTTGGGGTTTCACATCTCTCATCTCATTTTTATCTCTTAGCAGTCTGTATTTATTTTTTTTTTTTAATATGAAAAGCTGGTAGGAAAGTGGGGGAAAGGCTTCCACGTCATGTTTGAGCGGTGTTGGTCTGCTGGAGCTGGAACAGAAGGAGTCACGAGAGGTCAGAACAGCTTAGAGCTCTTCTCTAGAAGACGTGGCTACTCTTGCCAAGTGCTGCAGTTGGCTGTACAAGCTCATCCGCTCTAGCTGCAAAACCACATTACTGTTGGGAGCTCACTTGTCACTTGTACGTGGGTACACAAGCTCTGTTAACTTAAGACTTCATATGTTCAAGGATTCCACCATCCACAGGCCGAAGCGCTTGTCATTCTGAATAGATGACTTTGTCACAATGAATGTTTCAAACCAAATCTGGCTGGATTGATTTGATGTAGGCAGTACTGAAATACCTTGAAAATGGGCCCCTCAAAATGGCATTATTTTGTTTTTGTTATTTAGAAAACAAATCCAAGACTACCTGTGAAATCCAATATGATGACAAAGATATAACTGTGACTATGGATGTTGACACAGACTTTCAACTCAACGGTATATTTGAATTTGTGGCGGAGGTGAAGCACTCAGTATCACTGCTCCATCATCTGGGACTTCCCTTCTTTCTTAAGGTAGGTAATAAACCACAGATCTTTCGTTGTGCTTTGATTAGAGCTTTTATCTGAATTACACTAGTGTATATCCAGAGTGCTTCCAGCAGCCTCACTGAAATTACTCCAGGTTCATACAGGTGCAGATGAGAGGTGATTTGGTGCAGTTTAACTGAATCCTTGTTTAACTTAAATATGCAGCTAATGCTCTGTTTCCAAGGAAACTGAGCGGGTATTTCAGGATTAATCACTTCAGAACAATAGATTTACTGTCACTTCCTGGCTGATATGCCTTACTAAGACTTTTGGTAGAAAACAGCTATCCTTTATACCTAGGGAATTCCTTGGCTTCGTTAACCCATTTGTATCATAGATACCTAAAAAGTTTTGGTGTTGAATAAGCAGAAATAGATTTGTATTCCAAACTGCTTGATAGGATCAGCAAAAGCTGTACCTGCTCATCCCTTGGGAGAAAAAAGTATCAGTTGAAATGTCTCCCTCCCTTTTGGAGGGTAGTACAGCACATCCGACTCATCCATGGCCTTCTCTTCAGATAAGAGGCTAAGTAGCTAGGATACAAGATTAAAGACTTTTCTGAAAACAAACATTAGATTAATATTCAACCTGCATATTAAGTGTGTTTCAAGGGAATATTCAATGCCAACATTTTATTGAAATATATTAGATATATCCCCTGCTTCTTCCCCCTCAATCTTTTGTGAAATGTCTTTCATCCTCTAAATGTTTGAGTGAAAAACAAAGAAAAACAGAGCTAGTCATTCTTTTGGTGCCTTGTCTCATGTGTAAGGTATGTGTGTAGTCATGGGACATCAGAAATCACTGTTCCCACAGACTTTGCCAAACACACCACGTGTTGATATTTAAGTGTGGTGCTTATCTTCCCCAGAGGGATTCTTTAGCAGTTTCAGGATAAACCTGTAGATGAGCTCCCAGCTGTGGGAGGAAGAAAATACCCTGGAGTAAAAGATTTGTGGAGCTCCGTTTCATCAAAACAAGGAAGGAAAGGCAGTATCTTTACAGTATATGAAAAAGAAGAGTGAAGGAGACAAACAAGAACCTGTGGCTCTAGGCTTAAACCAGATAAGGATACATTGAAAGTAAGGCTAATGTTTGTCAATAATGCAAGTGACTATGGAAACTCACAGGAAAAAAAAAAAACAAAGCCATCTCTTGATGCTTTTGATTTAGGTCTAGAAAGTATCTAGAAGGCTGTATGGACGATAAACTTCAGTCAAGACGCTGGTTTTAAGTCAGTCAAGAGACTGCTTAGTTTAAGTGAAATGCTGAGTAGCAGCTATGGCACGTGATTTGTTTATTTCCTCCCCCCCAGATGACAGTTCAAGAAGTGCTGACTGAAAGTGAACTTGAAGGAGCTCTGAGGCTGACCTGGGAACGGAACACGAACTTCTCCTTTGTCATCAGCAGGAAAAAAGATCATCAGGGGTAAAAGGGTCATTCTGAGCACTTCAAAATTGTCACGAGGCCACTCTGATTCTGTGGAAAACATTACGGGTTTAGTCACCAAAGCACTGGTGAAATGGATAACAAATTTTTGATGAAGTGAATAGTCACACCAAACAGTCCATACACCTTGGGAAGTTCGCGAAGGGCTGCGGAGAGATTCCCCTCCTCCCAGCTTGGGCATGCTTGGCTTTTTGCCTGACCCCACAGCACCGAAGCAGCAGACAGTGAAATAATCCATAAAACTCTAGCAAGACAAGTACTTAAAAATATACCTTAACATGACATAACTGTTTAAATCTTAGTACAGCGTTTTGGCACAGCTGAACCTTGTAAAATGATGCAGACTCACTCTGTTTTCTAAGCTGATATCAGTATGGCTGTATCTTCTGTGCTGTTTTCTCTATTTTTCTTCTGCCTTCTAAAAATTTTCAAAGTTCTTCGAAGAAACAAAGAATGAATAGAGTAATTCTTTACTTCAAAAGTGTCTGAACAGAAATATTTGGTATACCTTACAAACAAAACTGTAGCCTTTTGAGGGTGTTTAAGAGGCGTAATATTTTCAGTCTTGGGGTATTCAGATATTTCTTAAGTTTCCAGCAAAAGACCTTTGCACTGAAAAGTCTTGTAGGTTGAACTCACTATGAATTGTAAATTCTAAGTCTGGAAGCCATGACACTGCTTGCAAAGTCAGATTCCAAAATACCTATTACATTTTTTTAAAAGCTAACGCACTTCGTGTGGCTACTAAATGACTAGCCGAAGTAATCTCTGATCCACTGGGCCACATTCATCCCAGGGTGCATGCACAGGCTTTCCATGGAGGTCAGAGGTGGCTTTTCCGTTTGTCCTCCTTTACCTTTGTGTGAATGCATCAAATAATGTGGGCTGGGTGCGTGTGCAGTGGGAGTTACTGCAGTTTGTAGCTCTAAAAGCTGTGGCAGACTCCGGGGTTTCTCGGATAACTTGTGCCCTCACCGAGAGTGGACTTGAAATACTGTTGAACAAAAGTGTATTTCTTCCCTCTAGTGAAGAGCTGAATATAAAAGCACTCCAGACTCATCCCTTCCTACAGCACTTCCCCAGTGCAGCAGAACTCTCTTCTAAGGTAACTGTCTGCAAGTTATCATCACATACATCATTGCAAATTGGACTTGTTTAGTATTTTAGGAATCAAGCTGCATTATTTCTAGTACTAGTATCTCTGACCTTGTTGTTATTGAGGATGTTCAGGTTTTCAAAGATGCTAACAGTCTCAACCTACTGGAAAGGATTTATTCCGTTTGACTCTGCATTAATTGTGACTTGTAGTAGATGCCTCTCAGGAATGGTTTTTATTATTCTGGCTACTAAGAAAAGAGAGACCGGGCAGAAATAGGTTCTGGATATTGGCCGTTTGCAGTGCAGAAATACCCAACAGCAAGGATATGCAAGGAAGATGAAGGGGGTTATTTGTCAGTTAAATGCAGCACAGTTACTCCTGCTCATGTAAAAACTAATTTCTTATGCATGTTATTCAGTTTATGCTGTTTTGTAGCCATGCCTTCTATAATGTGAATGTAAGGGAAAATCAGATCTCTCTTAGGTCCTCAGGACCATAATTTAACATACTGTACGAAGAATGTGACCACAATAATTATTTTATCTTTCTCTCTTATTTCTTCTTCTTTTTTAAAAAAATAATTTTATTTTATGGGAACTTGAAAAGGTAAATTATGATATGAGTGAAGCAAAAGGCAAACTCTTCCTCAGGATGGAAAAGAGGGATTTCAATGTGACAGCCAAGCTAACTCTCACTGGAACCAGCTACACTAACGTCATTGAAATAATCCAGACCATGTCCCAGGTTGGTATCACCAGCTCAGACGGCAAAAGCTGTGACATTTCTAGAGCATGGCTGTGACGTTTCTAGAGCGCGGCGTTGAGGGTGGTGGCTGCCGGACAGTGAAGGTCAAATGCAGCCTCAGTCACTGTGAGGTGCTTTGCCCTCGATTTCTCCAGTAGCGTGAGCAAACATTTGACTGTACATTAGTTGGGTGTCCAGTGGTATAAACTGCTTGGTTTGCTCCTATAGACAAAACACATATATAGGATATATAGGAAATAAATAATATGTTACAAACTGACCAATTGCCAATTTTTATTATGCAGGTACCACACATAATGGTTTTTCTAAATCAGGAAGAAAAGATGTCACAAATAGATACTATCGTTTGTGCTACCTGCTGGATTTATTCTGTTATAGTGGGGCTCTTGATGTTGTAAGAATTATTCAATGACATAGAAAAACAGAAAATCAAAATATATAATAAGGAAAGACTAGTGTAAAGGGGATACTAATTTTTGTATCTATGTTCCATTATGTGTAATGACTTACTGTAGAAATGAAGTCAAGTAGAAACAAATTGCTGCTTGTACAAAAGCAGTGGGCTTTAGGGTGTCATTGTACTCTACCTTTTATAAATGCATTTCTAAAGCTAGATCCCATAGGACTTTACGTTATCAAAATTACACACTTAGGTTTTAAACTTTTCAGACAACTTGGAATTTAATATGTTCGCCCTCTTTTGTTTTTAGTTAAAAATTCTTCCAAGGCAGCTTGTGTTCCTGACTGTTTACCAGAGAGGCAACAGAACCCGTTTGCTGAGGCACATCGCTCTGTGGGACGGCAGAGAGCTGAAGGTCACAGGCACTTACACGGGGCTCTTCCCAAGGCTGCTCGGAGCTCACGATGTTCAGGGTGGGTTTCTCAACTCTTTTCCCAGTGTTGATAGCAGACTAGAAAATAAACTAAACCACATAAAACTTCTAAGATCTTATTTGCTTTAAAATCATGATGACTCTGGCTGTTAGAAACATCCATTTCAGAACACTGTTTCTGCTTTCTGGACATGGAATGTAAAGCTTAAATAAACTTCAGTAGTGCCAGGGAAAAGTTTGGCCAGAGTGAAGTCATCAACAATTTAAAATGTCCAGTGTTATTTTACAACAAATTTCAGAAGTGTTCTGGATTATATGAAACATTTGGGTTTATTTTTATATTTGCTTTTGAGTATTTAATGAAGAGCAAAGTCCAAACCTAGTTTTGGACTAGACACCACTGGTAAACAGAGAGCTCAAGTATTGCAGCTACTTTCTAGGCACAGCGCTGGGATCCTGGCTGGGAGGGATTCAGCCTCAAACACCCAGTAACCCAGTGGTCAGGGTGGCTCATAATAAATGCAAACCTCTCCCAGTTGATAGAAGGAACGGGTTTTGAGGTGACCCACGCACAGATTTGTCCTTCAGTCACTGCACTAGACATATAAACAGACACATCCCACAAATAACATTTTTTCTGAATGTTGCCCAAGTGTCCCTTTCAATTTGGAGTATAAAAACATTTCAGTTGAAGTTCATTTTTGTTTATTTTTCTGTTTTCTTCTTCCTTTGTGTGTTTTTGTCCCTCATGGATTTAATTTTTTTTTTTTTTTGTTACCCATTTCTGAGGTTTTTTAAAAAATCGTAGTAAATTCTGTTACTCTGCTGCACTGGGTACTGCAGGGAGCTCTGGTCATGCCAGCTGCCACCTTGAGGTGCTAAACCCTTATTTTAAGGCTGCATTATCTGAAAATAACTGCCCACACTTATAGGAGAGTTGTAAGCTGTTCCTCTTCTAGTGCAGGGTTATCTCAGCTTCAGAAAGATTTTTTTTTTTTCCTGGATGTCTTGCTGGAAGTTTCTTTGGGTGTAGATATCAGTCTTTTGATCTTTGCAGGTAATTACTGTTTTGCTGGGAAATAAAGGACTCCTGTTTTCCCTTACATTTCGTCATGTTTGGCAGAAATCATCCCACTGAAGTCATTGTGGTTGTTGTGGGGGGTGGTGTGTGTGAGCAAAGACCATGTTTCCTCCGGGAAGCAGCGGTTGCCCTGCTGCCTGTGGAAGAACATGTCCTGTGCCTGCATCAGAAAATGAACAGTCACGATTTGTGGTGGGGAAGACTCACTTGCTTTTTTTTTTCTTACAGTGGAACTATTCCACCCTCTCTCCATCCCTTTCCCGTGGCATTCCAGGGTCAACTTACATGTGAAACATTCAGCACGCAGTCACCGGGATGATCTTACTGTCATCTGGAATGAGAAGGAGCAGGTAGGTACAGCAGCCCGGAGCATGTCAGGAGAATCACAAGAATATCAAGTGGGGATTTTTGCTTGTTTTCTTTAAAAAAAAGGCATTAAGCAAGCAGGGGAATTCAAGTAGGAGGTAAACTGTTCTCTTTGGATATACAAAATGTTATGATTATGAAAGATGAGCAGCCAGTATTCTTGTTTGAAGTATTTTCAGGCCATATGATTTGTTTTGTTTGCAGTGACCCCACATGTTGCTGCATAACCAGAGGCAATGGCCTGTGGCTCAAAGCACCGGATAAAGGCCATTCCCAACACTCTCAGACTCTTAAGGCAGCTTTTGAGAGCAGATGGGAAGAATAAAGCAAAGGAAGAAATAACCTCACACTTATTTATCTCTCTTAGATTTTGAGCAGGATGAAGAGCCTCTCTGTTGCACGGATGTGCTGTGTTTACCCGCGCAGAAGTGACACATACCTGTGCTTCACATTTTCAGCATTACTGATTCCATTGAAGATCTTTTGTATTTCATTCTTTCATTATCCTCTTTATGAGTGAGAATGACAGCTTTGGCACAGTTTAAACCAGTTTTTGTTTTTCTTTAAGTCAGCATTATTTTTTAAAAATAGCAAAAAAGAACTAGGAGAACTTTGGTTAAATTGACTTCCAAATGTGGTTAAATACCGAAGCTATCCGACTTGAACTAACTCTGCCATCTTTGTGTGTCTGAAATGCAGCACCTTGGCTGAGTATTACATTTTTCTCTGAATAAAGACAAAAGACAATGTATAAAATATGTTACCATGCAGAAACAGCAATGTACCTGCAAAAATAATTAGAATTTCTTAATTTCTTTGAAAAGTGCTAAAATTCCAACATTTACTTTAGAACTTCCTTTTGCATCTGTTGATATGTATCAGATATCAGCGTCATCTTCTCTGAAGTTTGGAAGAGAGGTCACAAGGTTCAGAGCCACTGTTGCCCACCCCTTTAACTACACCCTGAAGCAACTGGAGGTCCGTGCCCTGTCAGAACAGAGAGGCAGGAAGTACAACCAGCAGGTGAGATCGTGAAGAGGCTGCAAAATCCAAAGCTGTAGTACTGTATTTACTGTTAGCGTACCTTTCATCTCAAAGGACTGCAGAACTAGGTACTGTCCTGAAGAACATAAAGAGCACCAAGGGCTCCTTGTGTCCAAACCACCAGTGTTGTTTCCCTTTCTAAGCATAACTGTCGCTAGCTGGCAGTATCTGTCTGCACATTTTAGCACTGACCTGTTTTGCATGGTAAGAAGCCATAAGTGCATGAGCCAGCCTAGCAATGAGAATGTTAAAAATGTGGCAAATGTATTCCACAAAGTGATGAACAAACTCCCATTCCGCAAAAATTCTCAATTTTTGGAGTATATAGGAAATTGCAACACAATTGTGAAAATACATGAGACTAGAAAGGCTTTAAAATACCATTGTGAGGTGCACTTGCAAAGCACGTATGAGAAAAAGAGGAAGAATTCCACAAATCATCCTTCAAGATCAAAGACTACAGAATATTTTCTGTCTGAAAGTGCACTGCCTGCCCCAGGCACTCCAGCTGCTGGGGCTGGAGAGGTTCTGCTCAGTAATAAGCTGTGCAAACTCCGCCGTGTTCTGTTTGTTCATCCGGAGCCTTTTTGGTACTTAGTGGTGCCACAGAGTGCTCTCAGGGTGTTTCACTACGTAGTCAATGTGTCTCAAGTGTTGTATTCAGAGGAGTTCTCTTGTAGCGTCATTATTCCACTGGTGTCGTTAATTGCTGTGCATGATAGACCCAGTGCAGCTTCCAGAGGAGATATCAGGACTTCTGTTGCCTTGGTTGTGAAAGTGCGGTTTCCCTGCATGTTTGCCTGAGGCCTTGAGCTTCCAGGCCGCCTGGAGTTCCATGGCGTTATAACATGGTTCTGTCCCAGGTTTAATTCTTTTTTTCTCCACTGGGTGGGGATCATTCTGCTCCATCACCCTGCGGGCTCTTCTGCTGGTTCTAGTCTTGCTTCCCTGGCCAAATCCTTCTCTTGTGGTTGCAGCTGCAGCTGGCAGGGAATGGCGGGCAGCCTGCAGACATCCAACTGACCCTGCAGGACAAGTCCAAGAGGGACGTCACCGCCTGGGCTGGCTGTGTGACGCTCGCTTCGGGTCAGGTATGAGTCTTGGAGTCTAAGAAGGGATGGGTGTAGAGAGATTTCTGGGTTTGAGTCTCACAGAATGATTTTTTTTCTGCACTTGTTGTGATATAAAAACCTTTTACTTCAAGTCAACCTTCTCATGTCTCAGAGGAAGAAAAATACAAGCTGTGAAGAATTCTGTTTCATGTTGCCAGATCTGGTTGTATTTGGGATGCAGCTTTTCCTCAGGACAGAATCGGCAACCCCTCGGGTTTCTCAGTAGAGACTGAAGCAGTCTCTTATGGATATATAGACCTTTCAGGGCTTCTCACAGACATGTAGTTTCACCCAGAAAACATACTTCTCTGGCATATGCCAAACACAGTTTTTAGAAAATTACTTAATGCCTTAATTTTTCTCTCTTCCAGCTTCAGAGAGTGTTGAGTGTAGAACACATGCACGCATGTGGGTCTCTAGAGCAAAGATCAGCATCGTTTAACGAATATCTAGATCTGAACTGGGATGACAAAAAATTCAAACACAATCTAACATATGAGGTAAGAGAAGGTGGTTGTATCTGGTAACTCACCATTTTTATGGGAGATGTTCTCAATAGATGGGATTTTATTTAGTTTTATATGGAAGTTTGAGTGGATTTTAAGAAAGCTCCTGTAGAGTGCCACTTTCTGTGAAATACCATTATTTCATTTTGCCTTTTACATATCTCTCTGCACAGGAAGAAAGCTAAATGTAGCATAATTAAGAAAAAATTAATTTTTACAAGCTAGAGGCCTCACTTATGCCCTTTAATTTGGAAAACTGTTGACTTAATTCTGTAGGACAGGGACCAGAAACTCTGCTGATAAGCCAAAACATTGTGAGTGGAAGTGCTACATTTTGGAAATGTTACATTAAAACCCTAAAGCTACCAGAATAAAAAAAAGACAGAATGGGGACAGGATGGGGCTGAGAGCTGGGATGGGACACAGAGGAGTGTCTGAGATTCTGTTGTCATGTTTTAACTTTGTTTTCTTGGTTCATTGCAGAGAAATCACTTCTTGTATCCTGATAAATTTCAGTTAGAAGCTGTTCTGGAAAATATTTTCCTGACCTCATGCACCAAACAGAAGATTCTGGGTAAAACAGAAACAAACTACTCATCTTTCCTGGACTACTACGTGAGCTTGGAGTTCTGTGACCTTCCAAATGTAAGTCTCACATAAACACATTGAACCTACTTCACTTTAAATGTAGTTACTGATTTGGAGATGCAGTTTTCCTCAGCTGCAACTTTTCACAAGAATTGCCATACTCTGTAACTTAATGTACTGTAAAAAAACAGTGTCATTTACTTGGCTGAGGCAGAAAGGTTGTGTTTGCCACTGTAGGATATTCTATAGGTCCTGTTACAACCATAAACATTCCCCCTTCCTCCGTGTTCTTGCTTTCCTACTCTTCTCTCAAAGGTCTTTTAATTTCCTCTTCCTGAAGAACATGAAAACAGGCTCATGAGGGATCAAAAAGGAAACTAGAGAAGAATAGGAGTGCTTTCTTTCCCCTGTAGGTAAAAGTTTACTGGTTTTTATGGCTGCTCTGCTGTTAGTGATAAATTTTTGGACCTTAGCATAACCTTCTAGTTGTCATTTATTTTTATATTACACACAGAAACCAAAGACCCATCCATGATCTTCCTTAGGTGCATATTGGACCCCCGAGTTGCCCATTAATATTCACAACAAACATAAAGCATGGAACTTGCAATAAATGTGGTCTCTTCCCAGTCCTCTGTGGCTATTACGCATCTCAGCTGGATTCCTCGTTTGCTTCCACACACCTCGTTAGCGATGGGCAACAGCAGCCAGAGTTCGATGCCAGTGAAAACTTTTTGCAGGACCAAGATGTGTTAGAGGCTGTTTATAATGCTAAAATATACATGAGGTCACTTCAAACTCAGGTGCCTCTTTATCCTTTTGGATCCTTTTCTTCAAAGGCATCCTTCCAAATGCCTGGCTGGAGTAGGTGGGGAGTGTAAGAACAAAGAAAAATGCACGTGTTTGAATAAAATATATTGCAGCTGTTGTCACTGAAGACACTTTGTTATACCCCAGAACATGAAGGTGTAATGAAGACCATGCTGTGAGAAGGAGGATGTGCTGGTTTCTGAAAGTACAAGTTTTGTTCATCGCTTCATTGTGTAATTTCATGAGAATGCTAACATTGTACAACCTCTCACTGCTTTATGCAGAGCCTATTTCTTTGGAAGAATTAAGCTTTAATACCTTTTTTGTTCATACTTAGGTAATTGTTTTTTCTGGAAAACACCAGCTCAACAAAGATGACATCATTTTGCAATCGGAGAGCAGATTCCACCTTGCTGGCCATGGGAGAGATGAGGGGTTGATTGGAGTATCCTTAAAAAATCAGAGTACAGCTGCTGTGAAGAACTATTCTTTGGAAATTGAAGTGAGTTTTTATTTTATTTTCGTGGCACTGGGTTTTGGGGTTTTGTTTCTAAGGCCTGATGCCATCTGTCCTGCAAACTGATCAGGTGCAGCCAGGCAACACAAAATACTCCTGGTTTGTGTAGTTGTGTTTTTAAAGGAGCGGTTATGCAATGCACACGCAGTGTGATAGGAGAGAAAGGAAGACACCAACATTAGTTATCTGCAGAGCTCAGGGACAAATACCGTAACTGTGTATCAGCTGGAGTATATAAGTTTTAGGAGGCTGTGTGTTATTATAGCTCACCATCTTCAGCACGACTGCTCTGTTTGGTGAGGCATGTGTTTTTACACCATAACAAAGGACAAAAAAAGGAAACAGAATGTGGGACTCACACAAAGCATCATTTTCCAGGAAAAAAAATGGCCTTAAGAAAGGCACAGAACAGCTAATACGATGCTCATCCTGATGCAAATCTCCTCCTTTTTCTCTCCCCCTCTATTTGCCATTTGCTCTTAAATTTCTGTGAAATGAATAAGGTGGAGAAGCTGATAGTGGCAAACAGAGTGAGACAGAAAACTAGTATGGTCAGCACCATCCAAACTCTTAATTAGGAGCAATGTGGGTGGTCAGTCATAGTTAAATGAGACAGCAGGCCACCCCTTACCAAAGTGATGATTTAATTAGTAACAGGCTAAGACAAATACTAAATTATTTTTCCATCCCTTTTTAGAAAGGAGATGAAAGAAGTATCGGCTGTCTCTGTTCTTTGTTTTGGAATACATGGCACAAACAAGCAGCCCCACAGGGAACGCAGAGTCTGTTTCTCTCCCTGCTACCATTGACATTTTGTCCACAGCCTCGTGCTCTCCGGTCCTTCGGCTCATGACCAATCCTCCCGATGCTTGTGCCTCTCTGGAGAGCGTAACTCCTGTGTCGTGCACAAGTGTTGGGAAACATTTTCCTCCCCACTTACCTTTCCCTGGGGAGCACTGACATTTGAGCATCATCTCTGAACATTTATTAATTCTGTGCGGTCGCTTTGAATAAATGTTTTTCCTTTATGGCTGCAGTTCAGAGCCTTTGAAGATATTTGGCTGGGCCTGACAGGAACTGCTGCTTCCTCATCCGTTCAGAGCCAGATCCTGGTGGAGGGGATTATGGATCAGAAAGAGAAAGTAAAAGTAGCTGCTTCGAAAGGAAAGGAGTGTTTTCAGTGCTACATGGGGTATTTGAAAGGTATGTACCTTCCCAGACAACTCTGACAGTCGTATGATTTGGTTTTAGCTGGTCCTGTAAGGAGCAGGGAGTTGGACTTGGTGATCCTGTGGGTCCTGTCCAACTTGAGGTACGTTGGACAGATTCCATGAGTCACAGCTGTCACTGGTGTGAAGAGGTGGGCAGAAAGGGTTTGTGTCTCTGGTGCCAAGCTAGCTCAGTTTCATGGCAATTCCAGCCGTGATCTTTCAAATAATGAAAAGCTGAAGGTCAAAGCTTGTTATACAAACGTCAGCTTGGGAGACATTTGAATGATTACTAGCCAGGGGATGATTATAATAGATAGTGATCAAACGTAGGATTCATTTTGATTTAGCCATCCTAAAGTTTTGTGCCTCATTTAAGAGAATTGTTACATTCCAATTCCAATGAAGGGAAGGAGGCTGACAGCCCCATGCTGAAACCTGTATATGAAATATAGGATGTGGGGAATCACTCTCTGCAGGGGATTCTCTCAGTTCTGACTGACAACAGAGGGAACAGGACTGTGCCAAACTTTTAGATGGCTGAAGTTTGATGGAATGAGACCCGCTGCAAGCACTTTCTGTTGTGACTCATCCACCTTTTGGCTACATTTCTGTGCAAACCAGGTAGATTTGGTGGCGTGACGGTTGTCTGAAACTCGTGTTGTGGCAACCCCAGC
The DNA here is from genome assembly GCF_964273445.1 of Streptopelia decaocto. Lineage (NCBI taxonomy): Eukaryota > Metazoa > Chordata > Aves > Columbiformes > Columbidae > Streptopelia > Streptopelia decaocto. The sequence continues at coordinate 14,293,982 of NC_138668.1, read as the reverse complement.
CCTACTCGCAGTTACAGCCCTACACTTCTGCAGGGGAGGTTCTCTCAGGTCCATGGCCTCACTTGTACGTGCTGTGATGCATTTGAGATTAAGACCATTAGCTTCTGAATTACTGAAGTCAGAAGTCTGTAGAAATGATTCAGCTCAACTCTCTCAACCCAGATTCTGTGTGCACTTTGCCAACCATTTCTGCTTATGCTGATCAGTACTTGGGCAGAAACAGCTTATGTGCGATGGGTGAACGTGTGACTGACACCTTCATTTATGGTCTAAGCAGTTCTGAAACATCAGCAACAAGGGACAGTGAAAGACTAAAGCACAAAAAAGCCTGTAAATCACTATGACTGAGTGAATTATTTAGATTAATCTAGTGCTTCGAGTGGCATATCAGTATTTGTCAATCATTCTCAAGCCACACAAGAGAAGAATCACACACTGACATTGATCTCATTTTCTCCTGTTTATCTCCTCTAGGTTTTTTGTGTTTGTTTTTCGTTTTTTTTTTCACAAACACCTAACACACTCAGCCACTGACTCATCACCTAATTGAAGAGCTGGCTTTGAAACGATGTCTCTCAGTGTTGTTCCTGTAAGCCAAGCTCTCTCTTTTCATTCTCTAAGGGGATTTGGAAGAAGGAATGGAATTCAGTGCTTGTACGGATGGGCAACAGATGGCAACCATCAATACCTACCTCAGCATCAATGGTGAAAGGCAAGAAAACATGGGACAAATGACCCTCGCAGCTGTTAATGGAAGCCTGAGTTTTCTGGCCCATGGATGTGGAGATCCAGTTCTTAAGACTGAGGTGAGACCCTTCAGCTATAGTTAATTGCAGTGTGATTTTTCCAGCATATTGTTTAATCTTTTCAGTTTGCTGGAGCACCTCTCAGGTAGACTTCATGTGTGACTTTTGGTGAGTAACCAGGCAAAAGGGGGAATTATGCAGTTTTTAAATGTTGTTTTTCACTTTGGTGTGAAAAGATGCCATGGTGAGAATTAAAAGGTTCATCCATACCTAGAAATCATAGAAATTACGGGACCCTCTCCTAAAGGGTAGATCTTCTGAAGAGGGTGGGTAAAGCAAGAGCAGCAGTGGTGGGCCAGGGCAGCTCAGCACATCGGTTACAAAACTGTAATTAGAATCCCTGAATGTGCTTTTGCTTCTAAAAGGGTTTCACATACTTGGAGGCCTTTTGGTGTTTCATCCTTAGACTCTTCTGTTCCCATTTCGAACCACTGAATAACACTGACGTCATTTCCCTGTAGCAATGGGAGGCCACTGCGGATCTTTGCTGGCATTTAAACTAGTACAAACTTTGAGCGATTTGGACCCAGCACAAGCAATTCTAACTCATAAATTCAAGGGTTTTATTCATCTTCTCACAGCACAAACTTAATGAAATTGGGAGCCTTCTGAAAACCAAACTGCTGGAGAAGATGAAGAAGTTTGACGGATATATGTGGAGACTGAAGAGATCAGTAAGTATCTGTACATCATTAATTAAAACTCATTATATTGCATGCAGTCATTTTGTTTTGCTCAGACCTTTAAATGCTTAATCCTGTGCTAACCTGCAATTCATACACTGGCAAAAAGCACATTTCCTGGTAAAGCTCCTATATCTGCACCAACACTGAGGAGTTCGGAATTGCCTTGGAATGGAGTCAAAGCTTTGGCTGTGATCACTATGTATTTTGGTATTTGTTTTTTTGGGAACCACTGTAGGTGCAGCAAGTTGATTTTCTGGCTGAAGCAGCTGCCTGGCCTTCGACAGCCTTGCACAAGGCTGCAGGATCCCTCCGCAGCGCGGCCAGAGCTGTCGCCCAGGTGTGGAAGCAAAGCGGAACCAGGCAGATCCTGAGAAGCAAGCTCCCGCTTTACCTCCATAAAGTTCAAGACACTGTCCAGCAAATGCAGAATGAATTGCAAAGTAAGCAAAATCACGCAATGCAAGGAGAATAAGGACAATGTCAGTGCAGGGCAAAAGAAAATGGAGTATAATAGATGCTGAATAGCACAAATGTTTCTATTTTGATCTAACAAAAGTTGCTGACTTTGGCTTTTAGTTTACAGAGTGAGAGCCATGATGCAATAAGCTCTAAGTAACCTCGGTGTAACCACCTTTCTCATGGGATTACTGGAGAGGCATTCCCTTGGACACGGGAGCCTGGGGTCCAGCGCATGAGAACAGCCCAAATTGCTGAGCTGAAGTGTTTCTGCTCACAGTTCCCTGGCAAGCATTTCCTCCCCAAGGGCTGTTCAAAGCCATCCTTGAGTTTTGAAGGCTTATACTAATCGGATTTCACTTCATCTGTTTCTCCCAAGTCTGTCCAGTAGTCACTAATTCAGTGGCCTATGGCCTGTATTGAAACCACTGAGAAATGTGGTCAGCTGCAATTAGCTGAGAGAACCTTCAGCTCTCCCAAGATTAAAACCTCACTTTAGGCCACTTACCTCTAGATTCTTCCCATTCAAAAATGAGATTTGATATACTGTGTTTGAAATCAGTTGTGACCAAGCTGTCCTGTTATTCCTTGAGCAGGTTGAGCTGAGGAGCTCTGTTGGTGGCACACCGCAGAGCATTCCTTGTGTCTATTTTGGAAAGCAGCAATGTATTTATAATAAGGCACACGAGTGGATCAGGGCTGTAGCTAAATGCCTCTTTCAGGTTTCTGTAAGACGGTGCCCATGCACACAGCTGTGAAATGCACCTGATGCCATGAAAACTAAGCTGTGGTTCTGTTCTGTGTGTCTGTCCTTCCCTCCTGCTGGGAGCTGTGGGGAAACAACCAAATAAACAGCCAGCCAGCCACTTCCTAACACGCTGGCTGAGGTTTGTTTCATGGGATGTGTTTGCTTCAGAGCCATTAACAACCTTGAAGGACGCCTACTACGATGTAACCTCAAAGCCACTGGATGAAGTTTGGCAAGAGAAGACAGAAGAGTACATGAGGAAAATCCAGGCGTTTTTACCCACGGTTGTGAAAGATGTGTGGCTGATGGAGCCAATGCGGATGGCATTAAAGGGTGTCAAAGCAGGCTTGGATATGGTCGGTATAACTCGATTTTCCATTTTTAATGGTTTGAAAATAAGGCTTACAAATTTAAGTCTCAGCTTTGAACTATGGATACACAAAAACTGTTAAATATTTTTGTTTAGGGAATTAGTTTGATTATTTTTCCATGTAACAAGTTTGTGCACAGCTAATTTACTGTTCTTGAATTATTTGTCCTGCTTTGAAAGCAGGACTTTTCCAGCTGGAGGAAAGGTTGTTTTTACCAGTTTGGGTTGAAATCACAGCAGCAGTAATTTGTCATTCATGTAGCTTTTGCTTTTCTTCCATAGAGACAGGATTGTGATGCCAATAAATAACGTACAAATAGGTTTGGGCTCTTCTAGTAGAAAAGCAAAGCATAAAGGATATATCATTACACCAATATATATTAACAAAGAGATCAATCCTTTGCAAGCTACTGCCGCATGCTAACTCAGTGAAGTATTGCTATAATTTCAGTAATCTTATTTTAGGAAGGATGCATTTCTGTCCATTATTTGTTGCTATAGTGACTCATCTTTTAACCTCTAAATGACAAGACGCTGTCAGGCAAGTGACAAATGCAAGAGGGCCTGAAGTGGTATTTCACTGACTGTTGATTTAGATCTCATAACCAAATACTGACCCTGCCCTGAAGTCCTGTGCTGAACGCAGTCTGTAATCTCCTTCTCTGGCTCTCCAACAGGTGACACAGCAGATGCTCAGGTGGGCAGAGGCCATGGTTTCTAGAGCCGTGAGCAAGATCCGGAAGCCCTTACTCAATCTTTACAGTTTTTCAGCCAGGTAAGTGGTGGGGTTTTGCAGGATCCCTGCTACCAGGTAGTGCATTGTTAGTCTTCATTTCAGCTTGTGTGCTGAGGGGTTTGAACAACCACCTGACCAGTCTTTGCTTGGGGCACATCACATAATGCCATAATGTTCATTTTTGATGGCGACCAGGACAGCCTGCACATCAAAAAGCTACTTGGCAGCACAGAGACCAGCAGTGACAATAACAGGCCATATATGGCCCTCACGGGTTACTGCAGGCCTTAGCTGCTGTGTATCTTTGTTTTGCCACTCTAACCACACTGCAGTTCTTATGAATATTTCAATTCCCCATTTCTCATAATAAAGCAACCGCCTTTTATCAGCTGAGCAGATGGCACATGCTCTTTTGTTTGTATTCTACAGGAACTGTTCAGTGGCCATCAAACTGCCAGTGCTTCCTAAAGCTGACCGCTCCCTGGATCTGGCAAATGTCACCAATTATCTCATTGAAGAAAAGCTAATGAGGCCTTTCCAAGACCTCTACAACATCAATGTAGTTGCAGAGTATTACAGATTCAAACGGCGGATGATGGAGAGTCCCTTTGAATGTAAGCCCTTTCGGAGTGCTGCTTTGGTTTGTAACTGGGTCTGTTTCCACTTACTTCTGAATTTTACAAAACAGATTTGGAATAGTAGTTTAAATAGAGATGATCGCTAATTAATAATTTTCCTACAAACTTTATAGTCTTTCTTGTAAAACAATAATTCCCTGTACAGTGGCAACATTTTGTGTGAAGCTGACATGCAATAAACACTCCTCTACTTAATATTCATGCGCATTTTCCAACTCTTGACACTTTTTTGTGTTGAGAGTAGAAATCAGCAGGAGGCATTTATCCATCTCATCTGTGTGCTCCTGGGAGGCAACACTGTGGTTCAGTGCCAGTTGTACCTGTTGGCCCTGGGTCTTGTCCGTCCTTTGAAACCAGTGACACCGCCTCTGTTGACTCTAGGATGAAAAAGCTCAGCCCCACCAAATCTTCAGGCACAGCATTACCTGCAAAAGCATTGCTAAATGCAAATGCTAGAAGACTGTTAGTGGGCCCAGCTGTCCCTTATGGATAACAGCTTTTCTAGAAAGAGCCATTTTCATGGTTTCCTCCCAGTAGGCAGCACAAAGGAGGGTGCTGGAGGTCAGTCCTGGTGCCCAAGCAGTCTGAGTGACACATCAGCAGGTTCCTGGACTGCGACTGTTTGATGATCTGCTTTGGCAGGGTATTTTCTTTTTTTTAGACAGTTAATATTATTGCTATTTTGTGCATAAAATGTATAATGTGTATATCGGGGGGTACATACACTTACAAGTATGCCTACCAGGTAGCATGGCTATACATCAAGATGAGCTTTGAATCCTAATTCATGTTTCTCAAAGTTTCAGGAGACTCAAGTGGATCTATAATGAAAAACAACTTACTTGATTGTTTCCTTTCTGGAAATAATAGCAAGAGAAATTATTTTAAGATTATGCCAGCCAGAAGCTGTTTATGTTCAGTATGCAAGTAATGGCACAGCACTTACTGCTATGTGGAAAACTCATGGATGTTTCTTCTGAAATATTGTTCTCTAGATCATGCTATGTTAATGGGGACCAAGCATCTTATGACTTTTGATGGAAGAATTTATGATTTGGCATCAAAGTGCAGCGTACTTCTTGCCAAGGATTTTGTTCACAATACTTTCACTGTAATACTAAATGAGGAAGCTAATAACTCAAGATCACTGTATGTGGAGATGAACCAGACTGTGATCGATATCTACCCACGACTGAAGGTAGGACAGGAAGTCAAACATTCTTCCTTTCCAGACCAGAACTTACCAATCAAAACAAAACCAAACCTATATATATAAATATATAAATATATATATAAATGCTCAAACCAGACTGGAACAGCTCTCAGATGTGTTAGGAAGTAACCACTTTTTAATCAGGGAATAACTCTCCAAAACAAAAAACAACATTTTTAACCCAAGGGCTGCTTCTCTGCTCTCTGGGTAGATAAAATAAGAGAGGCTCAATGAACTTTTCAGGTTTCCTTTCACACAGTCTAAGAGAGGTCTGGAGAACAAATTGGCCCCATAGCCTCAGTGTACTTGGGAGGCTTTGTGCTTTTCTGCTCTTCCAGAAGTTTAACACAGCCGTGTTCCTATTCCCTAAGTCTGGACTGAGCAAAATTGACCCAATCCCACCTGCAGACACAGACTGAGCTTGCCTGTCATGTACCTTCACTGTGACATATTTGAAATCGCATTTTCATTTTAAAACAGATAGCCAAGATGTATAACTTCTCCTTCATGGACAAGAACTGCCAAGTACTGGATCAGTCCCTTGAAAAGAACAGCACTAATTCAAGGAGCGACGCCAACACAATAGAAGTGTCTAATCAGGAAGGAGTTTCTGTCTCCTGTGACTTTCGGTTTGATCTCTGTACGGTCACTCTGGCTGGCTGGCACCATGGTCAGTATCACTCACACAGCTGTTGTCAGCTGTTTGTCCTTTTTTCTGTATCTCTAAGTTATCATCACCTGCAGTGCTCACCTGGGGCTTGTCTTGCACTTGCTTTTTCCCACTTCATTTACCCACACCCTGGAAACAGCCCCAGGCATTCCCAGTTACTGCCAAATAAAGCACAGTAGGTATCATTCCAGAAAGAACAGCAAGTGTTTACCTCAGTTTCTGTTGGTTTAATGCAATGAAGCAGACAGAAATAGCGGGTAGGTGTGATGCCGTCTGCCCAGCCCCAAATCCTGTCTGAGAATAACTGCTCAACAGCAGGCTGAGCTTGTCAGACCTGCCAGAGCACAAAAGAGGAGACAGAAAAGCTTCCAGGGTCTTTGGTGTGCTTGGAATATGTTCCTCTCCCTGTGCCCCACACTGTTCTAGTGATTAGCAGAGAATGGATACGGTGTCCTGATCTGGTCAGGAGAAGCAAATGAGCAGCCAACAAACAAGGTGGCAATGCACCCCAAGAAAAATCTACATGGGTGCCTGGGTGTTCCTTTCCTCTGCCGCAGGCCAGCCGAGCTCTGCTGTATGAACAATCAGAGCACACAGACAGCTTCTCAAATTTTCCTCTCTCTACTCATGACAACTACTATTTTACTCTAATCTCATTCCAGGTATTTCAGCTGGGCTTTTTGGTACCAATGACAATGAAGCTGGAAACGAGTGGACCCTTCCTAATGGCTCCCTCACGGACGACGTGCAGGAGTTCACGCAGAGCTGGCAGGTAACGAGCTGTTGCCGCTTTCTGTGCAATCACCAGTGCTGCTGGAGCACAACAGGGAGCACCTGACATAGTGGTCTGGCTTAGCTGAACTAAAGTCAGACAGTGAAAACAGCAGCATACTGTATATCATTTGTTTTCCAGTGTTTAACCAGGGAATAGGTGTTGGTAAATTTGCTAAAAAACATACAAAATTCCCTGTAAATGGGCGTTGAGCCTAAGTAGTAAGGTAAAACAGAGAGGCTGCTTCTGCAACAGGAACTTCAGTTGGAACCAAGTGCATTGGATGTTTTCCTGCTTAGAGCCCATCCTTTTGGAATGCAGAGCCAGGTGGTACCTGGTAAGCAGTAAAGTTGCTCTCCATCCCCATACCACCAACTGCTCAGACTTTTGAGGATTAGCTGCTACTGATTCAGTTATTAACTTGCATAAAAGGTCTTCCTATAGCTGTCATAAATAAGTGTTTTAACTCTTCTATACCGGTAACATCATATCTCTTTGCTTCAAAGAGAACCTTAATTAATTTACCATCAGCTGAAAATAATCTAAACACGAAAACATGCAGGTGTACATAGCAACAGACTTAACACAACTATACGTAATACAGAAAGCAAAAACACAATCAGGTTAAATCTGGCCAGGTATTGAAACCTGAACTAAAAGCAGTCAGTTGCTCTGGATCAAACTATAAACTCAGCCCGGCAACTCCCTACCAGGAGGCGCCATACAGAATAAAAGTTAAGACAACTCGCCAACTACTGACTGCGTTAGCAGTGAATAACAAAATCAATGGGAAAAGGAAATAATGCCTGTAATCTGTAATATTTACGAGGCATACATTTTTGCTTATGAAGAGTGCAAGGTACTTCTCAATATTAATGGAAAATAAATGTTAGAGCAGTGTACAAGCTGCCTGTATCTTCCTTCAAACCATCCCACACTGAAGTGCGGAGAATTCACGCTACACTGATTAAAAAAAAACAACCAAACAAAAAAACACCAAAACAAAAAAACCCCACCATTACAAAACCCCAAAACAAACAGCAGAAAAACCCACAAAAACTAAAACAAAAACCCCACCAGCTTGAGTAATTCTGTTTACCCAGGTGAACAAGTGCAGTCCTGTACAGAAGAAAGTGAAGCCATGTCCAATTACAGCCAAGCAAAACATCTGCAAAGTGTTTTTTGAAGAGCCACATTCACTTCTTAGAAACTGCTTCAGAGTTGTAAGTATAACCTCAGTGACAAAAGGACTGTTGGGATACCCAGATGTCAGATTTCAAAGGACTACATGTACCTGTTGCAAGGATAGAGAAGTTTAGTTGCGGATCACTTCAGAAGTAATCAGAGCAACAATCCAGACAGAAAAAAATAGGTGTTATATCACCATAAATATAAGTTAAGATCCCTGACATCCACAAACTAGTGGCATGCCTTTGCACTGCTGTTTAACATGCAGGTCTAGAATTTGGAACTACAAGTAAACCCCTCAGTATAGGGAAGAGAATAAAGGTTTGTGAATGGTGCTAACAAGACGGGGGGGGAGGGAGACACAGATGACGGAACTGCTCAAGTTCCCTGCGGGTTATTGCCAGGAGCTGTGTGCTGCCCCTGCCCCCCCACACCCCTGTGTTACAGGTGGACCCCCAGCCCTTCCAGGCCATGTGCAGCTCGGACAGCTGCGGGGCGCCGGAGCTGCGGGCCGCCTGCCGCGCGGCTGCCGCCTTTGTGCATCTGTGCCACCGCAACTTTGTCCCTGTGGAGATGCCTCCTCAGTGGTGAGTTGCCTTTCGTTTCATCCTGAACACTCTGACTGCATCGCTGCAGTACTTGCGTGTCTTATTCAAGAGCACAGGAGAAAATAAAACTAATAAATATGATCATGGGGATGAGCAAAAAATGATTCTGTTGCTGGAATTATTCTTCTTGCTCCTTGTCTATCTTATACTCTCAGCTGTTCCCTTGGCAGCACACAGTAACCCATCCCATTCACTCTAATGGCTTTCTCGTTTCCTCCTCATTTGCTATGCAGATTAACACAGAAGGATACTTGCAGAGTTTGGTGTGATCGTCCCTAAGAGTTCCAATTCTCAGATATTATTTTTGTTTCAATCTTTTTTTTTGGTCTGACTAATGCATTTGGATACATATTAACAGTAAGTCCTATTATATGGACAGTAAACCGACTCAGTGACCTATTTTTATACTTTTCAGTCTCTTTTAATGAAATCTATCGATCTTCTTTAAACAACCTAGAATTTCAAGATTATCAATACCTGTACTTCAATGCAGCTGTCATCCAGATAGCTCTATGCCGGGAATCTGCTTAAAAACGGAAAGCAAGCTGAAAAGCCTGAGAAGAGCAGTAGTGCTGACATTACAATCCTTGCCCATTGCTGTTGTTATTGTGTAAATTGGTTATGAATTCTCACCTTTTTTGCTGGAGGTGCACACAGTGCTGCATTGCACATTGCTGCAGAAACTAGATCAGGACAGTTCCTGCTCTAAAAGGGACTGGAGTTGTGTTCTGCTAACTCCATCTGCATTGCTTGGGAAGTGCAGAATTTTTAGGAAATAATTCTTCTCATATAAAGAAAAAACCTGTGTAAGTCCACAGCCAAAGAACACTAACTAGTGATAAAATTTAGTCCCCTCATTTATTATCTTCAGAGTAAGGGCATTATTACTGCAGTTCCTGCACATTTCGGCTGTACAGCTGCCATTCCCTGTGTGCGTTACCTCACTCCAGTCCCACTTAGCTGTTGGGCAGCAGAAGTACCTAAAACCCAAAAGCACTGCAGTGATCTGAACGCATGACCATCTAAGGATTATAGCAGCTGTATATTTTGGCATTTTCTGTATAGGTATACTCACATCTTTTCTACACGATATGCTGCATACAGTGTCTTCTTTGAACTATATTTATTGACTACAAACTGCTACATAAGTGATATATAAACAGTAAGTTTACCACTTAATAGTGGCTGTTCACATATTGCTGTCTTAAGAGAGATGAAGATGACCAAGAACATCCCCAAAACTACTTTTTTTGGTCTAAACTAAGAAATAACATAATACAGATGAATAAAACAATAAGGGGACAAAAGCTCCTCTGAAATTTTCTCTATGCTTGTATCTTTCCATTGAATGAGAACTAATTACTGATACACTCACCCAGGTAATAACTTAGGATGTAACTATATTTTTACAAGACTGCAATAGCAACATTTACTCTAAGAACAGCCAATTACGCTTTTACTTGAAATGAAGCACTTCGGTTTACACTCCTACCGTTTATGCTCCATCCTTTGCTACAGCTTAGTAACAAGAAAGCAGGGTGATTTAATATATGCAATTAAATATTATTCATTCTCATTTCTAAACTCACTACCCCCTCAAGAGGTTGATTTTGTGACTACAAACATTTGTGGTATGCTTAAGAAATATATTTACAAGTATTTGCTGAATTCTCACCCGATAAGGAATGGAATAAATATCAAGCATTTGTAGATGATTGTGTTAGCCATAAAATAAAAACCTAGAAAAAAGAACACTCAATATATCTTTAGGTGCATCACAAGTATACATTCCCATGTGTGGTACTAATGCCTCGTGTTATTTTTCTGCCTTATGTATTCAGTTTACCGTGTGTGTAGGCAGCATAATGCCATGAAATTGCTGGATAGTATCTTAGAATCATAGAATCATTTCATCTGGAAGAGACCCTCAGGATCATTGAGTCCAACCATAACCTAATCGAACTAGCACTAAACCATCTCCCTAAGAACCTCATCTAAACGCCTTTTAAACACCTCCAGGGTGTAGGCAGCAAGTGGTTTTAGCTCCAATAACTTATCTAAACTCTTCAACATAATGAATATGAACTATAGAGACAAATTTTGTTAAATCTGAGCCTGAATAATCAGTTCGAAACAGGAGTTTTAGAATGGCTCTGTGGCCAGAAGATTGAAGTCACTAGTGCTGCTAACTTATGTTATCCCACTTCTGAGGAAAGGGACTGGAATTACAGTGGCTCACAGGCTTAGCTAACAACAATAACATTATTAAAGCACACTATAAGACAAGCAAAGTATACTGCGGATGTACACAGGAACAAACATATTGAAGACAAGAAATAATTCTTATAACCTCAGCTTATTTTATGCATCCAGCTTTGGACACCATGTTTCATTTAAGTTGCGAACCAGCTGAGAAAAGTCCAAAGGTTTCTACGTGGGGAAAAAAAATTGAAGGGCTGAGGAAAGACATGAGTCAAGTGTTTAAATAAGTAAAGCCACTAAAACGAAGGAAGTGTGCCAGACCAAACTGCAGTAAGGAGAATTACGTCTGATGTTGTGAAAGAGCATGTAACAGCCAGGCCAGTCAGGCATCGGAGCCGACAGGCTGCTGAGGTCATGAGAACAAGAGAGAAAACAGTCAGTAAGAGCAACCTCTGCACTATCTTCTCAAAATTCATTCTCATGAAGGATCTTCTACCAGATAGTTGAACTAGCCAGAGCCCATAAACTTTAATAATAATGCTGCTCATTTCCTCCTAAGTGTGAATTTGTCAAACATAAAGAACCTTACATCTTTATTTCAGTTCAGCGTATCTAAGATAAAACTGTATCGAAAATGCTAAAATACTTTTTCCCACAGCTTTTTGATAATGTCATAAATATATGTGATGCTTTTTCCCCTTCATTGTAATTAAGCATCTAACAGCTTGTATTACATGTCACTTGTTACCTTCTATTGTTTCATTACTTTCTAACCACTTAACTGGATTTAATCTCTTCTTCATTTCAGCTTGAGCCAGTTCTGAATGGCAGGTACTGGCCGTGAAGATGGAAGAACCCTTTCAGCACTCAAAACAAACAGCTGTGTTAGATGGACAAGCTAGAAGCAATAGTAGAGAGAACAGTAAAAATGTGAACTAATTAGCATTAGGACTACGAATATAATGAAGCATATTTAGTAAAAAAAAGCTTTTCACCTAAGAGTAAGAGGAATTATTTCAGTACAGTGACAAGAAACTATAATCAACCAGAAGAAACTGGACATAAGAGTATCAGTTACTTCAAAAAAAACATATATCATCTCCCATTCAGTGGCAAAGTTGCCTCTTCACAAGCCCTGAACTGTAGCACACATACATTTAAGAGATGACAAAGCTCTGTTCCAGCCAAGGTCAGTACAAGTGGGCTACTTTGTCAAAGCAGCGTTATCAGCTTGGAACCTGCGCAGATACCAACTTCTTTTTTCTCCAGAACTGAAACTCAGCTGCTCAGTAAATTCTGGAGAAAGTGACCTTTTTCCAGGGAAGGGCCCCAACACGCAAGAAGCCTAAGACAGTAGAAATAAGATGGTTAAATAACTGGAAGCGTTTAATAATTTTATCTTTTTATGCTGGTTCATTATTCCCTTACTGTTTACATTGTTAAATGAGAAACAGCCTTCTCTGTTTACTGGTTTCAGATTCTCCCTTTGTGGCTCTAGAACCCTCTTCGCAGAAATCAGTTTACATGTTGGGAAAAGGTGACTGATACCCATCCTATCCACGAAGTCGTCTTAAGGTTGTGTGGAAGTGCCTCATCTCTTAAATTACTTTCTATATTGTAGGTCTGTTGATTAAAACAATGCAATATGTTTCTCCACACAGTTACCAGGAATGGAATTATTCCTCAGTAAAAGGTAACAACACTGCAAAATGTTTTATGTGTCTTTGCATAATATGGAAATAATGGTGTTCTGAACTATGGAATAATCTTAATAAACATTTTACTTCCTTTTTTATGCTGGAGTACATTTGTACTATTATTCACAAGACTAAAGTTGCACTGATCTCCAGAGTTGGAACTGGCTGGGTTTAAATGGCTCCTTAGTTATGGAGACAGAAACAGCAGCTGGTCTCGGTTATCTTGTGTGTGCTGCCTCAGCCCACGTTTGCTTTCTGAACACATACACTCTAGCTTTGTACAAATTCTAAGTAAAACACGGTTCTCACACTGGTCAGGAAAAATTCCTACAATTGTTCGGATTCCCACACAGGAGATGCTGGTATATAAAACATGGCAGAAATAAAGTCTTCCTGTGTAACAATTTTATAACTGCTTACTTACACAGAAGTATTTCATAACAAAGCCAAAATGGTATGAAATATTTCTGAAATCTAAAGAGTATTTACACGTTATTGATTAAAAAACAAAAACAAAACACAAAACCTTCTCCTTGGTCACTTAATGCATGCCAAACACACCAAACTTGGAAAAAAATACTGAGGTGACAGTTACAAGAACAAAGTAAAATGTCAGCACATCGAGCAAAACATTCACTACAGCTGCTTTAGTTCTCAGCTAATTGCAATGCAATTAGGGCTCCAGAAATACAGAGAATAATTTAACTATGTGCTCACTGTAGACAGCAACACTGAGATGAATGCAGATCCTGTGTCTCCTAGAAGCTGCATATAATATATCACAGGTGATAACGATACCATTTTAACACCAATAAACACTTCAAACTGCAGCCATTGTGCTCAGCATGTTGATAAAGCTGTTCCCAGGTTCCACAGAGGCTGGGTTTGTCTAGATACTCAAGAGAGGCACGACCCCCAGGAGTCCCTCCAGCCACACCTGAAGCCACGAAGCTCAGCAGGAGCAGGGGTTGCTGCACGCGCAGGGTCAGTCACCCTCGGATGGAGCCAGCACCCAGGTCCCAGAGACCTCCAGTGCCCCGTGTCCCCAGGGCTGTCCCCAAACACAAATACTGCATCTGACCAAGTCCATTCATACAGAACAGGACCAAAAGAACCACTATCTGGAGAAGGGGTAGATGAGGAAACCCCACCCACTCACCCCAAATCGCACTTCATTTTCATAATTTGAGTTTAGCAACTATTTATAGCTTTCATGAATACAGTCACATCGCCATTTTGTTGTAGTGGCAGCTATGCCTTTCCCATGCACCAGGATGGACTACTGGTATTAGTGGAAAGGCAATCTCTTCTCCATGCCTGTTCATAAATTAGCCACAAATATGGAGTAGTTTGTTACAGGTAAAGATAGTCTTGAAATGAATTCTATAAAACCTTTAATGAAACAAGGGAATCACCCATCAAAATGATTTTTAAGTATGTCTTAACCACTGCACGGTAACGTCTCGTCTTGGGAATTAAAAGATGGAAATAATACAACACCCGCCCTGCCTAACAGAAGTGAGACATCAGGTACACGGTAGGGCTGTTCAGTAGGAAGGTGGCAGAGGATGTGGTGGGGACAGCTCACTCCAGCCGTCCCCCCTGGCTGGCAGCAGCCTCCCCGCCTGCTGTGAGCTGCCGCTCTCGCAGGGGAGCGTGTCAAGGTGAGGTGATGAATCAGCATCCCTCAAACAAACTAAAATAGCTTTGGGATTCCTCACAAACGTGATCCTGCAGGAAGGATTTCCCCTTGGCAGGATTTTGCTGAATAATTTTGCACATCAGAACTTCGGTATTTCAAAACTGGTGTCTTCTCTGCACTCCCTGGCTTCATCAGGACTAAACTTTTAGTATAGAACTACTGATAATACTGCACATTTTAGAACACCTTGACTGGTCATCTGAAATGTTCACACTTCAGAAGAAGGTAATGCAGTACACAAACTATGCTGTTTTATGGAAAACGCATAAAATCCATTGAATACCTCATGGATCTACACATCACACAATACAAATGGCTCTGATGTTACTGCCTGCCTTGCAGGAGACGAGGAACTTCTGCATCTAACTCCTGCTGATCAGAGCACTCTGAACACACCCAGCTGTCCCTGCACAAAGAGGTTAAGTCATTGTTCCAAGTGTATTTTTAGTGCCTACAACTCACCTTCAACATGTCCTTTCTATACGTCATATATAGAAACTGCACATCTACAAAGCTCCTCAGCTACTGCTATGTGCTCTGCTATAAATCCAGATTTGTTCCAGTGATGGCAGAGCCAACACTGCACAGAAGCCTTCCCGCAATCTGCAGCCACTCTCCTACTCCCTAAGATGCAAACAGCAAGAACAACATCCCAGCTTTGAGCTCCCCCTCCCCAAGACAGGGCTACAGAAGCCCCGACCCTGTAATTCTCAGTTACTTGCTCTGCTGTGCAACAGCAACAACAACAACAAAATCCAAAATCAGACAAACCCACATCCTACTGCAGAACTTGAGACACGAGTTAAGACATGGAAAAGGGAGAATTCCCACCACCCAGCAGAGCCCTACAGTGTTGAACTGGAAATGCAGAGATGAGGCACTTCAGTCTGGCCTTTAAACCTCAGTGGGAGAGAAGCCACCACCAGCCATGAGCAGCATCAGCCACTCACCAGGTAAAGCACGGCTCAGCTCCAAGTCAAAGCAAACACTAGAAATATTTGTTTAGTAGCCTGACATTCAACTTTACTGAGAGCAAGTTTTGAATTCCCAGGAAAGTACTTTTTATTGTGAACTGTCCTAAAAGCATCCAGTCTTGGCTTTAAAACCCTACATGAATCCATAAATCCAGTTCTATATAAATACAGCTTTTCAGATGCATTCAGTAAATATGCATCACTGCCAGGTAGATTAACGGTACTCTCACTCCCAACAGCCACTACACTCTGCACCCACCAACTCCGTATGACAGGGGCTACAAGCCATATTTATTTTTTCCGTAAATTTACTGACACAAGCAATGATGCAGCAAACCTTCTAGCTCTCTATTTCCAGGGTTTTACTGCCACCTTAGCATAAAAAGCATTCAGATGGAAGAGTATCTATCACCAGATGAAAACACTTGCTGACCCTGTGGATCATTTCTGACAGGCTACAGCATTCCACAAGTGAATTTTTTCCCAGCATTAAAAACAATAAATAAACCCAGACTGCCAAAAATCTGTATGTATGTTTGTTTTGGCATTTCATCAGGAAGGTCTCGGAGCACATGACTTCCACTGTACAAAGGCCTCTTATGTGGTCTGGTTTGGAATACTAAACTCAAGGCTGAAATTGCGCTCTGAAATCCAGTCCTTAATCTGTAAAGATCTCATTTAAAGATCTACTTAAAATACAGTATTTATTTCCACATGCTTTGGAAACATAATCTCACAATTTTAAAAATTTAGTTACCACCACGTAATTCATGTCTTTAATTAAAATCTGACTAGAGAGTATCTTCCCTTCCCATATGCCTTCCTGATTAACATAACTGTATTGCTGGACAATATAATCCCAAACTACAAAGCCATGACACATGGATAGCACAATGCTTTCTTTATGACTCAAATTCTCTTTAGACAAGAGGGGAAATAAAGAGTAGTAATAGTTCTGCTTTCTAAAGGCTTTTTGATTTGATTTCATGGGGTTTTTTTTCAAAGGATGACAGAAGAAAGATAAAAATGTATTTAAGAATTTTTTAAACAACTAAAAATAGCATACATTGGAACAAGAAACGAAAGCTTCCAAAAGAAAAATGCACTTAGGCACAGTAAGCTTGTTGCATGAGGTGGTATTTGCATTGTGAAGCTGGAGAACCTTTTCCAAGGAATCCCGCATCACACTGAGAAAGTTAATTTCACTTCACTGGAACAGAGGGGTTATTGCTGCACCACACTTCCAGTATTTCAGAAACACAGAAACCAGAGAAGTACTTAAGTACAAGACTCTGCTTACAGTTAGAAAGACACATCTGTCTTACAAGTTTACTTACGTGGTTATTACTGAAAAACACAGGCAGAGATGTTATTTCCAACCACAATCTAACTGGACTGAAGCACATTTTGCCTTCATTCCACATATCCAGCTCACCCTGGGAACACGAATTCTGTGCAGCCCCTGCTGTCAAGAACACACGGCTATAGGAATGACCATCTAAACACGTGTTCCTAGAAACAGCAACTAACATATGTACAAACATGTAGCATTCTCAAGAGCACAGACACGTTACTCAGAAATAATCAAATAAGTGTTTCTCAAATCTGCTGGTATAAAAAGAGACTGTGACATAGATTAACGTTGTGCTAATTATCAAATATGCAACGATCCCTCCACTTAACTCTGACCCTGACTTCTCTCTTTGCTCTACTCCAAGAGCAGTGGTTTTTGAAACCACAAATACACAGAATGGTCCAATGCTCTACACCAATAGAAGAAAAAAAAAAAAAAAAAAAAAGAAGTACATTTCCAGTTATTTTAGGCAGAAGAAAATGCATCTAGGGGATGACTCTGTGCAAATCCTCCACTTCAAGGCTCCACATATTCTTATGCACGGGGTTTTCAGAAAGATCTGTCATCTTTATTGCTCGAAGAACAGGTTCAGGACTGCAGGACCGCACCACACCCATCACCATTACATACTTCCCTATAAAAAACAAGCAAGCAGGACATTTAATTAACCTTTATATTTTCATCTTCAATTCAGAAAGCAAAATATTTAAAACCAGGTCATCAAACAGTTGGAATTAAAGCTGCCAATACTTGCAAGAAAACTCAATAAACTAAGATTGCCTAGAACTGCGCTTCAGAAAAAGGCTTGATTATCCATACAGCCATTTTTACAGTAGACTTTACTAGATTTTCAAACAGCAAGATTCGAAACCAGCACACAATTCATCCTGCCATGCAGGTGGAGGAAGAATAATTCAGAAGACTGAAAATGAAGTGATGCGACTATTTTGTACCACCATCACTGCAACCCTGCAGTCCAGCACTTCTCCAGTCGAATTAACAGTACTGATGAGTTCTTAGACTCACAGCTCTTCTCTGCAGCACCCTAGTTTGATAGAATGTTTCCTGTAGCCATAAAGAACTGAAAACAGGCCCTATCCTTACTGGAACTCATATGGGAAGGCAGCATAAGTCTTCACACTGTCAGCCACAGACACGCTGCCCTGCGGCAGCACACGCTGCTCCCTCTGTGCCTGCTACAGCAGCACAGCTCTGCAGGATGTTTCTCCTGTGAGCGATGGGGTACGTGACAAAGTGCCCGCTGCACAGGCTGTTGACACAGGCAAGAACCATCCCCAACGCTCCGGCACAGGCCGGTGAGAGCCTCCAGATGTGCAGCAGCACGTCCATTAGCGGACATGAAGTGCCCGCGGGCTGGCCGCCACGGCCGCGGCACAAGCGATCGTGCCCCGGGAGGGGCCGCTGCCCCCCCGCCCCAGCCAGGGTGACGCGGGCCCTGGGCGGGAACCTGCTCAGCTACTTCAGAATAAACACGCGGGGGAGCCCCCACCCCCCAGCGCCCGCCCCCGGCCGGTACCTGCGCTGAGGCAGGGCCGCCCCTTGGGCACGGCCTCCACCCCCAGCACGGTGAAGGCGCCGCTGCCGTCCTGCAGCCGGGCCGAGCCGCCGCGGGCGCCGCCGCGCTCCACCTCCAGCACGGTGCCCTGCATCCACACGGCCCGCAGCCCCAGCGGCGCCCGGCCCGCCTCCGCCCGGCTCAACTGCCACGTCCCGCCGGCGTCCCGCACCGCCCTCCGCAGCTGGGCGGCCAGCACCTTCACCGGCGGCCCCGGCGCGTTGCCGGCCATGTCCAACCCGGAGCCGGCTGAGGGGCGGCCGGCGCAGCCGCCGAGGGGAAGGGCGGGAAGCGGCGCGCGGGCCGCTCCGCCCCACAGGTTGACGGCGCCTCAGCGGCAGCCGCGCGTGCGGCGGCCCCGGCGCCGCCGCTGAGAGGAGCGGGGGGCTGGGCCGGGGCCAGCCCGGCCACAGGCGGCTGCGGTACCGTAGAGCCGGAGCCCAGCGCCGTTGTGTGGGACCCACCCGCGGAGCAGCACCCGCGCTGTTCCCGCCTCCGACGAACCGCTCACCTCCGGGGGCTGAAGGGCGCAAACACCCCGATCTCCAGAACCGGACACACCGCCGCATACAACCAGCACATCTACTGCCGAGTCTCCTGAGTTAAAGACAAAAGTGGCTCACATGGAAAAATAAAGTACTTGGCACAGGTGTGCTGGCTTTGATGCAAACACGTTTCTCCCAGGTGGTTCATCTGATCCCAACGCCCCCGGTGCGCAGCTGCTCCGGCGGCTGTAATGAGTGAATGACAGGAAAGGGCAATTGGGCCAGCCCAGGGCCGGCCCTCCCCTCTGCCCCTGGTAACTCAGGAAGAGCCTCACCAGAGTTTCAGACCTGCTGGGTCTCATTTCACCTGAATTCAATTCAGGATTGATGCCTTTACATGGAAAAACTAGTGTAAAATCTGATTCGATGGTTTGGTTGGAGCAGCAAATGCTTCTTGCTGTGTCCCAACTTCAACCCTGCAGACAGGTTCCTGCTCTTCGCCCCCCGCCCAGGGTCACAGCCACCCCCATCTCCCAGGCTGCTGGAGCCATCCCAGATATTTTTCCACAGCATTTCTTCACTACTTAGCAAGAAATTATCACTTAATGTTAACAGTTTAGTTGATTAAGATCCTCCGGTTTCATGAGAAAATGCACATAGAATCATCTCAGGGATGCTTTCAGGATATCTTTTTATTGTATATACTTGTGTGGAAATCTGGAGCATAATGCACTGAAAGGCATTATCATATCTCCCAAGCTGGGGGACTTTGGTTCCAAGGGCTTTAAGAATTTATTTGCTGTCTGTTTATATTACAGATGGGCTAACTCGCTTTGCCACAATCTGAAATCCTTGAAATGTTGTGGTTTCCTTTGGCAGGGTGGGTTGGCATTTCATTTAGAAAATAAGTCAAGAAGTAAGCTAATGGAAAAACAGGAGGGTGGAACAAAGAAAAAGAAAAGAATCGGGAAAAACAAGGGGATGGATTCTTCAATTTCATAAGTTCTGTTGATATCTGGGTAAAAATGCACAGAGAAGTGACCTTCCTGCAATCATTCTTCTTTAAAGCTGATTTTGTTCTCCGTGAAAATAGCCAGTTACTTTATTTTTTTTTAAAGTCTGGTTTTGTTCTGAGTAGAAAAATACATTAAAAGACCTTTTTTTTTCCTACTCGCCCATCATGTTATGAATTATTTATTCAGCATATTTTTTCCCAGATATATTTTCTGTTTAGAGACATTCTGTAAATGGGACTTTGTTCCTTTTATAGTGTAAGGAAGCAGTTAACTTTTTGTTACCATTTACAGTAAGAATAAAATATAATATTGGTAATGACAAGAAAAACACTGACATCTAAGCACAATACGGAATCATGTAATCTGGCAATCAAATAATATGGTTTACAGGAATAGAAAGACATTAGATCGTTACTGTATATGAATGCAAAATTTGAGTGAGGCTCACAGGAGAAGAATATTCGTAATTTATGCCCCTAAACTGCAGTCTCTTGACAGCATCAATATTTAGTTTCACATAAAAAAGAATAAATGTGCCAAATATTGATAAAAGTATTGTATTCCTATTTGTTACTGTATAATAGGAAGGTCTAATGCTTATTAAGCCCTTAAATCTACAGATGAAGGCAAGACCCCTACAAGAGTGAAATCTCCCGGAGAGACTAAAAGGTCTCTCTTAAAAGATTTTCCTTGAAGAAACTATGTTATGAGAAGGGCAGAAACAGTGGCAACCTGCACCAATAAATGGATTTGTTTTCCTATTCCAGAAAATCCTTCTCTTTCAGTAAAACGCAAAGTTACACTGAGCTACCTGCAAAGGTCTTGTCAAAGAACAGGCTCAGCTCAGCACAGAGACACGTTCTGCAGCTTCAGGAAAAACCTCTGACTCCTCAACAGCCTGTTCTCTGGAGATGATCCCACAGCGATCAGCCTCAGATTTGGGGTAGCAGAGGAAGCTCAGCACTCAGCTGGAAAAGGCTGAGGGGCTGCAAATTACACTGGACTAAACCTGAGGACATTTTTCTGAGAGCACGCTGAATGGGACAGAGGTTTGGTTTGTGTGGATTAAAAAGAAAGAACCTGCCTTCTTCTGGCTGTTAGTACAATACGCGCCTTTCTGCAAAGCACTCTTAAAGAACATGACTCCTCACGCTGACACACATGTGAGATGCTGTCACAGGATGGGTAAAAAAAATCCAGGCTACACATAGGTAAGATAGTTCAGGAGCCACATCTCCCTCAATTACTCTGGCACTGTTTTGTTGCTATGGTGTCGAGAGAACTTTGAAAAGAATTTGACCTTAAATCTCCATGAGAAGGTATTTCCAAAGCAGCAGCAACTTGCAACTTTCTGTCCAGCTCAGACCTTTTCACACTGTTGCTGACAGTACTACTTAAAATGGAAGCAATTCTCTGCTCCCCTCTCAAATTTTGGTAAAAGGCTGACATTACACAACCAGAAAAAATAATTATTTTCCTTGGCCAGAAATTCTGATATTTTACAGCCTTCCATCATACTCAAAAGAGTTTTAAAAAATATTTCCACCCCTAGTCCATTGGTTCATGTGTACAGAAAGGGTTCAGATTTACTTCTCAGTTTCTCTTTCCTAGTACTGAGAAATCACTACCTTGATTTCAAAAGAAGTTTTGTTTTGGTTTCATTGTTTTAAGATTTGGAATCCAAGCAATCACCATTAAAAAAAAAAAATCATTTCTAGTAGTTTGTAAATACTTGCTTTAGAAACAGGGCTACCTGGAAGCTCCACAGATGAATGGAAGAAAAGTCATGAAGTGTGGAGCTTATAAATATATGGATCATAATTGGTAATGTCTGCATGGCCCACAAGTGTCCATAAAACAGATACCATTGAGCAACTTGTCCATGGCAGCCCAGAAGCTCAGGGGATTCCAGTGTGATGGGGGCAGCTCTTGCAGCCACCGCGCACAACCAGAGGGTAAACTGCAAAGTGATACGATTGTGTCTCTGATATCCTCCATCAGTAAAAGGAAGCAGCATACAGGAGCTAAACATGACAGAAAAGAGATAAGAAAACAATACTTTGTAAAAATGCATCACTCCTTAAGTGAGAAGAGGGATCTGAAACAAACTGTCTTCCTTTCCCTGGTATTCGTATGAAACTTCACTGAAGGACAACTTGACAAACTCTCAGGTTTCTCCTTAAAGAGATCCACACTAGTTTGTGCTTATTTTCTTGTACTGCACACAGAACTACATGCAAGAATCACATGAATACAAAATTCAGTTGTTTCCTGCTGTTTGTTTTGTACTGCGTATAAGATGCAATGTGGACATGCTGACATGCTGGATGAAGTCTGCAAAACCATCCTCATCCCTCAGGGTTTTATTAGGCTATCTCATCATCACTGAATTTAATTAATGATTTGAAATTAATGAGTCAATGTGTTGGAATTAATGGGTTGGAAGTCAGTCATATTTGCATCCCTCACTTGAACTTCACCTGCCTGTACTTTATGCTTTGGGACTGATCAGTCTGGTATATGGACGCTAAATTATGTTGGACCAGCAATTTTAAAAGACCTGGAGCAAGGCAAGTCATCTGCTGAAACAGGAAAACTCCAGGTGCCACCTGCCAAAGTTTTAGTTAGCAGGTAGCTCTGAATCAGTGACATTTTAGAAGTGATATGGACAAGACAGGTAAATGTGAGTAACAGACATCTTCATCATCATCATCATCACCATCATACTAACAAGAAGAGTCTGACCTCTCCTGTAGGGCTGTCCTGCCAAAATTGCATAGGAGTCACTAAGATAAGGTGAATTATCTTTTGTGGCAAATGCTATCAAATAAAGCATTAGCAAGGCACCCTCTTTTCTCTTGAGGGCCTCACTCAGGTGCTGTACGTTGCATATGCTGAGTGGAATCATCAGAGGATTATGGCAAGAGTCTCCCTGCAGCTGCCAGGAGCTGAGAGCTGCACCCAGTGTGTGGCACAGGAAAACCAACATCTGGCTCAGGCATCCCCCCAGAGAGAGTGGAAACCTCAGCTTGCACCGCCAGCCTTAACATGAGAAATCATTAATTGCTGTCACTGTCACGCAAACTTAACCAGTTCCTGTCACTCACCACACACATCCCTACTGATGGCAGCCTACAGGCTATGAAAACAGTGAGATGCTCTTGAGCTTAGATGACTCATCTCATTTACAGAGAATACTTAGAGGAAATGCTTAGAGAGCTCCAGTCGCGTTCTGCAGAAGTGGGTGTCACCTGTTTATTCCTTTCCATGCTATAAATATGCTGGTATATAACTGAAATAAAGCAGCATTCTATGGAATAGGGCTATGTCATGATGAAAAAAAAAATCACAGAATCATAGAATGGTTTGGGCCAGAAGGAATCTTAAAGGTCATCTAGTCCCACCCCTGCCATGGGCAGGGACACCGTCCACCAGCCCAGGCTGCTCGAAGCCTCATCCAGCCCATCCTTTACTACTAATCATAGACTTTCCTACTAGTCATAGTCTTTACTTACCAGTATTGCTTGCTGCTCTGCAAACAGTGTGTGAAGCTGGTTTCCAGGTGAGCTTATTCAAACTCCTGCACCAAGAAAAGATGCACTCTTTAAACAGGAAATACAAATGGCATCCAAAGCGTTACATCTTCATCCTGACTGAAGTGAAGCCAGTAGCTAGGAGACTTGAGTCATTCAGCCTTTCTGACACCGTTTCACTTCATAAAAGAGCTGGATGTTTAGGGGAAGCTTAACAGGACTGGAGAGCCTATGTAACCAATGTGGGGGAACAAAGACCATAATGTTTTCCCTTGACAGCTGCTGGCTTTGCATAAATATACTCTGATTAGCATCCTCAGCATCCAGTTCATCCAGTGGAGTGAGAGCAGAATAATTTTCCTGAAGAAAAGTAACCAGAAGAGTGGCATTTTGTTTTTAAAAATTAAAATCTGACATTTCAAATATTAGAAATATACAGAGAGGCCAGTAAGGCTGAGAAGTTACAGCCATTCAGAGCATACATTGGCAGGGTTCTGCAATATTCAAGGCCTGTTCAAAGATTCAAAAATAAATTTCTGGTACTTAGTAGGGAGAGGCTTTTACTAATAGTCACACAGCCAGGCTGACCAGCCAGCTCTTTTCCAGTCACTGAAAATTTGTCTGAAAAGTGAACACTCCTCACTATTCCCTATGCTTTAGCTAATGTTTTTTACTTGTTTTCCCATGGCGTATCACCTAGGACACAGATGTCGTGACTGTCCTTAACTAACCAAATTATACTCTGGGATCAGAAAATCTCCATGTAAAATGGCTGCATTTATTTTCTGTGAAGCTGTGACTAAGGCTTTACCCGCGTGATTACCTGGGGATGCTGGATGAAAAGGATCCTGGACCGGACCCTGGGCACGAGCAGTATCAGCATCCTCTTCAGAAACTGCACAAATGGCCTTGAACGGGCAGAATGCTGCTGAGTGCTGAGCGGGAAGGCTCTGGTTTTGGTACATCTGAAAGCAAAAGCTAAAATCATAGCTGAAGGAAGAGCTGGCCTTGTGCTCCTCTGCAGCGGGGAAGCAGAGCGTGAATTCAGAACAAACAGCTGAATGACTGCAAAAGCAAAAATAATACAAAGAGGAAATTAACAGCAGTGAAACTTTTGTTTAAAGCTGCTCAATAATAGAACTTATATGTTTTTATATACTTAGATGAACTGGGGCCTAAATAAGCTTGATTTTTTGATTTCTTACATTATGTTGTGTGTTTTGTAAAGAAAGTTTCAAAAATTGAAGTAGTTACGAGCCCAGGCTTAGAATGTATTTATTACCATACCACCTCCAATTAGCAGCTCACTCCCCAAGTACCGGCATGAATGAATGAACGTTGGTGTGTACAATAGCGTCAATTTTGGATGGAAGTCAGTGTATGAGCTATACAAGGTCTGTTTATCTCTTAGAAGGTTCAAAACAAGATATAAATGGTAAGTAAAATCACAGAATTAGGAGATCCGATGTTTAATTGCTGAAATATGTTTTCATAGTCTTAGGCTTCTTTAATTATTACAAAATCAAAAGGCACAAGATTGCATGAGCCAACTGGGAGGCACCTCATCAGTTCAGCTTTAAAAGACCTCTAAGATTCATATGGAATGGTCGCATTTTAAAATATAATTTGACATTAAAATGCCACAAACTGTCTCCACCTCTTGATTTAAGTGATTTTAATCACAGGTTCTAGTTTGTAGTCCACACAGCACCTTATATTCAACACGATATTGAAACATCTCTTTCCACTAAGCCCAGAAAATGCAGGGTCAAATATGAATTTAATGGAATGAAGGTCTGACTTTTCTTGCTGGCATCTGAAGTCTTGAACGATCCTCACTGACAAGTGATCCATATTCCGTTTCTGTTAAGGGAAATAATTTTCATCAGCTCGTTCCAGTAAGACTCTAAACTTTGTGTTATGAACTAAACAGGAAAACAAAATGAACCAGAGGAACATACAAAGAAATTGTGAAAAGGACCCTCTTCAAGGGAAAATATTAAAATAATTTCTTATGTACAGGTAACCTGACCTTTCTATTAAACTAATGGTTGTGATGAAGACTGCAGTGAGGCAACTATACAAACATTTAATTATCTTCATGAATTTAAATAATTATTCATGAATTATATTCAAAATATATTTTTGAATTTTTGTCAGTGGCTAATATGTACAGAGTTGTGCAACATAATGCTTGTTTCTAAATGTAGTTCTATATAGTGCAGCCCTCCAAAATATAGAATAAAACTTGGACTTGAAATTCAAATACAATCGAAAAGCAACTCTTCAGGGATTCCAAAATACTGGGATTCAAAAACTTAGCAAGCTTTCACCTTGTCATGAAAAGCAATGATAAATGGTAAATGCAATACCAGTACACCTTATTTTCAAAGCCTTGCAGTAGTGCACTGTACTGCAAAAACCAACGGTGCTTGTTTATTCAAAATAGAAACGGTCAATGCAAGAACCAACTAGAAGACACCAGTTCTGTGTGGCTGGTGTCTAAGACTCATGCAAATGCCACGAGGCAGAAGGTGGCTGTGCAGAGCAGGCGTGACAATGTGTGCACGTTTTTACTTGCACTTTGGAGTTTTGACATTCCAAACATCAAGCACTTATATTCAGATAATTTCAAATGTTGTGCAGGAGCATTTGAAGATCTGTAGCTCTGCTACAATTTGAGCCAAAAGGACGACACACAGTCTCAGATTTGCAAAGCAAAGCTTATCAGAGTACTCGGGCTCCGTTGCCGGTTACAGCTGCATTTACGAGAAACCGTGCAAGGTGAAAGTGAAAGGCACAAGGAGTTTCTTTTTATTATCTACAGATCTTGCTACTCTGACTATACCTTATCTAGACCCCTAAAAGATAATACAATGATTGCTAACTAACAGATGTGGGTTATATGTTTTCGCTTTCATTGTTTTAGTAGATTTTAAGGCAGAAGGAGAATCAAATAACTGGACCTCCTGTTTGACAGAGACCACTGATTTATTTGCATCCCGGTAGCTCCAGCTGGTGCTCTGCTGGGAAGTCAGCGGTGTTTGGGTCCCCAGGAGCCCCCGGCACTCACCAGTGGAGCTCAGGAGCCTGCAGCACGGGCAGTTCGCATTCATGCTGTCATCTGATGCAAACCCTTTTACACTCAGTTCTGCCAAATCAAACACTCGGGTGAACATCTGGGCAATGGTAAATATTCTCCAGGCCCCATTTTTCCTCCATCTAGACTGTTAACAATGCATAACCATATTGATGAAGGAATTCCGCACTTAGGGCAGACATTTGTCAAGTGCCACTGGGCTGGCCCAAATCACTCCCCAGTTCCACTGCTCCACCCTGCCTGGGAAAATTAAGCATTCAGGTATATAGGTGAGATTCAGCATATATAATGCGGATAGAGTTAATAAAATGCTTTAGCTGGCCCAGTTAAATCATAGTATGTGCTACGTCTAAAACCAGCAGTGCTTGGTATCAATCTACTGATTCTTCTGACTTGGGCCCTGTTCCGAAAGGTACGTGGTTCCTTCTGAGACACATACCATGTACTTCTACATATTTTACACCCTCTTTGGTATCAGCCCAAATAATGGTTGTGACTTGTGAAATCAAGGCTGAGACGAACAGTCCTTATTAAAAAAATCCCTAAAGTTCACAGTCACAGAACTGTTCATTTAAATAGTACCACATTTTACTCACAGCTGGCAGTATTCAGTGAATGTCCCTTTTGCTTATGGCTACTTTCCCTTTTATTTCCTATAAATGTCATTGCACCACCCTTGATTCTGGCTGGACGCACGATCGGCTGGGGAAGACAGATAATCCAGCCAAAGGAAACAGAACTGAAAGTAATTCGAGAATTTTTTTCTCTCGCCCTCTGATCTGTAAACCAGATAGATGTGTTTCCTTCTAAAGGCTGCATTTCCCAGCTGTAAAACAACAGAGCTCTGTCTACCAGAACTTCCGCAATCTTCCTCATACAGCTGTGGAGTGTTGCAAGCTGGTAATGTTTGTAAAGAGTACTCATAAAGTCATAAAAAAGCAATGCCATGAAGTTCTTAGACTGTGGGGAAAGTTTCTGTTACTGAGTTCAAAGCACTTTGGCAATGATCTCAAATTAGTTTATGATCTGTAATCTTGCATTAAGCGCCACTGAATTCCCAGCACATGAGCAGGAAAGGGTTTTGCTTTGTTGTTTCATCAGTAAAGTTACAGACAGATGCTTTAGAAGCAAAGCTTTTGTCTTTCCTGGTAGCCATTTCCCATGCAGGCACTTCCTGAAGAACAAGTTTCCATCATGGCTTTCATTTCCCTGGTTTTCATTCACACTTTTATATTATCTGTAAATGTCTGAATATATAACACCTCAAACTTTAAAGCTCTGAAGCTGTATTTTCATGTTGCAGCACTGTATAAAAGGGCAAACTGTGCATTTCAGCAGGTGAGAAATGAACAGGCTCTGCATGAAAAGGCCTCTGCAAAGTGGCAAGTCATATCCTCGGTCAGTCCTGGTCCCCTGTCCCACGCAGGTACGAAGGAGCTTCTGCCTCCTGTTCCCAGATATTACCAAGTGCTACAGTGTGGCTGGCCACAGTTTGGCTTCTGTGGAAGCAGGTTAGCTCTGATGACAAAAGCACAAGACTCCTGTGAAGGTGCGATGTGACGTCTAGATAGCAGACCCAGAAAACCCTGAGGTTTATCTAAAGCTTGGTCAAATGCCCCAGGAGGAAGAAGTGCTCCCCAGGTTGCAGAGCTGCCTCTGATTACCCACTGCTTGGGCCTGAAGTGCTTCCTGCTTCCTTGTTTTAATTTTATTTTATTCCTCTCTTCTTCCTTCAGTGTGCACAGACCCTGCAATAAAATCACCTCATTCAGAAGGAAAGGGGACTCCTAATTACGCTGCAATTATAAAGCAATAGATGACTTAAACCTGGGAAGCAATGCAGCTGCATTTCAGCAGACAGGAAATGTTGCAGAGATAAAAACTGAGACTACATGTATTTAACCCTCTGCCTTGTGAGTGAAGAGGTTGGGCATAAATTCCAAACACAGGCTGAGTTTTCTAACTTCCCTAGAGCTCAGGGCTATTTAGACGTCTTTCTGGTCCAAACCTGTTGTCAATTTTAGCGTTAATTGCCTGCTACAGCTCAGACTGAATACTCATCTAACCTCCTGCGGATCCATGCTGTACTTACAATATATTCTAGGAAACTTTAATTAGTTCACATTTTCATCTGAAATACACTTACATAGAAAGTTTTGTTGTTTTTTTTTTAACATAAACCACCAATTCAGTATGTTTTTTTCTTCCCTCAGTTTTTTGATTTTGATGAGACCATTGTCACTGTGTTTTCAAACTGAATGAAATAATAGAGTGTTGAAATAGTTCTCATTTCAGAGACTTCACTAGCGACATTTTCTTTAAAGGGGTACCATCATCTTTTCCACCTCCGGTTGAATCCAACAGTTAACCAGTAAGATCATTTGTGGGAATGTGGGTGTTTCAGGCTTAAACATGGGAAATTCAGGCTGAAATCTCTTCCCAGCATAGAGGGACTCAAGGACATGCTTGTCAAGCTCATTTTGAAATGATGACCTCACCACAACCCTGTAGAAGGAAACATTCCCTGCTCTTCCCATGAACTGGCTTTAGTTCACGGAAAGGCATTTAAGATCCATTGACCTACAGAAAGAATGGGACTGGCCTTTAAACCTGCAGCTTGGGGCACTGATTTGAGAGGTGAGCCACTGAATTCTGGTCCAGATCAAACACCACTCACATGTAGCTTATCTAATAACTACTTAATGTGCAACATGGACCAGCACTCAGAGGCGGCACAAGAATCCAGCGTTTCCCACTTACAGGTGAGAGCTCCAGCTGTTTCGCTCCAAGTGTCTCAGCTGACAAATACTCCTCCTCCCTTCAGTGAGAAGAGACCTCTACTTTAGGACACATTCCAGCAGAGGGAGGAACTAAAGCTTGACTGCCCTCTTGGCAAGCAAGTTTTGGGTTTTTTTTGGGACACAAACCTCACTTTTCCGCATACTGAAGAGGTATTCCAAGTACTAATTAGCTGCCTCAGCAACACTCCCTGGGCTTGCTCTTTCTTTAAAGGACTGCCATGCTTCAAAGACCCATTTTTGAACAAGTTCAAGAGCAGGAAAAGCTTCAGCCACACCTCTGTGGGCAACGGTCCCTTTCTGGCTGCTCTGGATCTCCTTGGAAAGCAGCTCAGCTCTCAGTGTGCAGCACAGAGGATCACAACACGGGTCCAACACTTCGTCGCAGAAACTTCAAAATTTTGTTGGGCAATGCTCAATGTGGCACACTTCCTTTTTGGCTTTTAGCCTCATTAATTAGTGCAAGGTCACCAGGCAGCCTTAAATCCATGTCCTGATTCAGTGCCCAAGCTAATGGACTGTCTGCCCTTGATGGGCCTGCTTCCTGATCTGTAAATATAAAGCCTGTCCTTGCAAAAGGTTTTATCATACAGAAATGACAAGCATGGTTTAAACAGCACGGAGCATTGTCTTTCACCTGGTGAACTTCCCTTGTCACACTTCAAGGACAAGCAAAGCAGGTCTCTGCAGTTTGAATTGCCCTTGGAAAGCACGTGTGCTTCTTGGATTCAGATTTTTATTGTTTCCTGTACAGACATATGATGCAAATACACTCTAAATGTGTGCAATGAGATCACTGACAAAAGATGTAAATAATGCATATGAGATATAGGGGGTGGTGAAATGAGTGGACACTACTGAAAGTAACTTAGATGATAAAATAACCAAATGACAGGATGGATTTTCAACAGACAGAGTACTCATTCATATGGAGGGATTTGAACACATTTGCAGCCATCATCCTGACTCTTCTCTAAAGCTCAACTCATGACAGACAATGAGAGATAAGAATAGATAGTAATGATCTTGTGAATGCTAAGCCTGTAATTACTTGAACAGTAATAAGCTGGAGTGCTTTAACTAGATGTCTTCAGCACGCAGGGATAAAAACATGAATTTTCCCTCCAGCAGAGGGGGCTTGGCAGTAAGTTTTCTAAACACAAAACCAAACTATTTCTTTGGAAATTGAGTAATACTAAAATTAAACTGACTTTTATAGGAACTTGCATAGTATTACAGATAAAAAAAGAACTTCCCATAAACAAAAGATTCAACTATAAAGAGACACAATTCAAACTGAGTGTTGTTCAGGTTAGCTTTGTTTCCCTTAGTTCTCAGTGTGGCTTTTCTATTTCAGCAGAAAGCCCTTGCAGTTATACCTGGCAGGCACAGTGAGCAAGTGAAAAAGCTTTTGCTCCCAATTCCTTTGAAAAGCTGAGTCAAATTTCCTGTTAAACCTGTCCCTGCAAACTACTTCAATACATGTACAAAAAAACCCAGGGAAGACATTGAGGTAAAGTCCTGGTGGAAAGTTTTCCAAGCTACCACAGAGCTGTGTATCTGAAGGCAGGACATGTCATCCTGGTGGTCCAGGAGTTTACAGCACAGTTATCTAATTATTTGAGGCCACTTTGACGTTTTAAACAATAGACATCACTTTGGGTGGCCACAACAGTCACTGACAACCTCACAATATGGGTGAGACCAAAACCAGGGATGTAATCCAAGGTGGTGGCGTACAGAAGCGCATTTAAAGCTAATGCTTAGTGTTAACTTGCATGCAGTGTTATGTCAAGACAAAAGAATGACATAAATTTCTCTCGAAATCAAAACAAGCTGGCTAGTCTTCTGGTAAAATTCCTCTTTTTCATAGTTAATTAGATTCATTCCCCAAATACTGTTTCCTTGCTCTGTTTCCACTCACAGAAAAGTACAGGCAGGTGCATTTGAATAACTGGGAATTATATTCACTTTATTACTTCTGATGAATAGAGCTTTACTGCACATGTGAGCACTAGAATGGCACTGTTCAGTGCTGTTCAAAATCTGGCTCTTTTATTTCTAGTGAGAACTAGCTGCCAATTTTAAAGACAGTTTCTGGTAAATGTAATTATTTTCACCTCTGTGGCTCCAGCTTCTGGTGAAGGAAATATTGAAAATAATGATGCACTAGAGTAACTTAAAATGAAATTCACGCCAGATGTAGCAGAAGGTGCAAATGACTCACCACGACCAATGGGTGCAACACTTTCCCTCGCCGACGTGAGCGGTCTGGTCAGCCGCGCAGCCGCGGTCGCCTGGCGGGGATGCTGTAGGTGCCGTGCTCTGTAGCAGCCTGGGCTCTGCCTCCACACCGGCCTCGCCAGTCACTCTGGTGAGCTCTTCTCAGAAGGCAGGATCTCAGCAGCTGCCCTGTGTTTGTGGGATACAACGATCACCACCCACGTAGCCCACTCGTTTTCCTTAAGTACTAATGTACATCAAAAAGGGGGAGGAGGAGGAGAATTCTGGTCACCTGGTGAAATAAAACTATCATTTAGCGTGGATATCAAATTGTCTGTTAAACTTTCTCTTTGGAAATGGATGTACTAAGTACTGACATATATACACCACCATATTTCTGACAGAAGAAGAAGAAGGGCTGTGGGGGTTCCAGCAGGCCACTG